>NC_068318.1:24198453-25398453 GCF_025860055.1 Xyrauchen texanus
TGTGAGGTTAAATATTTTGATGCTTTGAAATGTAAGGGTGTTTCCCCCAACCTCTAATATTTGATAAGGTTTTTTTATCAGGCAAACAGTTTTTTGGTTAAATGGTGATTAAGGAGCCCAAACATGTAGTAGCACCATACGCAGGTGTTTATACATGTGCAATCCCTGTGATCTGTGTAAATCTATGTGTTTGCTTACAGATGGTCCACGGCCCTCTCAGAAGGAGATTATATCACTACGGGCGTTTATGCTTCTCTTCCTCAAACAACTCATTCTCAAGGTGAGAAGATACAAGATCCTATTCTATGTATTGTTTTACCTTTTTTTATGTGTTCAGAACTCGGATATAAATTGACCTTTGTAAGAGACATAATGTAACCCTGATTTTTGCTTATTTAAAAAAAAAGAGAGCGCGAGAGAGGCATGCCAAATGTATTTTCTGTGGTAAATGACAATGCTATAGATTCTTTCGCTTAACACTTGTATTGAACCTGGAACATTTCTTTACTAATGAGATTCTACAAATGAAACAGATACTTCCTCCAACCAATGTAGTAGCCAAAGGGAGTTGACTGGGGAATGACAGTAAACCTTTGTGATCAATCTGAAAACATTTTAATCATTTTGTGTGTTATCTTATTACAATTTATGCATTTGACAGTAAGTGTTGGAGTAGTACTGAGTTAGTGTGGCTCGAGATTAAATCACATCCCAATGTGTATTTTGTAATTAGACATTGTAATAATGCATATACACCTCCTAACACCTACTTCATATCAACATTTTACATACACAAGTGATAGCATATTACATTTAATTGCTATTTGCATCATTTTCTTCACTGTTGATTTTACACATCTGCTTTAAAATAACAGTATTTTCAGTGTTTTCATTTTCCCCTGAAATTTGCAGATATTTATTTGATTATTTGTTTTTGATTTGTTTAAAACAAAAGCTAAGGCTTGATGGGGCAACACAGAGAGAATTGCTTTAGCGATCATCACTCACCCCCACACACACACACGCATACACACACACAAAAACAAGTGTTTAAAATAGAAGCATGAACAGCAGGTTTCATTTATTTAACCAATGCCTTTTTGTTTCGTTCTATTATTTTCTGCCCTCATTGCACATTCTCTCGCTCTCATGCAGTTATTAGTGTTTAAGAGTGACCTTAATTCATCAAAAAAGATTCACTGTCACTAAACTAAGAAATCAGGCTCACTCAATGATAACACAATATAAAGCAGCTACCTGCAACGTTTTATTAACATTGTTGTTACTGGTGTAATCGTATTGTGATTTGGAAGAAATTATTTTTCCTTTTTTATGTCTGAGCTTATGGGAGATTTGTGTTTTTGTATTTTTGTTTTTTTAGGACCGAGGAGTAAAGGAAGACGAGCTGCAGAGCATTTTAAACTACCTGTTAACCATGCATGAGGTAAATCTGATCAATATGCAGACCAAAGGTTCTGTGGACTCATTTTCTTCTTCCTTTATTAAACAAGCCGCCTTCATGTTCTTTATGAAAAACAAGCTGCTTTAATCTTTATTGAAGTTTTGGCAGACTGAAATGTTCACCTGAGGTTTAAGAAGTCCAGAGGTCTTTGAGTCCATCACGAAGGCTCTAGTATTATCTTGAAAGCTGCATCAACACTTTGATGTTTTTCTTTGTTTTGTTTTTTGAGAACACAAAATGAATCCAGAAGAACGTTAGTTAAAAGTCAAGTCATTTTTATTTGTATAGCACCTCAAAAACACACATCGTTTCAAAGCAGCTTTACAGAAGATCAGGCATTAACAGAAGATAAAACTGTAATGTCTATAATGTTTTAGAGTCATCATTGTGTAATTAGATAAAATACGATTGTTAATCATGTTTAAAATGATGTTGATTAATGGAGAAAAATAAGATTGGGAGAAACCAGACTCACTGTGGGGGCCAGTTCCCCTCTGAATAACATCATGAATATAATGTCAATATTACTTATGTATAGTGCAAGTCATGGTTTAAAATTATAAACTAAGTAAGTGTTAAGAGTCAGTGTTTAAACATATATTTTGTATGAACTGTAAGATTAATGACCAATGTCTTTGAAGTCCATCCTGGATTAACTGCAGAATTTCACATAGATGCAATTGTCCTTGTTAGTTGGCTGATTAAGGGTTTTGTTGGCAATTAATTGATAGTCGCTGTATTCCATTTCAAGAGTGTAGTCCATCATTAGACCGAGGTGATGCAGGCAGAGATCAGTGAGGTGCATCGCAGTTCAACCTGGCCGGTAATTTCGGTGAGGTCTATCCTAAATCCAAGGTTCAGCCAATGGCATATGAAATATCCCATGTCTTATGGTTGGAGTTGGCATCAGTTCATCCACTGAAGTCCCTTGTAATAGACTGAAGTGATGTTTGGCTGGCACCAGCTGCTATTAGCATTATTATATAACACCTGTTGGATCATTATAGCACTATAATACTTGTCTGATGTGGTCCTTTATGTGTTCATTTTCACTCTCCTATAGGACGAAAACATCCATGATGTGCTTCAGCTCTTGGTTGCACTCATGTCTGAGCACCCTGCCTCTATGATCCCTGCCTTTGACCAAAGGAATGGAATACGGTGAGCTCTCGGGGACAAACAGAGCAGCTCTTGCATGACCCGGTTACATAACTGTAATAGATTTGGACTATCACGGATGCATCAATCAAATTTCCTCATGCCTCACAACCCACTGCAAGAGACTTGAGCACTTGTTCGAAATGCCTTATTTATGAACACATGCCCTCAGAGCAACTTTATGATATTATAATACACAGTGATATTCCCCATTTAGATGTTCTCATTTTGAGAAGTTCCTTAAATGATATCTGTGCTTCTGAAGGAAGGTTGTGCACCCTACAAAATCGAATTTGAGTGTCTTTGAAATTCCAATTCAGTTGCTGAATTTTTATTCAGATGACAAACAGTATTCAGAATTGTAATGTGAACTTGAATTTAATGAAGTATAATTAAAATTGAATGACATGCATCAAAATCTAAATAACCACTTTAGGTGTAGTTTGATAACATTTTCATGCACAGAACATATGGGGTATTACTTGAAACATTTTCTTTTATTAATAATTAAAGTTTAAAAAACACCTACAGAAATTTGTATTTAATATACTGGGTAATTGAATAGATTTATTACATTAACTTTCATCTTATGGACCACTATGGAAGAAAACTTGTCTAAAGTACTGCATCATATTCTTTTCAGGGTCATCTACAAGCTGCTGGCCTCCAAAAGCGAGAGTATTCGAGTCCAGGCTCTTAAAGTTCTTGGCTACTTCCTGAAACATCTGGGGCACAAGTGAGTTTTGTTTAAATATGCTCATTTGCCTGAAGAACCTGTTGAATTTTTTTACTTCTGTGTGATCCTGCAATGCTGTATTTGATGTGTTTCTAATTGCAGCATTTTAAGTATGCCAATAAACTTCAGTGTGTATTTGTTTTAGCTCATAGGCTGTTAAACACTGGCTTCTGGTGGAATAATTGTTCTGAAAGACTGTTGTGGGAAGCAAGGCAGTTTGAGACAAGAGAAGCCAATTTTGTGAAGGTTATACAAATGAATCAGAATCCCATAGGAAGAACACATTTCTAACACCTTCCTGCTTACAGTAAATTTTAATAAATCCAAAAGGGTCTCAAGAATAAAGAACATACTTGTTTGCAATTTCATTTCCTAAACTTCAAATACAATTAAATGTGTGGATGCTGTCAGAGCCCTGTCCTAGTTGTTAAAAAACATGATCTAACACATTGGAGCTGTGGCACTCATGTGATTAAGCCGAGTTAGAGTCTGGCTTGCATCATTTCTCCTTCCCCCCTCATCTCCTATCATCCTGTCTTCTGTGGCAAAAAATAAAATGCAAAACATTTAAAGGTGCAGTAAAAATCTTCCAATAGAATAAAAATGAAAAATATTATACTTAATTTTTTTTAAATTATTCATTTTCATACTTCTGATATTGCAAATGATTAACAAGTTTAGCTTTGATATGCCCCCTTAAAGAACATGTGACAATAGTGGTGTATCAGTGATTCACGTATGTATCAGTTTTGCTTTGTTTGACATGCCCACTTGTAGAACATGTGACCACATTGGTGTATCAGTAATTTGCATATGTATCCGTTTAGCTTTATGTTAGACATGCCCACTTACAGAACATGCGACCACATTTGTATATCAGTTATTTGCATATGTATCAGTTTAGCTTTGTTAGACACGCCCACTTGCAGAACATGTGACCACATTGGTGTATCATTTATTGCATATGTATTAGTTTAGCTTTATGTTAGACACGCCCACTTGAAGAGCAGGTGACCACATTGGTGCATCATTTATTGCATATGTATTAGTTTAGCTTTGTTAGACACGCCTACTTGCAGAACATGTGACCACATGGTTGTACCAGTTATTTGCAGATGTAGACTTTTAGGAACACTTGACCATATCAGTTATTTCCTAAATGTACAGTTTAGATTTATGTTAGGCATGCCCACTTACAAAATCATGTGAACATATTGGTGTATCAGTTTTTTGCATATGCATCGTTACATTTATGTTTGACACGCCCACTTACAGAACATGTGACCACATTAGTATATCATTTATTTGCATATGTATCAGTTTAGCTTTATGTTAGACACGCCTACTTGCAGAACATGTGACCACATTGGTGTATAATTTATTGCATATGTATCCGTTTAGCTTTATGTTAGACACGCCTACTTGAAGAGCAGGTGACCACATTGGTGTATCATTTATTGCATATGTATCCATTTAGCTTTATGTTAGACACGTCCACTTGAAGAGCAGGTGACCACATTGGTGCATCATTTATTGCATATGTATTAGTTTAGCTTTATGTTAGACACGCCTACTTGCAGAACATGTGACCACATGGGTGTACCAGTTATTTGCAGATGTAGACTTTTAGGAACACTTGACCAAATCAGTTATTTCCTAAATGTACAGTTTAGATTTATGTTAGGCATGCCCACTTACAAAATCATGTGACCATATTTGTGTATCAGTTTTTTGCATATGCATCAAGTTACATTTGTGTTTGACACGCCCACTTGCAGAAAATGTGACCAAATGGGTGAATCAGTTATTTGCATGTGTATCAGTTTAGCTTTGTTTTAGATACACACATTTGCAGAAACAGAAGACTGTGTGTCAGTTAGTTGCATATTTATGAGTTCAGCTTCATTTATGAGACACGCCCAGTTGTAGAAAAATGGGACCGCATGGGTGTGTTGTATGTGTATTCAGCTTGTGTGTGCTGCGTGTGTGTGTGTGTGTGTGTGTCTGAAAGGTGAATTAAATGTGCATATTTGATCGGCTGTCTTTGTGCTGCCACATCCCCAGGAACGCTGTTGTCTCTGAGAGGCTGTAAGAAGGCCACTGACAGCTGTGTGTGTGTGTGTTTGTGTGTGTGATAAGGGGGGTATGCCCTTGAGGAGTGCAGTGTCAGTTCTAATCGTGTCTGTCAACCAGTAGCATGCATCTTCTCATTGATCTTAGTGGTGTGGAAGACTGTGAGGTAAAATTGAACCTGTGAGTGAGTTTATACCTGCCTTCACCTCGCCAATGTCACTGCAAACAACATAACACATGTGCCTCGTATCTCATTCCCCTCTGTGCTCTGCGTGCGTGCGTGTGTGTGTGTCTGTCTCTGTGTGCAGGAGGAAGGTGGAGATCATGCACACACACAGTCTCTTCACGCTGCTCGGAGAGAGACTAATGATGCACACCAGCACTGTGACCGTCACCACCTACAACACGCTTTATGAGGTACAGTATGCTCCTGTCTACACCTGTGACCATTCTGGAGTATTTTTGGCAACAGTTTTCGTGACGCCTGTATAGATAATTGTATTCCAAAAGTTTTCTTAATACGTTCAATGAGTTCACAATGCATTTTAATCAACATTATAATGTTACATAATTGTTGCCACAGTTATAAAAGCAATATACCACAAGAGGTCATGCATTCCAGTGATATTACCATGAAAAGATGTGTTTTTGGGCACAACACAAAGTGGTGTGCCTAAAACTCCCTTAACCATGGAAAATCATTGTAACGCATGCCTCTGTTTAATAAATGGTTATATTTATTATAGAGCTTTCAATCAGTGCCTATGAATTCATCTTTAATAACCACATAAATCAATATTTGCTGTGAAAGCCTCCCAAATAAATATAATTCAATATAAATGACATAAATAATATACATACTGTGTGTGTGTGTGTGTGTGTGTGTGTGTGTGTGTGTGTGTGTGTGTGTGTGTGTGTGTGTGTGTGTGTGTGTGTATATATTGTGTGAGGGAGAAAGAGAGGGATAAATTCAGATATTCAGATTGAAATGTATTGTATTATTATGGAAGACATGTAAAGCATTGATTAGACGATACAAAAAGTTTCTTTAGAAGTTTCAGTTTAAGTATATATGTAAGTCAGAGGGATGCTTTTTGAGCTTCTCACTGTTTTTTAGCAACATAAACACTGTTTTTTAGAAGTCGGAGTGAAGTTAAATGTAGGCGAAACGATGAAAATCATGTCTCAAATGATCCATGCATTCTGTTGTGCTTCATCCAGCTGTGAACAGGTGCTTGAAGTGTTTGAAGTTCTTGAGTTTGGCTTTTTCAAATGCAAGTCCTGGCAAACCCTTGAAAATAGCCAATTTTAGCAAGAGGTGCTTAAAAAGTGCTTGAAAATCGTTAAATATGGTGCTTAAATAATATAATACATTAAATGTATTTATTTATTTTCGGGAAAACATGACGACACCCCCAAACCCCCCATCACCACATGATGAACAAATGTCTCTTATGAGCCAGTTCATTTTAACCATATGGGCAGAGGTCCGGTGACCACTGCTGAAGCAGCACAAAGGTGGTGCTGTCACGTGGCACCTGTTACTTCTGCCAGCGCTGTTCAGAATGGGCCAATCACAATCAAGTGTTGCTGGAGGATTTTAAGAAAATATTTTATAGATACGGCTGTAGTGGATTTCACAAGTATGAATCCTTGCTACTCTCAGATTTAAACATTACAAATTACTGTCCAGAGTGAAAATATGATATGAGATGTAAAATGATCTGAGTTTTGAATGCAAATCAATGGACGATTCAGTTTTGTGAGTCTTCTAGTGCCTCCTTGTTTAAAGAAAGCTTTGTGTCTCACAAAATAGGTTATTTCTGGGTCAACATTTAGGTCAGTATCAAAATATGTTGACAAACATGTCCCTTGACTTTTTTAGTCATAAAAAAGCTTTCAAATAGCCGGAAAAAAATGAAAAGGTGTTATTCTATAACCTAACCTTTAATAATATGAAATGGCTTGACTCTGTTTTGCACATTGTTTAGAGAATCTATTGGATATTGTTAAATGCCTGAAACAATCCTTGTTCCTTTCATCTGGTACGTCACTTCTAAGACATGTTATGTGCTGATTTTGTACTTATTTTTAATAAAAGCATTAGTGCAAGGCTGAACAAGTGTGCAAAAAAAAAACAAATGTATTATTAATAGTTTAAAAAGAATGTTTGTCCCTTGATTTCATGTTATTGGTTTTATCATTGTTAAAACATTTTTTTCTTCAAGTTATGGAAACGTATTTTTAAGGTCAAAGTTCAGAGGCTACTTAATTTTGTGATTTTTACCAACATGTTAAAAATGTATTAATTAACTTTTTAACTGTAATATTTTCACACACAAAAAAACAATGTTGCAACCCATTTAACCCTCATTACTTTTAACTTAGTGTTGACTCGCTTCGTTCATGAAACATAATAAAAGATAGAACAACAGTCAAGTTGTCCTTTATGAATAAAAAGCATGTCAACCTGTTACAAAATATTTACCCTCAGTATTTATAGGCAAAAACTGAACTGAATGGAAAATTTCAATATTTTGTAAGTTGGAAAGTAACATTTTTTTGAGAATGATCCATTTGCAGTTTTGGTCAGTTCCTCACATAAATCTGTTGTGACTTTAGAAAACATGAAATATGGCACACGAGTCATATGGACTACTGTTTACGAACCCAGTTATTCAATTTAGTTGGAAAGCGAAGTGTGTGTTAAGGGAGCACATCAGTTTGCACATCAGTTTCGTCATGAATGAACCAATAATTGTTACTGTGAGAATATGTAGTTGAAGATGCACATTAAGATATGTTTTAATTGTAAGTGTAATAAGTAAAAAAAGAAAAAAAAAGACTGAATTATTACAATATTTTTATTTAAAATAAACAATTAAAGAATTTGTTTTAATTACATCTTGGGCATAGTCCTTGAAAACAAATTAAAATGTGCTTGAGAAGTCCTTGAATTTAACTTTGAAGCATCTGTACGAACCCTGTGTAAAGAGCTCGTCCTGACTCTCATTCTGTGAGGTTTGTTGAGGCGTGCTGGCTGCCCCCTGTTGACGCAGCTTATTAAAACATGACATTATATGTACTTCATGCTTGCTCTGAAGGTAAAATAATACAAACTTGTAATACAGAATTTACAAACGGGTCAGGTGGCATGATTAATTGCGTTACTTAAAAAAAAAAAAAAAGAATGTGTTATTTTTTATATAATCGCATTAAATTAATGTGTTCAATCTACACCCCAAATTGCTTTATAATAATCACAAACAATATCTTCTAATAACGTAGGTCATTAGCCTTTATAATGTATTATATATACAGACTTAATAAAATAACATAAAAAATGTCAATGAAGCAATGAATTGTGGGACTAATCAAAGTGATTTTTGCCTGTTGTGTCTGTAGATCTTAACAGAGCAGGTTTGCACTCAGGTGGTGCACAAGCCCCACCCAGAACCCGATTCTACCGTAAAGATACAGAACCCCAGTAAGTGTCCGTGAATTTTCAGCTCTGCAACACTTAGTTATTAGCATATCAGATTCAATGATCATTCTCTGTACATCCGTTCTCTTTCATCCTCTTTCTCTTTGCTTCTTTTCTGTCTCAGTGATTCTGAAGGTCGTGGCCACGCTGCTGAAAAGCTCCTCTCCCAGCACTGAGCTCATGGAGGTGCGACGCCTCTTTCTGTCCGACATGATCAAACTCTTCAGCAACAGCAGAGAGAACAGACGGTATGCTGTTACACACACAAAGGCACACACACACACACACACACACAAACATTTATAGACAGTCAGACAGACACATTTTCACAAGCACAGTTATATAAATCCTCTCTCGCATACAGGCATTCACACAAAAAATCAAAATATATGCAGACACTAAAATATGAATTTACACACACAAGCTGTATGAAAACATCAGACGCATTTATCTTCTCCCTCTCAGTGGGAAACACGTTCTGTCCTATTAAATCAATTAGTGTTGTAATTAATGTACTGAAGAATAAAGAGATGAAGTGGCATTCTCTCCACATTCTTCACTGTTTTATGGGCTCCTGTGGAGCCCTAAACCTGACTGTCTCCTGCTTGACTCAGGTTAGCCTAGTTTGCTCATTAGCAAGCTGTAGTTTGTGTTCTGTGCATGTGGGTGTATCCTAAACAAGCCCACAGCTTACTGTGCACTGAGGCCCACTCAGTCAGCTGCTGCCATGGTTACAACTGGATACCAAAATCACATGGAAGATTTTAGCAGTGGTTAAGTGGGACTGCTTGTTTCTGTATTCCATAAGAAGCCCGGCATTCTGAAGTGAACAGACATGTGTGGAATCTTGAGAGAGAGCTGGAATGATTGGACAAGTATTGTTAGCAAGTTCCAGCATTCATAAACCGTTGCCTGCTTAATGTTTTGTGTACATTGTTTTATGTGGCTTGGCATATTCTTACAAGAAGATTCTCAAATTTTAAGCTTTGATTTAGTTTTGATCGTAGTTGTAATAACAATAGTCTATGAAGGTTCCACATGAAGGTTTTACATATGAGAACCTGGACAGTCAATAAGCATTAAATAAGCCACAACTACATTAGCTAAAAACAACAACTATGTTTGCCAAACTACAGCTGTATTAGCCAGAATTTGCAAAATACCCAGTGCACTGGTGAATGTGTGCCAAAATACCATACGCCCAAATGAACCTGAAGTAAAATCCAATTTGTCCAATGCAATTTGTATTATTTGATTGGACTGTCTAGATTTAAGACACAAGATTGGGTTCTTTTGGAGATAAGTGGATGCCACTTGCGGAATCAAGGTTGTCATCAGTGGGCACACATCCTGAAACGTTGCCCTGGCCCTGTGACAAGGGGGCCTATTAAACACTTTTCTAAACTTCTAGTCTGTGAGGCCCACCGTTGTAATTTTGTCCCAAGCCCTATAAATTCAAGTGATGGCCCTTGCAGAATTAAACATACAGAGGTACTGAGGTCATGTGACAACAATGAAGCATACTTCTGTTTGAAATTTTCATGTGGCATAATGCATAATGTTTCACATACTGTTTTTGCAGTATTTAGTTTGTTCCATTTTGAATTTTAGGCAGATATTTTACCTCAATTATACATTGCATGAGTGATTAATTGGCTAATTGCATCCAAAATTACACAAAAGTGTTGTAATATGTGTGTAGGTGTTTGCTGCAGTGCTCAGTGTGGCAGGACTGGATGTTTTCTCTGGGCTATATTAACCCAAAGAACCCGGAGGAGCAGAAGATCACCGAAATGGTCTACAACATTTTCCGCATCCTGCTGTACCACGCCATCAAGTATGAGTGGGGAGGCTGGCGCGTGTGGGTGGACACTCTCTCCATTGCCCACTCCAAGGTTAGCGCAATCCAGTCCGCAACACTTAGCCTGTTACTTGGTATATTTCATTTCCCAATATCAGTTAAAATGGTTTTAATACACTTCTTATTTCCAAGTAAAAGTGGAAAAGGTGACAATGTTAACAGTAATAGCAATGCTATCAAAATACAGTGTGGAATTTAACCACATTGAAAATCTGAGATTCAAAATCCAATTTTAATCTGGAAATAAGTTTTTAGGAATATACATTTGTTTAAACAAAGAATTGTAGTTATGTAAAATTAATATTAAATATTTATGATCAAAGTTATGACATCTTAACTACTTTATACAAAGGTCACTTTGGCTCAGCGGTTAAGTCTCTGGGTTACTGACCGAAATGTCCGGGGTTCAAGCCCCAGCACCGCCAAGATACCACTGTTGGGCCCTTGAGCAAGGCCCTTGACCCTATCTGCTCCAGGGGCGCTGTTTCATGGCTGACCCTGCGCTCTGACACCAGCTTAGTTGGGATATTCGAAAACAACTGCATTTCATTGGCTCTGTACCTGTACTCTGCACAATGACAATAAAGCTGAAATAAAAAAATAAAAAATAAAGCAAAATGGGGACATACAAATACAAAAATTAAAAATTCATGTTAATTTTCCAATTCAACTGTTCACTCATGGTGTTATGCGGATTCTATCATTTATCAAACATGCAAAATAGAAGCATTTTCACTTGTGGTCTCTGACTTTTGGAGCCCACTGTAGATTTAATGTCTTAAAACATGACTCTGACTCTTAAGGTGACCTATGAGGCGCACAAGGAGTACCTTGCGAAGATGTATGAGGAGTACCAGCGACAGGAAGAGGAGAACATAAAGAAAGGTAAGAAAGGTTCTGTCAGCACTATCTCTGGCCTGTCCACCCAACCTGCCGCTGTCAACGGAAACCTGGAGATCCGTGAGATTGATGACACGTCTCAGACACAAACGCCAGAGAGCGAGGCAGACTACGGAGAGAATGCAGACTCCAGAAACCTACTAGCTGAGGCCAAAGGCCCTGAAGGGGATGTCGAGCAGTCAGCAGCAGGGGTTCGTGTGGAAGTCCATGACTTGCTTGTGGATATCAAAGCGGAGAAGGTAGAGGCTACGGAGGTCAAGTTGGATGATTTGGATCTGTCCCCGGAAGTTCTGGTAGGAGGGGGAGGCATGGAGAACGGACCCCTGGTAGAGGTCGACTCGCTTTTGGACAGCGCCTACTGTGCAGCAGTTCACAAGCTCAATGGAAGCCTCGTCCCCAAAGGTGAAGAAAGCGTCGTAGGTCTTACCGAAGATGATGGAAGTCTAGGCCCTCTGATCACGCTTGCAGATGAGAAGGATAGCGTTCCCAGCAACAATGGCTTCTTATTCCCCAAGGTGGATGAGAAGCTGCTTCCTTCATTGGCATCAACAGAACCCCTTGTGCTGCCCAGCCCAGAACAACCCCCTTGTCCTACCACTCCACACATCTCGAGTGCCAGTGACGACCTTAGCCTTTTGGCCCACATGACCTCTTGTGGTTCAGACTTGGTCCAGACCCCAAGTGGACTCCCAGAGGATCATGGGTTTAAGCTACAAAGCTCTCTGGTAGACATCAGCACATTGGCTGAGGCCGAGGCCCAGGCTGCAGCCAGGACAGCAGAGTGTTTGGAGCAAGAGGTAGAGGATGCCCGAGCAGGGAAGAGTGGAGTGGATGCCGCCAGTACCGTCTCAGACACAGAGAGGTCCGACGACGGAAAGGACAAAGAGATGAAGAAAATTCAGACGACAGCCACCACACAGGTGCAACTCATTCATTCTCTTTGATTTGATTTGTTATCAATGTTGCATATCATTATGTCCACAAATGGTAGCACTTGAAAATATTAAAGGTATAGTTCACCCATAAATGAAAATTCTGTTATCATTGACTCTGTGGAACTCAAATGGAGATAAAGTTTACTGCGTGTCATTACGTTATGCAGGCAGTTTGTATGACACAAATTTCATCAGAAGCACAGTACAGACTGTCTGTGTGCAGCCCCAGTTTTCCAGCCATGCGGACAGCATTATCTTTATGCAATGTCGACCCAAATGCCTTCCATTGACTCTGTTTTGAACACATCTGTAAGGGCAGTGGTGGCTCAGTGGTTGAGGCTCAGGGTTACTGACCAGAATGTTGGGGGTTCAAGCCCCAGCACCACCAAGATGCCACTGTTGGGCCCTTGAGCAAGGCACTTAACTCCAGGTTGCTCCGGGGGGATTGTCCCTGTAATAAGTGCATAATAAGTCACTTTGGATAAAAGCGTCTGCCAAATGCATAAATGTAAATGTAAGGGCTTGTGGTCAAAAGAATATACTTTGAAAGGCTTAGCACTAAACGATCAACGAGACTGAACGGCACATGGAAAACCGAAGTATAGCCTAGCTTTCAGGCAGAATGTACAGGCTGCTCTTTTCCATAAAACGAAAGCAAATGAGACTTACTCACTGTATTCCAGTAGTTTACCAAAATGTAAATCATTATTCGATGAAAAGCTTACACTTTGCTATAGTTTGGAAATCTTATTTGTACTACTGCTTTTTCAAACTGGCACATAGTGTTCAGATATGATGCATGTGTGAACCAATGGCATTTGTCCTTACTGACATAAAACTTGGTGTGATGTGTCTTATGGCAATATATTTGAATTTATGCAGAACTGTTGAGAGCTTTATGAGAGCTGCAGCAGCAAAGATTTTAAACAAATAACAGTGTTGTAGCTAACATCTTTTGTTATCCACTGAAGGAAAAAGTTATATAGTTATATTGGAATGATCCAACCCTTTAATTCAATCAACCAACAAAACAATCTCAACCATACAATCTGGTTTAGAAGCAAAAATAATTAATAAATGGATTGATGTAAAATTTAACATACAAACAATCAAGCAGATTGCAAAGATTCAGAAATGAATGGGTGTTCCCCTGCAGGCTCTTCATGGCCGCATGTCGGGTCAGATGGAGAGGGACCTTCGTGTGGATCTTGGTTTCCGAGGCATGCCAATGACAGAGGAACAGCGGCGGCAGTTCAGCCCCGGCCCTCGCACCACTATGTTCAGGATCCCAGAATTCAAGTGGTCCTCCATGCATCAGCGCCTTCTCACTGATCTGCTGTTCGCCCTGGAGAGTGATGTACACATGTGGAGGAGGTATGGGAATTTGTAACTTCACATTCCAGACTTTTGACTATCGACATAAATTCTGGTCTGCTTTTTGTGTATTCTGGCTTTGAATACAGTAATTGCTCTAAAGTTTCTGTTTGTCTAAAAAGTGATATGAACAGATTATACCAGAGTAAACAAAGCAGTATATACAATTCTGCTTGTGGATATCTAGTTTAATTGCTACTAAGAGCCTCATACAAAACTCTTGGGAATATATCTTGGAAAGATTTGATGGCACTAACCTGGCAAACTTTGGCAAATCCAAGTGTTTACAGAGACCAACTTGTGCACCCGAGCCCTGGAAGTTGCTTAAAGCCAACCAATCAGATAAGAGCTTGCCCATTTTAAGTACAAAATGTATCTGACAGCCAGTCAGGCAGTTCATGGTCTAGGCTGAGATGAGGGAATTTGTTTCCTTTGGATGTACGCTTAAAATACATATACTAATAATTAAGGTAATCTTGTGCTTTCGTCAAATTTTCAAACACATTTTTGTCTTGGTTGATAGACATGTTTTGTTTTTCACTGATAAACATGCTCTTGAAGTTTGAAGTCTCACATCACTCCTGTTTTCCTTTGTTCTCTCTTTTTCTCAGCCACTCTACGAAATCGGTCATGGACTTCGTAAACAGTAACGAGAACATTATATTTGTTCACAACACCATCCACCTAATTTCCCAGATGGTTGATAACATCATCATTGCTTGTGGCGGGATCCTGCCTCTGCTCTCTGCTGCCACCTCTCCATCTGTAAGTGGCACACGAGCACCCTCTAGTGCTTATGCACATCAGGACAACATCTTTGAATGATTAAAAGTACTTTAAAGTGGTTGAATGTTGGAAGGGCTGTATTGGGAACTAACTTCTAAATATGGGTGATCTCGGTTCAAATCTAGTTAGTAAGGTTGGAAAAAAGTTTCCTCTAGATTCTAAATATCGGTGTGTAATAAATTGTGGCGACAGTGCTTATCTCATCTTATGTACTGATAGAGACATTTATGAACAGTGAGATGAATGACACGTCATCTCAAAGGAAGATTGCTTACTCCAAATCGATACTTTTGCCTACAAAATATTTTTGTCCTTGAGTGCTGCAGATGGCAAATCTGATCCACAATCAGTGTTCTTACTCTGAAATATTAGCATAAGCCATATTTTTTGGCATCTTACTCACAACCTAACCTCTTATTTCTGCTATAAATTCTTATAACTTTATCTAAAACCTCTATTTACTGACATTATTTTATAACTGTCTTTTTGTGTTCTTTAATATTTTCTGTATTCCCTACTAATCTTAATAATTCTCTCCCTATCTTCCCTCTAATTCTCTTTGTTTCTTTCTCCTATGTGTTTTTTTGTCTTTTGCATGCGCAGAGTTCTAAGGTTAGTGCAAACCCTGTAAGTTCCACTTTATTTATTCTTCTGTAACATTCACTGACTTGTTTTTTTTTTAATGCTACATTTTGATACCAGTGGCTTTAGATTAGAATGTATTGCCCATTTCAAATCAATGCCTTATTTATTATCATATTCTGTCATATTTAAATTGATTTGAATAACAGATATATTTCAAATTTGTACTAAGTCTGACATTATTTTTGTAGTGCAATCGATATGCATCTTTAACATGCGCAATAAGATTTAAAAATCATATATGATAAAAATATGTTTGCATTTCATCCTCATAGTTTATCCATGACAAACATACACGCATATACTGATATTACATTGCATTAAATAAATTAACATGCACTGTGCTGCTATGCTGAGCCCCCTGGCTCTGTTGGTCAATTAAAAAGGGGTTCTATTAAATGTCAACCTCATTTGTTCCCCTCTATGTTGGTCATAAAGACACACGGGGGCTCTTGCTTACAGAAAGGTGCAAAAAACAGTGAAATTAATAGCCTGCCAGGAAGCTCTGACTCCAGGGTGGAGGTAGGTCAGAGATGTCACACCTATAAAAACCCACAATCCACTGCTGTGTGACCCCTAGCCACCACTGTTTTGTCACCTAGCAACAAGCATGTTCCCAGTTTTCAACATCAATAACATTATGTTCAGCACTCAACTGTAGTCAGTTTAAATGGAATAATGTGGCTTTCTAGGCTATCACTATGCTTCTAGTTTTAAAGGGATAGTACAGCCAGAATTAAAAATGCTGTCATCATTCACGCTACCTCATGTTGTTCCAAACCTGTATGGATTTCTTTCTTCTGTGGTACACAAAAGGAGATGTTCACCCTGTGTGAACTATCCTTTTAAGATTGATCACAACATTGATCAAAAATGTACCACATAGTCTGTTATTTAAATTTGTCTTCAAAAGAGAGGAAGAGGCACATAGTCTGTTATTTAAATTTGTCTTCAAAAGAGAGGAAGAGGCTTTCTAAAGGGTTTAAAAGCATATTTGGCCTGTTTAAAGATTCCTACATTTCTTTAAAACAGATCACAGTGGGAGCTCTCTAAAAAGCTGTGAAAAACTTCACAAAATATAGGATTTTTTTTTTCTTTTGATATACCATAGAATTTGTAGAACTTTTGATATTGATGCTGCAAAATGGTGAAGAGTTCTCTTGCTTACCACTGTAATGATCGGGAGCACAAGCCACTGTAACAGCGCCTGCTCACTCGACAAAGATTGTCACTCTAGTTTGGGCACAGTAACTTCTGTGAGGAGTATTCATCCTTTTTATGTCACACTTAAATGTGTTTGAGAGAGGCATGTTTCTTTTATCATATAAAGTTGGTCTGGCATTATTGCCAACATCACACATTTGTTTGTGTCTGTCACATTTTTTTGATAAAGGGATGGTTCACCCAAAAATGATTTACTCACCTTCATGCCATGCCAGATGTATTATGAAAAGATTTTTAGAAGGATATCTCAGCTCTGTAGGTCCATACAATGCAACTGAATGGGTACCAACATTTTTAAGCTCCAAAGACTGCAGTGGTTAAATACATATCTTCAGAAGCAATATAGGTGTGGATGAGAAAAAGATCGATAAATAATTTTTTACTATCAATCTCCACTTTCACTTATTTTTGGTGATTCACATTCTTCGTGCACACATTGTTGCTTCAATATATCCACATAATGTTCCTTCCCCATGATGCCATCTATTTTGTGAAGTGCATCAGTCCCTTATGCAGCAAAGCACCCCCACAACATGATGCTGCCTCTCCCATGCTTCATGGTTGGGATGATGTTCTGCGGCTTGCAAGCCTCACCCTTTTTCCTCCAAACATAATGATGGTCATTATGGCCAAACAGTTCCATTTTTGATTCATCAGACCAGAGGACATTTCTCCAAAAAATAAGATCTTTGTCCCCATGTGCACTTGCAAACTGTAGTTTTTATGGCGGTTTTGAAGTAGTGGTTCCTTCCTTGCTGAGCAGCCTTTCAGGTTATGTAATATAGGACTCGTTTTACTGTGGATATAGATACTTGTCTACCTGTTTCCTCCAGCATCTTCACAAGGTCCTTTGCTGTTGTTATGGGATTGATTTGCACTTTTCACACCAAACAACATTCATCTCTAGGAGATAGAATTAGTCTCATCCTGAGTGGTATGATGGCGTTGTGGTTCCATGGTGTTTATACTTGCGTACTGTTGTTTGTACAGATGAACGTGATACTTTCAGGTGTTTGGAAATGGGTCCCAAGAATTTCCATAATTTGTTGGCTGATTTCTTTTGATATTCCCATGATGT
Organism: Xyrauchen texanus; assembly: GCF_025860055.1. Taxonomy (NCBI): domain Eukaryota; kingdom Metazoa; phylum Chordata; class Actinopteri; order Cypriniformes; family Catostomidae; genus Xyrauchen; species Xyrauchen texanus. The sequence goes on from NC_068318.1 coordinate 24,216,167, forward strand.
CAAGCAAAGAGGCACTGAGTTTGAAGTTAGGCCTTAAAATACATCCACAGGTTCACCTCCAATTCAGTACACCTCCTATTAGCAAATTGCCTAAAGGCTTGACAACATATTCTGGAATTTTCCAAGCTGCTTAAAGGCACAGTTAACTTAAATTTGTAAATTCTGACTGAATGGAATTGTGATATAGTCAATTAAAAGTGAAACAATCTGTCTGTAAACAATTGTTGGAAAAATTACTCATCATGCACAAAGTAGATCTAGTCCTAAACAACTTGCCAAAACTATGGTTTGCTAATATGAAATCTGTGGAGTGTTTAAAAATGTTTTAATGACTTCAACCTAAGTGTATGTAAACTTATGACTTCAATTGTATGGATTTAACCACTGGAGAATTACATTTATGCTGCCTTTATGTTCATTTTGGAGCTTCCTTTATTTGCTTTTTGGAATGGTACCCCATTCACTTTCATTATATGGACTTACAGAGTTTAAATATTCTTCTAAAAATCTATATGTTCAGCAGAAGGAAGTCATAAACATCTTGGATGGCATGAGGGTGAGTAAATGATGAGAGAATGTTCATGTTTGTGTGAAATATCCCTTTAAAATGACTCTGTGTGTCAGTCTTTGTGTGCTTGTGTTTTAGTCTTACCTATTTATTAGGATAAGTTTCTAAACTTATGGACTTTCATCCTATGTGTGTGTCTCGCAGGCAGAGCTTGAGAACGTGGAAGCGACCCAGGGCATGACCTCAGAGACGGCAGTCACATTTCTCAGCAGGCTCATGGCCATGGTGGACGTGTTGGTGTTTGCCAGTTCTCTCAATTTCAGCGAGATTGAAGCTGAGAAGAACATGTCCTCAGGAGGACTAATGCGCCAGTGCCTACGATTAGGTGCGTGTGTGTATGAGGTCTCTAGTCCAATTATCTATATTAGCAATTTTAAATGTATCTGTAACAGTTAAAGGATGGGCAAGGAGGAGGTGGGAACCGGCTGAACAGTTAACATAACTTTTCATGTAAAAGTCAACTTAAATAAAATAAACACACGCATGCAGCATGGTCACATGCGTCTCTCTCTCTCTCTTGAAACTGCGTCTCCAGCTGCCCCTTATCTCGCTCTTACCTGCCGTGCTCTGGGAGGGGGAGGGGGGTGTGGAACGCTGCTCTTCCGGCCATTATGTCTGCCGGTGGCCCACCCCGCCTCCTGTGAACCTGGGAGGAGGGAAAGTGCGAGTGGAGACACCCAGAGAAAGAGAGGAGAGAGAGAGAAGAACTTGCTTGCCGGCTCCCGGACATGCTGTCGCTTGGTCCTCAACCACTCCTCTGCCCTCTGATGGATGGCATCGGGTCCTCTGGCCCCTGGTGGAGGGAACCGCTCCTCCCCTTCACAGCAGATAGCTGCGGTTTCTCCAGCGAATCCACGGCTGCTCCCCTGGCAGATGGCAGCGGCAAGGACTTCGCGACACCGCATCCCTACTCCTTCCCGGGTTTCGGCACGACTGTAACAGTTAAAGGAAGGGCAAGGAGAAGGCGGGAACCGGCTGAACACTAAACTTTACTTTTAATATGTAATAGTCAACTTAAAACAACATAAAACAAACACACACATGTAGCGTGGCTGTGTGCATCTCTCTCTCTCTCTAACCGGTGTCTCCAGCTGCCCCTTATCTCACTCTCCTGCTGATCAGCTGATTCAGCACTGGCCATGCTCCATCACGGTCCGGCCACGACCTCCTCCTCATCAGTGTCTTTCAAAAATAATCATTGTTACCGAATAAATTTGTCAATTTCTCACAAAACAGATTAGTATTGTTAGATTAGTGGGTTACCCCAAACTCCACAACATTAGTTAAGAATTTGACACATAGACCCCATTTACAACCAGTATTAAGATGCGTCTTGAGTGATCCGATCACGTGTGGTCTGGCGAGAATATCGCTGTTTATACCTGGTCATTCAAATGCATCTCCTGTGACCACTTGTGATCTGATTTCGAGGGGAGGGTCTCTGATTCATGACAACATACATCAATCACTATGTTAATGTGCTACTGCATGATAATAAACTGCAAAGAAATAAAGACAAAGAAAGTGCAAATAAAACCAGCATGCTGTTTCTCCCATATGTAGTGTAATATAATCTAAGCACAAACGTAACAAAACAGAGCTTCAGATCGCCGTGCTTCTCATCTGTGTCCCTGCATGTTTACATTAGACACACTTAAGAAGATCCATGAAGTTCTTGTGCTTGTTTATGTATTCGCGTTTTCAAATTTTCCGTTCAGACCGTTATTTCCTTTTAAGTTTAAACTCTTGTTTTTGTGCAGCGGTTGATTGACAGATGAGGGGTGGTGCTTCACTTCTGTCCAGGACACATTCCAAATTATTGTTTACACTTCAAATGCAAAGTGGTCACTGATATTACACTGCATTAAATAGATTAACATGCACTGTGCTGCTATGCTGAGCCCCCTGGCTCTGTTGGTCAATTAAAAAGGGGTTCTATTAAATGTCAACCTCATTTGTTCCCCTCTGTGTTGGTCATAAAGACACACGGGGGCTCTTGCTTACAGAAAGGTGCAAAAAACAGTGAAATTAATAGCCTGCCAGGAAGCTCTGACTCCAGGGTGGAGGTAGGTCAGAGATGTCACACCTATAAAAACCCACAATCCACTTTTCCATATGTGGTTTTTGGGATCCGATCACAACAATTGTTGCACCCCGTTTACACCTGTATTTAATGCTGACCACTTGTGATCGGATCACCTGAAACATACATTTATACCAGGTGTAAACAGGGTCATAGAACCACTTAAACGTAGTGCCTCAGCCACATAGTTTACATTCTTCAGGAAGTCGAACTACCAACAGTTTACTCTGCACATTAAACTGGGATTGGAGAAAGTATTTCAACAAAGAAGCAACTACTTTCACTTTTAAGAGGAGGAATGCAAATAATGTGAATCTCAGAGTTTTAGTATATCTGTTTTTCTCCTCTCAGTGTGTTGTGTAGCGGTGAGGAACTGTCTGGAGTGCAGGCAGAGACAGAGAGAGAGGGGCAGCAAAACCTCACTGCCAATCAGCAAGACCCAGGAAAACCTACAGACTGCAGTGGCTGCCAGCAAGGTTACACTCACTCACAACCTGTACAAACACATGAGAGCACGCCAATATGCATACACAAAAAGCATCAAAACACATATGAACACTTTAAGTAATCTTATAAAATAATTAAGGATTAAGAATCACCCTCAAAGTCTCTGATATCACACATAATATCAAGTGTCCTTGAGCTTGGGAAAGGTTTGGTTATATGTAGATCAAAATTATCATTATTATTAAATGTAAATGTTATATTAATATTGCAGAGTTATATATAGTCGTCACGTAATATCAACCAACATCTCATGCACTGCATAAAGAGTCTCTTAAAAGGATAGTTCGTTTAAAAATTATCATTCTCTCATTATTTACTTACCCTCATGGCTTTCATTCTTCCAAGGAGCAAAGGAAGAAATGTTAGCCTCAGTCACCATTTGCTTTCATTGGAAAAAAAAAAAAGATGCAGTGAATGGTGACTGAGGCTAACATTATGCCAAACATTGACTTTTGAGTTCCATGGAAGAAAGACATTTTTGCAGGTTTGGAACTGTATAAGGGTGATTGAATAAATGGAAGGTTTATGCAGGGTTTTTTTCTCTCTCTTTTTGTTCTAGACGATCATACAGAATGTCCCTCGTAACCTGTCCCCCATCAAAGACCCGGACAGACTGCTGCAGGATGTGGACATTAATCGTCTCCGAGCTGTCGTCTTCAGAGACGTGGTGAGACACTCGCATATACAAAACACTTAAAAAAGCTGTACATTAACATGAAGTGAATGATTGTAAACCGCGCTGTTTGTGTTAAATAGGATGACAGTAAACAGGCTCAGTTCTTGGCTCTGGCTGTGGTCTACTTCATCTCTGTCCTTATGGTGTCCAAGTACCGTGACATCCTGGAACCGCAGCGGGAGATTGGCAGGTCCAGCAGCCTATCAGGAAGAAGCATCCGACAAGAGATTAATTCACCCACCAGTACAGGTTGCAAACTTACCCTCCTCCCAGGAACAAAAATGTATCTGCTGTGTCCTTATGATTGTGCGTGTGTGTATGCGCATCTACAACCTTGTTTGCACTAAATAGACGTGTATTTTTAGTCACTGACCACTTGCACACACCACCAGAGCTAATAAGTATTCATCAGTCAGCAGTCGAACACCTTCCGCTCTGACTGTTCTTAATTTGTCTCTGATTATCTCTGCTATAGTCTGAGCTGAAATGGGACATTATTCCCCACAGAGAGGATTTCATCAATTTAAACATGCAAGACATTATTGCAAAGATTTATCTGAGTGCGATTATTAATTTCATATTCCGGTGGGAAGGAATTTCACTGCGGACATTGCCGTGAGCCCGACGGAACTGTTACTGGAGCAGATCTGTAATGATTAATGATCAAACATTATGTGTTAGATAACAAATAATGTTTTTTGATCACATGATAAAGCCTTATGACTGATGACACTGCTGCATTTGCATGACAGCACCTATATATCCACTCACCGACAACTTCATTTGGTACACCTGTACATCTGCTTATTCATGCCATTTATCAACTCAGCCAATCGTGTGACAGCAGTGCAATGCATTAAATCATCCAGATACAGGTCAGAAACTTTAGTTAATGTTCACATCAACTATCAGAATGGGTAAAAATGTGAACTCAGTGATTTCGACATAATTTCGACATGGTATAATTTTTGGTGCCAGACAGTTTTTTTTTTAGTATTTCTGTAACTGCTGATCTCCTGGGATTTTCACGCACAACAGTCACTAGAGTTTACTCAGAATGGTGCCAAAAACAATAAACATCCAGTGAGCGGCAGTTCTGCGGACAGAAACGCCTTGTTGATGTGAGAAGTCAATGGAAGTTGGTCAGACTGGTTTGGGCTGACAGAAATGCTACAGTAATTCCGATAACCCCTCTGTACAATTGTAGTGAGCAGAATAACATCTCATAATTCACAACACATCGAACCCTGAGGGGAATGGGCTACAACAGCAAAAGACCAAGTTGAGTTCCACTTTCAGTGGGCACAGGCTCACCAAAACTGGCCAGTTAGAGACTGGAAAAACATAGCCTGGTCTGATGAATCTCGATTTCTGCTGATGTACACTCTAGGTCACTGCAGCCTCAGCTTTCTGTTCTTGGCTGACAGAAACCAAAAATAATCCATCAGCTGAAATCACTGTGATTAAATTTTTTTCCCCATTCTGATGGTTGATATGAACATTAATTGAAGCTCCTGACCCGTATCTGCATGATTTTATGCATAGCACTGCTGCCACACGATTGGCTGATTAGATTATCACATTAATAAATAAGTGTACATGTTTACCTTATTACTTTTTTATTACTGTACATTATTACTTTTGTGGCTCAAATTAGATGTTGATTATGATATAATGCATTATACTCTTGCTATAACAATTAATAGGTTAAGTTTTATGTCTTAGTATGTAGTTACAGTATGAGATGTTTTAACATATTGTATAAGGTTTATTATGAGATATAATGAATGCATTATTAATATGGACTTCATTGAAAGGGTTACCACAGTGTTCCCACAGTCATTGGATAACCTGAAATTTTAAAGCTAATTATTGCTCTTGTCTAAAGTAAAGTTTAGTCTAAGTCTAATGTTTTGTTATAAAAATGGGCATCCTGTTCATAATTTGCACTTGTTAATTACATTTAAAAAATTTGGAATATCACAATAATAAAGAATGAGTAGGTGTGTCCAAACTTTTGAGTAGTATTTTATATGTATGTGCATTGCAGAAAACCCGTCCTCCTTCACAGATGGTTTCCGTGGAGACCGTCAGGCCACCACACCTCTGGAAGATCTTCACCTGGAGGGCTCTCTGCCTCACACTGACTCTGGCATCGGGGAGGAGCAGGTCGCCGGCACCCTCAATGGTTCAGAGCTGGGTGGAGACTCAGGAGGACGTCCGGACTCCATGAGCGAGATGCTCTGCACGTTGTCCTCAGAGGTTAGGAAGTCACGTGAATCCCTGCTGGAGTCACCTCTTGGCGTAGAGGTTCTGAAACCGGCTGCGTCGATCTCCAGCATCAGTCATCAAGGGAGCAAGGGAATCAATGTGAAGGAGATCCTGAAGAGCTTGGTGGCAGCGCCGGTGGAAGGGGTGGAGGTGGGGCCTGAACCCCAGCCATACCACCCAGACCCTGCCCTGAAGAGGGAAGCTGCAGCCATGTTGCCCATGCAGTTCCATTCATTTGACAGGTAGGTGAATTATTTAGCACATCACAATATCACAATAAATTAAAAAGATAAATCACATGTAACATCTTGGTTAGTAGTAAGTAATGTTGTAACTATATGCCCTGGACATATTTGTACAATATTGTAATATATTGTAATGTGATCTTGGAGCTGGTTTGGATTGGTCCGAGGCCTTCGTACTCATTAGTGAAGAATTGTAACATTCCTATGGTGAAAACGAAACATAGACATTCAATTAAATACTCAATTATGAATCAATGTTGTTAAACTTACATTTGGCCTGTTGAAGCACACAGAGTACAAATGAGGTTAAGAACTCCTTCTGCACTCCCTTTTATTCAGAATCTCATCTATCTGACTGTAACAGTGAGACAGATTTGATTCCTCAGCTCTAGAGCGTATGTTCCCCTCATTCTTTATGTAGTCCATTTCTCTAAATGTAGCTTCACATTACCGATCAGCTGCTTGCTGGTGGCTCTGTGCCGTTTGTGCTCAGGAGACTGACTGTGTGGGATCCAGTGGAGCGCCACAATAAAAACTAAAGCCCCTCTGAACATCAATCCCCTTTGTTCTTCCCAATTAAGTGAACCTGATGAATTAAATATACATAAGATTATCCTGTTCATCTTTCATGAGCTCCTTAAGTGTTAATAATTTATCAGGATAGGTGAATATTTTATCAGACTCTCCTTTTTCACCCTGGGTGGGCTGAATTAGTTTGACAACACCATGGATCCAGATAGTAATGGAACTGATTTTTGATGTACATTTGAGTTAGATCTAGGGGTATAAAAGGGTTATTATTTGGCAAATAAGGGCCTGATTTGGGTTTGTTTTGGAATATATATATAGATATATAGGAGCTTTATTTAGGGTATACATTATATTGGGCTTTTGTTTAGGATATATATAAAGATTTGTTTGGGTTAAATAGGGTTTTTGTTTAGGTATATATATAAGGGTTTGTTTGGGGTATATATAGGGGTTTGGTTTAGGGTAGATATAAAGGTTTATTTGGGTTAAATAGGGTTTTTGTTTAGGGTATATATAAGGGTTTGTTTGGGGTATATATGGGGTTTGGTTTAGGATAGATATAAAGGTTTATTTGGGTTAAATAGGTTTTTGTTTACTGTATAAGAGTGTGTTCATAAATATCATAAATATTTAGGGTATGCATAAGGGATTTATATGGGATATAAAAGCTTGATTGATTTCAGTTATATAAAATGGTTTGTATTTGGGTATGTAAAGGGTTTGATTCGGGTTATTTATAAAGGTTTTCAGGCTTTAATTTGGGCATATATAAATGGTTTAAATTCTAGGTATATTATATAAAGATTTGAGTTGGGGTGTATACATGGGTTTGATTTTGGATGTACAGTATATAGAGACATTTTTTTATATACTGTTAGTCAAGAAATTTGTTTGTGTACTCAAAGGAGTGTTGTAGTGCCTGTTAAGAAGCCTCCTCCTGGAAGCCTGGCTGTGAACACAGTAGGTACACCCACCACTAGTGGAGTGCCCTCATCAGGAAGCACACCCAATATCTTTGCTGCTGCCACAGCAACGCCTAAAAGCATGATCAACACAACAGGTCAGACTTGCATTTATTTTGATGTGCATACACATTTAAGAGGCAGGAATTGAATTACAAAAATTTATTCTCGAGACACCTGCATTCTGTTGCATTTGTTACAACTTTTTTTTGCGCAGGAATGGGTTTGATCTGAACGACCCCTTTTGTACTCTGTTCTAAAGTGTCTTCCTGTTATGTTTCACAGGTGCCACTGACTCCGCCTCTTCCTCCTCCTCCTCCTCATCCAGCTTTGTGAACGGTGCCACAAGTAAAAGCCTCCCAGCGGTGCAAACTGTTGCACCTATGCCTGAAGATACAGTGGAAAACATGAGGTACACATATTCATGTTTCATATCATCTGCTCAATTTATCCATCTGTTCTTCTTTCATTTTTCCATCTTATTATCCACAAGCTTGAAATCCAAAATCATCCATTCTGACCTCACTTCCTTTGCTATTTCCCTCTTTGCAGCATCCCTCCAATGGCTTTCTATAATCCATTTCTACCTCTTCTATACCTCTAACATCTGGATCTTCCCCATCCTTTGCTGTATCTATCTATCTGTCTATCTATCTATCTGTCTTTGTAACCATCACACACCACAGTAACAAGTTTCCTTCTAGACGCATAAGATCCACTTTGAGGTACTGTTAATAAATGGTCCATTTCCTGCTATGGATAAATGGGTGCTTCTATTTTATGATTGCATACAACAGAATTCATTTATTCTTTTTGTTTGTTTCTCTTTGTGTCTCTATGCATGTATTGAAGCTTTGGGGCTTAATAATAATCCATAATTTGACACAGAGAAATATACAGGGTTTATATCACACTATAATGCTCCAGTAAATACCTGTACAGTCATTACTGTCTGTTTGTGCCCATTTGTATTGCAGTGCCTTTTGTGAAGTGGACCAGTGTCCACTGCGAACCAGGCTGACGCCTCCAGAACTCAAATCCTTTAGTTCGCTGACAGGATTCCAAACAGCCCCCAGAGATGCAGGACAGTTTCTTAGGCAAGGAAGCTTGAACTGGCCCCCCTAACCCAGTGCTACCAGCTTAACATACCCTTCTCCTCTTTTTTCCTATGTCATTCTTGTTTCTCTGCTGGTGGTTGTAAGTTTTCTAGCTGGCAAGCCACACCACCACCGCTGCTGCTTTCATTCTTAACAGTTCTGCCAGATTTGATTCTGTCTGTTCTGTCATATTTACATTGTGTCCTAAGCAGGAATGATGCAGTAAAGTTTCACATGTCCAAATATAGCACATTTGAGTTTTGTCCTAAATAAGCTGCAACAAGCTATGTGTGATGACATATTTTTTCGTTTGCTTGTTTTCACTTTTCGTTGCGTCACACTGGATAGCCGTGCCCAAAATAAAATTTCATTGGTCCAAAACCCTGCCCCAGATAGATATATTTTTGAAAAATATTGGAAAAAGCAAGAAAGCAACAGATAACATTCTGCACCACATAGCGTGTATTTATGCTGCATTCACATGATATCGGAATTACAATAATGATGCCTTCAACAAAGTTGAGCAGTTTTTACTAGTCAAAAATATATAAAGTACACTTGTATCAGCTGAGTATTTAGAGTATTTTTTGAAAAGACAGAAATCAATTGAAAGCGTTCTGCTCCACATGGCTATGTATTTATGCTGTATTCATGGCATAACGGAATAACAACGTTTACAACTTAATCACGAGTTGGACAAAGCTAAACTAGTCAACTTAAATCAGCTAAATTTAGAAAAAGAAGATAAAAAATAATAATATGAGAAATTGAAAAAGATGGATAACGTTTAAGAATAATAAATGTGTGCAATATATTTTATGCTTTCAACACATAAAAATATATATATATATATATATATATATATATATTTATTTATTTATTTATTTATTTTATTTTATTTTTATTTTTTGCAATGCTCAATTTTCCCTCAGTGTTTATGGAAAAATGTATTGATGTTGGAAACTTGTTGCACCTGGTTAGGACATGTGTCACAGTCATCGGCTAATTTTTGTAACATAGACATTACTAAATTAAATACGCAAATAAAAGAAAATTAAAACAAATGTAGTGAACACAACAAGACAGAATCAAACCTGCTTGCTTACTTTTTTCTAGATAACAACAGTAGAGACATCAACTCTCATAAACTCATTCCTTCTTTTCATCACACTGGATTCCCAATCAAACCTTTCACGTTCACCCTAGTCTGGTCTTGTTTGCATCCAGTTTAGTCTTGGCGCGGGTTAACAAAGCTTGTAGCCAAGCGCAGTGGCACATAGAGGTGATGTGATTTGTAAGCATTTGCTCTTTCTCTGCCTCCCTGTGGTTACATTCCTATAGGATGTCTTTAATCCAGCAGTAATGCCATAGAACTTGTTACATTCTGTCCAACTGGTGTTGAAAAGGAACTGTGCTTTTGAAGCTGGTATGTTGTTTTGGGACTTCAATGCTGACTGTACTTTCTTTTCTCTCTCTCTGTCTGATTCTTTTTCGGACTCGTAGTATCACCACTAAACTTGAGCGGGCTCTGGAGAAGGTGGCCCCCTTGCTGAGGGAGATCTTTGTGGATTTCGCACCATTCCTTTCGCGGACTCTGCTGGGCAGTCATGGGCAGGAGTTGCTCATAGAAGGTACAGGTGCTGTATAGTGCTCCTTTTCCTCTCTACCTGGTGTCTCTGTGGAGTCCCTCACTGTCTGCTGTGTGTGTGTGTCCACTGGCTGCCTCATAACACACTTGTGCAAGTGCATGGACCCAGAGCAGGTATGAGAACAGGAGAGATGTTTAGGATTAACCGACGATTGAAAAATACAGAAAGGAACAGAAGGAATTATTGCATGCAGAGAAAGTGTTTCAAAAGGCTTGTTCACCCAAAAATCACCCAAAAATGACAATTCTGTAATCATTTATTCACCCATTTGTACTGTACTTGTACAAGTATGACTCTTTTATGGAACTCAAAAGAAGTTGGGCACAATGGTTAGGGAGCTGACAGCCCCAGTCACTATTCACTTTAGTATATGGATAAAAAAAAAGTATTCAATGACAGTATTCACATTTTTTGGTGACTATCCCGAATCAGTGAAAATCTAGTTTTAGTACGATTCACATTTGCTTATTGTTCACGACCGTCTTTCCTCTCCTAATATTTCCTTCCTTCCTCTCTTCACCCTTCTTCTTGAATTCTCTTTGTCACTCTCCCTTTATCTCCCTACGCTGTGTCCTGTAAGGCTTTAATGTCTGTGCTCTCACCTTGTCTCGAGTTCCTCACAGTTTAATGTTTGTGTGATTATTTTTGTTGTTTAATTAAAGCAGAATTTTATGTGTTAATTAGAGAATAGGGTTGATTCTCTTAAAAAATTCAACCTTAATTTCATAAGTAAGTTGGGTAATTTTATCATAGGCTAATGTATGTGTTTTTATTCATATCTATTAGACAGGTTTATGCTAAAATATGTTTTCTGTCGATGCATCGCTACAGGTTTAGTGTGTATGAAGTCCAGCACATCAGTAGTGGAGCTTGTAATGCTGTTGTGCTCACAGGTGAGGTTTCTCTCTCTCTATATATATATATACTGTAATTAATTTAGACTTTGCTGTTTTTTTTTTTACCCTTTTCCTTCAAACCTTTAGCAAATTGAATAAAGATGGAGCCACCAATGTTCACTCTTTTCTTTCCTCTACATAATTGATGCAGCTGAGGCTACATTCATATTTCAAGGTTCATAAACGGCAAATACAATAAAAAGCATTGAAACTACATTCCAACACCTTCAAATCATGGGAAAAGCCAGTGCCGCAATGTTGCAACATTTCTTCAGTCTCTTGAGCCTCCCTTGCAGGTCTTTATGAAGTGGTGGTAACAGGATTAGATTTCAGACCCACCCTTCAGTATGCAGCAGACCAGTGGTGTTACCGAAGCATCACTGCTAAATTGTGAACAACTCTCCTTAGCTTCCAACAATTGCTCTTAACTGAATTTTTAAGCTTCTGAAAGCATTCCCGTTGGTTTCATAAAAATGTATATGTGTAAAATTGACATGAAATACTTTTGGGAAATTGATGTTGTCAATTATCTTTCAGTCTGGTCCATCTAAAACGCTTTTACAGCATTTCACTTTTTACTTGAAAAAAATTATTACTAATGTTTTTTTAATGGCCTAATCAGATGCAAAGGTACTTGTCTAACCCTGCTGGGCATTATTGTCATCCAGCTACGGTGTCATCAGCCTGGAGCCACCCATCACAGATATTTTGCCCCATTCATCCCGGAATATCTCCTGGTGGTGTGGCAGCGGTCAGGAACATCTCCCTGCCACCCCCAGCAGCTGGACACTGGATCTTTTCCAATGCTTCTATTTTCTTGCATCCCCATCAAGACCTTCCTCCTTTACACCATACAGTCAGTATGCGATACCACCCCCCATGAGCAGTCCTACCCTACATCCAAGGCCTCTTCTCCATTTGAAAAGACAAGCTATCAGACTACACCTACCACCCTCAAATGTCTATCCCAATCCCCCAACAGATTAAGTAGGAGAGCTATGTGAGGAGCGAGCTGCGAGACTGCGTCAGCCGGCCCTCCAGTGCCTAATTTGGCATAGTTTTGCTCCCCTACTCAATTCCTCTCTAGAAACCCCTGGATAAAGACCAAGTATCAACGGAAATAATTCCTCCCTACCCTTTTCCCTCTCCCACATACTACCTCGCCACATATGACAAATACACACATTTTATATTCCTACTTTCTCACTTCTGCACACCCCACTTTTCGTCCTTCCTTCATAACATAACCAGAAGGTATATTTCTAAGCTTCCTTTGCCATTTCCTTGAGAGACTAAATTGAATACATTTTTCGCAAAGAGGGACTATTTAAAATAAACAAGTGAAGGGAAAAAAATATATAAAAATGGTGAAAAACTTATAAGAAATGGTTTCCAGTTATAAGACCTAACATGTAAACTTTCCCTTATACATTCATATAAATTACCCTAAAACCTTGATGTTGTTCACATTATGTGTCAACTACAGTTAAGTGGAATTAATCAAAGGTATCTGAAATCATTTACACTTTTTAGAGAAGAATATTAACTTACCTTTTAGAAGACACTGCTCCAAGAAAATCTGTTTATGTGCACCATATTTTCTGAGCTCTAATCTTGGTCCACTAGAGTTGAAATTTGTTTCAACCATGAAGTAGCCACTTCTTTTACCACTAAACAACCCTCCTGAAAAAGAATGAACAGCCATCCCGTTACATCCGAATGTCAGTATCTTGTACTAGAACCCAACTAAACCTCACTGAACCCCAAATAAAGTCCTTTCCCTTTGTAAATGTCAATAATCTCCACCAGTCCCCACCAGTAGTTTTGGGATGTAGCAGTGTCCCATCCAGTGTTTGATGCCCTCTGTTCCTCCTCTCTCCTCCTCCCTCTGATTCCAGTCAGCACATATAGTATTACTGAAGCTCTGGGCCTCCATTAGTGGCTCAGGGGATGAAAATGTACCCTAAATATTGATTGGCAGGAAGTAGAAGGTAATGGGAGCTGTCTGTGATGTGTCCTTCTAGAAGCATCTGCAGATGATGCTAAGTGCATTCTGTCTCTCTCCCTCAATAATCACCCTCGCTTATGTGGCAAAGAGCCAATCAGAAAGATCAGCAGTGCATCCCTTCAGCAACCACATTAAGTGGTGATACCATCCAAACTGAAAAAGACAATTTTGCTGTGAAATACTGTCTTTTTGTTGTGTTGTTCTAAATAACAACATTGAAGATTTCTATTGCTGTTATAGAAAATGTCAGCACTCTTTGAGGACCGGAATGAATTGTTTGATTTTTAGTGCTATAGTGATTTTCTTTTGCTGTTGTTTCAGGAGTGGCAGAACTCCATACAGAAGAATGCAGGGCTTGCTTTCATCGAGCTCATTAATGAGGGGAGGTAAAAACATACTCATTAATACCCATCTATAATCCTACTCCGCTGTCTTTCCAGCAGGTTCAGACCAAAACCCTTCAAGATTTGAACTATGTCATACTGAATAAATGTTTCTTTCATACAGCTTTTTCATGAGATGGGTGCAATATATTAGGAGATGTTCATAATGAAATTGGTCTGCACTTATATAGCCTTTTTTAACCTTAGAGGTTACCAAAGCACTTTACACTGTGTCCCATTCACACTCATACACCAATGGCGGTAGAGCTGCCATGCAAGGCACTAGCCTGCCATTGGGAGCAACTTGAGGTTCAGTGTCTTGCCCAAGGACACTTCAGCATGTGGAGTCGCGTGGGCCGGGAATCGAACCGCCGTCCCTCTCTACCACCTGAGCCACAGCCGCCCCTAATGGGTCATTCAGACTGCACACATTCTTGTGCTAAAAAAGCTAGATGCAGTGGAATGAATAGAACAGATCACAGGTGTCTCAACAAGATGAAGTTCTTTTTGACTTGACTCAGCATCTAAAAACACAAAAGACGTCCATTTAGTATGATAACATGCTAATGGGCCCCACAACTCACTCTGTATGAACACCGCTTAAAGTAATCATTGCCAGGATTTTGTTACTATAAGAATGATGTCTTATAAGTAATGGTGAGGTTTGTTTATTTCAGACTTCTGTGTCACGCCATGAAGGATCACATTGTCCGAGTCGCCAATGAAGCCGAATTTATCCTCAACAGGCAGAGAGCAGAGGACGTACATAAACATGCAGAGTTTGAGGTCGGTTTGTCTGTCTCTCTGGATCTGCATGTCATGTATGATGTGGTTATTGTTTAACTTCCCTTCGCCTTTTTTCTGTAGTCAAACTGTGCGCAGTACGCTGCAGACAGAAGGGAGGAAGAAAAAATGTGTGACCACCTGATCAGTGCCGCCAAGCACAGAGATCATGTGACCGCAAACCAGCTGAAGCAGAAGATCCTCAACATTCTGACCAATAAGCATGGAGCGTGGGGCACCATGTCACAGAGGTACTCTCACAATTGCAACTAAAAGAATCTACTTATTTATTAAATTTAAAGTGAGAAACTGTTTCTGTTTCTAACATCTCACTTTTTCAACTCCATGGCAACAATGTAATCTACATACCTCTGTGGTTTATTGCTTTATTAACACTATATCAATACCATCATGATAATTCTGGTCTAAGATGCCTTGGTTTCAACAATCTATCTGCTTTCTTTTCCTTAGTCAACTGCATGATTTCTGGCGTTTGGACTACTGGGAGGATGACCTGCGCAGGAGGCGGAGATTCGTACGCAATGCCTTTGGCTCCACCCACTCAGACGTGTCACTCAAACCCCTAGAGGAATATGGTCAGCTGCAAACATTACACCTCAAACTGATTTACAGTGCCCAAATTAATCTTTTATCATATACTAAGAAACTTTATTTTAAAGTGACTTTTTTCCACACTTTATATATTATGTTTTATTGTAAATTTTTAATGTAAAAAAAATTGAACGGTAGGAATCTTTCTTAAGAATTCATGCTAATTAAAAAACAAATACTGGTAATATTATATTTGATATATATATATTTTTTTATTATTGCTTTCCTATCTTTTTCTTTTCTGTTTTATTTTGTGTATTTATTTAAATTATTATTGTGTTACTTTAAGGGCTGTCAATTAACACGTTAATTCACGATTAATTATTGTATTGCTTGATATTAGCGACAGCACGAGAGGAGAATGTATTCTTGCAGTAAAACACAGAAGTAGCCTTCTAAAGCCACTTTTTGCATTGTCTCATCATATAGTGGCTTCACTCATCTGCCACTATAATGTAGTGCATTTGAATTGTCTAAATTATATTATGTATAATGTATATCATATTTATATGAATTAATAAATGTATATTTAATTATTATTTGGGGGCCCTTCTCTGCACGTATTCATATACACGATTATTTGTGATTAATTAGTTGGCCATTTGAAAAATGTATCTATTGACAGCCCTAGTTATTTTTTTGCAGATTAATTTGTATGTACATTCTTTTCATAATTGTGGAGAATATGTACTAACTAAAAAAAAAAAAAAAAATAGCAGATACGGTGTAGAGTCGTAATTGTATTTTTTGCAATAGCAGGCACCGAGGAAGAAGAGGGGTTGAAGTCAAAGAATTCATTCCGTAGCCATTCGGTGGTCAGTCAAAACCCTGAGACAGAACTCATGCTGGAAGGAGACGATGATACCGTCAGTCTGCTGCAGGAAAAAGAGATCGACAACCTTGCAGGTATTTCGCTTCTCTGGTGCACTTGCTGTATTAGCCTGTTTTAACCCATTCACAACCGGCGTCTTTTAAATCCCATTGTAAGTGACCCAAATGGCAACTTCTACCAGTAGCGCCGTCCTGGCTGTTAATGTAGAAACCATTTGTGTGCTCTTTAAAATGTGGTAGTTCTTTGATGCATTGTTTATGCATGTGTTAATGTACTGTATGCAACTGTACTTTATTCCTAGTGGCTTTTCGTCCGAGAGTATTTATCTCAAGAGGCAAGTTCGGTCCTTCAGTAAACGAGTATGCTAATTAGTGTTTTAGTCCAAACCAGTTCCCACCCCCTGCCTATTGATGCAGCTCTCATCTGAATCTGCATAAGAGTGTGATTATGAGCTTAAGTGCTACAACTGATTTTGACATTGAATGTCTGTATCACTTAATTAACCAATCAACATTTATCTAAGTAGCCACTTATTCATTATCGTAATGAGCCGCTGACTGTGTTTAACATGTTATACTAATGTAATCATTATTAAATTAAACTGATAAGCTTTTTATCCTCAATGTTTTGGTTTTCCAAAATGCTTCCCTACTCAGATGCATTCATTTTAATGTACTTACAAGATCGTGACTCAAAAACTTTTTATGTTCAAAGAGATGTTTCAATCTCCTGAACTTTGTAGGTCTTGAATCCTAAAGATATTATTAAATCAAAAAATAATCTCATGATTTCCATTAATCCTTTGAGCCAGAGCTTTTAAAGGCAAATTCTCTCAATCTGTGGCATGGTTTCTTACAGGTCCAGTGGTTTTGAGCACGCCGGCCCAGCTTGTCGCTCCTGTGATCGTCGCTAGGGGGACGTTGTCAATCACCACAACAGAAATCTATTTCGAGGTGGATGAAGATGATCCAACTTTCAAAAAGATCGATGCAAAGGTATGCACCTCGCCTGATGTCACTCCAGGAGTAATAAATACTCTGATTCTACTCAACATTTTAAATGTGTGTCAATTGTATTGATAGTCAGTTGACTCCTAAACAGTGAATGATATCCACTCGGAATTGACCCTTTGCTAAACTTCGCCTTAAAATTTATTCTGACCGATTCTGTTTTAGCAACTGTTGCACTGCCGCCATTACTCTGACGTGTGTTTGCTATTTTCCAATGACAATGTCTGTGGAAGTAATGTGTGGGAGTACTTTTAAGCAGGATTTTGTCATAATAAAAAAAAGTCCGTCAAACACGTTTTTGCCAGGTCATTTGTAAGAGTGACACGAGTTACCCAGAGAGGATACTCGCAGTGTTTTTCGTCCTTTTTTATATAATCTTTAAATAAATCCAGAGAAGAGCATGTTATGGATTATACTTTGTCAGCCCTCGTTCCCAAATTAACATATAACTAATGCAAGAACACCTACATTTACTCCAAGGTAATTTTAAGATAATAACTGAACATTAATTAATTTATATGTTGATACAAGTCATAATAAAAGTGACGCACAACAACATAACATAAACCGTTCACAGTATCAAAATGTGTGTTATAAGACTTTATAAACAGATCTGTTCATTTACGCTAATGTTATTAGTTGTGTAATTGCTATTAAATGAAGATTGTCTCTATTCAAGTGACTGTAATAATCGTTTGCCTTGATTCTGTTTCACAGTCTCCACAGTTTTTAATAAATTAACTTTGTAATTTTACAATTTATTTGACAAAAAATGCTGCAAAAAAACAGCATTCCAGCCAATGTAAAAATATTATCCACTCCGCTTATGATAATATTTCACCAAAAAACATGCCGTCCATGACAATCTCCCATTCATTCCAATTCATTCCGAGCTTATCAGAGCGAGCAACCGTAACTAAGGGGAATGGAACTTAGCGAAGGGTCAGTTCCAGAATCATCCTTGTTGCCATTGCTTACAGTTCCCTTGTTGGAGTTTTAAATAAATGTGTAAACTCTTTGCACGTGTATTTGTTAGGTGTTGGCGTACACTGAGGGTCTGCATGGGAAATGGATGTTCAGCGAGATCAGAGCAGTTTTTTCCCGACGTTACCTGCTCCAGAACACTGGATTGGAGGTGTTCATGGCCAATAGGAGTAAGACCCCAACACGCAAAAAAACAAACAAAAAAGCAATGACAATTTTAGGATAATATGTTTTTAAATTATGTTATTTTTTACTTATCCCCTCCACAGCATCTGTCATGTTCAACTTCCCAGATCAAGCCACAGTAAAGAAGGTTGTGTACAGTTTACCTCGGGTGGGTGTTGGCACCAGCTATGGCCTCCCTCAGGCAAGGTAATGGCTTTGGCATTGACTCTCTGACTTGAGATCAGCTGTCATTTCAGAGTAAGCATGTTAAGTAGTTGTTGTAGTAGTTCTTTGATCTGTAGTGTTTCTCTGATCCGAAAAATCTGATTTCCACTAATAAACTGGTATTTAATAGAACTCTTATTATCAGCCAATGATAAATGGATTGTCCTTGTTTAAACTTTTCCATTCCTTTTAAAGACGGATCTCTCTTGCAACGTCAAGGCAGCTCTTTAAGTCTTCTAACATGACACAGAGATGGCAACGGAGGGAAATCTCAAACTTTGAGTACCTGATGTTCCTCAACACAATTGCTGGTGTGTTTAGATGCCTATTCTTTTCTATATATATTAGCAGTTTGCAATGTAAAACAGTCAGTATACTGAAGATCTGTGTAGAGTGTCCATGTACAAACAACATGCTCATGCTCAATTGTGTGTTTGTATTTTTTTTTAGGGAGGACCTATAATGATCTGAACCAGTATCCCATCTTCCCCTGGGTCCTCACGAACTATGACACTGAGGACCTAGACCTCACATTGCCAGGGAATTTCAGGGATCTCTCAAAGGTATGCCACACCAGCTGAAAACCATTCTCCTGGTGGATCAGGAATTACTATAATAGGTTTTTTCTCTAGTCTTTATGTAGCATAACTAATTCATCTAGAGATACTTAAGTCAGTTTTTTAAGTGCATCAAGAACTTGAATTAAAAAAAAAAACACCACATAGATCCATTGTACACACTAAATGATAATGTTTACTGAACTGATCAGAATAGTACTGTATTTATATCACCGTTTCACATATATTTTAAGCACATGATTATTAACCATTGATTAAAAAAAACTGTTGACTGGATTTGATTTTTATTGCTATAGCTTTTTTAAAATAGATGATTTTGTTATTTGGGTAGTAATCTAATAACCAGCATTACTTTATCTCGCTTCTGTTTAATGCAGCCAATTGGAGCCCTGAATCCAAAGCGAGCTGTGTTCTATGCCGAGCGCTATGAGACATGGGATGATGACGGAACTCCGCCCCACCATTACTCATCACTCTATTCCACTGCAGCGTCCACTCTATTCTGGCTCGTCAGGATAGTGAGTCTTCGCTATAGTCTTATATTCAATTCCTTCTCAGTTACAATTCAACATATCTGCACTCTGTTAAAAAGTGACATGACCTGAAACATTTTTTGGATTTTAACATTTTCGAAGTTTATTTGTAATATGTGATTTTAGTGCCATATACTAGACTTTAGTAAAAAAAAATATTGAAGTTGTGTTTGCTATAGCTTATTCTTAGAAATGTTCTTTGAAGAGGGGAATATGAAATGGGCAATCAGTTATATCCAGTGTTTTGTGTCTTTCTCAATATAACAGGAACCCTTCACTACATTTTTCTTGAATTGTAATAACAACATGTTTGACCATCCTGATCGAACATTTTCCAGTATTGCACGCTCTTGGCGAAGCTGCCAGAGGGACACATCTGACGTTAGGGTGAGTTTTCAACAACTTGTGCATCGAGATCAAACAGTATTGATTTTTATCCAACATTTTGAAGTCAAGAAGTTTTTGTTTGTATAACAGGAGTTGATCCCTGAGTTCTACTACCTCCCTGAGATGTTTATGAACAGCAGTGGATATGACTTGGGGGTAAGAGAGGACAGAACAGCCGTGTGTGATGTGGACCTACCAGTCTGGGCCAAAAAACCAGAGGACTTTGTTCGCATCAACAGGATGGTGAGTGATTTTGTTTTTATGTCTAAGCACCTTTGTTTAGTGCCACATTAGTTTGCAATTAAAACAGTTATTTGAATTGATAGCCCAATTTGGCCACTTTTCTTAATGTGTCAAGAGTCAAAGTCAGACGAGGCCAGTTCATTAAATGGAGTACTCTAATTTGTGGAGAATAAAAGACTGAATATGGCCAGTAATTTATTTTTGAACCCCTGATTTTCCTCCTATTAACTTTGTCGTCCTCTGGTGTGTCAGGCACTGGAGAGTGAATTTGTGTCCTGTCAGTTGCACCAGTGGATCGATCTCATCTTCGGCTATAAGCAGAGAGGACCAGAGGCCATTAGGGCACTCAATGTTTTCCATTACCTCTCCTACGAGGGCTCCATTAACCTGGACACCATCACCGACCCTCAGCTCAGAGAGGTATGGAAGTGCTCAAAGGAATATAAAAAGACTGAGAATAAGGTGCTAGAGCGGGCATTAGCATAAACTATCTTCTTCTATGGTCGTTTTTCTCTTTCAGGTCACTAGAATATCAAAATATCACTACAAACTCTTTTGCAATATTCATCTGGTCAGTACATAGTATATGATGCATTGTTGGAATATCTTAAAGAAACTTATAACAGAATTTAGCTTTCATCTCTATTTATTTATTTATTTATTTTAAAATTGTTTCAGTTTCCTCGATGTTGCACACTCCTGTTCAGTTGGTGGGAGTAATGCACCTTTAGCTGGTTTGCCAACCATGATATAAAGAAGAAGAAGGCCAACAACTGTCATGATGGAGCAATAGTTTGAAAAGCAATCTTTCTGAACAAGTTGGTTTAGGTTAGTTAAACTGTCAACATTTTTATAGCTAGTTACCTTTCAATAGGATTGTTACCACCACAATAAAGCGTAACAGTCAGTTCTGGAAGTAAAAATCCAAAAATCGGTCTCCCCTATTTCTCCCAATTTGGAATACCCAATTCCTAATGTGCTCTTAAGTCCTCGTGGTGATGTAGTGACACCTCAATCCGGGTGGCGGAGGACGAATCTCAGCTGCCTCAGTGTCTGAGACCGTCAACCCGCTCATCTTATCACGTGGCTTGTTAAGTGCGTTACCCCTTGGATATAGCGCATGTGGAGGCTCGCCATCCACGCGGCCCACCAAGAGCTAACCACACATTATAGTGATCACGAGGAGGTTACCCCGTGTGAGACTACCCTCTCTAGCAACAAGGCCAATTTGGTTGCTTCGGAGACCCGGCTGGAGTCACTCAGCACGCCCTGGGATTCGAACTCCAGTGGTGGTAGCCAGTGTCTTTACCACGGAGCTACCAAGGACCCCTAAAATCAATAGTTTAAATTGTTTTATTATTTTTAATTCAGTTACATAATTCACAGAGCTTGATAGGATTGTAGTTAATTCACTTATTAAAGACATTTTTTGTCTTTTTGTCTGATTCTCACATACTTTTTTGCATCAAATCAGTTTAAAATATTGTAATTTACCTCAGAGCTGGTATGTTTCATGTCTCAGAACTCTTTTATGAAGGACTGTATGAAATCCCTATGGGGAAAAAAGCAAATGGGGAAAAATAAATGAGCAGACACTGTTGCACTTTAGAATGCAAGGAAGCACAGAAGTGTTCTCGTCTACAGTACATTTGCATAATTGTGAGGAGTATGTTTATGGCCTATGATTCACTACACGATTTACCCAAGTATTTGGATCAACATAGTTTGTTGTTCCTGGTCCTGGAACAGCATTGTATCCGTAGATGTACAGTAACAGCTTGCTTTGTCTCTCTCTCTCTCTCTCTCTCTCTCTCTCTCTCTCTCTCTCTCTCTCTCTCTCTCTCTCTCTCTCTCTCTCTCTCTCTCTCTCTCTCTCTTTCTTTATCCTGGTAGTCAATGGAGGCTCAGATTCAGTCATTTGGACAGGCCCCATCACAGCTGCTCATAGAGCCTCACCCTCCACGCAGCTCCGCCATGCACCTGGTGAGGCAAATCTCTTTATGCCATTCAACATTTTTATTAAACCTCACTTTCAAAACCTTATAGGACACCACTTTTATTAAGATCTTTATAACATCTAATCTATTTATATCTATATTAGATCTCTTTTATATTGATCTTGTGTAATTAGATTTATATGTACTTTATCTTGATATGTCTTTATTGCATCCCATTTACAGTACATAGATTAATATAACTGTTTCCTAGTTGCGACACGTGAACTGTGAGATAGTTGCAACACATCAACTTTCAAGCGTAATTTCACTATCCTCACATAATCACAGCCAATCGTATATTTTTTCACGTTTAATATAAAACTATGAGAAGCAGGATGTTGGACCAGTGAGATTGGAGCTACCTAGTGTGACATGACACAAAACACTTTTTAATAAAGCTGTATTTAGTTAATATGAACTAGCTATTAACAGCATTTAGGATAGGATGTTACACACATCAGCCAAACCCCTGCCCTCCTCCCGACAGTCCAAACCAACCTAAACCTCATCCCTGATTCCTAACCTGTTCTGTTCACCTTGTTTGCTCCATTGTAATTTACCTTTCTAATTCCCTTTTTCCCTTCCTTTCTCCATTTCTCTCTCCTTACCTCCCTGTCCTTTTGTCTTATTCCTCCCTTCCTCTTCGTCCTTTTCTCTTTCTGCTCATCAGTGTTTCCTTCCGCAGAGTCCTCTGATGTTTAAGGATCAGATGCAGCAAGATGTGATCATGGTGCTAAAATTCCCCTCCAACTCTCCCGTCACGCATATTGCAGCCAACACGCTCCCTCACCTTAGCATTCCTGCTGCAGTCACCGTCACATGCAGCCGACTGTTCGCCGTCAACCGCTGGCACAACACTGTCGGTGAGAAACAGCACATTTGTTGTATGATGCAGTAAATTGAACAAAGGCAATCTGCAATTTTCTCAGACATAACAGTTTATAAAAATTTGAGGTCTCCTAAGGACTTTTATTATTGTTTGGTTTGAGTTTATTTACAATTACTTGTATGTTTTGTCTAGGTCTCAGAGGTGCTCCGGGATATTCATTAGAACAGGCTCATCATCTCCCTATTGAGATGGACTCTCTGATTGGTGAGTTCATGAGATCATGTGAGCAACAGATCATATGATTGATTAAGGCACTTAAAAATCCCATGAAATCAAAAGAGGAGTTTATTGGCTTTTAGTCTATGTCTGTTAGATTTGAGGCCATCCAATCAACAAAATTAACTTGATATATTTGCTATATATACAGTACATTCAGAAAGTATTCAGACCCCTTTATCTTTTTATATTTTGTTATATTGCAGCCTTATGCTAAAATGCTTTAAATCAGGACTTCAGGCTCCGCATATACGACAATAATTTAAAATCCAGTCGGCATTGGCAACAGTCGGGTTGTGTGCGTTCATATGCTGTTTCATCAGATATCATCATGTGAGTTATTGAATACATTTTTAGAAACCGCACTACCAATGTGTCACCAGTTCTGTTGAGATGAGCTCGCTGCACCACACACAACAACAAATACAGCACGAGAGAGTTGTCATCTTATTTATTTTTTAATGGCGGTTCGCAAGCTAAAAATAGTGCATTACCGCCATCTACTGTAAGCATTGCATCGGAGACTACCCCTCTTTGAACCCCCTTCCCTGGACCTATCTGGCCACAAGCCTTTTCTGGCGATGCGTGTTTATCTCCTGCAGCATTTGCTCCGAGCCTCTGACCCAAAGTACACAGCCAGGACAACACAAGAGAGGCTTAGGGACAACTCTGTGAATGTCTTTTAGTGGCCCAGCCAGAGCCTGGCCTTGAACCCAATCGAACATCTCTGGAAAGACCTGAAACAAGTTTGGAAACATTTGACTGAAATGTTTCTCATGATATTAAAAATCTTTTGGCATATGCTTAAATGTTTGAAATTGGTTTTGTTGACAAAAAATATAATTGTGCCACCATATTAATTTATTTCATTATAAAGCTTTAAGTTTTTGAAATTGATGACTTGGACCAAATAATAAAGAAAAACAGCCAATAAGTGTTCAATATAGATGGGAACTCCTTCAACACTGTTTAAAAATCATCCCAGGCTGATACCTCAAGAAGTTAGTTTAGAAAATGTCAAGAGTACATTTCTGCAAAATCTAGGCTAAGGGTGACCACTTTGAAGATGCTAAAATCTAACACAGTTTTAATTTATTTTAGATTTTGTTTAGTCACAACATAATTCCCATAGTTCAATTTATGTTATTCCATAGTTTTGATAACTTTACTCTTCTAAAATCTGAAAAAAAAAAAATTTAATAAAGAATAAGTGTTCTTTTATTAACTTTTAGTGATATATATATATATATATATATATATAGCAGGGAGCAAATCATGATTCATGGCTGTGACAAACTAATGGCCACTGGAACGTTTTTTTAAGGAAAAAGCAACTCAATATGTCCCACCCCAACTTCCTGCTTCAATAGGAAATACATCAAAACAGTATAGATTCATTTCATAAGACCTTTGATATTCAACTTGTTACTCCTAAAATTACTTCTGTAATCAGTCTTAAAGGAATAGTTCACCCAAAAATTACAATTTGTATATAATTTACTCACCCTCATGCCATCCCAGATGTGTATGACTTTCTTCTGCAGAACACAAATGAAGATTTTTAGAAGAATTTCCATACCAAGTGAATTATGACCAAAACTTTGAAGCTCCAAAAAGCACATAAAGGCAGCTTTCCAATGGTTTAATCTTTGTCTTCAGAAGCGATTTGAATCAGTTTTGGGTGAGAACAGACCAAAATATAGCACGTTTTTCACTATAAATCTTGACATCAGCAGTCTCCTTTGTGATCATGATTTCGAGCTCGATTCCACTTCCTAGCGCCCTGCGCATACATCAATCACTAGGAATTGTAATCAAGCTTGAAATCATGACTATGCCTAGAGATTGCAATGGCAAGATTTTCAGGGAAAAAGGAGTTACATTTTGGTCTGTTCCAAACTGATTGGATCACTTCAGAAGACATGGATTGAACCACTGGAGTTTTATGGATTACCTTTATGTGACCTTCATTTTTGGAGCCTCAACATTTTGGTCACCATTCACTTGCATTGTATGGACCTACAGAGCTGAGATATTTTCTAAAAATCTTTGTTTGAGTTCTGCAGAGGAAAGAAAGCCATACACATCTGGGATGGCATGAGGGTGAGTAAATTATGAAAGAATTTTCATTTTTGGGGGAACTATCCCTTTAAGTTTAACTTGAATCTCTTTGGAATCAAAGCTGATATTTTACTGTTTTAACACCTGTACTGACAGTCTGACTATCTTTCCAGCAAATAACTCTGGCATTAGTAAAAGGCAGATCACAGATTTGGTGGATCAAAGCATTCAGATCAACACGCACTGCTTTGTGGTGACAGCAGACAACCGCTACATCCTGGCATGTGGTTTCTGGGACAAGAGTTTTCGTGTTTACTCCACTGAGACAGGTGCATGTCTTTTGGTGTTGGTTCAAAATGATTTTACATAAATTTTATGTTGTATTATACATAAGAGCCTTCCACTGTCTAATACAAAAATGAATTTTTATAATTTTTCTGTTTAATAGTCAATGTGATGTATGTCTCTTTGCATTAAGGTAAACTTACTCAGATCGTGTTTGGTCACTGGGATGTGGTGACTTGTCTTGCTCGATCCGAGTCCTACATCGGGGGGGATTGCTACATTGTCTCCGGCTCACGAGACGCTACTCTTCTGCTGTGGTACTGGAGCGGACGACATCACATCATCGGAGACAATCCCAACAACAGTGAGTACACAAATGCAAATGAGTTACTTCTTTAACTGCTGAGCATTGCTTTGACAAAATTCCAGACATTTATCTTGCAGAACATAATGTTCTGTGCATTTTACTGTTAAATTATTACTATGATTTTTGTGAAAATATGGTGTATCAGAACCTATCATTTTTTTGTTGTAGGTGATTACCCAGCACCTAGAGCGGTTCTGACAGGCCATGACCATGAAGTGGTGTGTGTGTCAGTATGTGCTGAACTGGGACTTGTCATCAGTGGAGCCAAAGGTCAGCCTGAGAGGACATGCTTTTCCATTGTGTTACAGATTGGAAATTTTCTTTTCTCATTTAGTAATGTATTGGTTTTGATGAGATATCCTAAACCCTAGATCGCTGGTATTCGATCAGAATTCAAATATAAACGTAAATATATAAATGTAAATTAACACACAAAACAAAGCAAAAATGTCACTGCTTATTTTAATATGCAAGTATCATTTTTGCATGTAATTTGATTAGTATGAAATATACTGTAAAGTATAAAACATTACATAAAGGGATAGTTCACCCAAAAATGGAAATTCTCTCATCATTGCTCAACCTCATACCATCCCAGATGTGTTTGACTTGCTTTCTTCTGCAGAACACAAATTATGATTTTTAGAAGAACATTTCAGTTCTGTGTGGATTAAACCATACAATGCAAGTGAATGGGTGCAAAAATGTTGATGCTCCAGAAAGCACATAAAGGCATCATAAAAGTAATCCAGATGACTCAATCCGTGTTTTAATCCATATCTTCAGAAGTGATATGTCTTTTTTGCAAGAAATTGTTCTCCCTGCCTAGTCTGTATTTGCATGAAGAATGTGAATCAACAAAAACTCAAGAAGAAGAGTTTGAAAGTGAAAGTGGATATTGACTGAGCATGGAGGAGAATTTATAGTAAAAACAAAAGTGATTTAAATACAGTATATATCTGTTTCTCTTCAGAAGACATGGATTAAACCATTGGAGTTGTATGGATCACTTTTATGCTGTTTTTGTGATTTTTGGACCTTAAAATTTTTGCCACCCATTCACTTGCAAGTCACACATCTGGGATGGCCTGATGGTGAGTAAATTATGGGAGAATTTTCATTTTTGGGTGAACAATTCCTTTAAATTCTTGTAATCATATTTCAGTTTCTGGATTTCAATTAATTAATTAAGTTCATTTCTTGGGTTATACATGTTTAAAAAAAAAAAAGCAATTCATCCAGAAGACGTTTACAACATTAATTATGTTAATATGTACATCTTTTTGCGTTTCTGTGATAGCTGAAGGGGCATGCACCCAATAATGAGTCATCGTAAGGGAAAAACGTGTGGTGCTGTGTGTATGACATGTGTACTTCAATGTACAAGGAGGAATTAGAGACATTAATTTGAATTCTTTGAGCGAAAGAACAAAGTTTTCTATAAAATGTTTTGGAAAGTAACTTAAAAGTAAAGTTATTAGAAATGTGATTGCATTGTCGGTGAAGTTAACAGTAATCTGATTACATATTTTCATAATAAGTATATTGTAGTGTGCTACTTTTTTAGTCGTTTTTTCAACACTGGACAAAATTGTGAATTTTTATTGCTTTTGTCTTGTTTTACAGAGGGCCCATGTTTGGTGCACACCATCACAGGTGATTTACTCCGGGCGCTGGAGGGCCCCGAGAACTGTGTCCAGCCTCGTCTGATCTCTGTGTCCAGTGAGGGCCACTGTATCATCTACTATGAGAGAGGACAGTTCTGTAACTTCAGCATTAATGGAAAACTGCTGGCACAGATGGAGATTAATGACTCCACACGTGTAAGAGGAGACATACGAGACATTTTCAAGTATACGTAATACATATTCACTGGATTTATCTCATTCTCTCTTTATGCATCCACCAGGCCATTCTTTTGAGCAGCGATGGACAGAATCTGGTATCAGGAGGTGATAATGGTGTTGTTGAAGTGTGGCAAGCCTGTGACTTTAAGCAGTTGTATATTTACCCGGGTTGCGATGCTGGTATCAGGGCTATGGACCTGTCCCACGACCAGAGGTGAGCACACTTGAACACTCTGACCTATTAAGATATGGTGCTCATATGCGGCGACACAAGTGTATATCTGACTTGCGTTGTAATCTGATCTCATTCCTTATAATTTCTTGTCCTCTTAACTGTCCTATAAATAATAAAAAGGCAAAAAATTACATAGAAGTATGATGACTGTTATGACAGCAAGAGTGTAGCTAGGAAATTACTTTTGGGTGGGCCTCAATTACAGTTTTTGCCCAAACTGTCGTATTGCATTTTTAATATTTTACAGAAGGTATTTTTCACCGTCATGTTTTCATCAACAGTATTCGTGGACAAAATCAAAAAAACCTTCTGCAGTTAACGTTTTTGGCAGTAATTTACATTAATATACAGTATATTTAGATTTATTATAACGGCTCTCTGAAATACTTGATTCTTATTGGTTAAAGATGGCATTATGTGTTCAAATATTGTTGTAGTATAACTGCTAAACTGTACAAGGAAACTGATTTATGCTGCATTTTTATGATTAATGAATGCATTATGATTTATCATCACACTATAAGTATGATAATATACAGTCAGCCAGTCCTGATGAAGAGGTTTATTTAGCAATAATGACCAATTGAGCATGCCTTATCCTTTACATATATAATTTTTCTCTTGAATTATTTAAATGTCTATATGTTTTCAGGACTTTGATCACTGGAATGGCATCGGGCAGCATTGTGGCGTTTAACATTGATTTCAATCGGTGGCATTACGAACATCAGAACAGATACTGAGACAGAACAAAGAAAGCCCCCACAGTTAAAGAAGCTAGATGGTCGAGGTCATTTCCTGCTAGACAGTTGACGGTGGGCCACAAGAGATATCTCTAATGTAACGTAGACCTTTAGGCTTGTCCTTCACTCCCCACTTACTATGATGAGTTGCCTAAAGTCCTTTTGTCTGCAAAGATCATCATACTCGAACAGGATCAGGAGGACAGCTGTACTGGATGGACTGTACCCAAACAGAAGAGGCTTTGAGATAAAACGGCAACAAAACAGATTTTTGGAGGGGTTTAGGGGGGTCTGGATGGGGATTGAGACGCAGCCGTGAACTTAATCTTTGTAAATACCAACTGCAGCTTTGCTGTGCTTTACTACGAGGGGATAAAAATCATACTTCCCGTTCGCTCTAAATTACGGAAGATCCCATCACCTTTAATTTATTAATGACTTGCTGTAAGATATTGTGTAGTTCCAATGAAATGATTACGCTTTCAATGATTATAGATGAAGGCCTGCTGATTTACAGGGAGGAAGTGAACTATCACACAGGAAACAAGCTTCTCTTTCCTCTTTGTATATTTGGTCATTGTTTTGTCATATATGTAAATAATGTGACGATTAGGAAAGCCAGGCATGTATGCGGGCCATAAAAAAACAAAGAGGAGAAAAAAAAGCAACAAAAAAAAGAAACCCTCACACGCTTCACTCACACACACATTTGATATTTATGAGAAAAAATTATTAATGTTAATGTTTTTTGTATCAAACACTTTGCACCAGTGACATCCCATAACTTATCTATCTATTAGTTTTTTTTTCCATTTTTTTTATCAAACTTTAGGCCCATTCTCCTTTGTATAATTTGTGCATTAATGTTTGTTGTATTTAATGAATTAATATTATAATCATATGTGAGGATTATGTTGTACAACCACAGCCACAGTAAGCAATATCCTTGAAGCCAATAGTGACTGCTGAAACTCTGTTTAATATGTGGAATAAGAGATATTTGGAATGCGGATATACAAAAACTGAGACCTTTATTTTCATCATCCTCTTTGGAGAAAAAAAAAAGTGAGAGTAAAAAGACATTTTTCAATCACAGGTAAAACACAGAATACTTCAAAGTTGTTGTTTACTACATTTGAGGTGTTATTAATTGTCAGCTGGGAGCTTGAAGTTCATAAATGAAGTATAATAAATTATGCAAAGAATGTGTTTATTTGCCTTGTCATTGGCCGTGGATGTGAATATATTTGTGAGACAGCAGAGCATTCATAATGTGCAGGGCTGTCTCCTTGTAGGCGAGTGGTCAGTACTGTATATTTGATATGATTTGTACATTTGCTTAAAAATCTTTTGTTCGTTTCTTATGCACGGTGTGTCTGATCATGATAATTGCATATAATTATTTTAATTTATTTTTATTTTCATTTTGTTTGTGGAGAGGAGAGGCATAGTGTATTGGCAGGAAGTAAATAAAGGAGGATTTATTTTGATTCAAATGTAATTTTTAAATTCAGTCCCCACCTACTGTCTCATGCATTTGCTGAAACTTGAACAAGCCAGACTATCTCACAGGTGTCTCTCAAAAATGTTTAAATATGAATTCATGCCAATATATAGATCAATAACTGTAAAATAAAATTGTTTCCTTTTTGTCGTATTTACAATAAAATAAACCAAAACATCTTTTTGAGGTACTCTTCATTCTTCACAGTGTCATGAATAGAGGTTGTCAACCTCATGAGTTCGTTCAATTTGAGTGGAAGTATTTAGTCACTGTTAGCATGGCAGATCACAGATGTTGGTTTAAAAAAGGGTAATATATTGATGGTTATTATTCTTCTTAGAGGATTACTTACTCATTTCTGACTAGTTGCTCCAGTTGTCTTATTGTGCTATTTAATTAATCAATATTAATAATTATATTCATTTTTTGTAATTTTTAGCAATTTGCTACACCAAACATAAAGAACTTCTCTCTCTCTCTCTCTGTGTGTGTGTGTGTCGTGTGTCTATATATATATGTATATATATATATATATATATATATATATATATATATATATATATATATATATATATATAATTGTGTAAATGTAAAAAACTGCTTTGTTAGATTACCCTGGGGGGAAAAGTTTACACAGCACAGTTTCTAATAGAGCTGCTGAGGTGAGGGATTGACCTTAAATTTGGCAACTTTCTCTCTTCTGACTGCCATAATTCACTGCTCTCGAATTTTTCATCTTGTGAAAAGATGAGGAAATGCAATAGTGGATTTTCTTTTGCTGCTGGAACAAATGGGTAAGCAAAAATATTTGCTGTGTTCTACCATTTCAAGCTAGATGTACAACCTGTATTCAGCAGGGGGCAGTAAGTGAAACTCCAGCTATGCAGGCAACATACAGCTGTACAGAGGTCAAACCAAACTCGTGACACCACTAGATGAGGACGCTTTCTTGCATTGAAATACTGCTGGATGGAGCGCAGTTCTGAATGCAGGTGTCTCGAGACGTGTTTTTCAAACTATGTTTAACTTGACACAGTGACTTAAAAACTGTTTATTATGACAACCCTACTCAAGTGAGACTCTCCAGAAGCATCTGAGGCATGTGTACTTTAACACATACTTAGAAAAGCCTTTATAAATCTATTAATTCTAAAAATGTTATTGCATTTTATGAAATTCATTCAAAAATTTTAAACGATTGACCGCTCTATTTGTTATACTTGGAATAAACATGGCTAAAGTCTGCCCTGAATTAAATCCCAACTGGAGAATGTGTAATCCACTACCCCTAGTGGAGAGTGATGTTGGCAGATGATCACAAGAGATTCTGGACCAGGAGAAATGTAAAAAGGGAATTAAAAGTAATAGATTGCTTAGGTAAACTGGTCAAGGATTACCACAAAAATGCAGGTTGTAATATATATATATATATATATATATGTTTTTTTTAATAAGACAATTTCTCAAATTATAATGTGTTGAGAGACACTCTGTATTCCATGCACTAATGAGAGAATACAATGACACAGTAAGCAGGGCTATGAGGTACTAGTACACCTTTAACTGCACTTTACTGAAGACACTCAAACCAACTCTTGGCTTCCTGCAACTAATACCACATCTCCAACATTTGAACTGAACTGACCTTTAATAATGAAATGGAATAAATCATCCTGAACTGTTCACTGTGAAATTCAAGTTGGCATTTGTATTCCAAGTGCTGACCCTGTATTAAGGAATGTTGCTTATGTCTTTCCCACAATGCATTTGTGCTTATGCTCCACATACATAAAAACAATAGAATGGTTAAATGTGACTGTTACATTGTCTAGTTAAGATAAATAAATATATTGTCAATATCAAAATAATTGAAATAATATTATTTACACTGATTACAAAAAAGGTCCCCATCTCATGTATGAACGAGTTCTGTGTCCAGTACTGTGACCACAAAGGGAAGATATTCCAGATATAAGTTTATCTCTGAAGAGGTATCAGTATGCTGGGTCAAGTGTTTTCAGTCTGCTTAGAAAAGTTTTGGGAACACTAGTCAGGGATACAGGATACCAATAACCAGGGCTGACTTAGCTATTTACTAGTTAAGCGTCCTTACAGTGTCCTTCTGGAACCTAAAAACAATCCTGCAGTGCAAAGGCAAAATGCATTAACTACACATTTTGTCAAAATCAAGTTATAACCAAACATGGGTCTTTTATCCTATAATATGTCCTGTGACAGACAAGTTTGGCTCAGAGTCAGAGAAAATGTTAGAGTTAGCATTAGATTAGGGGTAGGGTTAGAGTTAGGTTGGATGAAGGCAAAAAAATCATAAAAAAAAAATATATATATATATATATATATATATATATATATATATATATATACAATCTTCATTTAACATGATCATTCCTAACCATTTCACCTAAAACAGCTTTAAAATATCAAACCCCAAACCATGGTCTCTGGTGTAACTGATGTCCTTCCCATTTCCTCATGCTATTTAGGTGTGGACTTGGCTTGGGAATTAAGAAGGTGAGGTAGAATAATTAGGGTTAATAAAACAACAGTTTATGTATTGCTGTAGTTACTGCGTTTTGCCATTGTATGGCAGAATACTGGACCCAGAAAAATGTATATGGTGCTTTATCAGCATCAAAGTATATTTTAACAGAATCTGTCCTGTGACATATTAGGCTCAGATCTAAAGAGAACATTAGGGTTAGGCTTAGTTGTGGTTATTTTAGGGTTAGGGTTAGAGTGAACAATCTAACAACTGTGAAACCATTTTTCATTTGCATTATTCGGTTTCTGTGTTGGTGTCGCTACAGCAGTTTGCCTTTGTACAGCAGAGTTATGGACCCAGAAAACAGTACATTTCTAAAGTGCTTCAACAGAAACAGAAAATATTTCACATGAAGAAAAAAATTCAAATGTATCCACCATGTCTAAATAAATGAAAAAGTTCTAATGACCATAAATAAGAACCCCCCTTATTGACATACGGTCATCATTTCCCTGCACCTTTTTGTGATCCCATTACAAAATGGTTCAGTTTATCAGTCCACTCCGCCACATTCCAAATCATCATAAACCTTCTCCTTATTTAATGCACTTGCCCCCTTTCCTTTCTAAAAAGGAGAGTAGAGGGAGCGAACAGTCTCCGTGGAGCAGGCAGAAAAGTCTTCAGACTCGGGCGTGGTGGTAGTGGTGGAGGGGCATGGATCGGGGGTAAGGGCTGGAGTGGGAAGCCCAGTGGGTGGCAGATCAGGGCACAGATGGGGTGTAAAGGCTGGGATGTGGAGGCTACAGGTTGGCTGGGTAGTCCAGGGAGCTGCACTCACATTCTGGTGGCATCCTCGTCGGAGAACCTGCCTCTCCTTATCAAGAGTGGTGGTCTGCAGGGAGGAAGGAGGGAACTTTAGTTTTAGTTACAATAGTATAGCATTACAATACATGTGCACATGTGCAATCTAAGTACTATAAAAAAACAATCCCAGTGGTTCTCAGCTAGTTTTGCATTGGGACCTAGATTTTACATTGGACATCAATTGGTAACCCAACACAATACCAACATTCTTTATCGTACAAAAGTAACAAAACAAAAAAAGTCTTTAATGTCAAACATTGAAATTAATCCATATTACCATGAACTGCAATATGCTAAATTAATAACATGACACATGCTGAATAGGAAAACAGGGCCAAATATTGTATTATTACTAGTTATATCACCAATTGACAAATTATTTTTCACCAGTATAATGTAAAGTTTGATCGGACAACCATGCTTTGATGTCAAATAAGATATAGGAAGTGTTTTCTTCTATTTATTGCCTACTGGCCCATTTATTGCACAACCATTAAGTTAGCGTCTTATTGTTTACATTTAGTAATGTAAATCAGAAGAGACCTGAGACCCAATTTGGGGTAGTGACACACCAGTTGAGAACCACCAACACCGTACATTTATATTGTATGAATACTGCACATTCAAATTTTAGGACAAAAAGCTCAGACAATATAAAAATAAACAACACTGGGGACAAAAGCAGGGCTGGTTACTCTTTGTGAAAGATTGCAGATCATGAGAAGCTGTTGGGAAGCAGGACAAACAGTGACATCCCACGGCATATGACACAAACATGTAACAAAGGGTAAATGGAGACAATCCACATTGATTGCTGTGATGTTTAAGCAAATCATAAACATTCTATCCACCTGCACTGAGACCATTCATACACAGAGGTAATGACTGTAGATGTAGAGTAACGTCACAGAAGCCATCTTTGGATGATTACATGCGCAGGGTTCAAGCAAAAATGGCACTGGCAGGGCACAGTCTCTTATTGAGGATTCAACAAGACATGCTAAACAGGGAGTGTCTGGCATGCTGAAGTGGACACATGGCATTACCTTATCCAAAACATGCCCGGATTCTGATAGAAATCCAGCGACCCTGATCTCTGGATGGAAAAGTCATGGTCGAGCTGAACGAAGAGAAATCAGTGCAGCTCATTGAACAACGCTCAGATTAACGTTATAGAAACACTCAAATCACAGCTCTGACTGAGGAGCTGCTGTACTCACAGAATGTTAGTGAAGTGGCAAAAAATGTAAAATTATTTCTAAGTTAACAGGGTTTGTTTCCACAGAGTGTTCTAGTATCTGTTCCTCGACCACTAGCGCCATGATATATTCAGATTCAGTTGTATCTTTGAGGGAAACTGATGGTTTTTAAGCTTTATCCTACCAAAACAACAGCAAAAGTTGAGTCTTACTCTCCCTCCATTGATAGTTAGTATGCTATACTGACCCTTAGCTGGTGATTTAAAGCAAGGGTTTTTAACCTAGACCCATACTGTATGTCCTCACACATATATGGGACCTCCAGTGAACCCTGAAGGTTTTGATATCTTATAATCAAAACTAAAGTAAATGCTACTATTATCACCTATTATTAATGACTTAGCCTCTGATGATTGACAGTTAACTTTAGGCATGTGAGCTGGATCTGTGTGTGGGCTTACCGTCATTACAGACATTCCTGGAGTGTTGTTGCTGGGCTTGGGTCCAGTGTTAAAGTGCTTCTTTATCTTTCCTGCCACAGACAGCTGGTGCTCATTTTCTGACAGACCATCATTCTGAAACAGCCATTAAAAATTAGCAGATTAATTGCTATAGTAACTAAACAATCCATATACATCTTGGTTTCTTGTATATAGTGAGTATATGGATTTAGATAATTTCTAAATAATGTTTCTAAATGTATTTGACTTTAGCAATCTGATTTAATTGAATAAATAAACATTACTAGATAATACTGACATCAAAGTGTGCATCTATACTACAGTATGTTAAGTGTTTTTTGTTTAAAGATCATGAAGAGGAAATGATCAGTGTTTTCCACATTACATAATAATAAAAAAGAACCTTAAACATAACTATAAAACATAAATACCATTATGAAACTTTGAATCTAGTTCTTTACAGATGTGCTCCCTTTAATTTGTATTTGAATGTGTTAATGATTGAATTTGGATAACTCACAGTGACCCAGGGATGATCCAAGACCTGCAGTGCTGTGTATCTCTGATCCACTTCCACTTGCAGCATAGACACTATCAGCTCCTGAGGAAACACACGTGACAGAGAGAGTTAGTGCCTACATTTCTGTTAACGCAGCGTTTAAACTGCCTTATAAAGTGTGCAATCACAGTTAATGTGACATGCGTATGTATGATTTGCATGATATGCTTTTAATAATAAATTAAATATAAAATGTAATCATTATTTGAATAATGATGAGTATAATTTATTATACTAATAATAAATATTAATGTTTTGTATGGGCCATATGACCTTGGAATTATAAATACAATGACATTAAAAAATAGAAAAATATAAATGTTATTTTCATTTAATTTTGTATTAAATTCAAAAAAAAATCTCAGTTTGAATATTAAATGTATGGTGATTCTTTTTATTTTAGCTTGAGTTTGTTTTACTTTGAAGGGAACTCATCAAATAATAAAAAATGAATTTTCCTTAATCCCATTGGAATTTTAAGCATCTTTAACTTACTTTGGCAGAATCCGATACATTGTCCCAGTATGGAAGATGGAATTCTAACTGACCCAGCAGAATCTGGTCAAACAGAGCTTCCTGATCTTCAGCGCTGCTGAAATACAAAGTGCAATGTCATATACACATCAACAGGGGGAGCTAGTTTCACTGAGATCGTGGGTAGCACCACACATAGTGAAGTGGAGTTATTGCTTTTTATATAACCTCAGATTTGTGTTACAGCACTGATTACATTACACACAATGTGCACTACAAACCCAGCTATAATATATTTTGAAAAAATCTAGAATGACTTTAACAAGTGTACCATTTTTCTCCTGAACAAATTCACCATTTTGATTGATGTTGATTGCTTGTACACAACTTTGAATGTCTAGGCTTAGGCTAGGTAATATTTTTGGTATACGTAATTGCATAAACATAAAAAACTAAAATTAATGACTATCTCACCTATCCCCAAGTAACTATTAAGACAGCGAAACATTCTGAATTTCTCTCAGTGACACTTACCCACGAAATGGAGGAAATCCACAAAGGAGAATATATGTGATGACTCCAGCAGCCCAGATGTCTACCTTAAGGCCATACCTACAGTAAAGCAAACCAAAGGATGTCTCAGTAAAAACTACATATATAGCTTTTGTACTAAAAATTTAAATTACATAAAAATGGCATGTCTAGTTTCATTATAGCTCTAAATAAAATGATCATAGCAACCATAACAGTCTGCTTCATAACAATATATAAGTCAATATAAATTTGACACATTCAAAGAATGTGTTAAAATATTCACCCGGTCTCTGCGATAATTTCTGGTGCTACATATGTGGGTGTTCCACAGACAGTGTACAGGGGTCCGTCTACCACGGTGGCCAAGCCAAAGTCACCCAGTTTCAGGGATTTGCTTCCATCCTGATGTTCATACACCTGAGAATAAATAAAAAGAATAATATTAGAGCTGGGTGTAAAAAACAAATATAAAAACGAATATCCTAACACCAAGTTCCTTCAAAGGAATCTATACAGAATTTACATATGTGGAACCTTTCCCAAGGGGAGCAATAAATGCATATTAGTGTAAAACAAAAATTTACTTGTGTGAAGGGAATGCATATTTTTTCAGTTTAGGGTAAGTGTTTACCCTAAATTGCACTGAACTAAAAAGAAATTGAATACCAGTATGTATCCATCCACCCCCTAATATTGTCTGGTTGTGTTTGCTTTTACATAACATTTAAAAAGTGTAAAAGTGCCTGCACTGCAAGGTAACGGTGCATTTGACATGCATGCTTCCAGCCACAAGCACATATCTTTATCACACTGAGAGTGAGTGTGCGCTACTGTGAGCCAGCAGTCAGCTCATACTGGTTCACTATTTGCTGGAGTGCATTGCACTGGGGATAATTGCATTTGACCAGTACAGGATGTGGTGAAACAGACCGATAAGGGAGGGCAGTGCATGAGCCATACATCACAGATTCATAATGATGTCTGGTACATGGTTCATACGAGAAACAACTCTGAGAACAGTACAGTGTGTGAACTGTCAATGAGTGAGTCACATCGCACTTCTTCCGTTGTACTAGTGATATCACACATATACAGTCAGATAGTAGGAGGCTGGTCTAGACTCAGTCGAAGAGTTTAAAGCAATCATATCTCGTTCTCCAAACTCTCACACACATAACTCTAGCCCACGAGACCTATAAGGTGTGTCTTTCCATCTACCCTACACATATACACAGGAACACACATGGAGGCAAGACTGCCTGCTGGTAGGCAAATGCCACCAGATTTAGGGAGTGATAACTTGTCGCTCTTGTAACAGTGTCACGGTTGATGATAGCATGAGGTAAGTGCACAGTAAGTAATTATCAGAAGCACATTTTGGTATGATAAATGAAGACAGGAAAGAAAGGAAGGAAGCAAGCATAGAGGGAAGCATGGAAGGAAGGAAGGATGGAAGGAAAGAAAGAAAGAAAGAAAGAAAGAAAGAAAGAAAGGAAGGAAGGAAGGAAGAAAAAAGGTTGGAAGGAGGGAAGGAAGCATGAAAGGAATAAATGGAAGAAGGAAGGATGGAAGGAAGGAAAGAAGAGTGAGAAGAAGAAGAAGAAGAAGAAGAAGAAGAAAGTAAGGAGGAAAATGGAATGAGGGAAGGAAGGAAGGAAGGAAGGAAGGAAAGAATGATTTGTAGAAAGAAAAGACACACAATATAGGTCATGTAAAATAGGCTGACATCTTACCAAAA
This sequence comes from Xyrauchen texanus, assembly GCF_025860055.1. NCBI lineage: Eukaryota > Metazoa > Chordata > Actinopteri > Cypriniformes > Catostomidae > Xyrauchen > Xyrauchen texanus. The sequence goes on from NC_068318.1 coordinate 24,254,871, forward strand.
GGTTCTCTGGCTTGATGTCTCGATGGACAATGTTAAGGCTGTGTAAATATTTGATAGCGTTAGCCAGGTTGTACAGCATGCCACTGGCATCTCGCTCAGTGTATCTGTTGGTGGAGGTGATGGCATCAAATAGATCTCCTCCCTGTAGAACAACAAGAGTCATCAATGTGGTTAACAAAAAATATCCCTTAAAGTAAGAGACACAAGCAATTCAACTTGAGGCTTTTCAGATCTCAAGTTGAGGCTTAATTTGGGGCTTGTCCAAATAAAAATAAAAACCATATGAGCCATATCCATAGTGATGCTTCCCTTAATAAGCACCACAAATTATAAGCAGGGTCTGTGGAAACAGTTTACTTGAAGTCAGGTTGTTGATAGATAGCTAGTGGAAAATTCATGGTGGCCTGGTTTGTCATATAGCAGAAGTCAAAATCCCCACGAAGAGTCGAGTAAGTAGAACAGCAGCTTAAAATAACACTCGGTTTAACAGAGCCAGCACAACTGCACAAGGCGGACATTACACAGACCCATCATGTGCTAAAATCCATCTCTGCACATTCTCTCCACAAGACATAGAAAACTAGCTATGACAGATTACACCTTTGAGATTGTGTTATGTGATGCAGATGTGAAGGTGAACATAGAATAGCTGATATCTATGTGGTATTTTAAGTTTTTCCTAAACTTGCAATCTACAATTCTCACCTTCAGTTGGAACAGATGCAATTAAATTAGACATACTAGCAAGCATATGTTAGTTATACTCTATGTTGCACACCTTGACAAGCTCCATGACCAAGTAAAGCTCACTGTAGGTGTCCATCTCCTCGATTAACAGCACAATGTTTGGGTGTTTCACTCTTCTTAGGATAGCCACCTCATTCTGTATCATATGTTCCTGTGTGGGACAAAAAAAAAGATTAAATCTCACTTTACCAAAGCTCATTAGGTACAGAAGAGTATTAGGATGGTTTATGGGAAGTCTTCACAAAAATAAATGACAGTCTGATGTTGAAAATCCAAGCTGAAAAAAAGAAAACCCCATCTTAAACCAGTATATATAAAATATGGTTTGCTGGTCTTAGGTGGTCACCTAGCTTGGTCATGCTGGTCTTTTTTGCTAGTTTAAGATGGGTTTGGGGGGCAAGTAGATCAGCTAGAACCAGCAAATCTGCTTAGGCTGGTTTGAGCTGCTTTTAACTGCAGGGACTTAATGATGCTTTCCCAACTCACCTTCCCTCTGCATTTGCCTTTGTTGATGATCTTCAGAGCGTATGCTCTTCCAGTGGAGAGCTCCACACACTCATGGACTACTGCAAAGTTCCCGTCTCCAATCATTCGACCAACTTTGTACTGATCTGAAATGGAGCTTGGAACTGTTGGTATCGGTGTATCCTCCACAGGCTCAGCTGCATAGAGGCAGAAAATTAGAGCAAGGTTGAGTGGAATTTAGTGGAATACAATCACAATTTGTTTTAAAGCCTAAAACTCTTTAAGCAATGAAATAATCAGACTCTTGACCAGCATTTCCTGTCTAATCTTTGAATAAAGCCCAATGAAATAGAAAATAAACAACAAGGAATAAATGTATTCAAGAGCATCGTGGATTTTTGATAAATGTATTACAGTCAGGTCTGCCTGTGTGAACACACTGATGTGGGTATTAGTGTGCATAATGAACATCTTCGCAATGCCTTCCATTGCAGACATACAGTATTCTGATGAAAGATCTTTCTTTGAAGACACTGAGTAACTATAAAGGTTCTTCGATTAGTTAAGAGCTTTCTCATTAATAAATTCAGCAGACCTCAATAATAGCGTAATATCATGCTGTTATTGAACTGTTTTCAACAAACAATCTTAGACCCAGACACTCCATAAGTCAGTTTGAATGGTACAAGTTTGAATGAATTCATAGTGGATGGATTAAGAAATTATTTGGGTGTGCTGGCAATCAAGATGGTTTCCACTGGTCAGGCTGGTCTGTTTTGATGGTTTTATAGTGGGTTTGGGCAAATGGTTAGGTAGGGAGACCAGCTGGCCGACCAGCTAAACCAGTTGAACACCAGTTTAGAAATATTCCTCTTGGAGACATGTTCCTCATCCTTCTAAAAACATTTTAGACCAGCCTAAGATGGTTTGCTAGTCTAAGCTGGTCTCTCAGCCTTGTCAGACTGGTCTGTTTTGCTGCTTTTAGAGGGGTTTTGGGCACTTGTGTGCAGGGCAGTTTGGAAGACCAGCTGGCAAAGCAGCTAAATCAGCTGATTACCAGCTTTGCCAGGCTGGGAGACCAGCTAGACCACCTTAAACCAGCAAAACATCGTAGAGTGGTTTAGGCTGTTTTTTTTTGTTTTTTTTACCAGGGTAAGGAACATCTTTCCATAAATCATAGGTTAAAACATGAGGGCTCTATGACTGATAATCTTTTGGCTGATCTCTTACCATCACTCACAGGCCCATCCTCCTCATCCATACTGCAGACTTTGGTAGAGGTCAGCGAGAGAGAGGAACCACTGTGCTGGGATCCCTGTGAGGAACAGAGGGTTTAATTAAATCAGAGATCAACTACTTAGCAATACATGGTCTGTGTGCATTGTTCGTTTTTATTTTAATTTTTTGTCCTGTCACAACATGATATCTCATTCATGGAGGGCACTATTAAAAATTCAAACAAATTATAATCTATTAAGAAAGATCTTACTTTCGTTTTACAACTCATTAAAATACTAAAAGAACAGTTCGAACACTGTCTGTGCATATGGTAAAATGTACTAAAAAAAAATTATGACATCCACAACAAAAAACAATTATATTGAAAAATTAAAAACACGTTCAACCTGCCTAAGATGTTTTGCTGACCATATCATGTATGACTTACTTTCTTCTGTAGAACACAAAAACTAAGATTTTTAGAATAGTTTCTCCTCTGTTTATGTCCTTACTATGCAACTGAATGGTGACCAGAACTCAGAAGGTCCAAAAAGAATGTAAAGGCAACATAAAAGTATTCCATAAAATTTAAATGGTTAAATCTATATGTTCAGAAGCAATATCTCCACTTTCACATTTAGCCATCTACTGATTGAGGAGATTTGTTGTAAAAAAGGACTTAAACACTGATCTGTTTCTCACCCACACCTTTCATATCACTTCTGAAAATATAGATTTAACCACATAGAGTCACATGGATTACTTTTATGCTGCCTTTACATCCTTTTTGGACCTTCTGAGTTCTGGTCACCATTCACTTGCAATGTGAGGACCTACATAGCTGAGATACTCTTCAAAAAAATCATTGTTTGCTTTCATCAGAAAAAAGAAAGTCATACACATCTTAATGGCTCTAATGTGAGTTAATGATGAGAGGATTTTCATTTTTGGGTGAACTATTCCTTTAAGGTGGACAAGCAGGTCTTCAGCTGGTTTAGCTTTTCGGCCAGCTGGACTCCCAATCTGACCAGTTGACTAGTGCCTAAAACCCCTCTAAAACCTTCAAAAAGACCAACCTGACCAGGCTGGGAGCAACCAGAAACACCCCAGCTTAGGGGGTTTCTCTCTGTGTTTGTTTCAGCAGTGTGCCCCCTGCATTTCCCCCCTCAGGACTGCTCACTTGAGGCAAAATCCTCATTTTCACTTTTAAACACAGCATAAAGACAAAGCCAGATAGTGCTTTGGTGTTTCTTTGCCAGTTGCCATGGCAGCAGCAAGTGTGAGCAGAGTTACTGGCTCTGCTGTAAATTAGTTTTCTCTCCCAGCAGTCAGGGTGCAGGGACCCTTTCAGGTCTGCGCATAGAGTAATGATGTCTGCAGGAGCACCCCACTCGCCCGACAGCAGGAAGAACTTGCCAGAATTTGATTGGACAGTAATGGTGTACGAGAGTGGTCTGCTCGCACCTCAGTGGAACGACAATGGTGTGAGGGGCTGCTAATGGTGAGGACGAAGTGCAAATCTACTGAGACAAGCCAGTGAGCAGGTCAGGGAGGGTCAGCACTCATACATGCACTGTTTGATAATGTCAGTTTGAGGGGATTTGTAAGTGTCAAGCAAGGTAGGGCTAGAAAGGTAATCAGAAATATTTTTGAAAGGAGAGTGGGTTTGTAAATGTGTATGTGTGTTGCCACATCCTTTTCTATTTCATTCAGATCACAGTTTGTTCTAGCTGTATCAAAACTCTTGTTACTATGGAAACTGTTGGAGTGTTCCTGTGCAGCACTAATAATATTTTCCCTCTGCAAGACAGGAAGCAGCTGGAGACAAACCCATATAAGGCATCTTCCTGTTTCCTGGCTGAAGGCTAGCTAGGTCATATCACTTGTGCATACAGGTTGAATATTTGTGCTTTTCTAAGGACCAATAGCAAACAGAATCTGCCTGTTATGGCATCATAAAGGAAAAACATGTAGTTATGGCCACAAAGGGTGATTTAATTTAGAAAAATCGAGTGATCAATATTGCATCATGCTAAATCCATGTGAACAGCACATGTGAAATGCCATGTTTCATAACAGTCTGTTATTCAGAATCGGTGTTAAAATGATGCCAATAACGCTGGTTAACCTATAATGTCATTCTAGTGCCGCAGTATCACCCCATCAAATCATTCTGTATACATGAAATAATTTACATTCATACATTCATTTTGGTGTCACAGACACTCTTGTAATGTGTTGTTGCATTATTGCAGACTAGTAATTACATAATGGCTTGTTGTTTGATGATTTTAAGTCTGGGCTGATTTAGTTTTGATGCCATGGGAAATTTGATCCAATATTTTCGTCTTGGTATAAGGATACAAATTGCCTCGGCCTCTTCTGCATATTATCCTCTATCTGGAATCTCTGTCATTTTGGGAAACAGCTGTAGAGCTGGTAAACCTCTTAGTCGCAACTTCATTAAGACCAGCGAAATGATTTCTCAGAAGAGTCACTTCAGGACACATTGTAATTATACCTATAATCTAACCATGTGACCAATTGCATTAATTAGTTTTTGTAATGCAAAAACGCTGCCATGACCACTAATGATTGCACACACAAAATAAATAAGTAATCTGTAGTTTTGGCAAAAGCAATGTCTTGAGATAAATAAAATGTGACTAAAGGAACTCCAACCCAAATCAGAGATGTATTCGGAATCAAAAGGACCCCAAAGATTTCAAAAAGATACACAAACACAAAGTCGAGCTCATACTAAGATAATGAGACTTACAATTTAATGTATTTAGCATCCTCAATCATACATATGATGGAATGGATTCATGGCATGCTGTTGTGGTTTGAACTGGAAAATTAACAAAATTCTAGTCAGAAAACATATAAAAAAATGACAAGAAAATGGCATGATCTCTTCTCTCCCTAAATGCAAAATACGTTCAAAAAATAATTTTGACTATGAAACAAAACTAGTTAAAGCAGAGATAACTACCTGACTCACATAATGGATTCAAATCATAGAAGAAATACAGACAATGTAATTGTAAGTCAAAAACAAAAAGGTGAAATAATTATAACGCAAGAGCACAACACAGGAGGACATTGAAAATGTGAAGAGAGAGAGAAGAATCTTTCAATGGGATAGGCAGATGAAAACATCTAATAATTATGTGAGCACTTAACTTTTAACATCTTTAATGTAAAATGTGCCTAAATATGTCAAGTTTTTCATCAATTACTAACCTCACCAGTTTTTATGTCATTGCAAGAACCAATGACTTGGCACGCTACACAATATTTGTAGAAACATGAACATGAATGAGGATTGAGAGCTACAGAGAGGAATATTTTAAGAGAATAAAAAATGTCAATAATTTTTCCACATAAATCTATCGTATGGCTTTAAAAGTCTTCAAATACAGGACATGAGTCATACAGACTACTTTTACTTTTGTTTAGTTTTTTGGAGATTGCCAGCCCCAGTCCCCATTCACATTCTGCAAAATTACTCTTTTTATGTTTTATGGAAGAGAGATCATTAAATGAGTTTCAAACCACATGAGAGTGAATAAATAATTTTTTTGGTAAACTATCATGGTTTTGCTCGTGATGGAGAAACACAGAAACACAAATACATGCTAGAAGGTATACAGTATATGCAAACACGAGGATTGCAAAAGTATTAAAAACAACAAATCCAACTTTCATTTAAACACACATATGCAATGATGACACAAACTGAAAATGTTCATTTTGAATCAACGCTCATGAAATGAATGACACACATGCTCACATACACTCACAATGTCATATAAGCCCACAAAAAAGGAAAAAATACAGGTGTGAAAAGCCCAAAGTAATATATGAAGAGCATGCAACCCAACAGACAGTTTGTGGGGGAATAATTTGTTGGAAATGATGAAGAGTGTGCTTATAAATAGAGACAGATGTGATGTTGAAAGTAAGTGATCACTTCACTTTTCATGTTAAACAAGACGCAAAAAGCACGCCATACCTATTTAGCCAAGCAAAAATAAAAAGAATGAAAACAATCTCCATCCAAGCATACAAATACAGTATATCAAAGGACAAAAGGAAGATCTCTCATCAATCAAATGACATTGCAACCTAATTTCTGGCTCAGGATGAAGTGTTTAGCCAGATTAACATGGATTGTGCTTTGTGGCAGGTTTTAACATTTCCATATTAGATGTTTAGTGGCCCTGTTTACACAGATTAAAAATGTATTTGTCGCCATAACATAAACTGTGCATGTGTTCCATATCCAATCCCAGAGGAGCGGAGGGTTTATGGACAGAGAAAGGGGATATGCCTCAGGACACAGAGGCTGCACACATGCACACACTATCAGTATAGAGCCTCCACTCATGTAGCTCATTTCTAAAAGTGGGTTAAGCATTGAAAACATATGAACACAATTCATAGCCCGGGCTTGAGCAGTAAAACTAATTAATAATAAATCAGAAATAAAGATTATTGTTTAAATCATTCAGTTTTGTGTGAGTGTGTGTGTGTGTGTGTGTCTGTGTGTGTGTGTGTGTGTGAATGCAGAAATGCAATTTAAAACTACAACACAAACTTGAGATATATCTGGAGTATCTTTACATCAGAGGTGCTTTATAAATATTATGCAAGATGAGCTTTGGAATTTACATATGACAATGCTAGTGGAGTACTTCTGTATTCAAACTAGCTCAAATATACATTCAAATTTATGAAATAACCTCACTGCAACGTTAAATCAGCAATACACTGAAAACGAAAACTAATTGACAAAACTGCAGTAACAACATAATAATGACATTTGGAGTCTCATGTTAATTCATAAGCTGGATAAAGTATGTGCCTGCTTCTCTGCAGACATTTTGAGAGAACATTCAGTTCTTTTGCATTTGTATCATATTTATGTAAATGGGTTTGCCTTCCTTCTTCATTCACAGAACTCCACTGGGGAGTTTTCAAAGCATGACCCACTTTTGCAGAAGATGGTTGTAAAAGACGCTGAGAAGCGTCTCTACTTTGGACAGATCTGACTGTCCCAAATTCTCATTCTGCAACAGCAATGAGCCGAGAGCAAAGCTATCAGAATCAACCCACTGAGAGATCATCCATATTCAAGCGTTCAGGCAGCTGTGTGAGATAAGTGAAAAGTATGAAAAAATTCTTAGAGTCTTTACTGGTGGGTGGAGGGCGAAGACAAAGTGCTCAGCATTTCTGTCTCTCAACCAGCATGTCAACTGAACTGGTTTTAGAGTCATTAAAAGTCAGCCTCTTCCACAAGAGGACCTTTAGAGCAACTTAACAACTTCTAATGCAATCTGAAACTATAATGTATCTAAAATTATGAAACTATGGATGCTGTGAGATCATGTTGGACATTTGCTGTAACATACAGCGTTCATGTAGTTTAACTGGTAGAGCAATGCGGTAGCAATGCCATGGTCATAGATTTGATTCCCAGGGAATCTATAAAGTTTGGTTAAAAGCATCTGCCAAATGCATAAATGTCAATTCTTGCTTATGAGACTGCAATATTATCTCATTTTAGGTCAAAGTAAAACTGCAGTTCAGTGGTGCCCAACAGTTTCTGATTAATCTATAGTAGGTTAATATCGGCATGCGATTTCACTGGCTTTAAAACAGCACTTTAGCTGCCCACAACTTTATCTGAAATGCCCTTAAAGTCAAACTCAGCATTTGGATTGGAGTGGAATATCCACACTGATTGGATGTTGTGGTGTATTTGTTTAACTCATGGAGGAATCAGGAAAGAGAAAGAAAGAGAAAGAGAGAAATGGAAGATAGCCGGAGTTATCACTATGGGGCTTAAGGCTTAATTTCTAAAAACTTCAAGAAACTCTGAATTTGGACAGAGAAGCCTCTACTGCATTAAACCTCTTTGCATTAGTCCCAGCCGCAGGATTAGAAACACTTTGATCTAGTCACATGAACACAACCACCTCCCTCACACTCAAGCACAAACTGGCTTCTAAAACCAACAGAGAAGGATGTAACCAAATATTACAAATTGAGGGCACCATAGTAAAAAGTTAATTTTGATTAACCACTTCCCTGAATATTGGTGGGGACATGCCCCCCTCAATATCTGTGGACATTATGGCCCTAATAATGGGTTGGGGGGAGTCCTGGTGAGTTGCATGCTCCTTCAGCGTGTTTTATACATTTTTTCCACTACCATTCAGACCAAATGTTACTTCATTTATGCTGTTCTACTACAGACAGACGTTTTTCTCCATGGACATCTCTACTGGACTTTCAGACTCAACTCTAATGAAGAATCGTGTAGATTCTTAGAGAGAGAGAGAAATGCATCTTAAAAGTCTGTACTACTGTTGGCCTGGGCGGGCTGGCACCATTCTCTCTCACAAAGAATTCTGGAATTGTCTGTGGATCTTAGCACCACTTTGAGGAAGTTGGGAAGTTATGCTGTGAGGTCAAGGACGGCCTTGTCCATATCCTGAGAACATAGAAGAAGCGCATTATATAGAGTCTGAGATGGTGTCCAAGGGTGTAAGGATGTGCTAACAAATAGAAAAAGATAAAAAAAAAAAGGATCTGGCTGCACAATCGCATATTATATCAGACACATAAAGGACATTATGAAGTAATTTGTGAATGTACAGTAGTTATGATTCAGGAGTGGGAAATTGAGTTCATATGTAGAGTTCAGAAATTGCTTTAGATGATAGATTATAACCGCTACACCAGGTGGACAACAAAAGATTAACAATAGGAATCTGTGATTTATGAGTTTTATGTTTGTTCAGGTGAGCAGGTACATCAGCTAGTGTAAAGTGGGTTGGAGCACCATGTTTATTCTATGAGTGTGTTTTCCAGGATTGGGGGTACCATATTTAATTAAGAACAAACTTTATAAAAAGATAAATAAAAAAATTAATTAAAAAAAATCGGAAACCTGCTATCATCTTTAGCATGACCAACTTTAAATTAGAGTGGGGTGTAGGGGGCATATCCCCCTTAATGTCTATAATTTTGGCCCTGTGTTAGGGTGACTGTGGAGGATGATCTCTTACCTTGTGTTTCTTCAAGCTCCCTGGGCTGGTGGGCGACGGGCTGGGTGACTTTGCGGAATGGGGTGTGGACCGCTGACTGGCTGGAGTCCCATTCACTAGAGAGGAAAAGAAGCAAAAACACTGAGTTTACTAAAAAAGAAGTTTGTGAATGAAGCTCAGCAAATGATCTGAGAGTCCCAAGTCTGCCAGTGCTCTTATATTCAAAGATTGAGCTTTTCAAAAGCCTGCCTGTGAGTATGAAGAGATAAAATCACCCACACACTTCCCACACTTGCATCCCAAAACAAATCTTCTTCGTATTGTGCGCCACACACTCTCCATGGCACAAATGTCTCCAATGCTACAGACTCACATCTTCCAAGTCCCATCAGTCATGGTATGACTGCATAACACAGCACACTGAATAGCAAGCTGATTCATTTTCACAGGCAACTGTGACTATTTTCTGATGCAGATCAGGAATTATTCCATAACATTTTAATACATTCTTCTGTGTTACCAAGACAATACATTACAAATGTGGGACAGTAATAGACAAGAGACTTATGAAGATCCAGTAAAAAGCAGCAAATAATAAACAACAAAATCAAGTATTATAAACATTGCACAAATAAAAGTATTATACAAAATATTTTATATATATATTGAGATGACGATATAACGCGAATGTGTATTACTAACCTGAATTTTTTTCCCTCAAAAAAGTACACGTTTTATGAACCAAACTGGATTTATCCAGATTATGTAATATGTTAATACAATATAATTTTACTAATCACCGGACCATCTAAATTGAAATAAATACCCTACTGATACGCAAAGACAGTAAATTAAATGGAAATATATGTTTATCCCATTACAAAATATCACTATCAAAATCCCTTATAAAGGATAAAAGGCAATCTCCGACGTGTCCGCACAAGGGGAGACAAGCCGCATCTCCTACCTTCGTATGGCAGCATGTTGAGGACACAGTGCTATTCCAGGTGGCAGAAAGCAGCAGCACTCACTGCGCGCGAATTCCAATGAATGGAATAACTGAGAGCCGAGAGGAGTAGAGAGCGTGAGCCGCTCTTCACTCATTGGCTCGCGGTCTGCTCGCGCAGCTCTGACGCGCGCCCGAGCCAGTGCGGTACGGTAGTGGAGGCGTGCTGGCGCTGAGGTAATGTTGGAAACGCGCCGATCCTTCTCACCGACAGACCTTTCATGGCACTCTAGCCACGGCCAGATACAAACATAAACACTAGCGTATTTAAATGTGATTTTGTGATTTATAAGGTCTTGCACCCCTTGTGCAATAAAAAGTAATAAGAGGTGATAATTTAAAATTAAAATAAATACTGAACACTATAAATAAATATATATATATATATATATATATATATATATATATATATATATATATATATACATACATACACACACACACACACACACACACACACACACACACACACACACACACACTCACACAAACACTGGCGGCCAAAAGTTTGGAATAATGTACAGATGTAGCTGTTTCGAGAAATTGGTACTTTAATTCACCAAAAAGGCATTCAACTAATCACAAAGTATAGTCAGGACATTACTGATGTAAAAAACAGTGCCATCACTATTTGAAAAAAGTAATTTTTCTTGAAATATTCTTAACAAAAATGTAAAATGTTCCTTGAGTAATGATGCTAATTTGGTGCTAGAAAAATCACTTGCCAGTATATCAAACACAGATAAAAGCTATGGTTAATTAAATCAAGCTTAACATTGTCTTTGTGCTTGTGTTGCCACAGTATGCTATAGACTGGCATGTCTTAAGATCAATATTAGGTCACAAATGAAAAAAAAGAAGAAAAAAAAGAAACTCATCAGTCAAACATTGTTTTGAGGAATGAAGGCTATACAATGCTTGAAATTGCCAAAAAAACTGAAGATTTCATACAAAGGTGTACACTACAGTCTTCAAAGTCAAAGGGAAACTGGCTCTACAGAAAGAGATGTGGTACAACTAAGCAAGATAATAAGTACATCAGAGTCTCTAGTTTGCAGAAATAGATGCCTCACATGTCCTCAGCTGACAGCTTCATTGAATTCTACTTGCTCATCACTAGTTTCATGTACAACAGTAAAGAGAAGACTCAGGGGTGCAGGACTTATAGGAAGAATTGCAAAGAAAAAGCCACTTTAGAAACAGAAAAATCAAAAAGAAAGGTTAGAGTGGGCAAAGAAACACAGACACTGGACAACAGATAATCAGAAAAGAGTGTTATCGATCTTAACCCCATTGAGCTTTTGTGGGATCAGCTAGACTGTAAGGTACGCACCTTCAAGTGTCAGATGCGAGAAGTGCCACTATCCATACTTTCTTACTATACATATAGTAGGCCTATGCCAAGAACAGTATGCAAATGTATGTCTAAAACCTCAGTATTCCTAAAACAGTAAGAAAAGAAATGTTGGGGATTTGGAGGGATGTTAGGCACTATTCTTTGTAAAGCTGCTTTGGAAAATATGTACTGTGAAAAACACTAAACAAATAAATTAGAAATTTGAAAATTTAAAATTGAAAGTTTAGTTTGGGAGTTGATTAGAATTGTCAATGGTGTGGAATGCAGTGTGTGTGTGTCAGACTGGGCCTGGGGGGAGAGAAGTACACTCATTAACACCATCTGTGGTGCTTCGTTAATTTGATGCGAACAGTGCTTCACAGAAAAACATCATGACTTATTTTTGGGGTCAGTTCTAGAGTTACTTGTCAAAAATGACAACAACTGAGCTGATCTGCACCCTTAAACCCACAGAACTATAAAACTCGGTGGGTGATCAAAGATAGATTCAATATTGGTGACATTGAACCCATACTGATTGACTACTGATCTAAATATTTGGGGATAAGTGTCCCCCTCAGTGTCTTTGGTGGTTATGGGTGCCAGGTGTAACTAACTCAAACAAATTAATGTAAAAAACGTTTTTTAAAATGTTTTAAAAAGCACCCTCACAATCATTAAGGGTTTTCCTAAGAAATAGTTTACACAAAATGTTTTTGTTTAAACCTGCATAATTGCAAAAGATGCAATAAAAGTGAATGGTAACTAAGGTTTTGCCTAAAATCTAATTTTGTGATCATCCTAAAAAGAAAGTCTCGAAATACATTATGGTGAATAAATTGACAGAATAAAATATTTTTGCCTTAACTATACCTTTAAAATCATGGTTCACTCAAAAATAAAAATTCTCTCATCATTTACTCACCCTCGTCCCATCCCAGATGTGTGTGACTTTCTTTCTTCTGAAGATTTTTAGAAAAATATCTCAGCTCTGTTGGTCCATTCAATGCAAGTGAATGGTGGCCAGAATTTAGAAAGGTCCAAAAAGCACATAAAGGCAGTATAAAAGTAATCCATATGAATCTGGTGGTTAAATCCATGTCTTCAGAAGCAATATGATAGGTGTAGGTGACAAACAGATCAATATTTAAGTCCTTCTTTACTATATATCTACACTTTCACCAGCCCTATTGTTTATGAGGGGACAGAGTTCTTCAACTTCTGTTTTTTTGCATATTTACAGTATTCATGCATATCACCTCCTACTGGGCAGGAAGACGAAAGAAAAAAAAGGGAAGGATATAGCAAAGGAAAAGAACAGCCCAGTAGGTGGCGATATACACGAAGAATGAGACCAGACAATAAAAAACAAATCTTAAGAATGTGCATAGGAGGGCTCTTTGAAAGTAGATTTAGAGTAAATAAGGTCTTAAATACTGATATTGAAGACATGGATTTAATAACTGAGTCAAATGGATTACTTTTATGCTGCCTTTATGTGATTTTAGCAGCTTCAAAGTTTTGGTCACCATTCACATGCATTGTAAGGAGCAATAGAGCTGGATAATTTTCTAAAAATCTTTGTTTGTATTCAGCAGAACAAAGAAAGTCATACACATTTGGGATGTCATGAGGGTGAGTAAATGATGAGAGAACTTTCATTTTTGTGTAAATTTTCTTTTAATAATTGGTCATTAAAACCCCATTTTGATCGACTACTGATCTGAAAATTGGAGGTAATGTATCTTGGGGTAAATTGTTGTTTTAGGGCACTAGCAAAAACTTTGATTCTGATAAATAGTACAATTCTATCACACCCTGCATAATGGATGGTTTGGGGTGAATCTAACAGACAAATAAAGACAAGTGTGTTTGAGAGAGCGTGAACCATTCTTACAGCGAAAAAGTACATCCATTTCTCGGATAAACTGCAAGTAATTGAACATTCTGTTCATAATGGAACATTAGGCAGAATATATTTACCCCATTCCCCCCACAAATACACAAACACACAAACTACTGCAGCCATGCAGAATGTTACAGCATTGCAGGAGACTACTGGGAGAATGGCCATATTTTATGCATTGGATATGGGTTCAGCAGAGAGCATGGTTTATAACAAATATAAATAGAGATACTGAAGAGAGAGAAGTGACTGTGAGCTCTTGTGTAACATGCTCAGCTGTGGGAGGATGGATTCAGTGATGTGACCTATCTCATCTCTCTCTCTCTGCTCTTTTCTGCTCTCCCTCGTTCCTCTCTTTTTCACATCAGGTGCAGATTGGGCCGTTGTTTGCATCTGACCCTTTATCCATAATGGAAAGCGAGGATATGGCACAAAAGGGACTATAAAAGAGGCACAGTGTCCTCCTCTCACATACAACTGTCCTGATCTAACACTCCCACTAAAGCTAAACAGAAACAGCAAAAATTATGTATGTGAATATCAATGTAAATGGTCAGATGGTTATGCCACCCCCCCACTTTACATCAGTACTGTCTGACTATTGTGAGCAGCTGAATGCCACTTTGGTGAATTAAAGTATCAATTTCCTTCCGAAACAGCAAAATCTGTACATTATTCCAAACTTTTGGCTGCCCATGTATAAATACACTACTATATTATGAAAGAACAATTAGAATTTATATAGTGTTTTTTCCCCTCCTCTGGGGTGCTTTATGCTCAGATACTGAATATATTCAAGCAAGCATTTCTGTCTCACTGTGGATATAATTTTTAATGAAATTTATATTTAGGGCGCATCTATGTGATTTGCACGACAGGGTTTTAGAGGCAGGAGTCAGAAAGATAGGATCTGAGCATTACAGTCAGCTTTCACCCTGAGTAGGGCTATTATAAATGTATATCATCAGTGACGTGCAAACACTACTTTTACAAACAATACACTTGTACTCACTTTTTTTATACCGTTTTGCCTCTTTTTAATAAAACACACCAGTGACACTAAATTGGCAATCTAAAATTTTACATCAGGCATCATATTAAAATGTATATAGAAAAGATGGAAAGCAGTTTGGCACTTCTGAAACCTGGCATAGCAGAAGAAACTCTTTAAAGATATGAAAAATAAGCTCTGCTATTTTCCACTTCCAGTATTAGACTAATCAAACTAATTAAACAAAAAAGCAATTCATGTCGACCAATACTGATATTGATATACTGTATAGACAACACATTTTAAAAGAGGTGGATTATGTGCAGACTGACTTTGGCAACAGGAGGTTGAAAGTTCTGCTGCTCAAATTGGTTTGGGCTTAACGATATTCCAACCACTGCTCCCAGTGGCCAAAGCTGAAAGTTTTGTTGAGGTGAAATGTCCACCAAGTTGCACCAAAAGCTATTTT
Organism: Xyrauchen texanus; assembly: GCF_025860055.1. Lineage (NCBI taxonomy): Eukaryota > Metazoa > Chordata > Actinopteri > Cypriniformes > Catostomidae > Xyrauchen > Xyrauchen texanus. Next base: position 24,270,067 of record NC_068318.1, read on the forward strand.
TAAATCTAACACTAAACCTAACCATCAGCGGAGTAAAAATTGTATTTTAGGGTGAAAATGCAACCTCTGAATTGTGGTCACCATGGTTTGTTTGAACGCAATTACTTACTGGTTTCCACAGGACTAGAACCCATGTCTCAGAGATTGCATGCTCAAAGTGCTGTTAGTAGAGCCAGAATAAAAGATGCAAAATGTCTGATGGTGCTCATCAGTAACCCATCAGACTGTGGTCAATTTCAGAGTACATTCATATTCAGAAGCAGCATGCCAATTCCCAAGTGATCATTTTACCACATGAGCGCTATAATCTGCACTCTTATTAGTAGTCAATGCAGTGCATCTCTCATTTGAAAACAGTTCAACACTGCTGAACATCGCACCTGCAAAGAGTTGTCGCTTATGTCGCCTCAAATTGCCAGATTGAATGACTTTCGATTACTTTGTCACTACAAATTGTTGTGTAAATGCCCCATAAGAGTTTTCCTGCTAATGTGTTAAAGAGCTGTTTGGGGGTTTGTTTGTAATGAGCTGTGCAACTGGCCGGAATTACAGAGTAAGAATAATAACAAGGTCTCTGAAAAAGACAGTAAGTGACAGGAGCAGCTCTACAATGCTTTCCTAAAGAAAGTCAGCCAGTGGTTATCTAAGTTGATTAAAGATTACTCTCCAGATAAACTGGTCTGATGAAAATTCTGTTGAATATGAGGTCAATCTCATTTATATAACGCAAAGAAGAATTTATTGATCTATTAAAGTGGAACAACCTGGGATTATTATTATTTTTTTTGAATATGTCAATTTAATGTGTTAATCATGCCCCCGACCTAAATTCCATAACAATGAATGTTTTCAATTTAAGTTTGATGTACCGCCTTGATGCAGTAGGGGGCAGTCAACGCTCCAACTGTGCAGGCAACAGGCCTTGTCAAACTAACAAGCAGGCAGCTCAGCCTTCCCAGAAATGGAAGCGCAGCGTAATTCTAGCGGGAAGACATTCCATTGCTTTATAAGTCTGCTCACAATCTATCACATTGCTGTTCCAGTGTGCTAACACGGCAACCTCCACCACCCCACCACCACCAGTTGAGCCCTGTCCCGCATGGAGGTATTCTCCTCACCCCTGCCTCCTATCTCTGGCAGGACATGACGGTCCCGTGTACAACTCCCTCGGACCGCCGGACGGGGCCTACGCCAAAGAGAGAGACATTACTTTCTGTTTTACATTTATCAAATAAATGGCATCTTAAACTTCACTCAAGCCTGCGTGTCTTCCTGATAGAAGTGCTTCAGCGCTCAAAGACAGCTGGGAGGAGCACAACAAAAGGAAGATGTGTTTTTCAAAGTTTCATACAACGTTTAACTTGACATATACAAATACTGCACTTAAAACAAGTGAGACACTCTAGAAGCATCCATCTGAAGCGTAAGTACATAGACCAACTATTATACATAGAGCAGAGGGAAGAAGGCCAATAATAGGGTTTTGTTCAATGATACAGAAATAAAACAAACTTTTTTTTTTCTTTTAAAGCTACTTTGTTTTATTTAAATGTTTTATTTGTCTGTTGCCACAATATAAAATGTATGATGTAATGTACCAAAATTATCTGAATTATATTATTAATTTTTATATATATTATATTTATAATTATTTTAATATTTATATTCTAAATTACCTTTATTTTGGGGCCTTTCTCAGTAAATATAGATAAGTGATTAATTGTGATTAATTTAGTTAATTAATCGGCACATTTGCATAATTTTCAATCAAATAAAGACCAGGAGAAAAAGAAAACAGCAACCAATTCCCCCTCTAAGGAGCAAACAATTATTGCCATTGCTGGACTAAATTATTTGATACATTTCTGAAAGCTATGACTCTACAAACTTAAGTACATTTGCATGCTACATTTTCAGTAGCATGACTATAGTTTCAGTAATTTTCACAATAGAGTAGATTTCCAGTAATGAGCCACTTTTTGTTGGGCTGTGGCGTCAGAAAATACAAAATGCTACATCTGTTTTAAATCACATTGTATTGCGCATTATATTGTTTTTGTGTATAAAGGTGCGTGGGGCACTCTCAAACAGAAATTGACATGCTATACTTAGCCTGAAAACACTGGCAGGGTCTATTATATAAACTACACTCATACAGTGGAAAGAGCTCCACTTCATCAAACGGCTCTTGCACATACAGAGTTTTAAATAAAGTAAACAGCGCTAGACTGTTATAGAAATCACTAATCCGATTCAACCCAAGAAACATCTCACATTTGACCTACTGTCTGACAGATTTTCACAATAGTGTACATTTTCAGTAATGAGCCACTTTTTACTAGTTGGGGTAGCTTTTGTCATAAAATACAAAAGCTACGTCTATTTAAATCACATTGCATTGTGCACACAACTACACAAATACTCCCCTAAACTGTCATCTCTCATAACATCCAAAACATTTACATTTATGCATTTGGCAGACGCTTTAATCCAAAGCAACTTACAGTGCCCTTATTACAGAGACAATACCCACAGAGCAACCTGGATTTAAGTGCCTTGCTCAAGGACACAATGGTGGTGGCTGTGGGGATCAAACCAGCAACCTTCTGCTTACCAGTTCAGTGCATTAGCCCACTAAGCCACCACCACCACCACCACATTAAAGAGAATCCTTTCATTCAGAAGGTGTGTTTCCGTTTAAATTAATCAGACCTTTACATCAAGATCAGAAGTCCTTAAGCTGCTTCGGAAGAATCTTTAGTTTCAAACTCAGATCAAGGAAACAGGACAGGCACAGATAGCGATGCTTGTCTAAACGCAGCACATGTGAACAGCACACATGATCCATCTCCGTTAGCCCACACAGAGTTTGATAAAATATGACAGCGAGAAGCTGTTTATGTCTGTCTGTATCTTCTTTGTTAAAGCACCTCTAAATGCGTTGTCATGCCCGCACTTGATCGCACAGCTCAAACTGTGAATAACCCGTCAATCGGATCTTGCACAGACAGAGATTTAAATAAAGTAAATAGAGCTAGACTGTTCTAGAAATCACTAATCTGATTCAAATCACTAATCTGATTCTGTCAGACCTGCTGTATGCTGTCTGACAGATTTAACAGCTGATAAAGTCTGTAAATTCCTTTTTGTCCAGAATTTCAGTGATTAGGGTTTCTATCAATACAAATTGTTCTCTTCAGTATCTCTCTCTGCCACAACAGGAAAACACAGAATTATGTCCAAGAACACAAAAGGAGATGCTGGGCAGTATGTTATTCTCAGTCACCATTCACTTTCATTGCATCTTTTTTCATACAATGAAAGTGAATAGTGACTGAGGCGGTCTCCTTTTGTGTTTTACAGAATGGTGATGAGAACTAATCTCAAGAACTAAAAAGTGTAATTCATATAGTAGAAAATTCAAATACCCAACATAGTGTACTGTACAGTATATGATTTTCTAATTTCTTAAATTTTTATTTGAAAATCATTTTCAAAACCACATTGCTGATGCAAAATTGCATAAACAAAGGTACATAGTCAGTTTTACTGTGGTGATTATGTTATAAAACCAGACTGGGCAATGAAATCTTTGCAAACATGAGTCAACCTAGCACATCCTCTCCACCCCAGGGTTTCTTATAAGATTAACGGTCTGAATGGATAAAATGGATGGCTTGCACAATGAATGCTTGAAGCGGAGCAATTCCACTTTTATGGAACCCGTCTGCACGAGTGTCTGCCGAGAAACAGCCGCTTGACAAGAACTGATGAGCCGCACACTCTTGAGTCTGCTTCTGCTATGCCTGCCAAACAGGAAGGGATGCCCAAATATGGGCACCTCTATTGTCTCCAAGGCACAGCTCTCTTAGCCAGCATCTCCATGACAACCAAAAGCTCTCCTCATAAAGATTCAACTGGTACGATTTAAACCAATCATATAACAGACGACTCGGCTGGGAAACAAAATATAAACCACCATTTTCTAGAAGTCTCTGCCACACATCTTATAGGTGAGAATAAAGAGACAACCTCAGTGTAAAAATGGTACACAAACACAGAAATAATACTGATAGGAATGGCTACAACTGCTACCTGTACACATACAATCCACAAAACAGGAAGAATGCTTTATGCATACTCTATTTGGCAGTACAATTTAGACACTGCATTCAATCCAAAGTACTATGGTATAACCACGTTTTTCTGAATGTCTGGATGTTCTTTGACAGTAGCATGAAATTCCATTATATATTTTTAAGTACCTTGGAGTACTAGGCAATGTAAATACTAAGGTGTAAGAAAATGCTATTCATGCAATATCAAATATGATTGTATTATCTTCTGGTACCATGGTAACACCACAATACTTTTATGTACAGGAAAACTGGCCAATCCAGTACGCATTAACACAAACAGCTGAGTGTGTATAATTCAAATTGCACATAAGTTGATAAACACATATACTGTAGTGTATGCATACTCTGGTCTTCAGTACAATTTAGACACTGTTTTATGAAGGTTTTTGATCATGGTACCATGGTAATAAAATGTTTTTGGACACTCTTATGGTGGTAATACCATGAAGTACAATGTAAATAAATACCATGGTAAATAAATATGGTTATCATTCAGTACATTTTAAAAAGTGGCAACCTATAATAGTGCCCTAAAAGGGATAGTTGCCATCCCAGACGTGCATGACTTTCTTTCTTATGTTTTCTTAACACAAAAAAAGCTTTTTAGAAGAATATTTTAGCTCTGTAGGTCCTCACAATGCGAATGAATGGGTACCAAAATGTTGAAGTTAAAAATAAAAGTAATCCATTCGAATCTCGTGGTTAAATCCATGCCTTCAGAAGCAATATGATAGGTGTGGGTGGAAAAAAGGCTAATTATTTTCCCTGTCCAGTAGGGCGCGATATGCATGAAGAATGCAAGTTGACAAAAACAAAAGAAGAAGAATGTGGAATTGAAAGTGGAGATTAATAGTAAACAAGGACTCAAATATTGATCTGTTTCTCACTCACACTCATATCACTTTTGAAGACATGGATTTAGCCACTGGAGCCACTTTGAGAAGCCTTCATGTGCTTTTTTAGCTTAAAAAGTTTGGCCACCATTCACTTGCATTGTATGGGACTACAGAGCTTAAATGATGACAGAGCAGATGAAAGAAAGTCATACACATCTGTGGTGTCATGAGGGTAAATGGTGAGAGAGAGAATTTTCATTTTTGGGCGAACTATTCCTTTAATAAGCTATTTCTAGCTGAGCTGACCCTTAAAATGATTTTTGTTGGTTTATACTAATCATGTATATTGGCTGGTTTGGTTAAAACATATTTTTGTCTTGAATCAAACCAGTTAATTTAGATGTTACAACGTGAAGCACATTTTTAGATTAAACATTTTTTTTCACTGTACCAATACACATAACAAAGTACCTTGGTTTTACAATCTGATACCATCTCAACACCATGGAAGCACTATAGCACTACTTTGTAAGGAAAAAAAAGAAAGATTTATTCAGTATGCATTCAGTATACAGAACACATCTACAAAATCAAATGCACATAGCATAGTGCCTATAATTCAGATCATACACAATAGTATTCACTGCACAACAGTTGATCTGGATCTGCAAGATTGAGTCACACTACCTAACCCCCCCTCCTCCCTCCTCTCCTCTCTTATCACCCCATCTACCTCCCTTTCCTTTCCCATGCCTCAATATCTCGTATCTCTCATCTTTAACTTGTGAATCAGAAAGCCATTCTGAACACAATTCCACACAGATGCCAGCATACACACTCTGCTCAAAGAGTGCATACACACACACACACACACACACACACACTGGTGGCAGGTGCTTACTGCATAGCTGTCACACCTGAATGACTTCTCATTAGTTTGTTTTTATCTGCACTGAGACTTAGAAATTATATTCATTATCTTATCTTAAAAAAAAATGTAATCAACAGTGAGTGTGCGAGAGAGGAGAAAGTCTTCACGTGTAGAAACACACTCTTGCTCAGGGAAACGGTTCACCTGGTCGGAGCAGGATTTGCTGTTCCATATACACACTCACAAGCATATAATTACTACCTGGTCCAGATGGAGACTTGCTGCGGTGCGAAAGGGCAACACTTCTGGGAGAGCTTCTGTTTCCAGACCCCATCTTCCCGTGGGAGGTTGATTTTACCACTCTGCACTCTGTCACACAACAAAATCACATGTTAAAAGGACATGGTACGGATATATTTTAAACATACAGTATATTGTGCAATGGCTCCCGAAAGTATTTGGACACTTGGCAGACTCAGATGTGCATAAATGACATTGCATCGAATATCAAATATCAAGTGGTATTTATTGTAAAGAAAGCATAAGCATTCTATTTTCAAGCAAAACATTTCACAACTTCATCCGTCAACTAAAAATGGAACCAGTTTTTCTAAAAGCAAAAATGTCTAAGAAAAGTGAAGTTGGTTCTGAGATCTAACATCATCTATGTGCTATATTTTGTTTCACATTTTGTATAGTGCAATAACATCCATTTTTAGACTCTAGAAAATGGCTTCTTTCTTTTTGTTGATTGTTATTTCAGTTCCTGTATCCTTCTTTCTCGAACTGATACACTAGTGCTGAAACCCGGGAAAAGAGGAAGAGCATGCTGTCCGGGAGAACTCGCCGCTGCCATCCGCCGGGAGATGGAGGAGCCGCTGCCAGCCTCCAGGGGGCAGAGGAGCGGCTGAGGACTGGGTGCGTGCACACTGGAGCAGAATAAGAGCCTTTTCTTTTTCTCTCTCTCTGTCTCTCCCACTCTCTCTCTCTCTCTCCCGCACTCTTTTCCTCTCCCTTCTCCCACCCTTCATCCTACCCAGGTTCCCAGGAGGTGGGGAAAACTAGCCGGCGATGGAATGGCTAAAGGGGCAACTCCTCCCCTCCAGGAGGGGGGGGGAGTAAGTCAGACCAGAGTTTTCCCCAGCCTGATTCGGGCAGTAGGGGTATGTGACGAGGAGGAGGGAGTGGCCGGTCCGAGAGGATGCACGCCCGGCACTAAGTTGCCCAATCAGTAGGAGAGGGATAAAGGAGGAGCCAGGGATGTCAGAGAGAGAGAGAGAGAGAGAGAGAGAGAGAGAGAGAGAGAGAGAGAGACACACGTGGCTGCTCTGTGTGTGTGTGTGTGTGTGTGTGTGTGTGTGTGTGTGTGTGTGTGTGTGTGTGTGTGTGTGTGTGTGTGTGTGTGTGTGTGTGTGTGTGTGTGTGATAGAAAGTCATACAGGTTTGATTAGAACAATGTGAGGGTAAGCAAATGCTGACAAATATTTTTAATTTTTGGGTGAACTATCTCTTTAACTCTCCAGTACTAACAAATAACCTCTTTAAATAATAGTCTTGTTTTTATAATTGCTGCTGGTTTCAAAATGTTTAATTACAGCCTTACATAATCATCTCCATTGAAAATAATGATTTCATAACTTGTGAGTGAATGTTGTGTAATCAAATAAAAATTAATATTGGATATTGCAGCCAGTGTGCTGTTAAGGGCTGCCATTCGGCTCCGATTAAAAATGCTTCCTTCAAGGAAATTTATGTCTTTCTTTTTTTTTTTTTTCTTTCTTTCTTTCTTTCTTTCTTTCTTTCTTTCTTTCTTTCTTTCTTTCTTTCTATCTGTCTGTCTGTCTGTCTGTCTGTCTATCTGAATACTTTATCTATCTATCTGAGAGGAGAAGTGAGGAGGGCAGGAACCCTACAGAGCAGTGGCTGTCGTAGGCGTAATGGGGAATAAGCATTTTTTATATTACTTTTCACTTGTGGGATGACACTTTAATGGACTCATTTGTAAGTGTTGCTCACTAACTAACTGGGTAAAGGATGTTGTTTATTCAAGACGGGACAAAAGAGATGAAGTTGCTGGGTGATTGTAAAGTGCCATCCACACAGACCCCTCTGCTGATGAGATCTTTATAAAAGTACTGTCCAGGGAAGGGTTGAATGGGTCAGGAGATAAAAGTGTCCTTTCACCGAATACAAAAGAATAAAAAACAGGGATGCATCTACTGAAGGGTTGTTTACCATGCTCATCCAACAGGAAGTCATCCTGGTAGCGGAACTTCTCTGGGCCACATGCAATGAAGATGTCCTCATCGCCAAAAAAATCTTGAAGGCACATAACCTGCGATTGGAGAGAGAAAAAGTAATTAGCAGCATACCCATTACAGCATTTCAATGTCTCATTAACATTGGCCTTGGGGGTTCATTTTAAGTAGAAAACCAAATGATCAAAGAGCTGAAATAGGAGATCCAGCCTTTCTCCATCAGAACGAATGAGACTCAGTCATGATCATCACCCAGAAGGCTTTGAAGGCTTAACTGAGCCCATCTCTAATGTCTTTTTAAGGTGAGTTTCCACCACCCCAGTTACTGTAGATTGCCCCTAATCAAACAAAAAAAGTTTGATTTTAATGCCAAGTTTCATTTCCTAGCAGGCCTGTGGCCATCTTTGGGGATGGCTGCAAAAAGAACCATTTTACAGAGTGATCATCATTTTAGCCTATGAATGAAGGGGAAAACAAGTAAACAAATTATATAAACAAAATATAATCAGCCTTCAGCACAGTTGCTGCAGCCAAAAACTCACACCGGGACATTACAGTCCATTTCAGAGAAGAAACAGGAAATTATTCCTGTTTTATAACAGAGTGTAATTTCTAAGTCCCCTAAAGCATGAAAGAGGGGAATGGGTGATTTTTCATTAGCAAAACAGCCATTTGTTCTCAGGAGAATGTGGTTTGTGGTAAGGGAGCATGCGTTATGTATAAATGCTTTTACACTCATTTCGAGAAAAAGAGATTGAGAATGAGATTGCACTTTTATTTGCTATGTTATTCCAATTCTAGGTCCAGAAAATTATAGAGACTTGGGGGTGGTCTCTTTTGACTTATGCTAGTCAGAAACCACCTAGCAATATGCTAAAAAACACTCCAAAACCCTTAGGAACACCCAATTATAGTGACAGGGAGTTTTGTATCGCAAGCACCAAAAATAGCTTTCTAAAGTTGTGAAATTGGAAATAACTGTTATTTGGGAGGTTAATAGTGTACCACGTTAGAATAACTGGCTCGGGTGCCATCTTCAATGTGCATTTTTACTAGCCCATTTTAATGTCTGCCAGGCTAAAACCAGAAGTTTGGATTGAAAAAAAATAAAGTACAAACTGCATATTTGTTAGGAATAATTCATGTCCAACTACAAATGATGTTCAAATCCCTAACCCTAAAATAAGTATGAGCAACAGTACTGAAGTAGTGAACAAGTAGTGAAGATTGGCTTAGCAAGAAACGCTAACAAGCTGTGTTAGCAAATCTATGTTCACTAGTCACACAAATGTTAATGCAAATTAGTTTATGGCATTTTTAGACACAAACAATATTAGCTAGTTGACAAGGCACAGTTTACATCATGGAGAAAGAGATGAGGAAGAAGATAAACGGACCAGTTTGAGAGCTAGTTATGTCCAAAACAGCAGGAGGTCAGGCCATAAAGAGGAGACGTTATCTGATGTTTCTCACCAAACAAACAGCAATTTAAAAACATAAAAAGTGTTATTCCTCTGTAGCTCTGAAGGACCACTGGGGAAAAAAAGGTGATGCACGAGAGGAAGTGACAGATAGAAAGCGAGAGAATTTGAGAAAGACAGGAAAAATGGAAACAACAAAGTGTCAAATCCAGACTGACGACAATAGAAGAGAGACAATAGAAAAGCAGCTTAAAGAAGAAATGTAAAATTAAGTTCAGTTATGCAACGACTGCATTCAGAAGTTATCTGCATCTCTAAGTGCAGGGGTGTCCAAAGTCCAGCCCGTGGGCCATCTGCCATATGGTTATTAATTGGTTTGTTCTGATATTTCTTTGAAACAAGATTCACAGGCTTTCCAGTGCCATTTGAGTGAGGACACACTGTAGGAGAGAGTGCTTAAAACACATGCACATCTGTGCCTGATGTGCGTGCTCAGGATGCACGTCTACAAAATAAAATGACGCACAATAATTTTGATCAAATTAAAATCGTATTTGCAATGCAAGTAACAACAGAACAGAAGATATAATTGTATAGTTATAAAGAGTAATTCCTTGAAAAATAAAGAGTAATTCCTTGCATCCTTATAGAGTGATCAAAAGTTATCTGATTCTGATTATAGTGATGGGTCACACCCAACACTCAGTAGCAGATCTATGTTCTAATACCGTATCCTTTATTTACATGTAGAGCCAACACAAGCATACATAGAGCACATAATGATTAAAACTTGCATAATATTAAGCATACAATACAACAATTATGTATAGTGGCTATCTAATAGCTTCTAGACATTTTTTTTTTAATTATTACAGAGATGTGGCCCACAGCACCCTTTTTTTCCCTGCATTTGGCCCCTTACCAAAAAAGGTTGGACACCCCTGTCACAGTGTGGAACAGAGGAAGTCATTGAGCCTGCTCCATAAGATGAAGATCAAATGCTTATAACCTGAGGATCATTTTAAAATTAGTTTTTTTTTGCTGGAGAAGAAACAACTAAACAGCTAAATGCTGTTTGTGTCCCTTACATGAATATACAAAGTGAAGCCTTTGCTCAATCACAGGAAACCTCCAGAGGGCAAGGAAAAACGCTTGAAATTGAACTAGAACATTGAGGGCAACATTAGTTTATGAAATAATTATAAAAGAACAGTATAATTACTTCAGAGCATATGATTAAATAAAACGTATGTTTTACTGGTTAAATAGACACTGTTGCCTCAGAGGACTCAGGATGTTGGTCTTGTGACGTTACCTCCCGTTTTTGTGTGCTACAATTGCGACATCTAGTGGATGGTAGGTGTAGTACACGATGGATTTTGTCCTCTGTGCTGACATGCTTTCATTTGAAGAATCATCAATAAACATAAATATAAGCTTATTATTAAATCTGATTTTTAAGAACATACGTTTCAAATCCAAAATAGTCTTTACCTTAAACGGCAGTGTTCTATGTAAACACTAGGTGGCGGTGTTTACATGCTTTATAAGACATCTAGAATGACGATACGCAGACAATATTTCTCAGTGTATACCTAATTTTAATGTGGTAAACTGGATTATCTTTGTATTTTCAATAATCACATAAATAAATGGCAATATTTAGCAGAAATTCAGAAACACATGTTCACAGTATGCATGCGTTTGTGTGAGTGAGTGTGTGAGTGAGTGTGTGTGTGTGTGTGTGTGTGTGTGTGTGTGTGTGTGTGTGTGAGCGTGTATTTATCACTTTGTGGGGACCAAATGTCCCCATAAGAATAGTAAAACCCGAAATTTTTGACCTTGTGGGGACATTTTGTCGGTCCCCATGAGGAAAACAGCTTATAAATCATACTAAATTATGTTTTTTGAAAATGTAAAAATGCAAAAAGTTTTCTGTGAGGGTTAGGTTTAGGGGTTGTGTTAGGTTTAGGGGATAGAATATAAAGTTTGTACAGTATAAAACCATTATGTCTATGGAAAGTCCCCATAAAACATGGAAACACAACATGTGTTGTGTGTGTGTGTGTGTGTGTGTGTGTGTGTGTGTGTGTGTGTGTGTGTGTGTGTGTGTGTGTGTGTGTGTATCACTCTGTGAGGACCAAATGTCTCCATAAGGATAGTAAAACCTGACATTTTTTGACGTTGTGGGGACATTTTGTCAGTCCCCATGAGGAAAAGAGCTTATAAATCAGGTTAGGTTTAGGATTAGGTTTAGGTTTAGGGGTAGAGTTAGTGTTAGGGGATAGAATAAAAAATGTGTACAGTATAAAAACCATTATGTCTATGGAAAGTCCCCATAAAACATGGAAACCCAATGTGTGTGTGTGTGTGTGTGTGTGTGTGTGTGTGTGTGTGTGTGTGTGTGTGTGTGTGTGTGTGTGTGTGTGTGTGTGTGTGTGTGTTTAATGGTATTGTTTTGAAAATCATGTATGCAGGTGAAAGAATAAATCTTGTCTATAGATGCTGTATAAGGCACTGAATATGAGCATTATACAGCATCTATAGCTTGAACAGTAGAATGAATTGCATTTGTTTCTCATACATTATCTCAGATAGCAAAACTTCTGAAGATTACGTGCAGGTTACCATACTATTTTGTTAATTTTGCTGAAATGTTAGCATTAAAATAAATGCAGTTTTTAGATAAAGATTTTGAAGCCTCAGAGACAAGCATCTCTATTGAAAACAAATTAATTTTATGTCTCTTTGTTTCAAAACAAATGCAATATCATGGCAGTGTTGTGCTGCAGTAGAGATGCTCTATCTCATTCTCACCCACGGCTCTGCTAATTCAGTAGGTAATAAAAAAAACTGTGATATGCTATTTTTGTCACTCTCAGAGAAGAGGAACACTTTCCAGAGGAACAGAACTTACTACAAAATGTATGAATTTGTGTGAGGAATAAAACAAAGTGTTCTTAGCTTGATAGGTGTACCGGGACACTTTGTCATTATCAAAAGTAGGACAATATAAAGAATAAGAAAGGCAGTGTATGCCCATTTATCTAATATGATACCGTTTATCTAAAACAACACCTCTGTTTAAAAGGGTTCTGTGTATAAAGCCTACAATCATCATCATAAATCATATTCCTTCTTATACAGTGAGGAAAATAAGTATTTGAACACCCTGCTATTTTGCAAGTTCTCCCACTTAGACATCATGGAGGGGTCTGCAATTGTCATCATAGGTGCATGTCCACTGTGAGAGACATAATCTAAAAAAAAAAAAATCCAGAAATCACAATGTATGATTTTTTAACTATTTATTTGTATGATACAGCTGCAAATAAGTATTTGAACACCTGAGAAAATCAATGTTAATATTTGGTACAGTAGCCTTTGTTTGCAATTACAGAGGTCAAACGTTTCCTGTAGTTTTTCACCAGGTTTGCACACACTGCAGGAGGGATTTTGGCCCACTCCTCCACACAGATCTTCTCTAGATCAGTCAGGTTTCTGGGCTGTTGCTGAGAAACACGGAGTTTGAGCTCCCTCCAAAGATTCTCTATTGGGTTTAGGTCTGGAGACTGGCTAGGCCACGCCAGAACCTTGATATGCTTCTTACAGAGCCACTCCTTGGTTATCCTGGCTGTGTGCTTCGGGTCATTGTCATGTTGGAAGACCCAGCCTCAACCCATCTTCAATGCTCTAACTGAGGTAAGGAGGTTGTTCCCCAAAATCTCGCAATACATGGCCCCGGTCATCCTCTCCTTAATACAGTGCAGTCGCCCTGTCCCATGTGCAGAAAAACACCCCCAAAGCATGATGCTACCACCCCCATGCTTCACAGTAGGGATGGTGTTCTTGGGATGGTACTCATCATTCTTCTTCCTCCAAACACGGTTAGTGGAATTATGACCAAAAAGTTCTATTTTGGTCTCATCTGACCACATGACTTTCTCTCATGACTCCTCTGGATCATCCAAATGGTCATTGGCAAACTTAAGTCGGGCCTTGACATGTGCTGGTTTAAGCAGGGGAACCTTCCGTGCCATGCATGATTTCAAAGCATGACGTCTTAGTGTATTACCAACAGTAACCTTGGAAACGGTGGTCCCAGCTCTTTTCAGGTCATTGACCAGCTCCTCCCGTGTAGTTCTGGGCTGATTTCTCACCTTTCTTAGGATCATTGAGACCCCACGAGGTGAGATCTTGCATGGAGCCCCAGTCCGAGGGAGATTGACAGTCATGTTTAGCTTCTTCCATTTTCTAATGATTGCTCCAACAGTGGACCTTTTTTCACCAAGCTGCTTGGCAATTTCCCCGTAGCCCTTTCCAGCCTTGTGGAGGTGTACAATTTTGTCTCTAGTGTCTTTGGACAGCTCTTTGGTCTTGGTCATGTTAGTAGTTGGATTCTTACTGATTGTATGGGGTGGACAGGTGTCTTTATGCACCTAATGACCTCAAATAGGTGCATCTAATTTAGGATAATAAATGGAGTGGAGGTGGACATTTTAAAGGCAGACTAACAGGTCTTTGAGGGTCAGAATTCTAGCTGATAGACAGGTGTTCAAATACTTATTTGCAGCTGTATCATACAAAAAAATAGTTAAAAAATCATATATTGTGATTTCTGGATTTTTTTTTTTAGATTATGTCTCTCACAATGGACATGCACCTATGATGACAATTTCAGACCCCTCCATGATTTCCAAGTGGGAGAACTTGCAAAATAGCAGGGTGTTCAAATACTTATTTTCCTCACTGTATTGCATTAGATGTGGTTATGGGAAACCAGAGGTGTTGATTCCAGGCCACACTTTATTCCTTTAAATGCATAATAGATATGCAATTGTGTTAACTTCTCTGTCATACAAAAATGCAGATTACTGACTGTACATATTGACCCAGAACAAATGCAAGTAACCTCTTCACAGGTTAAAAATGTACTTCTCTGTTCTCAGGAAGGCTGAGTACAGTGTTTGTCCTGGTTCTGGAGGAGAGTGTTGCGTTAACAAGCTGGGATACTAACAGCTGGCATGGAAGAGAAAAACTGATACCAATCAACACATCCACCCTCTTTTTCTCTCTCTCTCTCTCTCTCTCTCTCTCTCTGTTCCCAGACTTCAGTGTCTCTGTTCAACCAACTCGTCATGTCAACAGCAACAAACAAAGACAAATAGCACCATAAACAGACAGACAGACAGACAAACAGACAAACAGAGTGGCTTACAATGATAAAGCTTCTATGTATAATTCTTATTTACTCTACCACTTACAAAGCATAATGATCTCTACATTCAAAGGCTACTAACTATTGACCTAAACACCAAAGAACTTATGCTTATAAACTTATAACGTATAATTAATAAAATATATACAAATGATGTTCTAACGATATCATATTTTTCCATTTGATCATTTGAATTATTATTATTTATTTTATTTATTTATTTATTTTAATTTGGGGAAACGTTGTCATATGGCAACTCTGCACCAGAATGGAAAATGTTCCAAAAAATGTTTTGTTTTAAAATTGATATATTTATACATTTGTAACTCCTACACACTAAAACTGAGTGAATCATTATCATGAGTTCTTAAATATTATCAAGTATCAATGCCATTTTCACTGTCACTAAAGCTTAGCTCATAACATAACATAACATAACATAACATAACATAACATAACATAACATAACATAACATAACATAACATAACATAATATAGACCATTTGTGGAGGACTTAACCACAGTAGTATTTCACAGACAGCAGTCACACAGCCTCTCTAATTTAAGTGGCACTGTCCATGGTGCTGATAGTTCAGCTCTACTGGAGACTTTATTTTTTCCTTCGAATACACACACAAGATTTTCACCTAGTGTTCACTTACAAGACATAGCAATAAGCAATGCTATCTCATGTGGAGAGAAATTACAAGTCCCTTGAAAGTACAACCATGGTAATAACCAATAAATACAAGGTCAAATTCCAGAGAATGGTCTTGTTCTCTCTCACTGTTATTTCTTATTGAAAAGACATGCACTGCTGCTCACCAGCACAAGTTGTTTTAGATGTTGGTCCCTAACATTGGTATGCCTGGTCCCTATCAGGCTTCTAAAAGGATTATGTTCCACAGAAGACAGAAAATCATACCAGTTTGGAGCAACACAAAGATGAGTCAATGATGACAGTATTTTCATTTTTGTGTGAACTATCCCTATAACCAGCAATGTCCATCAAAAAGGCCATACTGGTTAACCAGTATGTTTTAGGCAGAGACTATTTGCACTAAATGTAGATACTAACAAAAAGAATCTTCTTTGCACCAAGTGCAAATAGAGTTAGACTTTATTTGCACCATGGTGCATATAGTGGCAGATACTATTTATATAGGATCACAGCAGCATGTTTATTGTGTTACCCCTACCCCTAAACCTAACCCTATCCTTACCTTTAAAATATTAACCATGGTTTTACTACAGTAACCATAGTAATATCATAGTAACCACAAAATTAAACATGGTTACTATATTAACACCATATTACTGAAGTAACACCATGGTTAATTGCATTAAAACTATGGCTTCTGCCAAAAAAACATGGTTTTACTACAATATTATTATAGTATTACTATGGTTAATTTTACCCGGATCAGACCTTTCTCTCAACTCCCAGAGTGTCACTGTGAGGCAATCAAACTTTATATACACTTTTTTTTAAAGAATTCTAAGTAGTATTAAAGTAAATATTAAGAGTGGAGACAGGATACAAGGATGGGAAAGACAAAGGCGGAATCGAACCCGGGTTGTCCGCACGAAACAACACATCCACACAATCCTTACACTCCACACCACTGCAGCAGAAACAGCAGGGGTGCAGTTTGTCTTCAATTTCTTTGTTTTCACCAGACTACTGGAATGCAAATATCTATACTGTGTGGCAGGTACTATTATTACACCTAGTGATAAACAAAACATTTTTCCTGATGAACAATGTGCTAGCAATGCTGGTCCACTAGTTTGACCGGCACCAAACCATTGCTAACAAGGATAGAGTAAATTCTGGTCTAAGATGGTCTTTTTCCTGCCTCTTCACAAAGCACTCATTCAGGGTTAAAGATCAGACCTTGAGTATCCAGGATGTTGGATAGTCTTTTTGTACCAGGTGATGGAACCCAGATTATTTCACCATATCAAGAATGCAGAGAGGAATCTGTTGGCCTGACAAAGGTGAGTCCACTAAGTCCCACATCATGCCATCACACTCATCCTCAACCCAAGACCATGTGCACACCCACCACCTGCACATGTGTGTGTCGTGTGTGTCTGCACGTGTGTAAAGCAGTAGGGAGTCTATAGGGGCATTAGGCTGTAGAACATAACACAACACGAAGGCACAAGCTCATATACAGTCATCCTACACCCATATGTGTGTGTTTGTAAATGTGTGTAGAGGGAGGGAAGGAAGAAAAGACTACTCAGAAAATGTTGCAGTATGACAGCATTGTGATCGTGGGAGGCTCGTGTTTCATTAAAACAGACTGGTCTTTTAGCAGACAAACCCCATCATACAACAGAATGAATTAATGCCCACCTCCGCCTGAGTGTTAAACAAGCCTTGGCACAAAGTGTTCAAAATAACTGCCGTCTTCAGCTTTTTTGCATTGGATTGAGTTGAAACACAAGGCTACTGCTGAACTGTGATGCCTTTTAAATATATATATATATATATATATATATATATATATATATATATATATATATATATATATATATATATATATATATATATATATATATATATATATAAATAATAAAGGAAAGCAGCCAATAAGTGCCCAACATAGACAACCATGGTGTTACCACATTAATATGGTGTTAATATAGTAACCATGTTTTTGTGGTTAATATGATATAACAATGGTTACTGTAGTAAAACCATGGTTCATTTTTTAAAGGTCCCTTCTATGTTGGGCACTTATTGGCTGCTTTCCTTTATTATTTGGTAAAACTTTTTTTTTTTGATTCAATTTTTGTTTTATAAACTAATTTCAAATATTTAAGCATACTTGGGTGAACTATCCTTTAAGAGCACCAAGAGTCAATGGAACAGCACACTAACAGTGTCAGTGTCTGCTGTAATGTACAGCTTCTTCAGATGAATTAGCTGCCACCTTGATCTCCTAAATCAGGCCTGCTAAATGCCGACCAGACTACCGGAGCGGTTACATAAGTTCTCAATTACATAAGACAGATTCTATGCCAGAAACAGGAGGTTTAAGATTCATATTATTATTAGAGAAATATTATTACTGTGGCCAATGAGAAAATCACAACCTTGGAGAAAAGAATGCACAAGAAGAGTTAGCTTCAGATGATTACACTGTTCTCCCTCTTTTGCTTGTTCTTTCTTTGATAATGGTCTCACCAGACACAGTTCCCATTAGATTGTTCTGTGTGGACGTTTTTGTTGCAGCATGCATTAGAAAAGGCTGAGATGATGATGAATGAACTGTGCATGTTTCGAATGGAAATAATTCTCAAAGTCATCTAAGACCAGATAAAGGCCCAAAACGTATGCAATATGCAACACTTCTAAAAAGATAAGTAAATAAAAGAAATAAAATGAAAACAGTGAAGCAAACAAAGTAAACCAAATCAGAACTAAATCGAAACAGAAAAAAAAAAGAAAAAGAAAAAAAATACAAAGGGGGTAAAAAAGAAAGACAAAAATAAAGAAAAACAAAACAAAGCAGTAGTCTTATGTACTGTATACAAGCAATGGAAGGGTGGTTGAATTAACAAGACAGATATATACTGTATGTCTCTTTTTTTCTTGGCTTTTAACATGTGCAGTTTTGGCAGCCGGTACACAATAAAATTATATGCATGAAGGGCTTATTTGCCGAAACACAAACGCAATACCTTCATGCCCAAACGCCCCAACTT
Organism: Xyrauchen texanus; assembly: GCF_025860055.1. Classification (NCBI taxonomy): domain Eukaryota; kingdom Metazoa; phylum Chordata; class Actinopteri; order Cypriniformes; family Catostomidae; genus Xyrauchen; species Xyrauchen texanus. Next base: position 24,288,530 of record NC_068318.1, read on the forward strand.
CACATCAAAACACAAACTCATACACACACATGGTAGGATTGACTCAGCAAAAGCAGAAGACTGACTCAAATCAGATCTCTAAATACCTACTGTCTGATGCATTCAGGGTTGGGAGGGTTACCTTTGAAATGTATTCCACTACAGATGACAGAACACATGCTGTAAAATGTCATTTGTAACGTATTCCATTAGATTACTCAAAGTCAGTAACGTATTCTAAATACTTTGGATTACTTCTTCAGCACTGGTAGATTTTTTTATTTTTTTTGACTATAAAAACTCTGCCAGTACTGTAAGACAAAATACACATGTTAAAAATCAATTCTCTGAAAAACCTAAATATCTTATGCAGTGTTGTTTCTAAAACAAGATCAATCAAACTGGTCTTGTTTTTAGGATTTTTAGATATTTTTACAGGAAAAAAATGCAAACATTATTATCAAGAATACGATTTTTTCTCTGTTCTAATGCACTTTGGATCGTGTCATTTATATGTGTAAATGTTTTCCATCTGAAAGGACTAAATATTAAATGAAACAAATGACAATAAACTGCAAAGTAAACTCTTCAGTAATCAAAATACTTTTTGAATGTAACTGTATTCAAATGACCAATTATTTAAATTGTAACTGTAGTGGAATACAGTTACTTATATTTTGTATTTTAAATACGTAATCCCATTACATGTATTCCGTTACTCCCACTGGATACACTGCACCAAACTCAGAATAAATGATGGATGAGCTGAATTATAAACATTCCTGTAGTTTAAATAATAGCATCAACATTGTCATAGGTTTGATTCTCAGCGAATGCACATTGTGTGCACTGTAAATTAAAGTTTCAAAAAAGTGCAAAATGCATAAATATAACTTAATCCAAAAGCACGCCTACTAGTATTATTTGTACTAAATAATATTGAAAAAGATTAAACTACAAAAGCTGTTTCAGTCTTAGACTGATTAGGCTGTTAATCCAGATTTAATATGGATTTGACTCACCAGTAAATGAAGAAATACTGCTGACTACAATAACTGGGGAGAAGAGACCATATGTAAAAGGCAGTATATTTAGGAGGTACTGTATATATTGGAGGGGGGCAGGACATGAGGAGAGGAGAGTAAATGGGATAAATGGTCCTCCAGACAATGGAAGGCTAGACTGAATGGCATGGCTAATTAAGCATGGTGTGTGCATGCAATGGGGCAGAACATCAGTTATGTCCATAAGACAAACTCCAGGAAGACTGCACACATGACTAATCGCTGATTGCACGCCTGCTATGTCTTTGTCTATGCCTGCAGCATATGCCAGAGGTAATTAAGCATCAGTTGCAACATGCAGGACACATCTGCCTGGTTATTACAAGTGTGCATATGTGTATTCTTAGAAGTTTGTGTATGTTTGTTTGTGTAGCAATATGTCTGTAATGTGTGTAAATAAAGGCTTAGAGGATAAGTACAAGAGAGCCATGTCCGTGGCTTAAACCACTTATCGTACGTCTACCTCTCCATCAGACAGAACTCCCCGACACACTCCAACACACACCGCTGCCCACTGTGATGTCACAAAGGCTCAGCCGTTACTAAGCAACTGGATCACATCGTCATAGAAACTGTTGTAAGGAGGGGTTGATCAGTTTGCTTGCAAGATTAGTTATGAGCGAATCATTCTTTTGAGTCACAGCTTTTCAATGAATTCCATGAACTGTTTCACACAAATATCTAAATAAATAATTTGCGATCGCTCTGAATCTAAATTATTTTTAATATCACAAAAGACTGGAGAGGTCATAGAAAAGTCATGGAAATGTATGTTAAAAACAGTGGAACCCTGAAGAGACTTAGCTCCAAGCCAAGAACATTGAGGAAGTCTGTGCATGGCAGAATGCAATAAAGGGTTTAAGATTTGTTCTGACACATGTTCATTATTAATTTCAGCTGCATGCTCTTTCTGCTCCCATCTGTCATCAGTGTCCTCCAGGAGCACTGCACCATTAGCACAAATCAGAGCCTGCACTCAGTAGTACCAGACATTTCTGGAGAACACAGTGACAGGATCCATGTCAGTGGCCATCTGAGGGGAACCAAATCAAAACTTATTTAACTCAGAACTGTGTAAATGTAAAGCACGGGAAAATTTAAAAATAAATAACTTGTAGCCATGACCTAATGGTTAGAGTGGTGCTCATGTGGAGGATGCAGGTTCAAATCTGGCTTGCAACATTTCCTATATATCTATAAAAGTATTCAGAGATATTATAATAAAGAGTCCAAAAATAACTATTTGAAAAACGTAACTATTCACTAGTTATAAAATAAAGACTTTTAAATAAAGAACTAAAGCAAACAAAAGTTTTAACAGAAAACCACAACACATTTATTTTTTTTGTAAACAAAAACACTTTATAATTAGGTTGTATTCATTAACATTAGTAAACATGAGCTAAAAATGAACAATACATTTTCAGCACTTACTAATCTTGAATAATGTTAATTTCAACATAATTAATACATTTTCAAATGAAAATATGTATATTTTAATATTAGTTAACTACATAAGTTAACATGAACTAACAGTAAATAATACTTTTCCAGCACTAATTAATCTTGGTTAATTTTTATTTCAACATATTCCAATACATTTCTTCAATTAAAAGTTATACGTTAACATTGGATAATACATTAGAGGGCCTGGGTAGCTCAGCGAGTATTGACGCTGAATACCACCCCTGGAGTCGTGAGTTAGAATCCTGGGTGTGCTGAGTGACTCCAGCCCGGTATCCTAAGCAACCAAATTGGCCCGGTTACTAGTGAGGGTAGAGTCAAATGGGGAAAACTTCTCGTGGTCACAATTAAGTGGTTCTCACTCTAAATAGGGCACGTGGTAAGTTGTGCGTGGATCGCGGAGAGTAGCATGAGCCTCCACATGCTGTGAGTCTCCACGCTGTCATGCACAACGAGCCAAGTGATAAGATGCGCGGATTGACTGTCTCAGAAGTGGAGGCAACTGAGACTTGTCCTCCGCAACCTGGATTGAGGTGAGTAACCGCGCCACCACGAGGACCTTGTAAGTAGTGGGAATTGGGCATTCCAAAATTGGGGAGAAAAGGGGGATAAAAAAAACTTTGGTTAATGCATTATAAACTAACATAATCTAATAATGAACAATTGTAGCTTTATAAATTGAAAAATTAACCAAGAATAATAAATGCTGTACAAAAAATATATTGTTCATTGTTACCGTAGTTCATGATATAAATAATGTTAACCTAACTGTAAAGTACAGACTTTGGAATGAATGTTCTATTCAAAACAGCAGGTGACAGAAATCTAAAAATATATTATTTTCATTCATTCTACAGTAAAAATTCAGAGAAACATTTTATGATATGTGAGATGGAATAAGGCCTTGCTCATCTTTTTCTGACCTCATTATACAGGTTATCAGAAAAGTGTCAGGAAACTCAGAGATCCAGGCAAAGACCCAAAAACTCAATCAAGAGCTCTTTGGATACATTCACATTTCATTTACACATAGAGACACAGGCTATGCATCTGAAATATATTCTAGCATCTGGCATCTATTTTTAAGATCATAAAGGGTGCTGAAAAGGCATCAGAAGGCAGGTGTTGGCTCTATGGTATAGAAAACAGACTAATCTCACCGTGAATTCCTAAATTCGAAGCACTTCCCTCAGTGTCCAAAGCGTATTTTTTTATTTTTTTTTTTAATGTATAGGAACATGTGAGCTCAAGTTTTCTGGGTGAAATGCACACAGAGGGGCCCTAAAAGCAGGTTGTAAAGTGAGTGTATTGAGCTGTAAAGGATGTTATACAGTGCAGAGCGTTTCATATTTTATTATCCCTAACCCCAGATTTTTCCCTGTCAGCATTCACTTTTGGGTAAACCATCCCTTTAATGAAACATTAACACAGCAGAAAAATCCAAAGTTTACAAAGTATAATCTAAACTATTCTAAAACCACTAGTCTATTGAGTAATTATATACTGGCAACAATACATCCAACTCACACACCAGAATAAACAGATTTACAATATGATTTTAAATGTACATGGATTTTATCAAGTTTCTTAGGGTCTTTTCTTCAATCTAAGTTTTGTAAACAACATCAACCCACTGTATAAAGGCTGCAATTATGTGGTACAATAAAGACTAAAGGGATGAGCCTATTATGATGAAGATATCACAGGATTAGTAGTTATTATGAATTACTGTATGGGTTTCATTGCTCAATTACATCAACCTTTAACAATTCCCTTTACAAGAAATATCATCAATCACCTGCACAGTCAGATTTACTTAAAACATCAAAGTAAGAACTGCAACAAAAATATTGGCACAAGCCGCTTCCACGCCTGAATTCTGTATTCAAAAGGACCTGCTTGATCTTTCATACAGAAACTGGACAATAAAGATGATGATTCATTTTTACTACTTTATTATTGTTCCCCTTTCCATATTCCATTTCACTTAAATGACCTGTGCTCATGTGTTTTCGCTAAATAACCCAAACAGATCTTTCATGATCTCTATTGATGTTCCCACTGTCTCTTCTGTTGCTTTTGTTTATAATTGTACAGTCGGCACAGAATCATGGGGTGGGACAGTTGAGTCTGGCCAGGGTAGTTCATCAAACAACTCCCTCAGGCCCAATCAATCCCTATTCTAAAATTAGCAATGTCCATAATGCTCTTAATTCATCTGGATGGTGAACACGGCTGTGATGGACAACTGTAATATCAGACACACATGAAAGGATTGTTCCAGGTTCAATGCAAGTTTAGCTCAATAGACAGCATTTGTGGCATTATGTTGATTACCACAAAAAATTACTTAAACTCGGCTCTCGCTAATAAAAATAAATAAATAAACAAATAAAAGCAAAAATCGCAGTTAGTGTAAGGTACAATACCTAAAATGGATGTGAAAGGGGACAGTCCATAAACATTCAAACAGACTGTTTTAAAAGGAGAACCACAAGACGTAAACATTATACATGTTAACATGATTTTAGTGTGATAAAATCGCTTACTAACCTTATCTGTGTCAAGTTATATCCAATATTACAACTTTGTTGTCATGATGACATAACGGTAAACCCTGTAATCCTGGTAAGTGATTTTATCTCTTAAAAATCATGAAGAACAGTGATTTTATCACACTAAAATAATATTAACACATATGATGTTTACATCTTGTCATTACATTTTTGAAACTATGAGTTTTTTACATTTATGGATTGGCTCCTTTCACTTCTGTTGTATGTACTGTACCTTACCGTAATTACGTAATTGCTGACGAAGCAAAATCATTTTCTGTGGTAATCATCATTTTGCCACAAATGCTGCATATTGTGTTTAACTTGTATTGAACCCACACTTTTTTTTTTAATACCACAGAGAATTTTGTAGGAGCTATCTATACTGAATCGTATTTAAAGGGATTGTTCACATCATTTACTCACCTTCATGCTATCCCAGATGTGTATGACTTCATTCATCAAAACAAAAGCAAAGATTTTTAGAAGAATAACTCAGCACTGTAGGTCCATACAATGCAAGTGAATGGCGATCAGACTTCTATAGCTACAAAAATCACATAAAGGAAACAGAAGTAATCCATAAAACTCCAGTGGTTAAATCCATAACTTCAGAAGTGATATAATAGGTACAGGTGAGAAACCGATCAAAATGTATGTCTAAATCTCCACTTTCACTTTCACATCTGAAAGTGAAAGATGAAGTGGAGATTTCGAGGAAAAATTACTATTGTTGTGTTTCCAACCGACACCTATTATATTGCTTCTGAAGATATGGATTTAACCACTGGAGTCATATGGATTACTTTTATGTTTCCTTAATCTGGGATGGCATGAGGGTGAAAAATTATGAGATAATCTACATTTTTGTGTGAACTACATTATACCTTTAAACTAATCCCATTACATATTTAAACAAATAAAATGACAATAAATAAATTCTGTTACTATACATGAAGTCATATTAACAAGTGCTTGCAAATACTGATAACTACAATAATGCAAAATGGCTGACAACACATTATGAAACAACCCTTCTTACATGCTCCTGAGTTTTTCTGATTCAAGGTGAATCGGAGGGCTTTTCAAAGAGAAAAGGCAAGGACACGGTTCAGTCTTCCTAAAGAGATCCTTTCTGTGTTGTGCAGTAGATCGGAGAGATATTAGCTCTATGTGCCGAATAATTAGTGTTTTATGAATTTTAGCTAAATGGCACCTCCTTATTTGCATCTTTTATCTGGCTGATCAATGATGTGTGCAGAGATGTCTGTGGCGGTACAGAGATGTTATTTGCAATTCAGTTCATATGATCGAGACAAAATTTGTTTGTATATGTTCATGTATGTCAGAGTGTGTCCTTCTATCATTCTGTATGTGTGGGGTGGGAACAGCTGTTTCAGAGCAGCTCAGAAAGGTGGGAGGAATTTAAATGAGAGCAGAAGCCAGAGTTATTTCTGTATACTCTGAGATACTGATTCTCTGATTTCGAGTGTGCGTGGGCACAGACACAGATTTCCATTCATAAACTACACTAGTTCTCCTGTATGTACTGCTTCAGGTTAGGGGGAGTTTTTAGCTGTAGCATTTGATGCTCAAGTAATGAGATTTCATTATTTATTATGTAAGGCTTGTGGGATGGGGCATTTTTCAGAGTTTAAATAACAAAAGCCACATTGTTTTATTTCATGCACATTTCTTAAGGATTTACTTTGGAGAAATAGGGCAAAAGAGACAATTAAAGCCTTTGATGAATAAATATGTAATTTTAAGAGAAATCTAAAGATACAATGTTATTGTAGTTCCATATTTGAGTCACCTGATATAGTACAATCACATTGGGAGAGGAGTTTGGTTGTTGATAAATTATTAATTTCTAATGTTTCTATTTCTCTACACTGAAAAAATTGTAACCTATAAATGTGCTACATGTGTCAATATCTGTTAACTAAGAACAAAAAATAACTACAAGTATTTCGAGGGATAGTTCACCTGAAAATAAGAAATCTCTCACCCTCTCACCCTCATGCCATCCCAGATATTTATGACTTTCTTTCTTCCAAAGAACACAAATTAAGATTTTTAGAAGAATATCTCAACTCTGTTGGTCCATATAATGCAAGTGAATGGTGGTCAGAACTTTGAAGCTCCACATAAAGTCAGCAATAAAAGTAATCCATACTACTCCACTGGTTAAATTAATGTCTTCATAAGTGCTATGATAGGTGTGTATGGGAAACAGATCCATATTTAAGTCCTTTTTTACTTTAAATCTCCACTTTCACTTTCACATTCTTCTTCTTTTGTTTTCGGCGATTTGCTGTCTTCGTGCATATCGCCATCTACTAGGCAGCAAGGAGAATTTATAGAAAAAAGGACAGAAATATTTATCTGTTTCTCACCCAAACCTACATTATCACTGTAGTCTTATGGATTAATTTTATGCTGCTTTTATGTACTTTTTGGAGCTTCAAAGTTCTGGCCACCATTCACTTACATTATATGGACCTACAGAGCTGAAATATTCTTCTAAATATCTTCATTTCATTTCAGCAGTAGAAAGAAAGTCTAAAATGAAAGAAAGTGGGATGGCATTAGGGTGAGTAAATAATGGGATAATTTTCATTTTGGGGTGAACTAATACTTTATTACTAAATCAACTCAAAACTAATTTTAAGGGTTAAATCAAGTAGAAACAGCTCCTTGAGGTAAACATTTACTACTTGCAGGTTACTACTTTTTACAGTGTAGTGTGTCTGTTATCTGAAAACCCAATTAGCAATCTCATTAAATCCTCAAGTTTACTGTGCCAGGTCAGGAGGAGAGCTTACAAAACAAATTAAACTTAAGAAAATGCATTTGCTGTCTGAATTGAAATCATATGCATTATTCGCCTCTAGCCACAACAAAATGTAAAAAAAATCCACAGTAACACAACACAAAACCTATATCCTTCTTTCAGATCGCAAGAAACACTGAAATAGCACCAGAACACAAACATAGTACCAAGATTTCCATGAAACACTCATTAAGATCCTCTTACCTGTTTTCCCTCAAGGGTGTAGATCTTCTTGACAACCCCAGAGTCGAGCTTTATAGCATCTGTAATGTCAGTAAGAACTTGCTCATAGGAGTGGGCAGTCTTCTTGTTGAGCAGGATGCGAACTGCCTTCCGAGGCTTCACTCCACTGCGGATGACGGTGACCAGTTTGGGTCTGATGAAGTCCTTGCTCTCTTTGAACTGCGGCCTTGATTTGGAGCTGGCCAGAAAGGTGGGGCACTTGCTGGAGCCCAGGGCCCTCACATTCACTGACCAGTTAGGGTTGACATTGCTGGTGTAGTCGAGTTTCTTAAAGGCTTCGGTGGAGCCACAAACATAACTCTCACCTATGGAAAGAATGTAGTATAGAAAGAATGTAGTAACATGGTACAATATGTGTGAGATTCAATGACAAGTACATAACATTCTTTTCTAGGGATGAAAATCCAGAGGCAATCTATAGATTGAGCTGTCATCTCTGTTAAAATGTATTGATTTGAACTAGAAATGCAAATGCTCTGTGTCAGAATTAGATTTTGGTATGAGTGGCTATAATAAAGGCATATTTGGCAAAGTTTCTCAAAGCTGAAAAAAGTATTGTGTACATGTAAGAAAAGCCTGGAGAAGCCCATGCACACTTAAATGCTCATCGTTGAGTGCCCTAATTTTACATCATTGTCGTCACTTCTACTGCTCTACTTTTGAAAAGAGAAATTCCAAATGTATCCAAGCCATTAAGCAGCAATGGAGACTTCCAAGGAGATTTTTTATAAGTTTCTCATACAACAGCATGCAATCAGATTTTTTAAAAATGTAATATGTGTCATCTTCCCATATAAAATCTGATATACTGCATGGCAATATATGTAAAACACACACACACACACACATACTGTATGTACGCTACATGTACATACAGTACCGTATATAGAACATCAGTTTCAAAATACTGGCAATTTTATACATGTAACATATATTTTCCCAAATCATAGTGAGATTTAAATATGTACATGCCCAAATATCATCTGTCTATCTATCTATCTATCTATCTATCTATCTATCTATCTATCTATCTATCTATCTATCTATCTGTCTGTCTGTCTATCTGTCTGTCTGTCTGTCTGTCTCTGCCTGTCTGTCTGTCTGTCTGTCTCTCTGTCTGTCTGTCTGTCTGTCTCTCTGTCTTTCTGTCTGTCTGTCTGTCTGTCTGTCTATCTATTTTCAGCCATTCATCACATTATTGTGAGGGTTCTTCTATAGGTTTAAATCATTCCAGATAACGTATTACCTTCCATCAGCTGGTCTATACTGGTGATTTTCTTGGATCCATCAATTGCGTAGATGATTCGGACCCCTTGAGGCAGGTTGACATTGTCAGAAAGAGTGCGGGTCAGGTCGGCCAACAAAGCGTCAAAGGTTCTAATCCGGTCCGAAGAGATGGCATACACGATGCCGTTGAAGTACCGGTCACCATTGCGGTAAAAACGCACTTTTTTCGCCTTCTTCTCCGAGCTGATAGTCTTGAGAGTGCGCGTCCGGTACAGGCTGCAGTGGGCGCTGTGAGTGGGACTCATCAGCCCGTTCGCTCGAGCGCTGCTGCGGCTGTTGCGCTGAACTTTTTCCCTCTCGTCAAAATGTTCCTCCATTTCGTCCAGTCAAACGGCAAATTTGGGCTAATAATAATAATAATAAAAAAAAGTGTGGTAAGGAAATTAAGTTAAGTTAAAGTTAAGTTAAAAATTAGCTAGCATTTTTTTATTAATAGGAGCATTGGCTCCAGTTTGGCTGTTTCAATTCTATTATGCAACAAATAAGCTATTAAAAATGAATTGGAACTCGAATAAAAAAATGGCACGTTGTAACATACAGACTTGGGTCCGGTTTATCTACTTAAAGAGGAACAATAAACCTTTATACTTGCCAAAATGTGAAGAAGACAAAGATTTAGGGAATATTCAGGATTTCTTCTCAGATGTTGGGTTCTGCTGACAGGAGTCGTGATGTGAGTCCGACGCCTCCTTTGTTGTCCCGCAGAGGAGGCTGGTCGGTCGGCAGCTGCTGCGCGCGCTCTCTCTCTCTCTCTCTCTCTCTCTCTCTCTCTCTCTCTCTCTCTCTCTCTCTCTCTCTCTCTCTCTCTCTCTCTCTCTCTCTCTCTCTCTCTCTCTCTCTCTCTCTCTCTCTCTCTCTCTCTCTCTCTCTCTCTCTCGATCTCGAGGTGATTTACATTGGCCGGCTTCTTATCATTGAGATGCAGCCCCGCATCGCAAACCTGCAACAGCCATCCCTCCCCACTCACACGCACTCACACACCCCGCCCTGTTTATCTATGTTCTTGTGCTCCATAAAGTCTTTCTCGAAGCTCACGCATCTGAGCAAAAGAAGGAAAACCTGTCCTACACACTGTTCCAACTCTTTTTGATCATTCCAACATATTCTGCACAATGTGTTGGTCATATACTGTAAAAGAGTTAGTAGTATTCAGTGAATGTCCATTCTTAAAATAACTTTCACCAGTTGTACTTAATCCGCCCATGTTCATATAATGTGTCTTTGTGCAAGATGAGTATAAAGGGGAGACATGTTAGTGTTTAATATTTTGTTATGATGTTATGTATATCTGATGTACATATTCACTACCATTGAAAAGTTTAGGGTCACTTACTCATTCTTTCATAATCCCCCATGGAATAATAGAAATGGAACTATGGGAATTATGTTCCCATAGTTTTTGGGAAAAAATCCAAAATTAATCAAAACTATGTTATATTTTAGCATCTTCGATGTGGCCACCCTTTGCCTAGATTTTGCAGAAATGTACTCTTGACATTTTCTCAACCAACTTCTTGAGGTACCATGGGATGCTTTTTAAACAGTATTGAGGGAGTTCCCATCTATATGTTGGGCACTTGTTGGCTGCTTTTCTTAATTATTCAGTCCAAGTCATCCATTTCTTTTTTTTTTTTTTTTTTTTATAAACTTTTTGATTTTTAATTAAATAAATTAATATGTTGGCCCCATTTCCAGCAGCCATCACTCTAACACCTTATCCTTGAGTAATCATGCTAAATTGCTAATTTGGTACTAGAAAATCACTTGCCATTATATCAAGCACAGTTGAAAGCTATTTGGTTCATTAAATGAAGCTTACATTGTCTTTGTGTTTGTTTTTGAGTTGCCACAGTGTGCAACAGACTGGCACGTGTTAAGGTCAATATTAGGTCAAAAATGTCAAAAAAGAAACAGCTTTCTCTAGAAACTCATCAGTCAATCATTGTTTTGAGGAATGAAGGCTATACAATGCTTGAAATTGCCAAAAAAAACTGAAGATTTCATACAAAGGTGTACACTACAGTCTTCAAAGTCAAAGGGAAACTGGCTCTAACAAGGACAGAAAGAGATGTGGAAGGCTCAGATACAACTAAACAAGAGGATAAGTACATCAGAGTCTCTAGTTAAATAGATAAATAGACACCTCACATGTCCTCAGCTGACAGCTTCATTGAATTCTACCTGTTCATTACTAGTTTCATGTACAACAGTAAAGAAAAGACTCAGGGGTGCAGGACTTATGGAAAGAATTGCAAATACATTTTATTGGGGTGAAGTATTTTAATTGAAATTACATGGTCATTTTAATAAAAAAAAAACGAATTTCAAACTTGTGGAACCACTTTCCATGATTGACTCCAGAGTTTAATTTTGTTGTTGTTGTTGTTGTTTTTGCACTGTATATTCTAGACAATTTTAGGTGAACTCCAATCCTCACAGCAGTCAATCAAAACTAAAGGATATGTTATTACAACAACTTACGAAAAAAAATAAAAATAAAACTACAGCATAAGAGTTAAAGGGGACCTATTATGCAAAATTCACTTTTACATGGTGTTTGTACAGAAATGTGAGTCGGCAGTGTGTACACAACCACCCTACAATGTTAAAAGTCCACCCACTCCTCTTTCTTATATTTCTATTAATCAAAAACAGTGTCAAAATGAATGGCTTTTGTTTCCGCTCTAAAGTGACATCATGTTAGAGTAGGCCTTGCCAACGACTGGTGACGGACTCCACCCTATTATCATAGATCCTCCCCTGAGTGAAACAGTGAGAAGAATAATGTCTCAGCTTCGCAAGCATCATAAGTGTTCTGTTGTTGGCTGTAAAAGTGAACATAAGAGTCTTCATGTACTCCCGGCATCAGAGCCACTGAAGACGCAGTGGACAAGTTTTGTTTTTGAAGGAAATGTGCCCAAAAATATTAAAAATGTGTGTATGTTTGTGCAAATCATTTTACACCGAACTGCTTTGTGAATGAGTGTCAATATAAAGCAAGTTTTTTTTTTAAATGTTATTCTCAAGCATGGATCAGTACCAACTGTTTGTGTTCCAGCTTTATATCCTGAATATGTAAGTATCGCACTTTATATATTGTGAATGTTTGCAAATCGTCTTTCCAAATATGCTTGTTAGCTGATCCCATAGCTAATGCAGCTAAAGTTATCATTGTCTCTCACTGTATGCACAGAGACCAGATATACATATTCATACATATATGGCTGAACTCCGGTATTTACGCTGTTAGTCATATTGGTTCTGATTTGTTGTTGCTGTAGTATCTGAAGCAGGAGCTGTAAAGGCACAGCCCTCTTCTGGAAAGGAAGAAGGGAGCAGCAGCTCATTTGCATTTAAAGAGACACACACCAAATCAGCATGCTTTTGATTCCACCTTAAAAGAGACATTTATAACATGGTATAATAAATGATCTGTGGGGTATTTTGAGCTGAAACATCACAGACACATTCTGGATTATTCTGGACACCTGAGACTTATATTACATCTAGTAAAAAGGGGCATAATAGGTCTCCTATAACATTCAACTTTGAAATGAATTGCAATAATTAAATTAACTTTCAAATTACATTGAAACAAGTCAAGAAATTATTTCAAAATTATTTAAGTTTGTTTTTCAAAACAGTGTTATATGACTGTTAAAGTTGGCACCTAGATGCTATTAAGAAAAATAAGGTTTAATTATAACTTTCATAAAGAATAAAAATGTAAAAACAATATGTACTAAAATGGTACATAGTATGTGTTCCACTGCATTAACGTTTTAATCGAGGGAGTCGGCTCATAGCTGATGCTTTTTTAAGAGATCCCTTCTTCACATCTGAACCTTGCTTCATACTCTCCTGGCTTCTGCAGGAAATTAAATTAAAAAACAAAACCCCCATCATTTTCACAATGTCTTGTGCCAGGAATGTAAAAATAAGTTATTGCTCATTCTTAGCGTATTGAAATTGGATGGATTGGTCCTGTTACTCAGGACTGTAAGTATGCGAGTGCAATGAGAAGTTATTCATGATGAGATGACAGCATTAATGTTAGAAAATGCATTACTTTAAAATATAATAGTTTGGAACACCTCATGCCTGTATGTGCCTGGTTTACTTAAAAGATGTTTACAAAAATATAAGAACTATAATAATATTAAAACATTTTTAAGTGCAGTGCATTTTAAAATCTACCTTTTGTCTGGACCCTGTGTTGTCCTCCGGGCTTGAAACATCTGCTGTTTTCTGTTCACATCCAGAGTTGAGGACAGCTAGGGACACGCAATTATTGTTTAGAAATTTGGACAAAATCTGCATGTAGCAAGAAAGTAATTATTGATGACATAAATATAGAGTTCTTGTAGCCCAACTGGTAGATCATAACAATGTCACGGTTATGGGTTTGATTCCAAGGGAATACACATACTGATAAAATGTACCTTAAATGCAAGCAAGTCGCTTTGGATAAAAGCATCTGCCACACTAATAAATGTAAACAAAAGAAAAACCTGTGGTTGAAATCTATATGACAATGGGCAAAATTTCACTTTAAATGTTTTACCTTAGCAATCTCTTCAAGATAGGCCCGCCTCTCTTCATAGGCCTTCTGATAAGCCTGATGAAATAAAAAGACACATGAAAGACACTGATATTATAAATGTTATCTTTCTTTTTCTTGCATGACTAAATAAGTATGGCATACAGTATGCAATCCTCCCTTTTTTTGCAATTAGGTCTCTCATGTCAGCACAATCTTGAGATAACTGCCATCAAACCTCTTGGGAAATCCAGCAGCCCAAAGCCAACTCATTCACTCCTTCATATTAATGCCTATTACATTTCAATTAATAACTGGATATTTTGTGCAACAAGGTGATATGATAACTCAATTAAAGAGCTATTTTCTGAATAAGAGGAACAACAGGACAAAATCTGAGGGTAAGAGAGGAGCAGAAGATGAGGGTTGGGCCTGACCTTTCCTTCTTGGGAAATTCTCATTTGGAAGTCCAGCAACTGAGACTGTAGGCTGCTCTTCTCCGTGGTCAGCAGCTTAAGCCTCTGTCTGAGAGCACTCTGAATAATAACAAATATATGAACAAATGGACTTAAAATAAATGACTCAATAAAGTTGTGTACAGTGCCATTCTTAACTGAATAGAGGTAGCAAAAAGGTTGCAGAACTGTAATGTGAATTTAAAGAAGTAATATTAAAAATAAAAATGAAATGAAAAATCTGCTTTAAGATTATAAAACATTTCATTTAAAAGTATGCATTACCCATAAACTTCATGTTATGTTATCATACACTCCAGAAATAAAAAAATGACATTTTCAACACATAAACACACAGTATATATATATATATATATATATATATATATATATATATATATATATATATATATATATATATACATACACACACACACACACACACACACACACACACACTGGCAGCCAAAAGTTTAGAATAATGCACAGATTTTCCTCTTATAAAAAGAAATTGGTATTTTTATTCACCAAAGTGGCATTCAACTGATCACAATTTATAGTCAGGACATTAATAACGTGAAAAATGACTATTACAATTTGAAAAAAATTTACTTCTTAAACTACTTCAGAGGTCTCATCAAAAAATCCTCCCCATGCAGCAATAACAGCTTTGCAGATCCTTGACCTTCTAGCTGTCAGTTTGTCCAAATACTCAGGTGACATTAGACCCCACACTTCCTGTAACACTTGACATAGATGTGGCTGTCTTGTCGGGCACTTCTCATGCACCTTACAGTCTAGCTGATCCCACAAAATTTCAATGGGGTTAAGATCCATAACACTCTTTTCCGATTATCTGCTGTCCAATGTCTCTGTTTCTTTGCCCACTCTAACCTTTTCTTTTTCTGTTTCAAAAGTGCTTTTTTTATTATTCTTCCCATAAAGCCTGCACCACTGAGTCTTCTCTTTACTGTTGTACATGAAACTAGTGATGAGCAGGTAGAATTCAATAAAGCTGTCAGCTGAGGTCATGTGAGGCATCTATTTTGCAAACTAGAGACTCTGATGTACTTATCCTCTTGTTTAGTTGTATCTGAGCCTTCCACATCTCTTTCTGTCCTTGTTAGAGCCAGTTGTCCTTTGACTTTGAAGACTGAAGTGTACACCTTTGTATGAAATCTTCTTATTTTTTTTGGCAATTTCAAGCATCGTGTAGCCTTCATTCCTCAAAACAATGATTGACTGATGAGTTTCTAGAGAAAGCTGTTTCTTTTTTGCCATTTTTGACCTAATATTGACCTTAACACGTGCCAGTCTATTGCACACTGTGGCAACTCAAAAACAAACACAAAGACAATGTTAAGCTTCATTTAATGAGCCAAATAGCTTTCAACTGTGTTTGATATAATGGCAAGTGATTTTCTAGTACCAAATTAGCAATTTAGCACGATTACTCAAGGATAAGGTGTCATGATGTCTGCTGGAAATGGGGCCTGTCTAGATTTGATCAAAATGTAATTTTTACCAATAGTGTTGGTGCTGTTCTTTACATCAGTAATGTCCTGACTATATTATGTGATCAGTTGAATGCCACTTTGGTGAATAAAAGTACCAATTTCTTTCCAAAACAGCTAAATCTATGCATTATTCCAATATTTTGGTGGCCAGTGTTTATATATGTCACATCCCTTCATGTTCACGGACTCTTAGTTTGACACTTTCATGGACTTTTATGTTGTAGTTTGTCCCAACCCTACAATTCACAGCAGGCACCATCATCATCACATTCAACTGTTCATTATGTTGTCATTTCCCATGTTTGTATATATTCCCTTGTGTTTCCTCACTCATTGTCTAGTCTCATCTATATTAGCATGTACATTTGTCTCATTGTTGTATTTATCCTTGTACCTTGTCTTCCTGGTTATATTTCAGTTTGTGTGTATATATATATATATATAACCGCATCCCTCTCCATGTTCATGCATGACTATATATTAGTTTATATAACTTACTACAAAGTTTTGAAAATGGAGTGTGACGTCACACGGTCGAACGGCTCGATTTGAGGCAGGGGAAAATATATAAGGAGATTAAAACAAAAACACTGGATGGATTTTTATCATAATAGGATGGTTGTGTACAGGCACAGCCAACACACATTTCAGTACAACCTACATTATTTATTATATTAATGTAATTATTTTGACTAATGACATTCCTCTGTTGTATAGCTGCATTGAATTTCGTCATTCAAATTCAAATTGGTTATTGCACTAGCAATCAGAAAAACAAATTTCTGTCCAATTCTTATAAGTTTGGCACCCGAAGAACATAGTAATCAGGATGTCACCGTTCTCGCTGATTTATAGGCACAACAGGCTCAGCCCATAAGCATCTGTACAGTTCTAGCCTCTACAAATGATAGATAATCATAGATAGTTGCCAAGACCACAGAATGGACATTAAAATTAAAAAGTACTACTATCAGCAATGTGTCCTTCAGTTCAGTAACCCCAGATATTTCCTCTCATTAACTATTCTAATTATGGCTCACTTGGTCTCTTGCGTGCCCCTTCCCTCTTTCATAAATTACTGCTAACTGATTAAAGCATTTTTCAGGCCGTCTCAACAGATTGATTTTAATCTCTTCTTTGGCAGAGGCCTGTATTCAGCTTTGCCAGTCAGTATTCAGAAACAAGTGTGCACCAACAGTAACATGTATCTGTCACAGTACGCAAACAGAGGGCATGAGGGTGCTAGATAGAGTGTATATTGGTTTGTATCAAGATTCTCAGTTTAACACTACATATTACATGTTGATTAGACTGCTTCATGATGTGCAAGTTTTGGGCTTTGGAGAATCTTTTTGGAATTTGGTAGCATGCTTTGCAGCTGTAATGTACTTACCACTGGCATTTCATCAAATGAGCGAATGGATGCCAGTCGATCTAAACAGTGAGATAAACATTAGATGGTGCTGTACAGTCCTTTCCCTTTTAAGTAGGGCAAACCCTATAGTCATCTTAAAGAGGGGTATAATTTCCTAATTGACTCTTTTCTATTTAAGCTATCTAAGATTCTCTCTGTGGTATGGAACATTTCACATCAAAATAAGTTGTGTGGGGTAAGGCTTGGCTATGTTTTCTAAAAATGCCATCTAAACACTTGTTCTTTAGGCTGCTTCCATTAGGGGTTGCCACAGCACACCATCCGTGATTTGCATATTTGACTTGGCACAGGTTTTTGCCGGATGCCCTTCCTGCTGCAACCCCCATTGGCTGGGGGGCTCTAACTCACACCTGCACACATACACAAAGACAGTCTGTACAGTCTACAGTCTGTCCCCATCTGACTCCACTGTGTTAAAATTTACCCTTTCCACTACTTTCTGACAAAGCAAAGGGTTAGAATTTTCAAAAGCATTTGGGTTAGAATTTTATATTAGGATAACATGTATACCCAAAACAATACAACAGCATGGCTCACTGCTACTCAGGCAGTTCTCATTTAATTCTGTATCAGCACAATTAGCAACTAGTTAACTGTTCAGGAGTCCCTTGATCATTCATTTGATTATGTCTGCAGTGATGAAGAAAGAAAGCTGAGCTGGCATTCACTGAGCCAGAGAATCCATGAAAAAAGAATGTGAAACTGGAGACAACACTGAGTATGGTCTTGACTGTAATGCAAAAGGGGAAGAATCCATAGAGGAAGAGGTCCCTGCTGAGGTGAAGATACTTTCTTCAAGAGTCAAGGCAACATTGAGGCCACCTACAGCTTAAAATGTTTTTATTATCCTGTGTTATTTTACCAGCAGATTCATCTGTTTTATTTGTATTATTATTATTATTAGTAGTAGTAGTAGTAGTAGTAGTAGTTGTTGTTGTTGTTGTTGTAGTAGTAAAAGTAGTGCAGACTTGCCAAACAATTTTAATGTTTTTTTTTTTTTAAGTCTTTCTTTGTAAAACAATAGTTTTGAATGTAAGCATAAATTGCATGGGATAATTGCTAATTTGATACTTGATAGGCACATGATTGACACATGATTCATAAATACACTGGATGTAAATTGATATAAAGTGTAGCAACATTAGGTATCATAACTGTGTAATAAGTTTCTACATATCTACACTATACTACACTATACTACACTATACTATACTATACTATACTCAGAGGTATCCAATAAAGAAAAAAGAAAGAAACTAAGGCAGCATGTGAAAAATGTCATCACACATATCCAATCCTATTCTAACATATCCTATCTTATATACAGAAGCATCCAAAAAAGAAAGCTATACTATACTATACTATACTATACTATACTATACTATACTATACTATACTATACTATACTATACTATACTATACACAGAAACATCCAAAAAAGGAAAGAAACTGAGGCAGCATGTAAAAACTTCACTACATATATACTCTACTATACTTTACTCAGTGTTGGTTAAGTTACTCCAAAAAATTAATTAATTACTAACTACTAATGGCATCTTCTACTGTGTATTTAGTACTGTACTAATTATACTGTCAGAAAAGTAATTGCATTACTTATTACTAATAACTTTCTAAAACCCTCATCAACCTCAACCAGATGAAAAATACAAGGATAGGCATGAAACTGTTCTTTTAATTCTTTCAAATAAATCATAAAAAATCAAATAGATTTTTTATGAGCTAGCCAAAGAATTTAAGGGGGCAACGTTAAATTATAAAACATATATTTAAAAATTAGATGTTAATTTTCTATTTTAAATTCACTATTGTTTTATATAGAATTGTTATTTAGTCCGTACAGTATTTAACGCAATTACATAAGAAGTAACTGTAATAAATTACTTAAAAATTAACAGTAATCACATACTTTACTTTTTCAAAGAAAAAGTTATTTAATTTCAGTAATTAATTACTTAGTAATGCATTACACCTGATACTGACTATACTATACAGAAGCAACCAAGAAAAGAAACTGAGGCAGTGTATGAGAAACTTCACTACACATATAATATACTATACTATACTATACTATATAATCTATACTATACTCAGTGGCATCCGAAAAAGCAAAGAAACTGAGGCAGCATGTGAGAAACTTCACCACAAATATACTGTACTATACTATACTATACTATACTATACTATACTATACTATACTACAGTATACTATACTAAAATATACTACACTATACACAGCAGCATAAAAAGAAAATAGGAATAAACTGAGGCAGCATTTGAGAAACTTCACCACACATATACTATACTAAACTATACAACAGTATACTATATGCTACAATATGATAATAAAATACTATTTTAAACGATACCATATTATACTATACTACACCATATAGTATACAAAGAGGCATCCAAAAAAGAAAACAGGAAGAAACTGAGACAACATGTGAGAAACTTAATTACACATTCTATTCTATTCTATTCTATTCTATTCTATTCTATTCTATTCTATACTATACTATACTATACTATACTATACTATACTCAGGGTTGGGAGGGTTACTTTTGAAATGTATTCCACTACAGATTACAGAATACATGCTGTATCATGTAATTTATAATGCATTTTGTTAATTATTAAGGTCTGTAACATACTCAAAATACTTTGGATTACTTCTTCAGCACTGGTAGATTTTTTCACTTGTTTTGACTATAAAAAAACTGCCAGTACAGTAAGACAAAATACACATGTTAAAAATAAATTCCCGAAAAACATAAATATCTTATGCAGTGTTGTTTCTAAAACAAGATGAATCAAATTGATCTTGTTTTAAGGATTTTTAGATATTTTGCAGGAAAACAATACAAAAATTATTATCATTATAGTGTGTGGTGGTGGCGTAGTGGCTAAAGCACAGGGCTGTTAATCAGAAGGTCACAGGTTCTAACCCCACGGCCACCACCATTGTGTCCTTGAGCAAGGCACTTAACTCCAGGTTGCTCCGGGGGGATTGTCCCTGTAATAATTGCACTGTAAGTCGCTTTGGTTAAAAGCGTCTGCCAAATGTAAAAATTATCAAGAATACGTTTTTTTAATATCAATATCAAAGGTCTTACTAGAAAAAAATTATGATCCAATGTGAATTTTCTTGAAAAAGGAAATATGATCATGCCTGGAAAACATGTGCAATGTAAAATGGCTAGAAATAGCATTTTAGCATGCGTAAAGCTGACAATTTACAAAAATGTTATTTCTATTTCTTCTGCTCCAAACGTACTTCTCTGTCTGCTCGTATGAATGTAAAACATCATAAGAAAATGTTTCACCGCTGTTCAAATGCACTTTCGATCGTATCATTTATATGTATACATTTTTCCATCTGAAAGGACTAAATATTAAATGAAACAAATGTCAATAAAATGCAAAGTAATCTCTTCAGTAATCAAACTACATTTTGAATGTAACTGTAGTGTAATACAGTTATTTATATTTGGTGTTTTAAATACGTAATCCCATTACATGTATTTCGTAACTCCCCAACTATACTATACTATACAACAGTATACTATACTAAAATATACTACATAATACTACACTATACATAGCAGCATAAAAAATAAAACAGATAGAAACTAAGGCAACATGTGAGAAATTTCACTACACATACACTATATTATCCTACACAACAATATACTTAAGAAAAAAGGAAAAGGAAAGAAACTGCGGCAGCATGCGATATATCCACCTTTTTCCTGAACGTGGAAATGTTCCACGATTCGCCTGTGATGTTTAAAGTAATACATTTGTAAACATTTTCAAAAACATATGGCTTTAAATTGCTGATACTTAGAGTTGAGATTACCATTTTTTCTAGAAAGTATGTAGATGTCATGAAGCGATAGTCCAAGGTTAGTTTTGTTGATATCATTTTTTTATTTTTATAATTTTTTTTTTTCTCCCCTTTTCTCCCCAATTTGGCATGGCCAATTCCCAATGTGCTCTAGGTCATTGTGGTGGTGAAGTGATTCAATCTGGGTGGCAGAGGATGCATCTCAGTTGCTTGTCTGAGACAGACAATCTGTGCATTTTATCACATGGTTTGCTGAGCATGTTACTATAAAGACCTAGCGCATGTGGAGTATTCATGCTATTCTCAGCAGCATCCACACACAACTCACCATGCGCTTCACTGAGAGTGAGAACCACATTATAGCAACCACGAGGTTAACCCAATGTGACTCTACCCACCCTAGCAACTGGGCCAATTGGTTGCTTAGGAACCAATTGGCCTGACTGGAGTCACTCAGCTCTCCCTTAATTTTAACATGCGTTTGGGTAAATTTTACATTGTGTCTCGAGACCAGAAACACAAAACAGGCAATTAGAATCACCATGGCGCCACCCAGTGGTTGCTCAGGAAAACTGCGGCACTGTGTTACATACGCTATACCTGCCGGATCACCACGGAGGGTCTCGAGTCTTTCTCGAACGACACTGATTTGTTTCTCCAGCTGCCCGTTCAGCTCCAGCTGTGTCTCAAATCTGGTCCGCCATTCATTCTCTATGCAACATGCAAATTCAGAGGAATAGATTAATAGATACGGTGAAGACAATACAAATGCATTATTTTCAGATGTTTTCCAAATCTGTGTTATCATGTGGTGATATGCACAAACCTTCTCCATCTACGCTGTGAAGTCTTTCCTCCAAATCAACCAACGTGCTCCTCAGGTCAGAGGCAGAGTCCTGTAACATCTCCCTTTAAAGTATTCGAATGTTAGGGGAGAGCCACACGATTAATTTAATTTAGTTATTTTATGTATATAAATGAGTCTGTGTGACTACCATTTTTAATCTTACTAAAAAGTGAACTACACGTTCAAGCCCTTAACTTGTTTAAGAAACTCTGACTTACTTGCCCTCTCTCTCTTGCTCGAGTTCTGCTTGCAGTTGAGATAATTCATAATTTCTTAGATCAGTTTCTCCCATCTTCTGTCTGGTTCCCTTCCATCGGTTTCCAGTGATGCGCGCTGATTGTTGTGCGGTATCCATGGCAACAAACAATCACAAAAAGGCTGACGTGTGCAATCACTCTGGGTCCTAGCAATCCTGGGGCCCTAAGCCTTATAAACGTATCAATAACCTTTATCACCATTTTACTATAATGACAACAACACAACCTGTAATGAATATGGTATTTTGAAAGAAATGTAGATTCATATTATTTAGTAAAGAGAGGGAATCTATTCAAGTTTTATTAGGCCTACGTTTATGGCAGTACATTCAATTAAACAAAAATTACCATATACCATGATATTATATAAAATGGTTTGGTTTTTGGACCTGGTACCATGGTCATACCATGGGATTCTTTAAATTACATTGAATTGTGTACAGTTGAAGTCAGAAGTCATAAGTTTGCATACACCTTAGCCAAATACATTTAAACTCTTTCACAATTCCTGACATTTAATCATAGAAAATATTTCCTGCCTTAGTTCATTTAGGATCACTACTTTATTTTAAGAATGTGACATTTCAGAATAATAGTAGAGAGATTTATTTTGAATTTGATTTTGAGGGTAAATAAATTGAGGTAAATAAAAAGCAAAAAAGCAAATAATCTGCAGTTGTCAACAGTTTCTTCATAAATATAACCTTAACATGGTAACATGGATTAAAAAAGCAGTATCTTTAAGAAAATAAACATATCTTACATATAAGTGCCCACATGCCTTTTTGTCTGTTAAAATTGCACAGTATAATTATTTCAAATTAGATCACACATATCTCATTAACACAAAATTATCATCTTTTCATCCTTTCAACCAATTTTTAACTAAATATTTATTTCAAGAGCATGACAAAATAGTGTGCTTTTTTTAGACAATTACACTTCTTTTCTATATTTTAATTTCCTGTATTCACATTATGCATATGAACATTTGCTCACATGACTAACTTTTCTCATCCTCTCCTTTCTTACGTGGCTTTGCTTTCTCTTCAGTTTGTTCTTTTCCTGACTTCTCATTCACCACTGCTTTAGCTGTGTGTTTGCCTGTGGTCTTCAGTATCCCCTTGATGCCCAGGTTGTCCACATTAAATGCTGTGACACCTACATTGACAGCTGACTGAGCTGCAGTGTCTGCAGCTTGCCCTGCCTCGTCTCCATACCTGATCACAAACAAGATAGTTACTATACTACTGCTACTGTAACAGATCTCACAGGAGTCACAGTAATTCACAAATGGATTTAAATTGATAGTTCACCCCAAAATGAAAATTCTCTCATCATTTACTCACCCTCATGCCATCCCAAATGTGTATTAAAAAAATTTCCTCTGCAGAAAACACATTTAAATTTGTAAAACAATATTTCAGATTTGCAGGTCCATACAATGCAAGTGAATGGTGACCAGAAATTTTAAACATAAAAAAGCACATCAAAACAGCATAAAAATTAATCCATATGACTCCAGTGGTTTAATCCATGTCTTCTGTAGAAATCCAATTGATTTGGGATGAGAACAGACCAAAATATAACTCTTTTTTTCACTATACATCTTGACATCAGAGGTCTCCTTGGAGATCAAGTTTTCAAGCTCGATTACACTTTTTAACACCATCTAGCACTCCAAGCATGAGTCAAGCTCTAGGAAGTGTAATCAAGCTTGAATTTATAATCATGCCTAAAGACTCTCATGGCAAGATTTACAGTGAAAAAGGAATTCTCAACCAAAACCAATTAGATCGCTTCAGAAGACATGGATTAAACCACTAAAGTCAAATGGATTTTTTCAGAATTTTTTTTTTATACACATCAGGGATGGTATGAGGGTGAGTACACGATGAGAGATGGAATGCACAGTTCCCAATGCACTCTAAGTCCTCATGGTGGCGTGGTGACTCGCCTCAATCGGCATGGCAGAGGACAAATCTCAGTTGCCTCCGGGTCTGAGACTGTCAACCTGCGCATCTTATCACGTGGCTTTACCACGGACACATAGCGTGTGTGGAGGATTCACGCTATCCACCGCGGCATCCTCGCACAAATCACCACGTGCCCCACCGAGATCAAAACACATTATAGCGACCACGAGGAGGTTACCCCATGTGACTCTACCCTCCCAATATAGTTGCTTAGGAGACCTGGCTGGAATCACTCAGCATGCCCTGGGATTCAAACTCGTGCACTCCAGTCAGTGTCTTTACTCGCTGAGCTACCCAGGCCCCTATGATGAGAGTTTTAGAATTTTTTGGGAACTAGTCCTTTAACAGAGATCAGGAAAAGGACAAGATTCATGTTATGAAGAGTTTATATGGGGCTTTAACAGTTCCCAACTATAGCTGCTAAACAAGTGTATTGTATGTTGAAATTAATGGCAGATTATTGATCTTGGAAATGGTGCGAAACATTTAAAAAATGAACACAGTAAGCAGATCCAATGTTGTAAACACCTCAGTTTTTATTCACACTGACATACCATTAATAAGAACAAGCATCTTTTTGGCAACCTTTGAATGGTCAATAACTCAAGAAATAATGCACTGTGGGTAGGTTAGAAATTAGCAGAGTGATTAGTCAGAGAAAAATCAGTCAGTGTTTACCCACCACCATTTATAAGTTGCTAGGGGAGTCCAAGAGGTTTCCTAGACCTCTAAATCTGAAAAAGCAAGAGGAAAAATTGAATTAAACGGTTTCCCCAAGCAGTGTAGTTTAGATATAGCAAAAAACAGTCCTTAGATGGGCGGGAAAAAGAATGAGAGGGGGGGAAAGAATGAGAGGGGGGAAAAAGAAGAAAAATAGTGAATTACAGGGAACCCAGAATAGTAAAAAAAAAAATATATATATATATATTATAGTTTAAATAAATAAAACCTACTTGTACTTCACAGTAGACACAGTCTCTGAAGTTACACTTTTACCAATAGTCTTTGCTGCTGTCTCCAAACTTGACCAGAGTGTTGATAAACCTGCAGTTTAAAACACAATTTGCAGAATCACATCAGAACATCACCTAAAACACCTTTTGTAAAGATATACAAGGACAACGAATATGAAGTTTGATATACTAATGCCCACAATAGGGCTGAGTAGCAAAAATGGGAACATGTGACATTATGTTAATAAAAGTAAATTGATTTCATCAATTGATGTGCAGTGAATGTTTGCCAAGCTCTGATACCAGCAGAACAGTTAGTCAATTTTTGGTAATCTAATAATATGTCTATGCTTTCTGTTTGATTGGTCACTGTTCATTTCCATTGATGCCGAAATGTGTGCATTTTTTTCAGATTGCAGCATCTTTGCTCTCATTTCTTCTGGTTTGTTCAAAACTACGGTAAGCTTTTTTGCAGTAAGCCTTAAATCTTAACTTTAATCTGATCTGATCTAAGATATCTTTTTTTAATTATTCCAGTTATGTCTGTCTGAATCCTCCATTACCAGTCATTAAAACTTTGCTACATTTATTATTATCCTTAAGTCTGGTCAATATTGATTCCTGAATCCTCTCGATTGTTCACAGCATCCAGCTGCAAGAACTAAAATCTGCGCCTATATGCCGAACATTGATTGAAACTCTTGAAATGACCTTGTATGCTGCTCCCAGCCACACATTTGGCTCCATCCATGCTGGAGCATCCATCTTTATTTTTCTTGAGGGACTCTGGGATAAGTTTACTGCCTTGTTTTTTCACGTGTGGAGCAAGTTCCTTCCCAACTTTTTCAGCCACAGCAGCGACACCATCCACTGGTGAATAAAATTAAACAAATATATAACCAGGAGTGATCAACTCATGATCAATAATCATTCAAATTCACATTTAAATCCAATTTACCTAGAAATTGGCTGGCTTTCACAGCACCCCCAGTAGCTTGCTTGGCTACATTTAGCCCCTTGGTAACGTTTGGGCTGACCTCTGCTGGGGTCTCCTCTGGAGTGATGTTTTCTCGCAGCTTGATTGCTCCACTCTGGATGGCTTTACCCATAGCTTCACCTCCCCACACAAGCCCCCGCCCCAGCCAAGATGTCCCTGTAGCAGCCAATGTGGACAAATCGCAATACAGTACATGGTTTATTCATAGTGTATGCTGCTTCTCAAGTCCCCAAAATATGGAATATTTTCTCAGCATTCAATTAATAATATTTCCTAACAAGGGACTTCCAATGAGGAATTGTCAATCATTTAAAGAAAACATTTTATCCAGAAAAGCTTTTATGAAAGCCATTATGCATAATCTGTGAAGTCATTTAAATCTGCCTCTTATCATTTCTACTACATTAAAAGAAACAAAATCACTAGGTATCTAATGAGGAAACTATTTACTCTGATCCTAAAATTCAGACCTGCAAGAATGCTCTGTGACATTTTTTCACTCCACACAGGAACAGACTTTTCTTCCCCTCCTGGTGTTTGAGATGAGTCTGCAGGAGGACCAGTAGGAACCTTCTCACTCAGGTTTATGTCTGTTCCTGAAGCCCCACCAGGTCCCTCATCTTCCTTAAATGGAAAGAAATGCCTCAGAGGGATATTTCACACCAAAATGGAAATTCTCGCATCATTTACTCACCCCCATGCCATCCCAGATGTGTATGACTTTCTTTCTTCAGCAGAACATAAAGACATTTAGAAGAATATTTCAGCTCTGTAGGTCCAATCAATGCAAGTGAATAGTGGCCACAACTTTGAAGCTCCAAAAAAGTGATATGATAGGTGTGGAAAAGTCCTTTTTTTACTATATATCTTCACTTTCACTTTCAAATCCATCTTCTTTTGTTTTTCAGGATTCACGTTCTTCATGCAGTTTGCCACCTACTGGGCAGGGAGGAGAATTTATAGTAAAAAAGGACTTGAATATTGAGATGTTCCTCACCCACACATAATTTAGCTTCAGAGGACATGGATTAAACCACTGGAGTCTTATGGATTACTTTTACTTTATGTGATTTCTGGAGCTAAAAAAGTCTGATCACCATTCACTTGCATTGTATGGACCTATAGAGCTGAAACATTCTACTAAAAATCTTTGCTTACTTAAGAAAGTAAGTCCTACACATTCGGGATGGCATTAAGATGAATAAATTATGAGAGAATTTTCATTTTTGGGTAAACTATTCCTTTAAGTATGAAATTTCAGATGGCTTTTGTGTGCTTTCTTTGTTAAAATCATTTTTGCCATTTCCTAACACCGTGAGATGGATTACCTGAATTCTGAGCTGTGCCAGCACCGATAGCTGTTCCTGGAAAAGAGTTCTGTCTGCTGCAGGCAGCTCTGAAGGCAACACCAATCCAACGTAGGACCCTGGAACTGCTGCTGTTGTATCAGGAAATGTAAACACACCTCTGTTGCTGAGCCAGACAGGGGAGTCTGGGTATAGTGGGTAGATCCAATCACAAACCTGAAAGCACAAAACAAAACAAAAATAATATAAAAACTC
This sequence comes from Xyrauchen texanus, assembly GCF_025860055.1. Lineage (NCBI taxonomy): Eukaryota > Metazoa > Chordata > Actinopteri > Cypriniformes > Catostomidae > Xyrauchen > Xyrauchen texanus. Next base: position 24,316,366 of record NC_068318.1, read on the forward strand.
AAGGTTCCCAAACTTCTGACCAATAAGTTTACATGACTATGCTAGATTACTGGGTGGATTTCCATCTGTATGTCAACTACCAATCATTTGTACAATCTTAGTGTAAAAATGACTCCAGTAAAACTCTCGACAGACTGATGATATCACACTGGCCTGCTGGCATGTTTTACTCTACACAAGCACTTGCAAAGAGCAATGTCTAGCTGATTGAATATTTTAGAGTAGAGCAAAGCTAGAAAAACTCAAAGCTTAACTCGCAGTTACAGTTAGGCACTTACAATAGCAGGAAATGGGGCCAGTCCATAAAGTCCATTTATTGTTTCAAAAGTATAGCTACAAGATGTAAACTTTATATGTGTTGACATGATTTTAGTATGATAAAATCTAACCTTATTTGTGTAAAGGTATATCCAAAACCAGGATTACAAAATTGCAATACTGGATATAACTTTACACAAATAAGGTTAGTGAGTGATTTTATCACATTAAAGTCATCTTAACATATAATGTGAATGTCTTGTGGCTATACATTTAAACCAGTGTATATATGAGTATTTATGGACTGGCCCCATTCAATTTCAACGGAAGTTCCTCACTGTAACTGCAATTTATGCTTTTGTGTTTAACATTTAAATGCACACCTCAGTTCATTAGTGACCCTGAGCTTCTTCTGTTTTTAATTTGGGTTCTTTTTCTGCCAGTGTTCAACCTCATGTAAGAAATCGTGGAGTTACATATGATTCGTCACAAAATTTTGAGAAACAAATCAGTACAGTGGTAAAGGGCAGTTTTTTTCCTCTGAGATCGCTTGCAAAATTAAAACAGTTTCTACCCCTGTAATCCACACTCTCATAACATCACACCTGGACTATTGTAATTCCCTATACCGTGGCCTGCCTCAAACTGCAATCTCTCGCCTGCAAATTGTCTAAAATGCTGCAATGAGACTTCTTACAGGAACTAAAAATAGGGATCACATTTCTCCCATTTAAGCGACTTTACATTGGCTTCCTGTTAAGTTTAGAATCGTTTGTGTACAAGGCTTTATCTGGTGTCGCACCAAAATACAATAGTGACCTTCTGATTCCTTACTCTACCCAAAGAGCACTTAGGTCTAGTAATCAGCTTCTCTTAACTGTCCCACATTATCACTGTAAAACTAAGGGTGGTCTAAAAGGTAAACTTTGGAACAGTCTGCCCGTAAATGTGAGGTTTGCTCCTTCGCTAGCCAGTTTTAAATCAGCTCTTAAATCTTATTAGGTCTCTCTGGTTGTTGATTAAGAATAGTTTAAGGGTTTATGTTCAAGTTTTCTGATTGTATTTTATTTTGTACGTTGCATGTTTTCCTTTAATGCTTTCTTTTTATATGATCAACGTTTTATTGTACAGCACATTGGTGCAACTCTGTTGCTTTTAAATGTGCTATAGAAATTTTGACTTGACTTGACACGTGATCTCATTTCACCTCATCCAATTTAGAGTTATGCCCCCACACAATTCCTCAACCTTTCTATTATGGACCATCTCAAAATAAAAATAAATTGCCAAAATGTTTAATTGATTAATTACCAAAAGTGTATAGGGTTTTATTGACCCAAGATAGTGTCGCCATTTACATTTCCAATTCTATTATTCATATTTGTATGACTATTTTATATGTATTTAAGTTTACTTTCACAGGATATCTATTTCTTTGTTTACAAGACATATGAGTGCCATATTCATTCAAATTACTAATATATCATGTTGATTTTCTGCTTAATGTTGGTAAATTATCAGTAGCTGTGTCCCAAATGACACACTATACACTATGCACTTAACCGTGTAGTGTATGTATTTTCAAAGAGTAGTATAGTACTAAATGGAACACTTAACTATTTGTTACTACACGGAAGCATTCGCCATTTAACAGCTGACGGAAGTGACGTTTCAAGCGCACCTGATGTGTTGCTGCTAACTTTAGCGCATTCGCAGACCTCAGTTCAACACATGTATCTCATGCAACATACACATTCACACAGCGTTGTGTGATGGTAAAGAATTAAACTTACACAAGCAAGGTACTGTCTTCACAGAAGTTTCACTAGCTGCTACATTCTTCTTTATTTTTAACTGTTTTGTCATATCATCAACGCAGCCAGGTAACTCCGCCCCTTCCGCTATGTACAGCAAGCCACAAGCTCTGAGCGCTCAAAGTGTCCAACATTCAAAAATATGTTTTGAAGGTTGAAAAAGTGCATCATTTGTGTAATTGTTGCATTTTCAGTTTAAACATACTATTTGCACTACTTACACTACAAAATGCCGTAGAATAGTGTAGAAGTGTATGGTTTGGGACGCACCTAGTGTCCCATATGCGTGTGAACATTCAGTACATATTAAACATGTTATTTGTTACTCAAGGTGACACTGTTGTTTACAATTGAAAATGCTATTTGACGAAGAAGCAACGTGGAAGTAAACTCTATTAAGTACAACATATGAACAGTATGATTTGTCCAGAGCTGATAATAAGGCGGGACAACTAGACCTTTTTTCCTGGGCCCAGGCCCCACAGAAAAGCTGTTCCATATTGTAGAGCGCATCTAAACACATTCAGAAAAAAAAAACCTATGATATAAACACGGAGACAGTGTGCAACAGCGAAAGCCACTGGGGTACAGCACGCTGATGGAATAACTATCTGTTAAAAAAATTATAATACTCTATAACAGAATAGATTTTATTCTTTTATTTTCTAATTGTCTTAAATGCTTTGAAAATTGTACACTATCTGGGTATTTTGTAGATCCATTTGTAATAGATATGATATAAGTGCTGGGTCGCTAAAGACATGAGCTTTGTAAAAACAATTTGGCAAAACATGTATTTAAGGGTTAAATAAATTAGGTCATAATTCTTTTTTGTAGAAAACAATATTATACCACAAATGTTGTTAATTGTGCTTTACTTGTACAGTACTGAACCTGAAACATTCCTTTAAAGATTTTTCCAGGCCTGAAAAATCTAGAAATTGTAATTTCCTGCTATGGTTTTCCATGACCATGGGATAAGCATTGCTTTTATTTCCTAGTAAGTCATATGATGTGGCACCTGGTGGAGGAATGAGATAGGAATAATGCATATTTCTGGACTACTGTGTCACCATTTTGAGTGTCACAGTTTATTCCAGGTAGCTTAAGTGGGACAAAAGGAAACTATTGGACGCATACAACAGTTATGTGAGAGTGTATGCTGCACATGTCCTAGATCAAGCCCCAGAGCGGCGGACAACTAGTCCTGAAATTGGAAATCTGCCAATACACAGAGCTGATGGTCTGCCATTCAATGAGATTTCTATGTGCTGAAACAGCTTGCAGACCAACCCTTTACAAAAAGCCCTGATGTCATCTGTAACAGAGCCTGTTTTTAGCACTGCACAAGCTAAACAGACCTGACACCTTTCAAAAATCACCAAGTCTGGTTGGACTGGCTTTTGTGGCTGTGAATAGAGACCGAGAGTGTGCTTCAAGAGGAGAGGCATTTGTGATGTTTGAAAAGAAAATATTTCTAGACTATGCCAATCTGCCTACAAATGTCAGATTTGGATGACTTGAAATAAGCAACTGGAAGTTAAACGGCTTTGTGTTTAAAAGTCCTAGCACATACTACATATTAAATGAGCCATACTAAAAACAAAATACCAAATCTTCTCCTAGTTAAAAAAATATTCCAGCTGGGGGGTACTGTGTAGCTCAGTGAGTAAAGACGCTGAATATCACACCTGGAGTCGCGAGTTCCAATCCAGGGCGTGCTGAGTGACTCCAGCCTGGTCTCCTAAGCAACCAAATTAGCCCGGTTGCTAGGGAGGGTAGAGTCACATGGGGTAACTTCCTCCTGATCGCTATAATGGGGTTCGCTCTCAGTGGGGCACGTGGTGAGTTGTGCATGGATGCTGCGGAGAATAGTGTGAAGTCTCCACACGAGCTATGTCTCCGCAGTAACGCCCTCAAAAAGCCACGTGATAAGATACGCAAATGACGATCTCAGACGCGGAGGCAACTGAGATTCATCCTCCGCCACCCAGATTGCGGCGAGTCACTACGCCACCACGAGGACTTAGAGTGCATTGTTAATTGGGCATTCCAAATTGGGGATAAATAAAACTAAATATTCCAGGATCAACTCAAGTTAAGCGGAATCGACAGCATTTGCAGCATAATGATGATTACCACAAAAAAAATTAGACATCCCTCATTTTCTTAAAAAATTTCAAAAATCAAAGTTACAGTGAGGCACTTTAATTGTTCTGTTAAACATATGCATTATTTGAGCAGTAAATTTGTTTAAATTTCATTTTTACGGTCGTTTTAAGATTTCAGTGTTTTCGGCATTAGGTCGTCATTGCAAGGAAGTTGTAAAATTGCATATAAGTTTACACAGAAAAGGTTACTAAGTGATTTTATCACAATATAATCATGTAAACACACATGTTGTTTATGTCTTGATTTGCCAGATTGGCCCCATTGACTTTCATTGTAAGTGCCACACTGATACCCAGATTTTTGCTTCTTTATTTTTTAAAGAAAATAAATTATGCCACAAATGCTGTCGACTGAGCTTAATTTATTGTGATCCCCTAAATATTCCTTTACCGACACATACTCTTTAATTAATTTTTCTCTCTATTCCATGATGACCAAAATATTTCCGTGTAATTGTGTAACAGGATAAGCATGATAGCAATCTCAGTGATTTTGTTGTAATTATGCACTACTGGAAACAAGACATCCCTTGTTTGGAGTAAACATATAGTTCTTGTCAATGTGGAGACTATGGTTTGTTTACAACACAAATAGAGGGTGTGTACAAGGTATTATCATACAACTAAACTTTCAAACTCTTAAGCAAACTTTTCATGTGAACTGAAAACAGTTAAAAAATTATTTGTTCACATAAACACCTATAAATATAAACTCACCATATTTAAGAAACACTGTATTTACCTGTAGGTAGGCAGGGGCATAGGTGCCACTGTTCTCAGAGTTGCAGTATATGATAATTCGCAGGTAACCTGGATAAGTGGGGGCACTGATGTGGCCCTCAGCAGACACAAAGAATATCTGCACCCCACTAGGCAAGAACATAATCTCCATGCCAACCTCTCTGAGATTGACTGGGGCAAAAGCCTGGCGCTGTGGTATCTGATTTGTAGTGTATTGAAATGACCCATTCCCTCCATGAGATAGTGACTGATGCCCATTTGTTGGTTCAGGGGTGTAGGCTGGAGGTAGCTCACTTGGTACAGTGAAACCCATCGCAGGAGAAGCTGGAAGAGCAGGGGCCCCTCCTGAAGATGTTGAAATCTGGTTGGTTGGTGCCTGGAAGTCCTGTAGGACAGGCAGGGTCGGGTACAGCCGCTGACCCGGGGTCGGTGTGGACTCCAGAACCGCTAGACGGGTGGTGATGTTGCTCAGAGTCTTGTTCATTTTCAGCTGCATCTGTTGAGCCATGTCCCAGCTGCGGCCGACGCAACGCTCGCCTTGGGTGTTTACCTTTAGTCCCCTGAGAAGATGCCGCCTGCCCAGTCTGTAGAGGACGAGAGCTTGAGCTTTATTCCCCGCTTCATCATACTGAAGCCCTTTGTTCGCACACTGCAGGGCTTTCTCATACTGTTCTCGAATTATGCTAATTTCAGATAGCCCTGTTGAATCCATTTCTTTGTAAACCTACAACACACTTTAAACTTAGTTACTAAAAAAAGAAACTCTTAAAACACCTCAAACGAAACCAATACACTCAATGTCTAAAATGAATGGGTGCCGTGCTTTTGAAAAGGCATAGCCTATAAACGGCCTCCGGGTTAATGATTAGCTCATTTTTCCCATGATGTGACACTTGACGAAAATATGTAGTTAGGTGTTCCAAAGCAGGTTCAACAACCCGATTATGAAACACAACAAAAAGCCCAGACCGACACATTTAGAGCACACACACACATCTTGTCAGCTGCGCCCCAAGCCGCTGTAAACAAAAAGCACTTAAAATACGTCCACAAAATGATTGAAGTGAACTGCGTGCAGATTGACGCATAAACAAGCGTGTCTTCGATTAAATACATGAATTAAACCCGGTGCGATTAGTATGAAGAGAGCATATAAACACGTCAATGTGTCAAGTGAAAGAACTTGAACTGTTGAGGAATATTCCTAACATTTGTGGAATAATTTTTTATTTTGTGGCACAGAACTCCATTTCAACTTCCCTTTTCTGCAATTTTTTTTAATAAAAGCACGAGACACTTACAAATTGGAAGTGAATGGGGTTAAGTATTTAAAAGGCAGAGATGTGACTCTTACAAAAAGCACTACAGGTCACTTGGAAGAATGGTTTTAGGTTAGAACGCGATTTTAAAAAATGAATGTTACTACGATGTTTAACATCTTGTGGCTATACTTTTTAAAGCATTATTTTAACGTCTACATAGCGGGCCCCATGGATTTAATCTGAAGTGCCAAACTGTGCCATGATATTTTTGAAACGTTATCAATATTGTGCCACGAATAATGTTGAGTGAACTGCCTTGTATTGACCCCGGAATGCTCCTTTAAACGTTGAGACTCGCGCTCATGTTTTAGCGGAGGACTAGTTTAGTGTGAATGGTCCCTTGCAGCCCAATTTGACACTGTGCCATACAGAGTTTCTTACATTGACAGCTAGAGGTCCACATAAACCAAGTTTATGGCTGTGTATTTGTAAACCATCTAGGACGTTGTCCCCCCCCCCCAAAAAAAAAGAAAATGTAACTCATTTCATTTAATAATTCGTACATGATATACATATTAAATACATGGTTTTAAGTAAAGAGGCCCATTGGAAGTAGTGAGAAGCAGACAAAATAGAAACAATTGTCACCTCAAATTTCACTTGCAAGGTACAGCCATGTTGGATTTACAGAGAAACAAGTTACATGTGTCTAAAATGACCAATGATAAAAAAAAAATAAATAAAAGGATTAAAAGCCACACAAAAACAATTTCATTCAGTATTTACAAGAGATTTAAAGTGCATATTTAATCAGGTCCTTTGTTGGCCTTAAGGCATCTATTAGGGGACTGGTAGAGCCTCCACTGGCTTGAGTAGAGATGCACCACAATATCTGAATGAGAAAAGAAAAAAAAAAAAAATCAGTTACACAAAAAAGGCCTTTTTCAGGGAACAAGTAATGGGTTAACTTACAGCTGTTCTGCAGCAATGGAAGTAAATTAAGCCTTGAAAGCTGATGCTACCAATTCCTACAGGTGTCCCAACTTTTGTTGATTGCTTTTATATAGACAGAGGGTTTGTAAGTGGTGTTGGAACAACACCCTCTTAAGCATTATTTGTATAGTATTTTACTGCATTCATAAATGGCGAGAAGGCAATTAACAGAGGAAGACAGACCATTATAACCCTTAAGTGTAGGTCTTTCCTTTAGAGAAATTGCAAACAAAGCCAAGGTGTCAGGGAGTACGGTTTCCTACACCAAAGCCACTTGGAAACTGGCAGGAAGAGGTCTGGCAGACCCAAAGCCACAATGTAATCAGGAGAAAAGTTTCTGAGAGTCAACAGCTTACGTGATTGTCGGCTCACAGGACAACAGCTTCAAGCACAGCTTAACACTGGTCAAAGATAGCAAGCCTCAGTTTAAACTTTGAAGAAAAGACTTAAAGTTGCAGGTTTGACCGGTTGAGTGGCACCAAGAAAGCAATTGCGAAGATGGCAAAAGAAAGTGGCTTGCCTGGGCCATGAAGCGTCGCCAGTGGACTACTGAAGACTAGGCCTTATAGGACGGATTAATCAAAATTTGGGGTTTTTGTATGCCGGCGAGTAGGCGAAAGGATGGTTCCTCAGTGTGACACAAACATGGAAGCGTGATGGTCTGGGGCTCTTTTGCTGGATCCAGAGATTTGCACAGAGTGAGTGGCACCCTGAAGCAAAAATGCTACCACAGCATTTTGCAGCACCACGCAATACCCTCTGGTATACACATTGTTCGTCAGGGGTTATTCCTACAGAGCAAGATAATGAACCAAAACATACCTCCAGGCCATGTCAGAACTACCTTAGAAGAAAACAAGATGGTAGGCTTCAAATCATGGATAGCACAGTCTCCAGACTTAAACCCCATTGAGCTGGTTTGGGATTAACTGGACATAAGGGTGAAAAGCAACCTACAAGTGCAACATGTGTGTGAACTACGGCAATGGTGTTGGGAAGAACTTTCTGAACCACATTTGATTTCCATTGTAGAAAGAATGCCATCCATGTTCGGCTGTTATATCTGATAAAGGTGGCTATTTGGAGTCAAATTTAGATTACATTTTGTTAAAACGATTCCATGATTTCTTTCTCCAAATGGTCATTTGTACTCTGAAATTTAAAGCATATAGAACATTGACATTAAACTGTAAATTTCAATAAAAACGGGAAGTGTTTTGACCTGTAGTATATAGATTAGTCATTGGGGAGAAATACATTTAGAAAATGACTCACTTGGCCCTCTTGTACTTCTCCTGGATAGCCTGCTGGGGTCGATGTCCAGCGCATAAATGGAGCTTATGAAGCTCCTTCAAACAAGGGCAAATGACTGCCAGAGTGTAACCAGTGAAGGCATACAAGTTGTCAGGCTGCCATAAATATAAGACTCAGTTAGGTGACTACCACAAATGATAGGCTACATGCCTCACATTCACATCAATAGACGGAGATTCCATTTTGTACATGCATATGGACAAATTAAACTACCGGAATTTCTCTGGATCCCAAAGAGTATGACCTATGCTGACCCTCTATCCCTTTTAACAAAGGGCCAGCAACTAGGTCTACCAAATTAAGCCAGGTCACAGTAAAACTTAAACTCACCCACAGAGCCCCATTTAGGGTGTAGTTGGCCAGACAATATGCAGCAGCAGCAATTGTGGAAGGCAGATACTGCACAAAAGGATCCATTTCAAGCAGGCTCAACTCTGAAAGATACTATGGGAGTCGAGGAGATCAATATCCAATTCAGCAGGAGTCCAATAAGAACTCTCTCAAAGCTCTTACCAAAGCAAGATTCACAGTCCTGGCACAGAGATGCGCCTCCAAATTGTACTGAATCAAAAACTGGTGAGCGGTGGGTGCAGTCATGTCAAAGGTAAGCACTCGGAGCAAGTGTTGCTCCATTCGAAGCAGCTGTTTCTTTGTGTAGGTGTACACAATCTGTGATGTACACAAACGCATCCACTTCCAGAGGATACACCTCCTCATATTTCCTTAAAAAGAAACGCAAGCTAAAAGAATTACATTCACCAAATTAAATTAAAAAAAATAATAAAAAAAAAACCCTTCACTTACGCTGCCAGAAGTATGGCAGCAGTTCCCACAAGCTGCAGTTTTCCTCTCAGGACAGACATGCATGAAAGGAAGCGGTCCAGGTAATTCACAGCCAGGAAGATAGTCTCCGAACACAGCTTGTATTCCTCTGCAACCTCAACCAGCCAGTCAATAAGGATAATCCTCATGCAGTTGGTTATGTCAGGCTGCTTTCTCATGTAGCTTGGTTTGGCCCTGTATTTAACCTGAGACACACTGCATTACAGACGAGAGCCACATACATGCTGCTTCAAAACTATGTTATAAATATATATATATATATATATACACAAACTTCGCATTTACGCAGGTGTCGATGGATGTCCTCTGTATATCCTGGAACACACAAGGTGTTCTCTGAAGCAGCGGCTTCTTCCTCTGGCAAGGACTGCACAGATGCATCCATGCACAACCCTTTAATAAAAAATTGAAATCCCCACAAACAACTTTAGGTTTTAGGCCACACATATCCATATGTAAACTAAAAATCGAGGTATAATAAGATGCAACTTAAAGCCAGGTGGTAATGGTTTTATTAATGGCCAACATTTAGAGAGCAGGGTGGCCAATATAGTGCCAGTTTGCACAATATAGCTTAAGCGATTCCAGTAACTTGGCATTCAAAACTGAAACTAGTTTTTATTTGTTTGAGAATTAGCTGATCACAATTAGGCTTGTTCAATTTAAGATTAACACCTCGGATCAAAGAATCAATTCCCTGCCCTAGCTGACATGTCAACAACCCATGCTACTGGCAATCGTGCAGCACACCTGAGCCAATATCATTGACAGCATCATCAAGCAGAAGCAGCTCGGAGGACAGCAAGAATGAGCCATCTGATTTAGTTGACTGGACCAGGACTGTTTCAGACACATGGACACCAGCACTGGACTGGCAAGTGGTGAAGTCATGGACAGAAGGATCGTGGAAAGCTGGTTGATATTTGGATGCAACCTAAAAAACGAAGGCAAAAACGTCAATCTCCTTACTCCCATGCTGACTCTTGACGTGAAAGTGAAAAACCTTGCTACCAACCTGGCCAAATACTCGACTGTGTTGGTCATTCGCGCTCAAAACACCGAGAACTTCCCTTTGGCCGGGCTTGTGAGCGCACAGGCCATTCATTCTTCCCAAACCCATAATGTTTTCCTTACAGCTACGACTGGAAAGAGTAACGACGCCGCGGGTTGCCATCTTAACGATCTGCAGGAAATAATGGGAGCAAAATTATTAATTCAATTAAATCTCTTCGACAATTTTATACGTGCATGTCGACATTCAGGACCAATCATCAATATACTAATTTGCATTGCTACTTTCCCAGGTGTTGCAAATATATGTTAATTAAAAAACAACCCCGTTACCGATTCGTCACCGTAACCATGGAAACCGAATACACGTTTTTCGAAGGGATGGGTCAAGAAATATCGTTGAAATAGGTTATATTCACACCAAACTTGTACAAGACAACACGTCTTTTTTAAAAAAAAAAAGCCAGACCCAGCGCCACGAACGTTTAAAAAAAATAAAATAATAATAAAATGTAAAGGAATAGTTTACCATTTACTCATTCCACCTCAGATGTTTATGATATTTGTAGAAAAATTAAAGAATGGTTAAAAAAAAAGTTTTTTAGAAAAATATCTCAACTTGAAGCTCAAAAAAGCATATAAAAGCAGCATAAAAGTAATCCATTCTACTTCAGTGGTAAAATCCATGTCTTCAAAAGCTAAATGATAGGTGTGGTTGAAAAAAGATCCATATTTAAGTCCTTTTTTACTTTAAATATCCACATTCTTCTTGTGTTATTCCGATTCAATCTGGCTTCATGAATATCGCAATCCATTGTGCAGGGAGGAGAATTTATAGTAAATATTGATCTGCTTCTCACCCACACCAATAATATCGCTTCTGAAGACAGACCATGCATCCGAATATCCATAATTCTCTACTTTTTAATATGCCAAAAACAGTACACCAATGGAGTTGTATGTCTGAAGTGCGGATCGACTAGACACCAAACAATCCAATGAGGCGACATCACATTCCAACCGCTGGATTTCAAAGAATGGCGGTGATCCACAAGTCAGATGGCACTTCTCAACTGTAAGTGCTACATATACCAAGATAATTGTTCCTTGCACTTAAATTGAGCTTGTTTTTACAAAACCAGAGCAGATAATTTTCGCGTTTTTTTTGTTCATACGTTATATATTCGGGTCACGGGACAATGCCCACGTCCCCGGATGAAGTATGTCCAAAATCTATTCATACTACTCACATGCATACCTATAAGAATTTACTGTTTTGGTGGCAGAAACATGCGTCCTTCATCAAATACAATGTAAAGACGCGGTTTCGGATGCAGCGATGGATTTTTCTACTGGAGTTGTATGAATTACTTTTATGTTGCCTTTATGTGCTGTTTGAAGCTTCAAAGCTCTGGCCACCATTCACTTGCACTAAATGGAATAAAAAGATGTAGTGAATGTGAATAAGGTGGTCAGTCCCTAACATTCTTTTTGTGTTCTAGGAAAGAAAGAAAGTCAAACAGGTTTTGAAGTGCATGAGGCTGAGTAAATGATGACAGATTTTCTATTTTTGGATGAACTATCAGTTTAAGTGTTGAATGTCAATTTCTGCTTTTAATGATTCACAGAGAAAAATGTATTGCACTATTCTTGTCTCGACATGTCCGTCAATTTTTGATTTTACTCTTGGAAACAGACCATGTCTGGAACTGATGCATTCTTTCTTACCATCCCTAACACTGTTGTTTACTTTTTGTCTGGCACAGACAGACATTTCAACAATAATAGAGTGCCGACAGCCAGGGTAAACTGTGTTACAGAGCAAGATTGAGGCTGCTGAGGTTTTAATCAGGCGGTGTGAGTAAACAAGCAGCAAGACATGTTACAACAGACTCATAGCTGGAGATTAAGCTCGCTTACTATATAGTTAAGAATGTTATAAATATTCTGCTCAATTAAACCTATTGCCGTTAAAATAACATAAGGCAAGCTGCAGGGAATGCATTATTCCTTGAATACTTTGAATACTGTTGCAAAATGACCGAACGAAGGACCAAAATGCATCTGCTGTTGTTTAAGGAATCACTCTGTACCAAGAGCGTAGCCAGGAATTTGCCTCAATAAAATGGATGTGCCAAGTTTTCACCCAATTTTTTTAACCAAATTTTCCTTAACAACAGAGAAGCGCCACATTCAAACAGTTCTTTCACACTTTCAGAAATCAGAACATATGCATTTTTTTTATAAATATTCATTTGAAGTCAAAGAATGATCTCTAATATTCTGTGCAGCCTGAGTCTAATTTGGGTGGGCCCATGCGAACCCTGGCCCACCCTTGGCCATGCCACTGCTCTGAACATAGTTACAAGGTTCCCATAAACTTTGACCAATGAATTTCCATTACATTTACATGACAGTTGTTTATAATAACTGGATATGGATTTTTTTTTTAAATAATTCTACAGACAATGCACTCAAAAAGCACTTTCTAGTGCTGAAATATTTCTGAGCTGCATACTAGAAAATTTGAAATGTATGAACTATAGAGATTTCCATAACTTTATACAATTTAATCATTTACATTACTTTTCCAGGCCTTGGAATTTCCTGATATATTCAGGTTTTCCATGACCATGGTAACCCTGTTGTTAATAAGTGATTCATTTTGGTAATAATTCATATGAATATGCTTAGATCTACGTTTGGGAGAGGTTGTAACAGTAAAATGAATAAGGGTTCAGTATGCTGTGTAAGGCAGATTGAATTGGATCTTTGTCATTCTATTATCTTGATGTATTGCTGCTCACAATCTGCAGGCAACTGAAGTACAAGTGATAAATTTCCACTTCTCATATATATGCTGTAAACTGTCAATGCTAGTTTACAACAAAGGCCAAAGTTCCCTTTATGGTACCAAGATTGTGCAGGCTTAAAATTCCCTCTGTCTACTGATAGAAATGAGTCTTATGTGTTCCTGCAACTCAAATGGTAGTGTGCGATGCTAACAACACCAAGGTCGTGGGTTCAATTCCAAGAGAATACATGTACTGTTAATATAATGTTCTGGATTCAATACAAGTTAAGCTCAATTAACAGTGACAATGAAGTGTTTGCAGCAAAGCTCATTTGCATGTGAAATAATGAGTGGTAGAATAAATCATGTTTCTAATATTTGTTTATTTCTATTTTATCTTAGTTTTGATCTAAAATGTAAGAAATTTCCTGGGATAGTCATCATTTACTCACACTCATGTTGCTCCAAACATATATGACTTTCTTTCTTCTGTGGAAATGTTTTAGGCAGAATGACTAACATTTTTGGCAGAATGACAGCCTCAGTCACCATTCACTTTCATTGAATGGAAAAAAGATGCAATAAAAGTGAATGGTTACTGAGGCTGTCGTTCTGTTTGTCAGTGTCTAGGCCACTTGTAGGTGATTGTGTGTGAGCTTTCAGAGATATATACGAGACCTCTGAGAATTGGATTACCATGCAAAGAGCATCATCTTGGCTGGGAGAAAAATGTAAAAGGGAAACAGAACGAGCGAGAGCTGTCCATGGATTGTTCGTCTGAAATGCTCCCTTGTGTACCCCTCCACAGAGTGCCTTGAGTATGCCACATCATAATCCTGATTGACACATTGCCGTTTTCTGCTGCAAAGTATCTTCAAACATGACATTCTTGTCAAAACCAGTAGAACAGACTCAGGATTAATGGATGATTCATTATCAAGCCAACCATTTCCCCTGAAGTTAAAACCGTGTAATCAAAATGGTTCAGGCGGCCTTGTAGTCAACTGGCATGCTGTAACATTTGGCCCACTTGCATGCAATTGGAAAAGACACACCATTGACTAAATGCTGGGCTGAATAATTTGTATCAAGGGAATAAGGAACATTTGATGATTTTTACAGTTTTATGGAGTAGAGGAAAAAATCAGCCAAGGCGCTGTTCTTATCGAAATTCAACAGCATCATGTGCCTCGGCGTTGGCATTAGCTGCAGCAATTATAGAGGCCCAAAGGACAGGATCAAGCACAGTAGGGCTTAGAGTTACCACAGTCCCTAGTGAGTATCTAAGCTGACACCAGAGCGGTGCCAATAAAAGTTTAGGGGTAGATATTGTCCTCTAACTCTCCATCCTTGCAAATTTTATGAGGCAAGGGAATATTCTGCTGAATATGAAAACGCATAGTCTGAATCAGGACTAGTATAGTTTTGAACTTGTGAAAGTGTATGACTGCAATGCAAATGTTCAGTAACTCCCAAAACTTTATCGAAATCTTAGCATCGGCCGTTGGTAAACATGTAAATGTCACACTTGGTGGTTTCCAGCAGTCGCCACTAGATGACTCACATGCCGGTTCTCCTATGTTCCCTGCAGTTAGTGGAGAACTCCCCTGCAAGCCATTACTGAAGATTGTTTTGGCTGTTTAAACAGCGCTCACTTTGAGTTCTGTGCTCAGTCATGAGTTTTTTCTCCATACTCTCTCCAGTTTGAATTACTCTCTTGTGGACTACCTGTTGGATTACCTATTTTGGTAAAGGGGCTACATCGGGCTTTAAGTAGTGCATGGGGGGCCACATTGTATTCCTTTTGAGATACAATGTTCTCCATTGGTTTGGTTTTTGTAACTTTTAAGCCCAGAAATAGTTGCGTAATTTTCTGAAGTGTATCTGTGACTAATGGGACTATTCTGCAATTGCCTAAAGTATTGTATTGTATCATTTAGAGCTGCCAATGTAAATAAATTAACTGATAATTTAAATCTTTTTAACACAAACCACTGTGTATACGTACAATCTAATGCTGATTATGCTTAAGCCAACAACGCGTAAGGTCATGTAAATGCCTTGAATGGATTTCCTTGATCGGGATAAGGTCATAAACGGTTTAAGCAAAAAATTATTGACACAAATAGATTTTTTCCTATTACCCCATTTTCATGTTATGGCATTTTTAACAGCTTATCCAATGTATGCAAGTGTTGTGCACATGCCTGTTTATGTTTTGACATCAAAAACAGAGAATAACCAGATAATTGTAAGTCTTATGTAAATTTGGTTGTCTTGCAATCTCAGATTCTTTAAATAAGTACTTATCTGCATATTTATGTGCACGTAAATGCGCTAACTGTTAAAATGTATCATGGTAGTCTAGTGTTATAGCTATCTGGTGCAATTTTCATATTTAATTGTAAGATACTGTGTAATAAAAAACTTTTTAATTTTGTTATTTTTGTAGTTTTTGCATTTCAGTTTCATTTCAGTCTTTCCAATTATTCTTTAAAGTTTATTTCAGTTAACAAAAATATTTTAATTTAGTTTTAGCATATTATTTTTATTTTATAAATGATAAAAGCAGTGGTCTGAATAGAAAGAGTGTCGCTGGTTCATGACGAATCAGTAACGAGTGAGAACACAAGCTTTCATTTTTAGTGAATCAGAATTCCAGTTCGTAAAACAAAACAATAAAAGAAGTCAGTTGTGCAGGATAGACGTTCTCTTTGGTTTGCGTCAATCCACAATCTGTGTAGATTTTGCCCTGTCTTCAGTGCACAGAGCTGTGGAGATAAGACCTTCCCTGGAGGCATGATGTCTGTGTCCTATTGACATGGATGGCTCTGCCCCACTGCTTGCCTCTGAAGCTCAATCCATATGCCAGTCTGAATCTCTGCAGACAGACCTTACATAAAAACGGTTATTGAGATGACAAATCAAGATTGTATTAATGATACAGCCATTGTTGTGATATTTTTTAAATGCACAATTAGCTAGATTGCCATTAAAACGCTGTTGTCATATTTTGCTAATATATTCTGAAACTGTCAGTACTTTTCAGATCTGCCTCTTAATTTTTCATACCAAAGACAAGCAGATAATCCTCTGTACTAGTGGCTCTGGCATAATCCTGAAGAACAAGCAGAAAGCAATCTTTCAAAGAAAGTTATACAGGTTTGGTACAATAAGAGGGTGAGAAAAATGAAAGAATTTTAATTTTTGGGTAATCTTTTGCTTTAAATTAATTAAAGACTTTTGTTTTGGTGCCTTACTCAAAGAATATGACTGCCAGCCCTTACGTCTGCCGGCTAAAGCTCTATGAGTGTTCAATATGAAAAGATCATTAGTGTTTCATCTGTGAGAATAAAGCCTGATGTGCAAAGACAGTTTTCTGCATAAGAGGCATCTCTGCTTGTGATGTTGATGAAGGTGGTGATTGATTCTGTCTGACATGAATGACTGAGCACAGTACCATGGGAGAAGACAAGATAGTGCCGGCTTGAACTGGACTGCTGTCATCTAGAGCAGTGATTCCTAACCAAGGGTACAGGTAAATATACACCAGGGGGTAAGCAGGTGCCAGGGACTTAAGATTTTGCTTTATTAAACCTATAAAATAGGAATTATTGTAAAACTATCAGGGCTGTCAGAAGATTAAAATTATTAAAAGGTAACAAAGGTAAAATTATTTATTGAAAATTCTATATTGATTGAATACTACTTTGAATATTTCAATGTCTAAGGTGCTTACAGCCCTGGTCTCAGCCAATCAAACCAAATGCACTTATTACAGATTCTTTATTGATCAAACTGCTTCAGTTTAAAAAGAGGCTATACTTCGTCTGTTTTTCACCCATGGATAATAATTAATGTTTTTAGTTATGGTGGTTTGAAAAAAGCCATTGCAAAGAGCTTTTTTACAGACCTTCAGACTGTTCTGGAATTGTGTGCTTTGACTTTTCTAAAACTGTGTTGCAAATGACTCACTAGACATTTTCACTATGCACTTACAAAATACACTATGCACTCAGCCATGTAGTACATTGTTTTCTTTTAAAGTGTTGTATCGACCTAAATTGAACTCAGTTCAAAACTTTCATTAAAAAAACAGCGTACATATTCACACAGTGTGAGGTGATGTTACAGCATTGAATTCACTTTTGTAAAGTGCTGCTGTTACTGAAATGTCACTAGTTGCCACATTCTCTGTGATTTATCCACCTTTTTCCTTGGGGTCTTATTGGGGAAATTAATGTGAGTTGGACTTCCACCGGAAATCATTCTAGAGCATTCCCTAGCTCTGGCTGCAGTCATTTTAAAACCTGGTTTACAGCTTGGAATAAGATGCATTTCGGATGATCCGATAGCAAAGATCAGCGCTAAATATAGTTGTAAACATGTGTGATGAGGAGGAGGGCGTGGCCGGGCTGTGAGGGCTCATGGCCGGTGCTGAATCAGATGATCAGCAGGGAAGCGAGATAAAGAGGGGCCAGAGACATCAGTTTGAGAGCGAGAGACGCGTGCAGCCCGGTGGCTCCCCGGCCTGAATTGGGTGGGGAGGGCGTGGCCGGGAGGGTGCACGGCCGGTGCTGAATCGGATGATCAGCGGAAGAGTGAGATAAAGGGAAGCCGGAGATGCCAATTCGAGAGAGAGAGAGAGAGAGAGAGAGATGCATGTGGCCACGCTGCATGTGTTTGTGTTTGTTTGTTTTATGTTGAGTTTCTCATTAAAACTTTATGTTGACTGTTCAGCCGGTTGCTGCCTCCTCCTTGCCCATCTTTTATATATTTTTTTCCTTTCCAAATGTACCTAAACTCAGCTCCTGAATAATAAATCAAACATGAACACATGTTTCATTCATTAATGATATTTCATACCAGTTGAGATTCAATGATAAATTCCACCATACAACAATTACAAATGACTTTTCTTTGGATAAATGTCCCAGAACATCCTTAACAAATCAATCAGAAGAGAATGAAGCAGTTGTATTATCAAATAAAATAATTAAATAACTCATCTTTAGCAGCTCTTATGAATTTGCATTTCAACATTTATCGATATACAGTACTTATCAGTGAAACAGTGACACAAAATAAATACACATTTATTATAAAAACAGGGTGATGCATGTGTTCATTGCGTCTTTCTCCTCCCTCACACATGGAACATGGCTGTGACTGAAGCATGTAGTTGTTTTATTCAAAGAGCGCCACTGGTGCTGACACCCGTTGTCTCCTTCCACCTTTTGTAATTTGCTTTTCAAGCTGATCTGTGGTTAAATGTCTGCTACAGACCTCTGTGTAAGGAGAAATAGTGAAATGATCTTGGATTGGAGTATTTACCAGCCATTGTTTTCTCAGATCGGATTGGTCTGAATTACAGCTCTGAAAACTGTTCTTCCACTTAATTTTGAAGAAGCTATACATGGTAATGTTCAAAATATTTAATCTCCTATCTCTGAAAAAATCTGTATTTTAAAATCTTCTTTCGAACACTCATTTTAAGTGGTGTTTCTAGGCAACTATGACGCATGTAAACACATTTAACTGGAAACTAGCAGGCCACACTATTTCAAAGCAGAAGTATGTCATGAGGCTCAGTGCACGTAGTCAATTGCTTGTCAGATCAGCAACGGAGCCATGTAACCCCGCCACTCCGCTACGTATGGCAAGCTGCAAGCACTACGTGCATGAAGTGTTCAACATTCCTCATGGTTGAAAAAGTGCATTATCCGGGTACTCATAGTACACTTTTATCTATCTATCTATCTATCTATCTATCTATCTATCTATCTATCTATCTATCTATCTATCTATCTATCTATCTATCTATCTATCTGTCTGTCTGTCTGTCTGTCTGTCTGTCTGTCTGTCTGTCTGTCTGTCTGTCTGTCTGTGAACAATCTATCATTCTTTCTGACTGTATTTCTGTCTGTATAGGGCCTGTTAAACCTTCAAACTTTAAAAAAAAAAATCTAAATGTTCTCCAAGCAATTTTAGCTGTTCTGGAACTTTCACGAGACTGAGATGTTCAATTAGACACTCTCCGTCTTTCCAAAACACTCCCTCCAAAGATAGCGTTGAGACCGTCACCAAAACAGTAGAATAGCAATGCGCCTTCTCACAGTTGTCAATCTAATCTAACTGTCCTCAGCTGACAACTGTTATGAATGAATATGCCATTAAAACCTGAATGATCTGCTTCAACTACTACACTGTGAGAATGTGCAAAATGATTGACAGGCAGAAATCACATCAAAGTCTTCTGATTTGCTGATCAAAAAAACATAATCTAGTACTGTCAAAGAGACCGGTGAGATATTGCAAGGCACTTATTTCAGTGATATCCTTCAGGGAGAAGGAACATTTTCTGCATACCATCTTATAAAACAACATTACTTACAGCACCTTAGAACTTTCAGACAAGGCTTTGTCAAGCCAACATTAAAGTTTGTCAAGACAAACTTGACAAAATTTAGATTAAAATGTAATCATTATATAATCATGGTTGACCAATGGATTTTGCAATGGCCAATGCCAATAACAAGTGGGGTGGCCGATGTCTGATATAATGCCAATAATTACAGCAATTTTATAGAGATGCACACATATGATCTGAAATTACACAAACATGTTTACACTATTTACTTGAAATTCACTTTGACTAAGGTTCATTGATTCCAATATTCAACAATTGGCCAAATATCTGACCATTTCGCTTGGCCAATATATCAGCCTATCACTATAATAATGGCAATTTTAATAATATTAATAATAATAAAAAATTACATCTAGTGTAATTTACAGTCAGAAGTGTACATACACCTTAGCCAAATGTATTTAAACTCACTCATTTTTCCACAATTCGTGACATTTAATCGTAGAACACTTTCCCTGTCTTAGGTCAATTAGGATGTCTACTTTATTTTAAGAATGTGAAATGTCCGAATAATAGAAGAGACAATTATTTATTTCAGTTTTTATTTATTTCATCAAATTATCAGTGGGTCAGAAGTTTACAAACAATTAGTTAGTATTTGGTAGCATTGCCTTTAAATTGTTTAACTTGGGTCAAATGTTTTGGGTAGCCTTCCACAAGCTTCTCACAAGAAATTGCTGGAATTTTGGCCCATTTCTCCAGACAGAACTGGTGTAACTGAGTCAGGTTTGTAGGCCTCCCAGCTCACACACACTTTTTCAGTTCTGCCCACAAATTTTCTATCAGATTGAGGTCAGGGCTTTGTGATGGCCACTCCAATACCTTGACTTTATTGTCCTTACGCCATTTTACCACAACTCTGGAGGTATATTTGTGGTCATTGTCCATTTAGAAGACCCATTTGCGACCAAGCTTTAAGTTCATGGTTGATGTCTTGAAATGTTGCTTCAATATATCCACATAATTTCCATTCCTCATGATGCCATCTATTTTGTGAAGTTCACCAGTCCCTCCTGCAGCAAAGAACCCCCACAACATGATGCTGCCACCCCCATGCTTCACGGTTGGGATGGTGTTCTTTGCCTTGCAAGCCTCACCCTTTTTCCTCCAAACATAACGATTTTCATTATGGCCAAACAGCTAAATTTTTGTTTCATCAGACCAGATAATAATTCTCCAAAAAGTAAGATCTTTGTCCCCATGTGAAATTTCAAACTGTAGTCTGGCTGTTTTTGTGTTGGTTTTGGAGCAGTGGCTTCTTTTTTGCTGAGCAGCCTTTCAGATTATGTCGAAATAGGACTCGTTTTACTGTGGATATAGATACTTGTCTACCTGTTTCCTCCAGCATCTTCACAAAGTAATTTGCTGTTGTTCTGGGATTGATTTGCACTTTTCACACCAAACTACGTACATCCCTAGGAGACAGAATGCATTTCCTTCCTGAGCGGTATACTGCCTACCTAGCACAATGGGACCTAGCGTGGTCCCATGGTGTTTATACTGGCGTACTATTGTTTGTACAGACGAACGTGGTACTTTCAGGCATTTGGAAATTGCTCCCAAGGATGAACCAGACTTGTGGAGCTCCACAATTTTTTTCTGAGGTATTGGCTAATTGTCTAAATGCTTGACATCTTTTTCTGGAATTTTCCAAGCTGCTTAAAGGCACA
Organism: Xyrauchen texanus; assembly: GCF_025860055.1. Lineage (NCBI taxonomy): Eukaryota > Metazoa > Chordata > Actinopteri > Cypriniformes > Catostomidae > Xyrauchen > Xyrauchen texanus. Next base: position 24,337,667 of record NC_068318.1, read on the forward strand.
GTTAACTTAGTGTATGCAATCTTCTGACCCATTAGAATTGTGATATAGTTAATTAAAAGGGAAACAATCTGTATGTAAACAATTGTTGGGAAAATTACTTTTGTCATGCACAAAGTAGATGTCCTAAACGACTTGCCAAAACTATAGTTTGCTAATAATAAATATGTGAAGTGGTTAAAAAATTAGTTTGAAAGACTTCAACCTAAGTGTATGTAAACTTCTGACTTAGTTAATATGAACACATCTATGCTTGATGTATAAGATGGGGTATTGAAGTCCTAATGAAAGGTCTGTGGGACTACAAGCGACAAAAAAAGGTTTAGAGTCTAAAATACATTGAGACAAGCTACATTTATGTTTCTGGTGTCAAAAATGTCAACTTCTGCCAGGCAATTTTAAATCACTAAGGTAATGCTAATTCTAATAATTAAAGCAAGTGTGACTGTGCCATCTTTTGAGAGTTCTACTCAACCTACTATAATTGTGATCAGACATCTTTTTTACATATTAATTAAAGCATAAATCAAGAACAATCAGCAAGTAAAGAAAGAGAAAAGACGTCAATGGAGATGAGAGGGAGAGAGCAAACAAGAAAGGTAGAGAGATGATAGGAATGAAACAGAGAGGGAGGGGGAATTGAAAGTACAACAGCTGTACAATCAATATCCAGCCCACTGTTGAGAATCGATGCACCAGACCGAACACATCCAAATACGCTTCTGCCACAAATTATTTTGCATATACTTGGCTTGAGGGAACCCATAAGGAAATCACACCAGGACCATGACATGAGCATGATGGATAGCTGCGTTTTTTAATGCCAACGACTCTATTTTGCATAAGAAAGGTCAGTAGTTATTTTAATCACTTCTGTTCGATGCTGTGATCTGATAGATCACTGTTTGAGCAGTTTTGTGTGCGTGTGTGTGTGTGTATGTGTGTGGCAGGTTTGGGTGGTTTACGAGGACATGTTTTTTAGGTTACAAACTGGTAATTACAAGGGTATTATGCTATAAATGTGGTTTATGAGGACATTTCTAGTGTCCCCATAATTCAAATTGCTTAAAAACATACTAAACCATGTTTTTTTTTTTTTTTTGAAAATGCTGAAATTTTTTGTGAGGGTTAGGTTTAGAGGTAGGTTTAGGGGATATAATCTATAGTTCGTACAGCATAAAAATCATTATGTCAATGGAGAGTCCTCATAATGATAGCTGCACCAACAGTTTTTTTGTAGCCAAGGCTTTAAGTATGTGCATATACAGAAATGTACTTTTCAAAACTAAACCTACCCTGAGAAATAGTCACTCAATTGAAAAGTGTGACCACTAATCCCAGTTTCCCCTAGATTTCTTCAGGGATTCACATCTCACAAAAAAATGGAAAAACAAGTGGGGGTAGACATAACTTGGGTGCCAGGATTTGTGGAAGAGTAGACTGTTGATCGAAGAAATGCTCTGAAAAATGAGTGTGATTCCAATTTAAATGTTACAATATATATATATACAATTTATATTGCATTGAAATGCGGACTTGTCTTCTTCGGAATGCAAGCTACATCAAAAGACTGCCTCTCACAACTCTCAAAAAAGGATGTCATAAATCATTCCTTTTATAAGAAAGAACTTTAACCACAGGCTCTCTGGGCCCACTTTGGCTCAGACATTGTCGTCCCACACAGTGAAGCTTCAGTGACCAAAATACATCACCAAACAAACAAAAAGCAAGTTTTGTGTAGTGAGGTAAACCACATCCAAAATATATCCCAAAAAATGTTTTGCAACATCTGTGTACAATTGTAGAATTCTCAAAAAACAAAACAACTAAACAGTGAGTAAACATTACACTGATCTGCTATCAGTTCATTGAAATTCACAACATAGCTAGATTTGTAATCTTTTGGGGAAAATGTGAGTGGTGCAAAATTCACTGCCACAATGCAAGTGTTTGCCAGAGTTCTTAATGGTTGTTAGTGTACTGCTATGCGATTACTACATTCTGGATGGTTGCTGGGACATGCTAGGTGATTTCTTTCTGTCCCACCTCTAGTCTCTATGATATTCTAACCCCTAAACATGGCTATAATATAAGGTTATGTCATTTTTTATCTCCTGTTTTGTCATCTGTGTGGGCCTCAACAAAAATTGTAAAGTTGATCACTTAGGGTTAGGAAATACAACATTTTTAAAAATATTACCCACTATAGTAAGCTCACAAAATAATAATCTTTAGCAAGCATCACTAAATATATTCTTGAACCAACCTGTTGTGATTAAGAACAATGCATGATAGAACACATGGGGTGAAAATAGGTAAAGTGGGATGCTTTTTGCCATGGCAAAATGTGTCCCACTTTACCTATATTCACCCTAATAAAAAGATAATTGGGCAAATGGTGCCCTGAAATCAGATGCAGCTCTTTCCACTCTAATGCACCTCCAGCATAAACACATTTGCTCTCTTATTAATTGAAAGCTAAATGAAAAGGATTCTCACACAGCTGAGGTGACCTCTGCTGAATCGTGCTTGTCTCACGGGAAATGTGCGAGGACTAAATATGAATTATGTCATGTTGCCTGTCATATATCAGCTTGTAAATATGAAATACTTTTAAGCTCACAGCTGAAAGCTTTAGAGACGCCGGGCTTGTATATGCTTTCAATTAGAGTCTTAAAGGAATAGTTCATCCAAAAATGAAAATTCTCATATGACGTTCTCTCTTCTGTGGAGAACAAAAGAGGAGATATTTTGAAGAATGTTGATGCTGCTGTGTGAATGGTGACTGAGGATAACATATTGCCTAACATCTACTTTTGTGATTCACTGAAGAAAGGTTTGGAATGACATGAAGCTACTGTAAGTAAATGATGTCAGATTTTGTTTTCTTTATGAGCTATCCTTTAAAACAAGATCAGATATGATGAAATCAGACCACAGACACAACAGCTATAAAAATACAAATTTTTCCTGTTCCATTTTTTGCTACCGACTGCCTGTCAAACAAAAGATATGGCATGTTATTCTTTTCAAACACAGAAAGCCATGACATTTTCCTGCTCAGGTACCTCTCAATCTATTTATTCATGAGCTGTGAGTATGCAGGCGGTGGTAAACAACAGAGTGACCTTCTGTGTGTGCCACTGAGCCAGTGTGGCCACCCTAAAGTCCTAATGGACCGTCAGTGGCCCAAATAACAAACCGCACCAGCTTATGAGCTCACTAATATGCATGTTGCCTGGATACAAAAAGCATAATTAAATGTCATTATCATCCTCTTCACATTCAATCTGAAGTATTTAAGTGTTCTAGTTGTTGGTGTTGATTTTTTCAGAAGAGTAATAAATTAAAAATGCATCAAAGATAGAGATCAGAAAAGGAAATGTATACTGTGTGGCAATGATCTGTGTTGGCCTGACATGAATTAAGACCGGCGTATTAGATAAATAGAAATATCTCTCAATTCTCATTATGATGGTGCATTGATCAGGATTACATTAGAGGTATTTGTTGTGGACAATGAGTGGTGATGTTGCAAGAAATTCTTTTTAGAATCATTTAATGAATAAAATGAAAAAATATATATATTTAGGGGGTTTAATAAAATTAAATTCTCCGAGTATACACCCTCTTTGGTAGCAGAACAATGTATTATATTATAATTACATTCAAGTTTAACTTATGTTTCTATAGGATGTATTTTGTTAGTCATTTGTTTTCTTTTTGTTTCTTTTTTTTTATATAAAAATGTAATAATTGTTTCTAGTATACCAGTGGGAATAAAAAAAATATGAATATTCCCATAAACCTTTGTATGATATGTTCACAAACACAGATCTAATCGATGTTTGAAGAAGAATTGTGTAATTTGTATTAGCCACATTGCTATTTTGAGCAATGTTTTGATAGCGCAAGAGACTCGTAGTGTTTACAATTTTTGGGGAAATAAACATATATGAATGCAGGAATAGTTTAGTAAGGAGAACATATTTTAATATTAAAAAAATTGCACACTTATCCTTTAAGTTGAAACTCTTTAGGTCTTTTCACACAGTGCTTGAAGGAATATTCCGGGTTCAGTACAAGTTAAGCTCAATCAACTGTATCTGTAGCATAATATTAGTTAATTGACACAAATAATTATATTGACTTGTGCCTCTTCTTCCAAAAAAAAATTGAGGCCCAATTTTTGGAGAATTTAAAGCAGTGGTGTGGCCAAGGGTGGGCTGTGTTGGGCCTAGGCCCACCCAAATTAGACCCAGCCCCACCCAGAATATTTGGGATGATTCTCTGTCTTCAAAAATATATTTATAAAATAGTTAAAAATGCATAAATTCTATAAGTGTGAAAGAACATTTCTGTTGTTAAGGAAAAAGGAAAACTTGTCCCATCCATTTCTGTTGAGGCCCACCCAAAAGTAATTTCCTGGCTACGCCCTTAGTTTAAAGACAGAAATGTGAAGCTTATAGTTTTCCAAAAGCCCTTATATTAATTGTTTTGTTAAAACTTGTGTATTATTTGAGCTGTAAAAGTCGTTTTTGAGTTTACGCCATTATGTCATCATGGCAACAAAGTTGTAAAATTCGTGTCTTGTGGCTTTACTTTTGAAACAGACAGTATTTCAACGTTTACAGATTGGCCCCATTCTCTTCCATTGGAACTGCCTCAAGCTGTAACCTCGATTTTTGCTTTTTTGCTGTATATACCTGTTGTGATAGCAATCCGTCCAAATTTTCTTCTTGTTGCTTCTTCTTTCTGTGTGAGCATGAACTCGAATAACATTCAATAGTCTAGTAACTTCATTTAGATATAGTTTAATAACAAAATTAACTGGAAAAATGTTACACGGTCAAAAAACTGTATCGCTCCCATATTGCATCACAAAAAAAAAAACTAACCGTCATTGCCGGACATGACGTCATTGTTGCTTAGAAATATTATATTACACATATTAAATTATTTACTTATAATTACTTAACAATGCTTAATGCACACAATTATTTATTCCACATCTATATAAAGAAACACATAACTTATGGCTCTTAAACCTGTTGTGAGCTTTATTAATCCTATCATTGTTATCTACCTTATACATACACAAACGTTAACGTTCACAAAAGAATATTAACCTCTGGTTTACAAATGTGCAGTGTAAAACCACGAAACCTGAATACTGTACAGAGACAGTTTAGCAGAGACGGGCCACTGCTATTAAAATGAATGGGAGAAATTGGTACGTCCAACGGATGTTAAGCCAGTCACCTTTTAGATACAGATATTGGCTGTCAATCAACTCGAGAAAGCACGTGCACATTAGCTGGTATACATATAAATAGCAGCCCTTGAGCGTTCCAAAGTTGGCCGCCATGTGAACTGAATAGCCTTGAAAGGAACTTTGATACTGTATACCCAGGATTAATTCCTAACCCAAGATAGAACATGAAGAGTGTGAAACATAGAGACATTACAACCCAGAATTCCATTTACCCAGAGTTAAAACTGACCCTTGGTTAATCATTTCATATGCGAAAAGCCCTTTTCAGTAAATATATCTACAAAAAGACGTGTCACAATGAGGTCAGCAAACTAATTCTAAAATAACTAATTTAACTTATCTATCTCCTTTTTTCCAGATTCCGAAACGCCATAGATATGTCTGGTATGGATGGAACGGTAAAGGAGCTAAATGGCACAGAGGTGGACAGCGAGAGCTTTTTGAGGTTCAGCCCAACATCTGTTTCTACAGGGGCGGCAACTGCCATATTTGGCCGGCCTGCAAATGTTTATGTTTACGTCTCCATCTTCCTCAGCTTGCTGCTTTTTCTGCTCACCCTGCTGATCATTGCACTTCACAGGCTGAAGAACATCATATCCTCAAGTTCTTCATACCCTGAGTGCAGCAGTGAGGCAGGAAGCTCTTTCACTAACATGGAGATCTGCAGCATCTCCTCACAGAGATCAACAGTGTCATCGCTGTCCTACTGAATGACAGAAAGACATTCACACACAAAGAGAGTGACAGCTTGTTCATACACATCTCTCAATGAAATATTAATATCATTTTGTATGTATAACCTAAATATGTATCATTATTATTAGTGTTGTATAATAATAATAATCACCATCATATTAATGAATGTCATTGTTTTAGATTGGGATTTTAAAACTGCAATGAATTCTTCAGTGTAGTAACTGAATAAAATAGTAATAGTAATCATCCACAAATGTTGCCTTTGTAGACCATGTAGACTATGTACACCTTGCATGTACATAATGACCTGTTTAAAAACTGTCACGCTGACTTAATAAGGAAATGTGTATATTAACAAAAACAATTCTGTTAGACAATGGATAAACTTTAATACATATATAACAACATGTCATCTTTTGGAAGCCTTAAATAAATCCTGATTTGTTCATCAAAAAACATCTTAGGAAAGAAGCATTTTTAATTCACCATGTAGAAACAGATGCTGAAGAGAAAAGATTGCAGAGGAAAAATATGTAGCCATTAATATGTAGCCTTTTAATATACTGTGTCCCCCAAAAATTATTTGAATATTTAGTATTTGCAGCTACAGACACACTGTGTCCTAACCTGATGGCATACGACACATGATCAAAGGTATATTTTCTATGTTAATCAGAGTTTTGGCCTTAACCAGCTACGACAAGAGACAGTACATTCTGTCGATGACTTGGTTTATTTTTCCGGAATCGCGGTGGGAAACTCCACCTGCCATGAACTGGCACCAGTCCAAAAAATTGCTCATAACAGCTATTCAAGCCTGAGATTGTGTTGCCTGCATCTCATTAGCCAGTTAAAATCAACTTGATTATGGCCGAGAACGTTACACCTAACAAATGTTTTTCGCTGAGGTATCGATCTCTTCAGTCTGAAGTCTGTCACAAATGTTCACCAGTTCAGAATGGAGACTAAACATTCACGCTTCCTCTATGATGTCTCTCTGTTCGATTGAGTACTCTGTTTTAAACAAATGAGGCTGGGCATAGAAATGCATCTATTCTCCGACTACATACTCATCAGACATATTTAGTAGGTTTGGTTTGTTTTTGTGCAGCTGTTTTGCATTCTGTGGTGGACAGTGGACCTGTCTTTAGATAAATAAATCGAGTTTTTGCTTCATTGCCCCATGTCGCGAGAGGTAGGCAGCGTGACCTGAAGTTCTTGTGTAGTCTCATGAACTGCGCTGAAAATAAAGTTATCTATGGGGTCCTAAGCCAAATTCTTTCTTTAACAGGTCATAGTAAGCTGAGGTTATTGCTGCTTCAAGGACAACAGCAGGCAGTCATGTGCACTTCATCTTTATCAGCACACTTTGTTGTGATTGGTTAATATTGTTTCTATATTGTAAACCTATATATACAGAATGGCAAAATGTCTGGCAGTTTATTGATTATAAAAAAATGTATTTCGACTCATTCCTCCTTTTTTTTTTTTTTTACATAAGAAGCGAATTCCTCACAAATTCCTCAATACACACATACAAAACACACTGACATCATACCAACACACCCACACAATTTTAGCTGCATTATTTATTCAATTGGCCTGCAGTACTCTATAATACAGCAAACAGAAAATAGGGAAAAAGCATGTATTTGCTCCATAAGCTAAACATGAGAAAATGGCGCCATCTTGTGGGGGAAAAATAATTACATTTAAAGCCAGGGCTCCGGAATGAAAGTATAATATCTTTGAATTCATGATTTTATGCTTTAATGGCACTGGAAAATTATTAAAAAAAAAAAAAAAAAAAGACAAACATTTCCCTACGGTCACGAAATGGTTAAGTGAATGTTTAAAATCAGTTCACTCAAGCCTTCCTAGCACAGTAACCGCAGGTACAGCTCTATTTATTTGACTGATATTTTGTCATCTAATAAAGTGCTGTCGTGTGGTGCCACTAGAGGTCGCCCTCGCAGCGCCAGTCTGATCATGTGTAGGCGAGTCTCTAACGCCGCCATCATTGTTTTATTTTTGTCTTGACAAGTGGGTCCTTTAAAGATAATAAGCGGGCTAATCCTCTATTTTAAGATGCACATAGATCATGTTTACTGGATTACTACAATGAACGGAGTCCGTGTTTTAATCAAAGACCTTTTATTTTAATTCCAAACGAAATTATTGTGTGCCAATCCACAAAAGGAGAGGTCTGGTTCGCCCCCTTATTGAAAACAAGGTTGTGGACAGTGCATGACAGCTGAGAATTACTGAGCATTTTAATCTTGCCTTTAAAGATAAAATGAGCGACAACGTGCTTCATTCTGCGGGTAAGGGATGTAATACCCCCGGACCCGCGGAGAGCAGCACCACCCCGTCTGACCAGGAGAACTTCCCGTACGACGCGGACGATCCCGACGAGGAGAGCGACGTGCTGGAGACGTCTGACCCGAGAGACGGAGCAGCGAGTCCCGAAGAGCTCAACGACGACGAGACGTCCGGAGAGAGCGAGCATGTGCTGAAGACCTGCATCTATGACGGCTGCATGGAGACCACCACACAGGTGGCAAAAGCCAGGAAACCCTGGATGTGCAAAAAACACCGCAATAAAATGTACAAGGATAAATATAAGAAGAAAAAAAGCGACCAGGCTATGTCATCAGGAAAGTTAGAAGTAAGAAGCTTGTTTTTGGAAAAATAAAACAAAATTGACAATAGCTTTTGTCATGGTTAACTTTAAAGGGCTAGTTCACTCAAAAATGAAAATTATCTCATCATTTACCCTCATGCAATCCCAGATGTGTGTGATTTACTTTCTTCTGCTGATAAGATGTAAATATTTTGGAAGAATATCTCAGCTCTCTAGGTCCATACAATGCAAGTGAATGATGATTAAAACGTTGAAGCTCCAAAAAGCAGATAAAGACAGAATAAATGTGATCCATACCACCAACTGGTTTAATCCATGTCTTCAGATGCGATCTTATCAGGTTTGGGTGAAAACATACCAAAATATAACTCCTTTTTCACTATAAATCTTGACATCAGCTGTTTCTGTGCAATCGAACTTGAATTCATGACCATGCCTATAGATTGCATTGGCAAGATGTACAGTGGAAAAAATGTGCTTGGTTTTTGGTCTGTTCTCACCCAGAACTGCTTCGATTGCTTCTAAAGATATGGATTAATCCACTCGGGTGGTAAACTTTAATTTTATGCTGCCTTTATGTGCTTTTTGGAGATTCAAAGTTTTGTTCACCATTCACTTGCTATTGTATGGACCTACCGAGCTGAGATATTCTTCCAAAAATATTTACATCTTATCAGCAGAAGAAAGTAAATCACACACATCTGGGATTGCATGAGGGTGGATAAATGATGAGAGAACTTTCATTTTTGGGTGAACTATTCCTTTAAATTAATAGTTGAAATTAAATCCAAATAAACCTAAAATACAAAATAATTAAAATATATATATATATATATATATATATATATATATATATATATATGTATATATATATATATAATAGAGATTGGACTTTTTTTATTTATCTGGCTTTTAATTTGTGTTCTGTTAAAAAATCTCTTTACACCTACAATTATTTGTAGGAGGCTTCGGAGGAGAGGCCTGTCTCTGTTACTAAGCAACGGCTGGGTACCATGGGGGACAGACCAGCCAGACCTTCCCTCATTGAGCAGGTGCTGAATCAGAAAAGACTGGTAAGTGCATCAAAACACCTTTTTGCGGGACTTTGCATATAGAGAAATAGCAAGTCTACTTGAATGAGTCTGTGTGGGTCTAAGAAGGAGTTGATGCATAATTCATGCAGTTCTGTAAAATGGAATATGGAAATATAATTTAAGCTTCTGCCAATGTTTATTGACTTATTTAAGTCTTATTTAGGCCAGGAATCTTTTACCTTTCTTAATCCTCTCTTGCCTAATTACATGTGTGATTACATTTTAATTAAAGGAATACTTCACCCAAAAATGGAAATTTTCATTATTCAAACCCCATTCTTTATTCTGGAGAAAACAAAAGGAGACATTTTGAATTATGGACTGGCTGCTTTTTTCCATGCAATTACCAATGAAGCTTTCAAGCTTTAAAAAAGACAAAAAAAAAGCACAATTTTTTCAAGTCTTCACAAATTTCAAGACTTCTGAAGGCATATAATAGCTTTGTTGTTGGAACAGGCCCATCCAGTTAGCTGTTAACCTTAGAACCACTCACTGCAACTACTTAAGTGAGTTAGTGAGTTCAACTTGAGAACCGAATCAGTCAGATTCATGAATTAATCTTACTATACCAACTCTCGTGAATGTTTTTTTTCGTGAATCAGTCAGTACTAGTTATAAAATTTAACCTAAACTATTCCTTCTACTAGCAGATTTTTTTCTTGCCAAAGGCACTTTCTATAAAGTGTTAGCTAATGTTGTTTTTGTCGACAGTCTCTGCTGAGAAGTCCAGAAGTCATCAGCTTCCTACAGCAGCAACAACGTTTGCTGACCACACAGAATCGCACCCAAACCCAGCACAACTACTGAAGATTGAAGATGTTTTACCTGCGACAAGGGCTTTATGCAATCATGTTTTTACATATATTTTTAAATGGGGATTATTCGGTTGATCTGAAGACTATCGGACGGTATCTGTGACCTGAAGCCACTCTAGATAGTTTGTAGTACCAGTTATGAGAACTTGGATATTTTAAATGGATCTGATTGATCTAATGTATTGCTGAAATCATGGAGCTCTTTGATATCATGAAATTAATTAACAGCTAAATCTACTGTATGTCAAAATGTATTTAAACTGCCATTCTGTTCTGCTACGTGTGGTGTCATTTTATTGTGTCATTTTAAAGTATTGATAAGCAATTATAAATTGGCAGCTGTTATTATTTTTTTGTGAGCATTGGAATGGAATTAGAATGAGCATATTTATTTCATGCTTTTTGTAACCTTAATAATTACTTAGTCATTAACATTGTGGTTAATAGATCAGTAATTGATGTACATTCAAACATGAATATACATGAAGCAAAGTTTGGAGACATTTGAATGTACTTTCCATAATATGTATCTTGAGTGTAGCTGAATGACAGCATACATTTGTTTAATCAACTTTATTATTTTATAAATAAGCTGGAAGTTACTATGTGCGATCAAATAAAGTTTTGTTTTTTTGAGCTTGTGAGGATTGATGACCTCTATTTTTCAGCATTATAAGTATTGATACCAAATATGAAGTTTCTTTTTTTTAAACAATGTTTTACATATATATCAAACATTCTCTTGGCCACATAAAATAAACAAGCACAAATATTAGGGAACCGGTGTATTACAAAAAACTGAATATAGAAGCCACATATTAGCCAAACTGCAGACACAAACAGAACACCAAGCAAACATTGGAATAAGTACCTAAAATTGGTGAGATGCTTTCTGAGTTGATTTCAACTACTACATATTGCAAAGTAGTAATCTTTATTGTTTTATTAAAAAAAATGCAACACTTGTCTAACCACACAACTGTTTTAAACGACATGATGCTGTACATATATTGTCACTGGCCCTACCTGTACCATAAACACCCATTGAAATTACATAGATATTTTTCACAAGAGAGAAAGCATTATGTCCTGTGGTGCTACAAAGTGCTTGAACTATATTCCCCTTTTCTGATTTCTGGTTTTGTTGTTTCTAATACATTAGGACACAGAGGAGATAGGATTGTGTGGGGAGCCCATTTGGGTTAGAACTTTGTCTAGCCACTGCAGTGGCCCATGCAGGTGTATTTCTATCCAGCAGGGGGTGCTGGTGACATCCTGACGGTGGTACTCGGCACCCCAGCCCTGAGAAGAGGGAGAAAGAAATATCCTGAATTATCCTGCGTTGTTTATTTTGAATGCTTGTTCATCCTTCTTTTAACTGCATCAGATCTATACAAATGGCAATAATACAAGACATTTAAGGAAAATGACTATTTAACAAGTGACTGACTGACAGACTGTAAAAACTACTAACCTGTGCATTTGACAGTGTGGAAGTGGGAAAGCTGTATGGTATGAGTTTGAATAAGCAACCAGAGAACCCTAGAGCTGTGATGATCTACAGTGTGTTTTGCAGCCCAAAAACCATAAAACAGCAAGCCAAAGATTAGAATAACTACATCTAAAGTTTGCACAGCAACACTTAATAATCTATTTGAAAGTCAAACCCACTCTGAAGCTGCTGATCTGTGCCTTTCACTATATGTGATTGTGCTAAAAAACACCTTTCGCCTGCATCCTTGAAGTTAAATGAGTATTCTGGAACAGGTTCAATGTAAATTAAGCTCAATCGACAGCGTTTGTGGCATGATGTTGACAGGGTTGGGAAGAGGTTACCTTTGAAATGTATTCCACTACAGATGATAGAACACATGCTGCAAAATGTCATTTGTAATGTATTCCATTAGATTACTGAAGGTCAGTAACATATTCTAAATACTTTGGATTACTTCTTCAGCACTGGTATATTTTTTCATTTGTTTTGACTATAAAAATTCTGCCAGTACACTAAGACAAAATACACATGTTAAAAATCAATTCTCTGAAAAACCTAAACATTTTTGACCTATTTTTCTTATAAAATAAGAAAAGGAAAAAAAAAAAAAGCAATCATCTAGGTCACAGTGAGGGACTTACATTGGAAGTGAATGGGGCCAATCAATAACATTAAAATACGGTTTCAAAAGTGTAGCCACAAGACATAAACAATATGTATGTTAATATGATTTTAGTTTGATAAAATCACTTACTGAACTTTTCTGAACACAACTCACTTAATCTCAGTAACCGTCTTGTTAATGGACACTTTCACTCTTGTATTAAATGAATCATGGCTGATTGTAAATAGTGAATTTCAACAATTGCATATATAACTAAAAACTATTGATTTTGAAGGATGCTGCATCCACACCACTAGGTGTCACTCTAAGTCCAAAGATGACATGAACAAAAAGTTACTGAGTGCACCTTTAAATAAACTTGATGAAAACAGGATCTTTAATTGATTATTTTATATTATTATAGTTATATTGAGCACACTCACCCAAGTCTTTGATTATCTGGTCTCTAAATATGGCTGATCCCTACATCAACAAAAGGCCCCTTAAATGTGAGATTTATTTTTTCAGGCAAAAATCGTCTGCTTGTTTAAAGTTTAATATTTGGGGTTAAGAGTTTGTTCAAATACCTAACCCGAGGTATGAGCAATAATAATTGCTTGCCTCATCAATACATACCTATACTATATTGTAGCCTTGTACACCACATAAACTACATAAACCTCTTTACCTTGACAAAACTCATCCTGATTGTGCACATCTTGGTGAGTTCATAGACCACCTCAAAGCCATGGTTTACTGACTGTGACAGCAGCTGGGCAAACAGCTGGTTGTTGAAGATCTTGAGGCTGCATCCACTTGGGATCTTGCAAACGGTGGTTGGGTGAAAACCGTGCTGGTAGTTACAGTTCCGACTCTGTACAAAAATACTGCTGTCACTCAGACACTCTGCATACACCTCTCCGCCGACGTAATACAGATGCACACCTGGGATGAAGAGGGGGAAAAGTTTAAAACTGAGTTAGTAATTGCAAATTTGAGAATTTAAATTGGCAATTAAAGTTTTATTTAAAGTTTTTATTTAACTTATTACAGACACAGTTGCAGAAGTACATCTCATACAGTATCCTTCATTACCAATTCTTTGAAATGAAATGTTCACTTATTCTCTATCTATGTAAACAGTAGATTTAGATCTGCAATCCTATACTTGTGCAACTCATTGAAGCCAGATACAATAAGTATTTAGGACATATTTGGACTTAACTCATCCACAAAAAGAATAAAAATCACATTTAAAGTGGCTTTTATAAAAATGTTTTTACCACAAATGGAAAGTTCACAGATGAAAAATAATAATAACACCACCTCTGAACAAACATTGGAAACGACTTGGTAAATCCCAGAAATCCGAGTGCTCACAAACCCAAAACCACAAACCCAACTATCATCATGTTTCATCATGTGCCAAGCAGAAACCTTCATAATATCCATTCTCCTGAACTACCCTGATCTACGGTAGATTATGTTGTTAGTCTTGGCACTCTTCCATACAGGATCTCTCAAAAGTTGGTGGAACACAAACTTGGCCTCTATCCAGATTTGCCCAGTGTGTGTGTGTGTGTGTGTGCATGCTTTTTCTTGTCACTTCTGTAACCTATGGCAACACTTAATGTCTATCCAACACTGGCACAGTGACACTGATCTTGCACTCTGAGAAAAGCCTCATAGTGTGGATAGTGTTGACTCTCTCTGGGTTTCTGAAGTGCAGTGTTGAGCGACCAACACTAACTGGCAGTATTAAAACAGTGTCCAGAATGTGGTGATTGTTTTCCCTCCATTTGCTTATATCATACAAATGAATGAGGAGAGCCATAAACTGACAAATACCTGTTGGAAAATTGTCTGTGACTACTCTTATAAGCAATTCTTTCATTGTAAACTCCAAAAGGACTTTTTTTTGTGTGTAAAACATGTTGAAGATTAGCTGTCCATTCATTAAGTGATGAGCTGTTTCCTCACAAAATATATATTTTTTTAACATACTGAAGGATCCCTTTTATTTACATCCATTAAAAAAGAACTGCCTCGTTTGCCAACCTTGTTTAGTTTTGCTAAACTTGAAGGCTCCCCCTTGGTAGATGGGTTCTGGTTTTGCGTAACTATGTGGCTGCTAGGGCATTGCTAGGTATTTCCTAGGGTGTTCTTCTGAGAGGTTGTGTCCAAGTCAAAAGAGCCTACCTTTAAAAGAATAGTTCACCCAAAAATGAAAATTCTCTCATCATTTACTCAACCTTATGCCATCCAAGATGTGTATGACTTGCTTTCTTATGCTGAACACAAACAGTTTTTGAAGAATATCTCAGCCCTGTTGGTCCTCACAATGCTACTGAATGGGTACCAACATTTTTAAATGCCAAAAGCACATAAAGGCAGCATAAAGGTAATCCATAAGACTCCAGTGTTTAATCCATGTCTTCTGAAGAAATATGATAGGTGTGGGTGAGAAACAGATCAATATTTAAGTCCTTTCTAAATTTAAATTCTCCTTCCTGGTCGGTCAATCTCCACTTTAACATTTACTTTCACATTCTTCTTCTTGTGTTTTTGGCAATTCACATTCTTCATGCATATCGCCCCCTACTGGTCAGGGAGAACAATTTCTAGGAAAAAAAAGACTTAAATATTTATTTGTTTCTCACCCACACCTTTTATATAACTTATAACACTGGAGTCGTATGGATTACTTTTATGATACCTTTATGTGCTTTTTGGAGTGTTAAAATTTTGGCACCCATTCATTTGCATTGTATGGACCTACAGAGCCAAGATATTCTTCTAAAAATCATAATTTGTGTTCTGCAGAAGAAATAAAGTCACACACATCTGAGATGGCATGAGGGTAAGTAAATGAGAGAATTTTCATTTTTGGGTGAACTATCCCTTTATGTCTCTATATCATATTCTAATATTCACTGTTAATCGATGGGATTTATTCACCATTTTATCGTCTGCCAGACAAAAAATAATCTGATTGCTCCAAGAGGAAAATCATTAGGAGCTTGATCTTCAAAAAGCAGACTGTTTTTTGTTCATTTCTGGTCCAAATAAAGCCCCCTAAAACATCAAAAACAAAACAAAAGTATGAAAAAAAATCTATAAGCAAACCTTTGCCTATGTGCCTGCGTGTGTTCTCAATGGTGGAGTTTCGGTTGACATTGGATAGTAATCCAAGACAGAATCGGTTCTTATTGTTGGAGGGGTCTGTGAAGCCATCCACCAGAATGCTTCGGGAGGAGGCGTGGAAAGTCTCGCCCACTCTGTTGTTCAACTCGTAATATGCCACTGAGCACCAGTATTCTGGTTCCTCATAACATACCGGCCTCAAGTCTGGTAGAACAAATAAAATACTGTATTTTACTGCCATTCATTAAATGCATTATAATCTCATTCTTCATAGTAATCAGGTCTGATTACATATTTATGATGCATTCAGAGTTTCCAAACAAAGACAATACAAATAATTACAGTTAAACACTTTCATCTAATACATTTAATGCAGGTTTATTTCCTTCTTGAGCAATTTAAGCAGCATACCATGCTGTCAAAAGTCAAAAGTTTGGACACATATCATACCAAGGAACTCTTTCAAAATTGTTGTGAAAGCATCCCAAGTGGCACCTCATGAAGTTGTTTGAGAGAATGTCAAGAGTTTACGAACTGATAAAGGCAATGGGTGGCTATTTTGAAGAATCAAAACTATCTGACAAGATTGTTTAGTCACTATATACAGTGAGGAAAATAAGTATTTGAACACCCTGCTATTTTGCAAGTTCTCCCACTTTTAAATCATGGAGGGGTCTGAAATTGTCATCGTAGGTGCATGTCCACTGTGAGAGACATAATCTAAAAAAAAAAATCCAGAAATCACAATGTATGATTTTTTAACTATTTATTTGTATGATACAGCTGCAAATAAGTATTTGAACACCTGAGAAAATCAATGTTAATATTTGGTACAGTAGCCTTTGTTTGCAATTACAGAGGTCAAACGTTTCCTGTAGTTTTTCACCAGGTTTGCACACACTGCAGGAGGGATTTTGGCCCACTCCTCCACACAGATCTTCTCTAGATCAGTCAGGTTTCTGGGCTGTTGCTGAGAAACACAGAGTTTGAGCTCCCTCCAAAGATTCTCTATTGGGTTTAGGTCTGGAGACTGGCTAGGCCACGCCAGAACCTTGATATGCTTCTTACAGAGCCACTCCTTGGTTATCCTGGCTGTGTGCTTCGGGTCATTGTCATGTTGGAAGACCCAGCCTCAACCCATCTTCAATGCTCTAACTGAGGTAAGGAGGTTGTTCCCCAAAATCTCACAATACATGGCCCCGGTCATCCTCTCCTTAATACAGTGCAGTCGCCCTGTCCCACGTGCAGAAAAACACCCCCAAAGCATGATGCTACCACCCCCATGATTCACAGTAGGGATGGTGTTCTTGGGATGGTACTCATCATTCTTCCTCCAAACACGGTTAGTGGAATTATGACCAAAAAGTTCTATTTTGGTCTCATCTGACCACATGACTTTCTCCCATGACTCCTCTGGATCATCCAAATGGTCATTGGCAAACTTAAGACGGGCCTTGACATGTGCTGGTTTAAGCAGGGGAACCTTCCGTGCCATGGATGATTTCAAACCATGACGTCTTAGTGTATTACCAACAGTAACCTTGGAAACGGTGGTCCCAGCTCTTTTCAGGTCATTGACCAGCTCCTCCCGTGTAGTTCTGGGCTGATTTCTCACCTTTCTTAGGATCATTGAGACCCCACGAGGTGAGATCTTGCATGGAGCCCCAGTCCGAGGGAGATTGACAGTCATGTTTAGCTTCTTCCATTTTCTAATGATTGCTCCAACAGTGGACCTTTTTTCACCAAGCTGCTTGGCAATTTCCCGTAGCCCTTTCCAGCCTTGTGGAGGTGTACAATTTTGTCTCTAGTGTCTTTGGACAGCTCTTTGGTCTTGGCCATGTTAGTAGTTGGATTCTTACTGATTGTATGGGGTGGACAGGTGTCTTTATGCAGCTAACGACCTCAAACAGGTGCATCTAATTTAGGATAATAAATGGAGTGGAGGTGGACAATTTAAAGGCAGACTAACAGGTCTTTGAGGGTCAGAATTCTAGCTGATAGACAGGTGTTCAAATACTTATTTGCAGCTGTATCATACAAATAAATAGTTAAAAAATCATATGTTGTGATTTTGGATTTTTTTTTAGATTATGTCTCTCACAGTGGACATGCACCTACGATGACAATTTCAGACCCCTCCATGATTTCCAAGTGGGAGAACTTGCAGAATAGCAGGGTGTTCAAATACTTATTTTCCTCACTGTACATATCTAATTTCCAAACTTCCATTTCTGTTCTTACATAGTTTTCATGATTTTACTTTTATTACAAAACGTTAAATTGTTAATAACACAGATTACTGTAAGTAGGTGTGTCCAAACTTTTAAAGCAAGACTGGCACTGTCCATTTTAAAGTACTTTATGCTCAGCAAGTATGTTTAGTCTAAAACTAGCAGGTGTCTCACCTATATGGGGTGCTGACAGAATGAGTTTATTGGGGTTGGAGGTTTCTCCTGGTTTCACATCCTCATTGGGGGTGTTCTCCATCATACTATAGGGTGGAGGAGGTGTCTCTGCTGTGCAACATAGAGGCATTTCAATTAATTGTACATGTTTTAATAATGGGGGAGATTTTTGAATTATGTGATTGTGTTTTGCACAAATTTTCATGTTTCAAGTTATAATAAAGCTGAGATACAAAATCACCAAATGAATTGCATAAGAACTTTTCACTGATGAGATCTAATTGAAAGAGCATAAATTTGTTAGCTGCACCAACATCAAAACCTGACACAGCACAATGAATAAAATAGAACACAGGTGTTTTTTAAAAGTTAGTGTTCTTTTAATCTGACACAGCATCTTAAAAACTTTGCACATCTTTGAGAAATGCTGAAAAAACAGCAATGCAAAGGTCAAAGACATTTGTCAAGCATAGGTTTACATAGAAAAAGAATTTAAAGCATTCAGTGTAAACGGCTCATTATACAATGTAGAACTGTACCTGTGATTTGGTAGGGTGGGCTCCCGGGGTCAGTCCCACTACTAGGGGAGCTGGGGTAGCTGTGTGCAGTAGGAGATTGATTTAAAGAGCTGGAGGGAGATGAAGAGAATGAACTGCAGGGCATCGCAGGGAAGGAGTCTGGATAAGTGGCATTCTGTGGCATGAGAGGTTCATTGTGTAAGGAAGCGTTCCGGAACTTTGCCAACAAGCTGTGCTGGGGGTTGAACTCACTGTGACGTGGTACAAGGACTGGGGGCAACACTGAGAAAAAAGAAAAAGACAGGAAATAAAAGAGCAAGTACTTACAGATATAAACTAATGCAGAAAGTCAAAATTATTTCAGAGGAAAAGAAAAAATTTGATATATGCGTGTTGACATTTAGTCATTTAGCTGACACTTTTATCCAAATTTATGTTGATTTATATATACACATTATAAGGAAAAGGTATGTTAACCCTTACATTTACCAATAATTTTTACAAAATATATATTTAGATCTTTAAATAAAAAATCTGTATACAAATCAACAACAAAAACAAAAACAAAAAAAACAACAACAACAAAAAAAAAAAAATATATATATATATATAATAAATCATCCATGCGATTATCTAATCAGCCAATCGTGTTAAAATCATGCAGATATGGGTTGAGCTTCAGTAAATGTTCACATCAACCATCAGAATGGGGAAAAATGTGATCACAGTGATTTGGAATGTGGCATAATTGTTAGAATGCTATTTTGAGATGCTGGTTGGCACTGTTTAGGCAGCATGTGGGGACCTACACAATATTAGGCTGGTGGTTTTAATGTTGTGGCTGATCTTTGTGTAGATATATATAGATATAAATACCAAACCATTTTTGGGGGGTAAATGCAAGGGTTCACAAACTTTTTCATGCAACTATACCTGGCGTCTCCACACGGCGGTAATGATAGGGGTTGATGCAGATCTCCTTCTGCTTGGAGCCAAAGGGAAACTCACAGCAGTCCAGTGCTTTGAGCTCATGGTGGGACTGCAGATCTGGCCAGCGCCAAACTCGGCAGTAGATGACATGTGGCAGACCTTTACGATGGGACACCTGGAGCCTTCCATCCAGGGAACGGGGGATGGTCACACATTTACTGGGCTGGCCGGGGCAGCTCAGAGCCTTTTCGAGTTCCTCCATGGCTCCTTTCTTTTTCTTTAGTTTCTTTACAAGAGAATCAACAGCCTTTTCGGCCCACTTCTCCTCTTCGTCTCCCTGTTTCCAGCCCAGCAGCCTCTTCACAGCTGGACTGGTGAAGGAGAAGAGGGACGTAATGGATGTGGTGGAGTGCATCATGGGATGGGGTGACAGTAGGGACTGGATTTTACACAATGCTTGGGGCACACAAGGGAGATCTGTTCTAAATCACTTCTACCCAGGAACACAAGAGCCTCAGTTTATTTCTTAATGGCCATTATACAGTCTGGCTTAAAGGAAGCCCCCTGACAGAGATGTTTTCCTCAGGAAGTCACCAGTCTGGATGTAACTGTTTTTGTCTAGTAAAAAAATAATAACAAGGCAGCATGTCACATTTTCATTATTGGGAAAAACAGAAGTACAGTAAAGTTACTTGAAAAGAACACAGAAACAGAGGAATAGTTTCAAGGAATATTTCACATGAAAATGAAAATTAATTTACTCACCCACATGCAATCCCAGATGTGTTCTTTCTTCTGCTGAACACAAACAAAGATTTTAAGAAGAATATCTCAGCTCTGTAGGTCCACACAATGCAAGTGAATGGTGACCTACACTTTTAAGGTCCAAAATCACATAAAGGCAGCATAAAAGTAATCCATAAGACTCCAGTGGCTTAATCAATGTCTCCAGAAGCAATATGATAGGTGTGGAGGAGAAACTTTTTGTTACTATAAATCTCCACTTTCACTTTCTTCTTCTTTTGTTTTTGGCGATTTGCATTCTTTGTGCATATTGCCACCTTCTGGGCAAGGAGGAGAATTTATAGTAAAGAAGGCCTTAAATATTGATCTGTTTCTCACCCACAACTATCATGTTGATTAAGAAGATAAGGATTTAACCACTGGAGTCTTTTATGGATTATTTTTATGCTGCTTTTTGGAGCTTTGAAATCTTGGTATCTCCATACAAACAACTGTATTTATCATAGTTATTTTATTTAAATGAGTATAAATAAAGGCAGGGCAACAAATACAACTATGATGTTTAAATACTTGACAATTTAAATAATGTATCATACATTTTTTGCTTTACAGTATTAAGGCATGGAAAGAAAATGTGCTTAATTGTCAATAAAATTGTCACAAAGCCAAAAAATCATTATGGTTCTAAAATAGACTTTTAGTAAAATTATTTTAATGGATAAATCTTTGTACTGGAATGCAATATCAGAGGATGCTTCTGAGATTGCTTGGATTTCAGTAGAACAGACAGCATTGCTGAGTTATTGCTGTCAACAGGTCCTACTGTACAACTCACTGGACCTCACCTATTCGTCCTCTCTCTTTCCTTTCAAAGCTTTCTGATGCGTAAAAAGATCTGCTAAAATCAATGATGTTTGAGCATCTGAAATCAGAGATATTTTGCTTCCATTTTTGACTGCACAGGGCAAATGATGAGTTTCTGAAAATATCATCCCATCAGATTTTAGAGGTGTTAACACATCCAAAACTAAATCAAATAATGATATGAGATAAGTGGGATAACATGAAAGGTCTAATAGCATTGCATAAAATGATCAACTGAAATTGGAAGAGACAGGCAGATCAATGGAGGCAGAATGTATCTGCTCAGTTCTAAAAGGCAGTGTGTGCTTATGGATCTGGCGTCTCTCAGTCTGAGTGCTGAGATAGGCTTTAATCACCTAACTCCCCCGCAAACGCACACATCCTTTCCACGAACGGTAAATTGTTCAAATGTTCCATTGAGCCATTATTATATATATATATATATATATATATATATATATATATATATATATATATATATATATTCCACTGTCAACATGTATCACTATATGAGCATCATTGTACAGCAAGTGGCATAATAAACAATCTCAATGTTTACTCCGCCTCCAACGGTATTCGCTCAGCGTAGATGAAAAGAAGCAACAAGTTTAACATGAAGAGGAAAAATAAAGTGTGTCAGGAGAGTAGCCAACAAGCGGAAATAAAAACACATGAAGGCACTTGTCTTGCGCGTCCCCTCCTTTCTTTTTTTACTGCAATTTATACAACTTTTAAGTTTTAAGCATTCAATACATTCTACGTAATGTCAGGTGTGATATCAAAAACGGCTGTTTTATGATTTAGCCTACCTTTGTCCGACGAGCCGAATAGTATTCCGCGCAGTCAAGTAATTCCGCGAGACACTCGCGCGCGCTCTAGATTGGAGGTGTCCAGCAGCGCGTGTGTTTGGACGCTCAGGCAGCACAGAGCGCGCGGCGTCAGCCAGACTGGAGCCTCAGCGCCTTCGTGCGGAATTCATCCGCAGCTCTGGAACTCTCCCAGGACGTCTGACACACAGAGGGATCATCATCCCATTAAAAAGCCCAGACTGAGACTCACAGAGAGAAAACAGGTCATTGTGGGCAGCAGAGTTTTGCCTTTAATTCGTTTGAGGATCAGATGACAAGCTCGCACAGATATTATCCTTTTTAAGGATCGGATGCACCTTTTTGGCACCCCAAAGTTGAAGTCATTGTCTGGGCACTAATTAATGTGCCGGCCAAAGTCATTTTTTGCAGTTATCATCGCTTGGAGTGCAAAACTAAAATAAGAAATGTCAACATATTAATTTCGATCAAGTACGGGAAACAAATCCCAGGTGTTTTATTGAAATGTTTACATGCTGCATTTTTTGTAAGTAACAATACATTACCTGTTATAATTTTTAGCCCTGAAATTAAAGTTAAAAGGAGTGGGTGCAAGGCAGCTACCATAGTAAAAATCAAAACAGACTTCAATTTTGGCAGAGCGCCAGAAAGTTCTATCGATAGACCTATTTCTCCAACTCTCCTCAGTGCGGATGGATACTTTTCGATTGTGTGCGTACAGTGATTTGTCCATTTAATGACGCAAGCCAGGATGGCGACAGAGAGTCTAGAAGTTTGACATTTTCAGTTTACAACAACTGCTGGGAAACGTAACAATACTCCCAATAATGACAGCCCGCATATTTAGTGCGCTCTTTGATCAAACGAGTCTGGCAGGGGAATTTGTTTCCAATAAAAAGACACTGCAAAATGATCCTATCACATCAAGGTGTACAAGATCACTTAAATATAGACATGTCAGTAATTTAAGACTTAGTGAATGGAAAAATATACAATATATCGACATATGCTTAAATTACTTACTTTAAAATAGTCTATCACAATATAAAACGTTTAAATAGTCCCTGGTTGAGAAGATTAAAGAGCTGAATAAGAACAAATGACTTCAGGAGGAGAGCCAGACAGGAGACAAACAGGATACTCTCCCAGGGGTGCAGAGCAGCCCATTGCGTAAGCCACATTACAAAGCCATGAGTACAAGCCAGACCATGGACCATACGCTTTCACTGACTTTTTAAACCAAACGTGCTCGAGTGAAAATTTGATTTGAGGCATGGATTTTTAACATACACTCCAACATTTCTGTTGGAATTGCAATTCAATTCATTTGATATCACATATAAATCAAAATTACTTTGCAGAGAGCAGGCATTTAATGATCTTATTTCACAAACAGCCATCTGTTCTTGTTTTAAAGGCATTATTCTCTTAAAAAAAACCTTGATCAAATTTAAAGGGATAATTCACCCAAAAATCGAAATTCTCTCATTTACTCGCCCTCATGACATCTCAGGTGTGTATGACTTAATTTCTTCTCCTAAACACAAACCAAGATTTTTAAAAGAATATTTCAGCTCTGTAGATCCATACAATGCAAGTGAATGGGTGCCAAAATTGTGAAGTTCCAGAATGCACATAAACACAGCATAAAAGTAATCCAGATGACTCCAGTGGTTAAATATATATCTTCTGAAGCAATATGATAGTTGTGGGTGAGAAACAGTTGAATATTTTAATCCTTTTTTACTGTCACTCTCCACTTTCACATTCTTCTTCTTTTGTATTTGGTGATATGCATTGTTTGTGCATATCGCCACCTACTGGGCAGGGACTAGAATTTATGGTAAAAACAGACTTAAATGTAGATTTTTTTCTCTCACCCACACACAGATCATATAGCTTCTGAAGTTATGGATTTAACCACTAGTCTTATAGAGTGCTTCAATGCTGTTTATGTGCATTTTGGAGCTTCAACATTTTGGCACCCATTCACTTGCATTGCATGGACCTACAGAGCTGAAATCTCTTTTTGTACAGCAGAAGACAGTCACACATCATTTTTGGGTGAACTGTGTGTCTAAGTGAATTGTAAAAACTGCATCATTGGCTCCATCTGTTTTTGCATTATATTTTCAACATTTTCAAATGTATTGTAAATGCAGAAATGCCACTTAACTGAGTTTTTTTATTTGGGCAACAACCATCTGCCCTTTTCAAACCAGAAAAAAAAGAAACAAGGAATACAGTAATAAAATAATAGAAATAATACATGAACAATCCCCTTATATGGCCACGGCACAGTCAGTATTGATAAAATGGTAATGCTGTTCACTGATTGCATACACAGTACATTTAATTTGTGGCAATGGGCTGTCGATTAACCGTCGGCCCTCACAAGCCTCTGCCAGAACAGCACACTAGCAGTAACAAGGGCTACTGGGTTTTTCTGTCAGACTCCAGCTTCCAGGCACCAGTGAGGTAACGCAGTCTGATAAAGACAAGATCCTGTCCCATCTGCAGCCAACTCCAGAACGGCACCAACTTTGACCCTAAATGTGCAATGAAACAGCTTCTTAATGGCATGATAGTGAGCATAGCCTTTATTTGGCAAAAAAAATCCTGTCCACTATCTACTATTACGGTTTACTATTAGTTACTCATCCATTTCCATATTTGGCTTTCACTATGCTAGGTTGTTTTAGGAGAGAACCCTCATCAACTTGAGACTTGCTATACATTGAAAAATACTGTACATTGGTCGATTTTGTAACTAACACAAGGAAAAGTTAACAATTCTGTTAAGCCGATAATTGCAAAATTGACAAATATCAGCCGATAATCGGCCTGGCCGATATATCTATCATTAGTAAATTTCTCACAAACCTTCAATCTCCATCCAGTTAACAGCCACTTCTGCTATAGGGATTTTGAAACACTGAGCAATAAACAGAATTTCCACATCAAATGCCCTACAAAGATATAAAACAGAGATTCAATCAGAAATTCCTCAAAATATATTAACAGAATTTTCAAAATCTAACTGAAACTGAAGCCTTCATACCAACGTTCCACATGCAGGCTGGAGAAGGTTTTCAAGGCTGCTTCACGAGTGAAGAGCTTAAATCCACATTGTGTGTCTTTAATCCCCCTTACACAGAAGAACCACACCAGGAAGTGGAATCCATACATCAGGAACGTTCGAAACGTTGATCGCTGTTACAAGAGACAACAGAATAACAAAAGTGTTTAAAGGGGACCTATTATGCAAAATTCACTTTTACATGGTGTTTGTACATAAATGTGAGTCGGCAGTGTGTGTACACAACCATCCTACGATGTTAAAAGTCCACCCACTCCTCTTTCTTATATTTCTATTAATCAAAAACAGTGTCAAAATGAATGGTTTTCTTTTCTGCTCTAAAGTGACGTCACGTTGGAGCCTCGCCCATGACTGGTGACAGACTACACCCGAATATCATAGATCATCGCCTGAGTGATCTACACACAGTCCGCCATTTTTTCCGCGCTGGAGCAGATACAGTGAGAAGAATAATGTCTCAGCTTCGCAAGCATCATAAGTGTTCTGTTGTTGGCTGTAAAAGTGAACATAAGAGTCTTCATGTACTCCCAGCATCAGAGCCACTGAAGACGCAGGTGACAAGTTTTGAAGGAAATGTGCCCCAAAACATACAACAATTAGTGTATGTTTGTGCAAATCATTTTACACCGGACTGCTTTGTGAATGAGTGTCAATATAAAGCAAGATTTAAAACAATTTTATTCTCACTAACAGTACCAACTGTTAGTGTTCCAGCTTTATATCCTGAAGATGTAAGTATCGCACTTTATATTTTGTGAATGTTTGCAAATCACCTTTCCTAATGTGTTTGTTAGTTGATCCCACGGATAATGTAGCTAAAGTTACCATTGTCTCTGATTGTATTGAAGGAGACCAGAGCTATGTTGGGGGCAGGGAGCAGCAGCTCATTTGCATTTAAAGAGACACACACGAAATCAGAGTGTTTTTGATTCCACCCAAAAAGAGGCATTTACAACATGGTATAATAAATGATTTGTGGGGTATTTTGAGCTGAAACTTCACCGACACATTCTGGAGACACCTGAGACTTATATTACATCTTGTAAAAAGGGGCATAATAGGTCCCCTTTAATACCATAAATGGTCCTCTGGAATACTTGATTCTGATTGGTCAGTTGCAGGATTCTGCAGTCAAATATTTATGTATAACTATATAATTGACTATTCCCAGGCAACCACGTCTATTTCTTATAACATAATCAAATAAAGTCAACTCAAATCAATAGGCCCATTTCATCTGTTTTTACTTATTTGGTAGGTATACATGATATAAGCAAGATAATATACAGTCAGCCAGTCATATTGCAAAATAAACCCATTCAGGATACGAGACCGCTTTGTGTATTAATTGCAACTGAAATCAATATTTAATGTCCATTAATTTATATATTTGGTAAGTAGAATGTTAATTCTGAGAAACAATGTTTACCTGAGCCACTGATTCTTGTTCCAGGTGAGCTCTGGACCCGCAGGAGATCGCCATGTTATCCTGTGTGCACACATGAGCACAACATTTTCAGATTCACCGAGATCTTTTGGCAAATATATGCCTGTTTGCTTTGGCATGCTGTAATCTGATCACAACTACTGGCTAAGCTTCCAACAGCAATTTATTTTGATATTTCATTCTACATACCAACTACTCTGAGAATTGCAAAATGATTCTTGTTTATTTTGGTCTACAAAATGTGGTGTCTCACAGGCTTGGGGCTGATGCTCTGAAGGCCAGCTTCCACCTTTTCAATGTCAGCAAATTTAGTGGCTCCGTCTGCATCGGCCATAAGAATTAGCTGCCCACGACAACATAGAGTTCCCTGAGAAAAGACAATGACAGTAAGAAAACCTCTTAGCTGAGATTGAGTATGTTTAACCTACATCAGGTGTAAACTAAAGCCATATAATCGATTCATTTCCTAACTAAGTGGATATATTATAACATTATTGTTAAGTCTTGAACAAAAATGTTTTCATTTTAGAAATGTCACAATGCACTTCTTGCATGTGGATAACTTTATTTTTGGATAATGCACAAGGAGAATAAGCTGTTTTTTTTACCATTCTCACTGCACCACCTTTTCCACGGTTTTTCACCAACGTCAACACTCTCACTTTTTGTGCGCCATACTTCTTTGTGTATCTCAAGGCAACCTGAGGATGCAAAATCTGTCCTTAGTACTCATTCTCAATATAGCAAGTATTCAGTTTGGCAAACTTACATGGAGTAATTATCTTCTAAATTTAAAAATTCCAGTTTAAGGTATAAAAAAGCATATTACCTCAGTAGTATTGTCTTTGCTGCCATCATCTACTACAATGACTTCATATGTGAATGATGGATTCTTCTTCTGGAAAGTCAGCATAACAACAAATTAGCCTGGTTAGACAGTCAGACTTAAGTAAACGCACTGCCATCTTGTGGTGAAAAAAAAAAGCACACTGCTAATGTGATCTCCCATGCTTTCCACCCCAATTCATGTTTCCTAAGATATGCAAGAATCCTATCATAAATCAAATGTTTGTTTTGTTTTTACATTGAAAAAAAATAAAAAAAATAAAAACATAATTTAACCAAACAATTTAGAACACAATAAAATGCTAGGAAATCATAAGCAAATTTTGCACCTGTCTTTTCTCCAGGTATTCCATGGCTTCATCCATCATGGCAGGCACTATGGTAAGACAGAGACAGTAAATAACAAACATAAATTCTCCTAATGTCAAGAGCAGATGAGTGATCTTTGAGCCATATGGATTTATAGGGGGTGGTAAACTGAATGCTATATTAATAATCTGACTACTAAAGCAATAAAGAACATAATTATTTGTATTTATTTTTTTAAACCCCTTTTCTCCCCAATTTGGAAAGCCCAATTCCCACTAATTAGTAGGTCCTCGTGGTGGCACGGTTACTAACCTCAGTCTGGGTGGCGGAGGATAAGTCTCAGTTGCCTCCGCTTCTGAGACAGTCAATCTGCGCATCTTATCACGTGGCTCGTTGTGCATGACACCGCAGAGACTCACAGCACGGCTCATGCTACTCTCCGCAATCCACGCACAACTTACCACATGCCCCACAGAGCGAGAACCACTAATCGCGACCACGAGGATGTTACCCCATGTGACCCTACCCTCCTTAGCAACCGGGCCAATTTGGCAAAGACGCTGACTACCACACCTGGAGTCGCGAGTTCCAATCCAGGGCATGCCGAGTGATTCCAGGTCTCCTAAACAACCAAATTGGCCCAGCTGCTAGGGAGGGTAGATTCATATGGGGTAACCGCCTTGTGGTCGCTATAATGTGGTTCGCTCACGGTGGGGTGTGTGGCGAGTTGTGCGTGGATGCCGCGGAGAATAGCGTGAAGCCTCCACATGCTCTATGTCTCCACACTCAACAAGCCATGTGATAAGATGCATGGATTGACGGTCTCAGACAAGGAGGCAACTGAGTTTTGTCCTCCGCCACCTGGATTGAGGCAAGTCGCATTGGGTATAGGGCATTCCAAATTGGGGAGAAAAAGGCGAGAAAATCAACAAAATAAAATGTATATCAATAAAGAACATGATTTAACTACTGTAGAATGGAAGAACAGCTGGAAACACAAATCTTCAATTGGGCGGAAAAACGTGCCGTTTATGAACAAATACCATTTTTATACTAGGTTAAATTTAGGTTAATTTGACAACAATTTTGACAGCACTCAAAATGACAGTGGAACAGTAGAGAACCAAATGCTTGAAAGTAGCTATGAAATTCAAATCAAACTTGTAGCTTTAATAACAGGGAGCTATCAAATTATTATACATTTTATTTGAATGTAGTTTTAAATGTGTAATGCATCATTCTGCAGTCACAGATATCAAGGACATCAAATTATGCTATGCTATGGCATCGTTTTAGTTATTGATAACTGCTAAATCAATGTGACATTGATTAAATTGCCAAACATCATATCAAACAACTCACATCTGAGTTCCTCATTGTATGAAGGGACCACCACAGACAGCTCCAGTGAGTGAGGCTCCAACAGACTGGGGAAAGACTCCTTCTTGCCCTCTGCAGTATTGAAGTATTTCTCCTTCTCATGGCGTGTCTGATCTACCATCGTAGCACTGACATGAGCAATAACAACAACCTGCAGACGAAAACAAAGGAATGAAGGAGCCACTGACCTGTTTAGCTGGAATGGGTGAAGCTATCAGTGTGATCACATTATTATAATAACAATTCATGGTGTATCAAAATTCTAAATAAATTAAGAAAATGCTTTAAGGAATAGTTCACCCAAAAATGTAAATTCTCTCACTTACTCACCTTCATGACATCCAAGATGTGTATGACTTTCAAAAAGAATATCTCAGCTCTGTTGGGCCATTCAATGTAAGTGAAGCTCCAAAAAGCACATAAAGTCAGCATAAAATTATTTCATAAGACTCTCACCCACACCTATCATTTAGCTTTAGAACATATTAATTTAACCACTGGAGTTGTATGGAATACTTTTATGCTGCCTTTATTTGCTTTCTGGTGCTTCAAAGTTCTGGACACCATTCACTTGTTTTGTAAGGATCAACAAAGCTTAAATATTCCTCTAAAAACCTTTGAGTTCTGCAGAAGAAAGTCATACACATCTGGGATGGTATGAGGGTGAGTGAATGATTAGATCATTTTAATTTTTTTGGTAAACTATTCCTTTTAAAAATAATAATAATAGTGTGGCACTGAGTAACTACTTAAACCATTCGAAAACAGACATAAAACTTCACTTAATAAAAGCAATCATATGAAATAAACGAACAGTTTATATAAATATGATATATATATATATATATATATTTACCAAAAGTAAGGCGATCAGCGCCAGTATCAGCAAACACTGCAATATTTCACATAAACAGCAATCCATCCTCCATACCACAGTCAACACACCACTGCAGATAAGCTGTCACCAATGTATAACTAACAGTCCTGCTGTTACATGCAGAAAAGCCTTAAATATGAGCCTTCCGATGAGGTCGTGAGGCGGAACAGATATGAATGAGTGTCGTGCTAAATTTCAGAATAAACAGTTAAATCTCCATTGTTGAACTTTACTTCCAGTCACAGAGCAACACCTATGCGGAAGTCGCAGTCACAAACCACATCATCACACCGGGCGAAGAGAGCGCTGCACCGCAGCATGCTTCACTGAGAAACTGAGGTAGCGCCTTCTGCTGGAACGGAGGACGGCAGAGTAATATAATACAAGGGGCTGTTCACGCGCAAGGAATAGAACAGAACGCTCTATAAAGTGTCTCGCGATTTTAACGGTTGAAGTTCGTTTGAACTTGACAGGACGTCTATGTTTACAAACAGCGCGGACGGAAATAACAAAGCGTTCGGCGTGAACGGTGCCTGACGTCACTTGTGTTTTCACGTGGTGCTGTCTAAACATCATGGCGGCTGGTTTCAAGTAAGTGGAACACTAAACCGCATGGTTCACACGTTTAAACTGTGTCTAAATAACTTTGCAGAAAAATGATTGGAAGGTTATTAGAGGTTTTCAGTGTGTTGTAATGGTGATTTGGTCTTATGAGTTTCTGAAATTATATAATCAGATGACATGTTTCCTCAGAACTGCAGAGCCTCTAGAGTATCACAGAAGCTTTTTGGTGAGCTGTTAATACTTTGGTTCCTGTTGTTTAGCTATATAGTTTGATTTGAGATTATCTGTTTGCAGGCATGTACACTGGGTAAGTTGTTTTAACATTTGATCTTCTATTCAACAGAAAGAAAACTGTCGTCCAGATGGAAGGGAACTGGGAGAGTTTAGAACCACAACATTAAATATCAGTAAGTTCTGGATGCACTTTTTAAAGTCACTCATCAGACACACTAGCAAATTATAATCCAATCAATGCTGTAGAAATAAAGATGTTATCTGGCTCAGTGATATTGACACGTTGTTCTATTCCTCTAGGCTCCATATCTACAGCTGATGGATCAGCAATGGTAAAAATTGGAAACACCACAGTGATCTGTGGGATAAAGGCTGTAAGCATAGTTTCCATTTCCTTAAGATTTGTTGATATAGCTTTCTTTATTATTATAAAATGTAGCTGTTTTTCTTGCAGGAATTAGCTATGCCCTCCTCTGATGCTCCAAACAAAGGATATATAGGTACATTTAAGATTATTATTATTATTATTATTATTAGAAGTGCTTTGTTGTTTTTGTTGACATATCACTCATGGAGATCCCCTCTGGTGTTCCAGTCCCAAATGTAGATCTGCCACCACTGTGCTCGTCTAGATTCAGACCCGGACCACCCGGAGAACAGGCTCAGGCAGCCAGCCAGTTTATCGCTGATGTCATTGAGAGGTACACATCAAGAAACAAACACTGCACTCATTTTAAGCAATGCTGGATTAAGAAATAAAATAATCAAAACATTTCTGAGAAACTTGAGTATTTATTTTGTTTTCCTCTGCAGTTCAGATTTAATAGATATGGAGGAATTGTGCATTGAAAAAACAAAGGTAAGGTCCACATAAATAACCATAATTAGGCTCAAACTCTCTAGTTATTGGCATTAGCCATTGAAAACTCCATCGGTCCACCAATAAATTATTAATATTATTCAATTCTAAACTAAGGCTTTCTTTAAGGGTGCTCTGTGCCTGCTCAAACTTCTATCTAAAGACGCATAAAAGCAGAATAAATTGAGCCGGCTCTCACCCACCACAGGTTCTAGTATCAAAGGCATTTCTGATGCTGCTTTGGTTGTGTTTTAATGATATGCAGCATCAGAGCAGCCTTAAAGGAACCCATAAATGAAAATTCTCATCATTTACTCACCCTCATGCTATCCCAGATGTGCATATCTTTCCCATATCTTTAGGATAACAGTAATATAATTTAAAAATGATTATAAATAGAAAATTGACTAAATTTCCTCTTACAGCTTTTATTGTGTTGTGCAAGTATTTTGTTTATTGTAATTGGTATATGTCTCGTCACTGTCATGACTGCTATGTTGCTCGGAACTGCACACAAGAATTTCACCTATTGTTGCACTTGTGCACACAGTAGTGTGACAAAGTGATTTGATTGATCAGTTTTTGGAAATGGCACAAATAAAACCACGTTTTACAACCTTTAATCATCAGATTTCTCCAAGTCCAGTAAATCTCATCTGTCATCTATCCTTTAGATTTGCTGGGTGCTGTACTGTGATATAATGTGTTTAGATTATGATGGCAACTTACTTGACACCTGTTTCATAGCTCTGCTGGCAGCTTTAAAAAATGGTGAGCAATTCTTCAGAATATTGCAGTTCCTCGTCTCCATGTATTTGATGCTTTGATGAATACTAATCACATTTTTATCTGTCTCAGCACAACTCCCTGAAGTCAAGATAAACAAAGAGACCGATTTAGCAGAAGTTGATATGCAGAAGAAGCAGCATTTGAAGATCAACCGGCACCCTGTTGGCTCATCGTTTGCAGTATTTGATGAGTAACCCAAATTCAATTTTTTACTATTATATATTGTAGATTGACGTAAAAACAAGCACTATCAACATAGTATTTCAACCAAATGTCTAACATAACCGTTTTAAGAATGAACCCTGGTCTCAGATCAACATAAAATTACTTTAACTGCACAATTTAAGTAATTTCACTTACCTCGTCTTCTCTTTGAGCAGCTCTATCATCATAGTAGACCCCACTGCAGAGGAAGAGAGCTTGTCTACTGCATTAATGACTGTAGTAACAGATGAGCAGGAAAGACTCTGTGCTGTCCACAAACCAGGTGAGACTGAAAGCAATACAGTTTCGATACTGAAGCATTATAGCATTTGTTGGTTATATTGTATAGTTTTACAAACTGCACTTTTGCTATCGGTAGATTTTATAGGAATTAAGTATATTCATCATTTTGTAGATTAATGTTTAACTATGTTTTAGGTGGCACGTCGTTATCTGGTGAAAAACTTCAACAATGCATAAATCGCGCTATAACGAGGAACAAAGAGATCACCAAACTGGTGGACAAAGTCATCGAGAGCACAAAGACAACAAAATAAATGCACAAATTCATGACATTTTATCTAAAAGTTGTATTTTTCACTGTCAATATATACTTTCTTTTTTATCACAATAAAACTGCAGACAAAGACCATTTACAAAAATTCTGCCTCAGTGTTCAGAAATGTTCTTCCACTCACATGGTTAGATTTCCCCCCCATAAGAATATACATCAACTCCCCCCCACAGTATAGCAAAATGCCATTTTAAAATGTGCTGTATAAAAACCACACATGTAATTGCATGCTGGGACATGGCGGCCAATCACTCTTTGACATCCAGCAGTAGAGAGAATGTTTTTATGTTTTCTCGCAATGGTAAAGTTGAGCAACAGGTGATTGAGGCACATCTGTACGGCCCTTGTTAGTGTGCGTAGGGTCCACTCGCTTGAGCCAAACAGGCTCTCGTAGAAAGGGTCATTTGGAAGGAGAATAAAGACAGCATGCCGTAAAGAACCCTACAAGAATTGTTTCATTTCATAGCTTGTATTTCTTTAAAAAATATGTTAATACTCTAAGGTCCCCTGCTCTAAAAATCCTTGCTGTAAGATCTATTCATCTTGCCTGAGGTCAGGTGGGCAGTTCCTGTCCCCTTATAAACATAAAAAATAATAACTTTAGTCCGGTCAAGCCACAGTCAATCAGTCCGTAGAAATCTGTAGATCAAGCACAGTGCTGTTGTTGTCTTCCTCATGATGGGTGTGTAGGCGGGGCTGAAGGTCATGATTTGGGCAGGGGCTGTGGCGTGCTGCGTTTCCTCTTACTTCTTGGCTGGTTGGCGGAATGTTGCCGTGGCAGTGCTGCCTGTGCCGCCGCCCCCCCCACTGCCATACCCATTTGCTGCTGTTGCATTTGGTGCTGCAAGAATTGCAACTGTGCAATTGGGGGGAAAGAATGACAGATAATTAATTTGCACAGTTCAAAAAGTACCAAGTTTCTTTCCACCGTACTTATGTCTCAGAAGTATCTCTTCCACTTAGCCAGGGTGTGAGATGATGCCTTGTAGATGATACAATTTAATACCCAATCTATGCAACGAAATGAGAATACTGCCATTAGGATCAACAAAGCTGTCTTCAGTGCAAGTATGTAAAGTCAAAAAGTGATTCAAAGCTGCATACTTGTGGTGTAAACAGCTTTGTTGATAAGTGATAGAAGAGGCATTCGTTTTTTACTATTAATATAATCATGCATTAACTGCTTCCAAAATATATCAATCTTTCACTACACAGTGAATGTCACATGATTTGCAATATGTCCAAAATAGTACATATTTGTGTGTTTCAAGTTACATACTGTAGGCATTGTGTCCTGAATAACAAAAAAATACTTGACATCATGGCCGCCACACACACAGACCTGGCCATGATGTCAAGTATTATTTTGTTATTCATGACACAATGGAGGAAAACCCTCTGGTCCAACAAAGAGATAAACAATTGCCCTCCCAAAAGAATAACACCCCCCTACCCCCAGTTGTTGGGTGTCATTAACATTACATTATCTGCCAATGCAAGTGAAAACAGGCTTCCACATTGAGGAAAAAAAGGTGTATTGAATCGGAACCACTTTTTGTTATATACAAAAAAAAATCAGGTATGTTTGGACACAGGCATGATGTAGCCCAACCTGATCAATTCTAGTAATAGAAGATAACTACATTATACACAGACAGCAATATTACATTATCACTGTGACCTTTAGCTATCACTTCTATATGATAATTTAACTAAAATTATGCTAACCCAATGCTAATTTGACATATTTGTGTTCACACTATATGAACACCACACTGGCTCAGTTATTAGAATAGATTCAACTGAAGCAAAGCTGCTGTGAATGGAATCCTGCAGGAAATATATGGATGCAGCATACTGTACAGTTTGCAGAAGCTGGGTGAGGCTAACAGAGGGAGAAATATTTGTTTGAGGGATAATAAGTGGGAAAATGGAAACAACAGAAAGATGACTGAGGGTGAGAAAACGGGAAGAGTTGAGCAGAACAGATGGAAGTAAATGAATGCAATGCTGCTGCTGTTCATCAGAAATCCTGTAGTGTACACACACATGCATAAACATGCCCGCCATGCTCTAATTTGGTGTCAGTAAGACAGCAACTTCAACTCCCATCTCTAATGGGACTAATGGAAGGGTTCCCCTGTTACTGGGGTCAGATGCAGGAGAAGAGGGAGTGATGGTTTGATTAGAATAAGGCTTTCGCCAAAAAAAAATAAATAAAAGTCTGATGATGATGTATAACAGTGTTTCATGCTTATAAACTGATTACAAAATCCAGTGGCAATGTTCCTCTTTATAAATGTATACATGAAACAGAGGTCAGTGTCAAACATTCCTGATGTACAGTAAGTTTAGAGAATTTGTTTTCCTAAAGAGCAACAAAACATGCATTTCAAGAAGCTGTTAAGAGATATACTGAGCCCTCAAGCTTGACATTGTATGGAAAAACATAAATAAAGAGCGATAAAGAAGAAGAATGGTAACTCAATACGGGCAAGAGAATCATGTGAAGCTTCTACATTGGTCAGAAGTAGCCAAGAGAGAAATGATGGATGTAGTTCTTATGAACAACTGTGGCAGAAGATTTAGCTGTGTATCATGATGGAATATTTCATCTAAATGGTGAATGCAGAGAAATCATATAACAGAATGAACTTTTAAAAGGAGGCTTCATTACATTAAAGTTAACCGGCATTAAATAAATGGGTTAAAGGGATGGTTCACCCAAAAATGAAACTTCTGTCATCATTTACTCACCCTCACGCCATCCCAGAAGTGTATACAGTTTTTCAGCAGAACACAAAGATTTTCAGAATAATATCTCAGCTCTGTAAATCCTCACAATGCAAGTGAATGGTGACTAGAACTCCGAAAGTCCGAAAAGCCCATAAAGGCCACATAAAAGACATCCATATGTATCCAGTGGTTAAATCCATATCTTGTGAAGTGGTATATGTGGGTGAGAAGCAGATCAATATTTAAGTCCTTATTTACTATAAATCTCCAATCGGAGTTCTGGTCACCATTCACTTATATTGTCAGGACCTACAGAGTTGAGATATTCTTCTAAAAATCTTTGTTTGTGTTCTACAGAAGAAGGCAAGTCACACATCTGGGATGGCATAAGGGTGAGTAAATGATGATTCATTTTTGGGTGAACTTTTAAAAGGATCGTTCACCCAGAAATTTGAATTCTGTCACAATTTACTCACACTCATGTTGTCATGTTGTTCCACTCCTGTATGACTTTCATTCTTCCATGGAAGACAAAAGATGATGTTAGAAAGTTAGCCTCAGTCACCATTCGATTTCATTGTATGGAAAAAGATGCAATGAAAGTGAATGGTGACTGAGACTAACATTCTGCCTAATTTGTGTTCCATGGAAGTAACTAAATAATTTAGGTTTGGATCTTAAAAAGGCTGCATTACCTTCAAAAGTGGCCTAACACAATACTTAAACAGCTATTTAGATATTGATTAAAATAAATCAAAAGCTTCCGCAGCTTACGTGACATCAGCCGCAAAAATATTTGTTTCAGAGGTAGAGAAAGTTGTCACAATTTAATAAAAGATAAATACTTTGATTCTTGTATTAATGTGCACAGATGAGTAATAATCATGTGCACAATAAGATCAGAACTATGTTTTAAAGAAAGTAAATTAAGTCCGATTTATATTTCGATTTAATGGTGACTTTGAAGGCCTATTGGGTCTTAGGTCAAAGGTCAGTCTATTACAGTCTGTAATAAGTGCACTGTAAGTCGCTTTGGATAAAAGCGTCTGCCAAATGCATAAAATATACACATGTCTATGGGTAAATGAGGTCAAAGTTGCTGCATTACTTGGATCTGTGGCGGTTGCTGGAGCCTCGGGGATGGTAGGCTGGGCCCGGACCCCTCCAGACCACAACCCAGCTGGGACAGCACTACCACAGACAGAGGGGTGGGGAGAGAGAAGAACAGGGTGGGGAGGGAAGTAACAGGAAATAAAACGTAGAATGTAGCAGAGGGAGGAAAAGTGGCATCCACCATCATGTTACTTTTATGACAAACACAGATAATCCAAAAATAAACAGGTCAGATTAACTTTGATCTATGCAGGGATTAGTATGACACGCTACAAAATCTAAGAGTAAATCCATTAGTATGTCTACTGTTTGTGTTAGTGTCTGTTAGACTAAAGACTTTGACTAGAGATTTACTAGGGTACCAGTGAGATGATGTAGCAGAGAAATGAAACAGGTGTAAGTTCCTCGGTCTGTATTCAGTATGTGTGTGTGTGTGTGTGTGTACATGTGTTTACCTGCTGCCTGGGGGGACATGAACCCTCCAACTCCAGTGAGGTTGATGACTGCTGTCTGTTGTGCAGACAACCCCTGTTCTGTTGTCAGTCCTGAATCAACCTGATCCAGAGTGGACAATTGTCAGTAATGATGAAGTACAACTGCATTTGTTTCTTTAGTTCTCATCGACTGTGTTTGAAATACTGTAGGTGTTTTACTTTGAAAATAAGGCCAGTGACATATGGCTCGAAAATGCGAATTCTCTTCCATGCTTTTTTTACTACAACCTGCTTGCAGCATGACTACTAAAAGACATGCCCACTACAAGTTACAGGTTACAAGATAGGTTCCCTAGACCTAACCCTAAACACAAAGATTTGTAAAATTATTAAAAATACAGCAACTTAAAGGTTTTATTGAATATAATCATACTGCAGTATCACTAGGTGGTGACACTGAGGAGAAATGCGATGAAAACGAAGAGGAAACCAAGCTAGCTGTATGCTAAGCTAATAGGCTAACTGGTTAGCTTGTGAGCTCATTTTTAATTTCACCATTTATATCTTCGGTTTCTTAACATAATATGTGACATATAATTAAAAGTAATTCTTTGTTATATTTACAAAGTTAAGAATCATCATACCGTGATAGCACATGATTTAAATAGTTATTTTAGCCATTAGAATTGCTTAATGATCCAAGGTGGGTGTTACTTGTCGTCTTGCTGATACAGACAGATACAGTTGACCTGAACAGCTTTAGGCCATTCACATCAAAGTGTGACTCACCGACTCCCCCTGCTGTTGGGGGCTGGATGTGGCAGATTGGCTGCTCTGTTGCTGAGGAGAGAACTGGGATAACGGCTGCTGCTGTAGAGAGTTAAAAATCAGAGGTCCTGTAGGGATCTGAGAGAACAGGACATTAAAAAAATTATATTTGAAATGAGACAAAGACAGTAAATAAGAAGGAGAGAGGATATGAACTCCATTGAATGCCACGGTAATTGGTTCTATTGTTCTGGAAAAGACTTGTTACCTGCAGAATGTTGAGCGGTCGGAGTCCCTGGCTGTTGTTCAGGCCGAAAGGCCCTCCTGCTGACACAACATTAGCATTTGATTCTCCTTCACAGTAGCTGTCAACTGGGTCATGTGTGTTCTGTTGTTAATGTTATTAAAAATATACCAAATTAGAATGAACATGTGACAGACAGAGAGAGGTTTACCCGCTGAAGAAGCAGGCTGCATGGTAGGTAGGGCACCAGACATGAGACCACTAGAGGGTAAAAGTCCACTCAGGGGTATACCAGATGCCAGAGTACCAGGACTACAACCCAACATTGGGTTTGAACCGCTCAGATTCTGTGGACTGCTGTTGTTTAAACACAAACAAACAAACAAAAAAACAAGGATTAAACAAAAGTTACTCTTAAAAACGTTTTTGAATATGAGTGGGACGACACTTTTTAGCATGTGTCTATATACATACATTTATTACACATCTCTCTGGAATACTTTATTCTGATTAGTCAATTGTGTCATTCCAAAATCAAATATTTTTGTATAATGACTGTTAATGTCAGGCAACCAGTCATTTTCACAATGTACTGCTTCGTGTCGGGGTCATGACCGCCATGCTGGGGTTTAATTTGCAATAATGACCACCTGACTGTACACTATCCCTAACAGGACAGAGTAAGGAAGGAAACGCTTACCAAACAGAGCCCACCACATTGATGAAGTTGAGCCCAGCAGGGTTGGTCATGACCTGTGAAGAGGTGCTGGACGTGGGTAAGGGAATGGTCATGACGGGCAGAGCCTGACTCAGGGCCATCTGCTGCTGGGAGCACGAAGTCAGCAGTGCAGGCTGCTGTGGAAGGGCGGGGTCTTGAGGGGTGGGCGTAACTGAGGGCGTGAAACTCTGAACATCTGAGGGGTGTGGTGTCGAACAGGGCGTGTTGGTGGGGGTGGAGGGCTTGGGTGTACCTGATCCTATGATGACAATAAAACAAGAAACAAAACACGTAAATAGCAGTAGCTGAGAGTATACATGTGGTGGCATTTCTGATTGTGGATAAAGGGACACTTACTCTGCATGGGCGAGAGAGCAGCAGGGGACAGCAGGCCAAGTTCCATGGAGTGTTTCCGGGAAAGCGACTGATTCTTTGTGGGTGGAGGGGTCGGGCACTTGAGATGGCCACTGGAGGCCTGTGTACTGTATATATTACCTACAGAGAGACAGGAATACATTGTAAGAAAGGGAAGGAAATGGGACTGAGATATGATACAGGAACGACTTGAAACTGTGTGCCCATGGGTGCAATATAGTTCCTATATGTAGCGAGCACATTCCCTACTGCTGTAACACAGGTCTGGCTCAAATTGTTATTCTTCTGGTATAGCAATATTCAGCTGAGCACTTTATTAAGAACACTTATACACCTAATTATTCATGCGATTATCTAATCAGCCAATCATGTGGAAGCAGTGCAATGCATAAAATAATGCAGATATATGACAGGAGCTTCAGTTAATATTCACATCAACCATTAGAATGGGGAAAAAAATTTGATCTCAGCTATTTCGACCATGGAATGAGTGTTGGTGCCAGAAGGGCTTGTTTGAGCATTTCTGTAACTGCTGATCTCCTTGGATTTTGACACACAACTGTCTAGTCAAAAGGTTATTCAGCATGGTGCCAAAAACAAAAAACATCCAGTGAGCAGCAGTTCTGTGGATGGAAAAGTCTTGCTGATGAAAGAGGTGAACAGAGAATAGCCAGACTGCTTTGAGCTGACAGAAAGGCTACGGTAAATTGGATAACCAGTCTGT
The DNA here is from genome assembly GCF_025860055.1 of Xyrauchen texanus. Taxonomy (NCBI): domain Eukaryota; kingdom Metazoa; phylum Chordata; class Actinopteri; order Cypriniformes; family Catostomidae; genus Xyrauchen; species Xyrauchen texanus. The sequence goes on from NC_068318.1 coordinate 24,378,014, forward strand.
ACAATTGTGGTGAGCAGAATAGCATCTCAGAATGCACAACACGTCGAAGCTTGAGGCGGATGGGCTACAACAGCAGAAGACCACGTCGGGTACTTTAGATGGACCATAGTGTTTCTGATAAAGTGCTCGGTGAGTGTATATTGGTTTCTTGTTAATATTGGAGTTTATTCTCACCTGAGGAGCCGCAGGCTGAGCCGACTGGCAGTTTGATAGGAGGAGGTCTGTGTTTGACACCCTTCCCTAAAACCGAAGACTGGACTAGTGCTGAGTAACCATCAGCCTGAACAAATAACAAACAGTCATTAAAATGTTTGAACAATTTATATGGTTTAAAGGTTGATCTGGGATTAAATCCATACATGGATGTCATTATTTTCATTGTGTATTTTGTTCCAGGGCTTGGATTTAGTGTCCATCTTCTAAATCTAACTCATCAATCTCTTATAGCACATAGTCTTTCTTTAATAATTACTTGCCAACATGGAAAGCAACTTAATTTACTTTTAAGGTTAATTACAAGCGAGTGGGTGTATTGTGTGTCTGCTAAGTGATATCACCTGGGACACCTCATTTCTGTCCATCTCTCACCTCATTCTCTCTGGTGGGAGAGAGCTGGCCTTGGGTCCCTGCGCTGCCTGAGTTGTGCAACATCTTCACCTGACACTTCACATCCCGCTCATACACCTCTTTATACTGCGTCAGAAACCTGTGGCACAGGAAAATGTATATGACGGCTATGCTTAATCTCACCTACCAAACCCTACAACACAACATGATGAAGCACAGCTACTGTACTTACCGATCTGCATCTGTCTTTGAACCTATGAGGAATCTAAACAGCATGGAGAGAGAAAAGGATGACAGGATCAACAACAAAAACAACAAATTTGCTCTTTGGAACTGTGCTTTGATAGACTGCATTGAAAAGGGCAAATAAAATACTAAACAGCATAATTTGTGTCTTACGGTGGGTGAATAAGATGCAGGTCTGTGACGTCCTCCTCTGATCGGGAGTCTTTGGCGCTGTAGATTTTCCCGTAGACTAGCGGGTCTCCCATAGACTGGAAGATAGTGACCTTTGTTCTTTGAGGCTGGCCCCCCACCTCACACTCGAAAATGTAGTCATCCCTCTTGTCCTGTTTAAAGAATGTTATGCAGGCAGAACCACTGAAAAAAAACTGCTCTTTCTTGTTTTGTCATAATATAAAGTAAATTAAAGGGATAGTTCACCCAAAAATAAAAATGGTAACCCCATGCTATCCCTGATGTGTATGAATTTCTTTCTTCTGCTGAACACAAATTAAGATTTTTAGAAGAATATCTCAGCCCTGTTGGTCCTCACAATGTAAGTGAATGGTGACTAAAACGTTGAAGTTCCAAAAAGCACATAAAGCAGCATAAAAGTTATACACAATAGACTCCAGTGGTTTAATCCATGTCTTCTGAAGGAATCCAGTCATTTTGGCGTGAGAACAGACCAAAATGTAACTTATTTTTCACTGTACATCTTGCCATAGCTGTCTCAAGGCACGATTATGATTTCAAGCTTGACTTCCTAGCTGATATCAAGATTTATAGCGGAAAAGGAGTTACATTTTTGTTTTGTTCTTTTTGGAGCTTTAAAGATTGGGTCACAATTCACTTGCATTGTATGGACCTACAGAGCAGAGATATTCTTCTAAAAATATTTGTGTTCTGCAGAAGAAAGCAAGTCATAAATCTGGGATGACATCAGGTTGAGTAAATGATGAGAGAATTTTCATTTTTTGTGAACTATTCATTAATATGTACTAATCTAGTTCCCATGCAAGACTGTTCAACTATTTTATCCCCATCAGATCCAGAAAAATTTACCGCATTTTTTTAATGTTACCTGAGCAGGCCAAACAGTGGGCTGAGAGTCATCTAGTTTGACTGATTTCTCTGCCACTGCATATTTCTCCACCTGTAAACAGAGTGGAAAATGAGCTCTGATAAACACAGATTAAATTATTTTATCTGAAAACTTCAGATAGGACTGCTCAGGTATATAATTGCATTACAGAAACTCACATCAATTTCTGCCGGAACAGTCAGCTGACAACTGTTCTGTTTCCACATGTCCACACACTGCAAGAGAAGGAACAAAAGTGCTATTTTAAAGGGGCCATATTCTACACTTTGTATCAATGCTTTTTCTCTGAGCTCACTTACAATTTATAACTTGGTTTTACATAACCACTCTCTTTGACTCTTAAAATGAAACAGTCTTTGTTTGGATGCTTTATCTTCAAGATTTCTATATGTAAATATACTGTTATGATTACCGTTAGTTAAACTCTTTGCGAGTGAAATGAGTAACAGCTTAAAAAGATAAATGCAGGCAGAAATATGTTACTGCACTGATGATTCTGATGACATAACCATGACCATTTCTGAATGGGTATGCTTACAATAATCATTTATTTCAAAAGAGCAAGGAAATTGCTGTTGTCCATGACATTTCCCTTTTGAGTGTTCCACATGAGCACATCAGTCTTTGACTCACATTTCCAGCTTTGGAGATCTTGAGGTCTATAGAGGGAGCAGGTTTCCTCTCTTTCCTCCTCTGCAGGTAGTCCAGGAGTCTGAGCTGTGGCAGTGAAGGGCAGTGGCTCATCATCTCCTGCTGTCTGTTAAGAGCTGCTCGTGAATGCCTCCTAAAACACCTGCAGAGAACACAACATCCACTTCAATGATGAGTGATGGATAACTGACATATGATGGATGTTGTCCCTTTTTGGACTTCATTTACATAGATTTACATTTAGCAGATGCTTTTACCCAAAGCGACTTACAAATGAGGAACATAAAAAAAATATGTCATGAAAAAAAGTCAACAATATCTGCAGTATCACACTAACAAGATCTCAAAGTAGCTGTAGAAGTAAAGAATCAAGCATGGAAAAAAAGAGACAGACAAGGAAGATTTATTACTATTATTATTATCAAAATTTAATAGTAAGTGCAATTAATGTGATTTCATAATCTTTTTGTATCAAAGTGCAAAATTTCATGTTGTTCCAAATAAGGGTGAGTTAATGGTGACAGATTAAACATTTTGGGGTGAAATATACTTTTAAATCATGTCAGAACAAAATTGTGGAAAGCTTCACTTTTTTCTTGGCTGTACGGAGCAAGGACAACAGCACTTCTGCCAAAACCACTCACATTCCTGCAGCTTTAACAGTGCAATGAGAGATCAGGACAGCAGCTGCAGTGGTGAAATAAACAGTGCACAGATCTTCAAATGTTCTGTTGATTTGTGCTGTTATTTCTAATGCAAAACTTCTGCAGTCAAAGAAATGTTTAAGGCTGTCAATTACACGTGTTATTTCAGTCCAAATAATGATAGAAAAAATAATGCGTTAAAAAATGTACGCAATTAATAGCGCAATTCAAGCTTGTAGTGCCATCTCCATGTTTTTTCAATTCTAAGTCCTCAGGGGGCAGTAAGCGCCGTTTCAACTCTACGTCAATGCGCAGCTGAATAGACAAATAACTGACAGCTGTTTCAAGACAGCTGGGTGGAGCAAAGTTTCTTTCAAGGTAAGTCAGTACACTCGATGACCATCTTTGGAACACTCTCAGGCAGGCTTGGCAGCAATTATTCTATGCAAACAAGCGGCATAAAAGTACAGCTCTTATCGACTTGAATAGGTAGAGACTGAAATATCCAAAATGGTCTGCCAAGATTACGATCAAAGAACATATTACAAATCAGTAGTAAAATCTGACAACAATTGTATCATAAATTGTGCTTCTTTATCTCGGATTACACACCAAAAAAATTAAATTTCTCAAGTTGACTGACAGGCGATGTTTGTATCTAAAAGATGATTGTCTCTTTTCCTGTAAGGTGGGACTTCCTTTTCTACATCCATTGGCCATTCCAATTTCTCCCAATCATTTTAATACAAGCAATCTGTCTCTGACGGAGCAGATTGCAGGGGTCTCGAGATGTGTTTTGTAGTTTCAAACTACATTTAACTTGACACAGCATCCTAAAAATGCAGCATATATGGCTAGAGATGCTGAAAACCAGTTAAATACAATGCAGGAACATTTAGACCAAAAGCATTCGCCTGATGCATGTGTACCTCGGACAGACTGATTACCTCAATTGCAAAGTGGATTGCTGTGGACTGTGGGCCAGTGGTAGTCTTACCAATGATATGAACATACAACAAAAAATATATTGACTTCTAAAGACACTTTTTGTATTGTGAAATCAATGCTCTACTCGTCTGCCACAATAGTGTAATGTCCTTGAATTCTCTGATATTCCTATAAATGTATACTATTAGATTTTAATATACATTATATTTACAATTAAGCCTATTTTGATTAATGTATATTGACTTATCTTTATCTGGGCACCTTTTTCAGCAAATATTGATATTTGCGATTAATTAATCAGCATATCAATTAATGAATTGAATAAAACATTTGTAACCAATTGACAGCCTTAAAAATATTACATTGCAGTTTGTTTACGCAATCTGATTTCAATTTATGATCAAGTATATACATAAAATCAAACACATAGTAAAAGGCAGAAGAGCTTAGTGTGAGCATTACCGTTTGATGGATCGTGTGTTCATCTTCTGTTTGTTGTAGAGTAGACGGTTGGTGGTGCAGGTGACCGAGATGGAGGGATCTAGACAAAGAGGTTCTGCTGTGGCCAGAATCAACTGACTCTCCAACTGAAGCTTATCATCCTGCAGAAATATCAAAATGGTGATTTGTGCTGAGAACCTGAACACCCTCCTTATTCCAATTATTATAATGACCTATAAATCGATCACTTATATTTGCATGCATGCTATGCTTGGAGACAAAGCATTAGTTTTTACGTTTACACAACATAGCAGCATATCAGATGATATTTAAAAAAAAGAGCCTGCTGAGCATCAGATAACAAAAAAGGATTCAGGACTGCTGAATCAAACAGAATGTACATAAAATGTACACATACAGTCTATAAACCAGTGTGCATGTTGTATATTTGTTAAACTATGCTGGTCAGAATAATTTTGCCAACATACCTGTATAATATTGCCCTATTAGATGTATAGAGATGGCAGAAATTGTTTATTTTAAAAGGTAAAACAGGTAAACAACCATAATTATTCATGACTATAGACACTTCTACATAAAAAAAATCCTCAATTACCTTGTATAATAATTCAAATATAGGCTCTTTACCTGTGTCCACTTGTGGTGATCACTTGTCATAGCGTGAACATCACAGATCAGGGTCTGGGGTGGAGAAGAGACAACACAGTGAATTTATGACAATCACTACATCATACAATTGTCTACTTTAAAAAGTTCAATCAATTGGAATATTTAAATGCATGCATTCTTACTCAACAACTGAATGCTGTTCATGGTTATTCACCTGCATAGTGGGTCTCAGTAGGATATGTCGACTCTGGTAGGAGGGCGTCTTTGCATTCCCAGACTGTCGGTAGTCCCTAACTTCAGCTATGACACAGCCACAGTGGAATAAATTGACCTGACAGAACAGAAGCAAGATAATATTACAGATAGAATTTCAAAAATGTAAATCTGATAAGTAACTCACTGTATTAATACACGAAAAGCAAACACCTCTTTAATGAAAACAGCATTATTAAACAGCACTACACTTACAATGACACTGAATGCATTTAATTAAAGTCAAATTTAGGTTGATTAAATTAGAAATTAAATGCATATTGAATTCTGAACACGATCTTAGTCAATGACTATTAAAGCGAACAGACAAAACAAGAAACCTCAGCACTCGGTGTAAAAAAATGCACACAACTGCACAGATAAAACTAGGTTTTACAGTGATGCCACTAACCTGTGATTTTTCTAGAAGGTCTACCAGGATGGGCGGCAACTCTTCAGCATCCAGGTAATCAAGTAACTCTCCTTCTTCATAGCGAAGCCGGATTGTTTCTGAATCTAAAAGTTAGTGATGAAAATGTGACTTTACTCTACTAAGACTCTACTTAAAGGGATAGTTCACCCAAAAATACAAATTCTGTCATCATGTCGCAACCTGATCTCAAGAAAAATCGTACATGTTTTACGAGTTGGCTACTTCGTATGATTTTGTACGATTTCATCACGTGCAAATGCCCGAATTTGTAACGCGGAAGTAAGTGTGAGTTCCGTGCGCGAGGCATCAAGGACATGCTTATTAATATTATGACCTTACCCAAACCCCTTATGATAGGAAGCCGTTATGTGTGTCCAGTGGTGGGAATGGCCGAGATTCACTGGGGGGACACTAATGGGGTGGAGGGGGTGAAAGGTCACTGAACAATATTCATGAATTATATGTGCATAAAACACCTTTCATTCAACAGAATTTGCTTGGAGAGAATTACCTGTGCAATTCCTACACATGGGGGGGCAGTCACACAAACCTTTTAAATACATGTGTTAAAGGTTAAAGAACGGTTAAAAAGAACTGCCTCTCAGTTTAGTGCAGAATTGATCCTCTGTCCAGCAGCTTGTGAGAATGCAACCTGCACAACTGGTGGCACCCTTATCTTCACTCTCACTAGGCTGTTCAGGTCGTTCTATATTCTGCCCATTTTCCTTGTTCTTTCCAAATCTTGATCCTCTGCCTTCTCTCTCCTAGATTTTTTGCCAGGTGGTCCAAAGTCATTTTATAATGTTTTTCTCATCCTACCCAACTGACTGTCTCTATTCCATCAAACTCTTCTCTCTCTTGTTTTTTGACTATTAACAAAAATAAAGGTGACACTTAGTGACAGGTCAGTGTAATAAAAAATTAAATCTCCATTAATGACAGTTAAAAAGCTTAATTACATATCTCTATATTGACATACATAGTTTCTATTTACAATACACATTTAGGCTAACATAACTATGGATATAATGCTTATTAAGATAGTAAAACTAAACACATTTGTTCTAACAAAAACTAGCCAAATCTACTAGATATTTCTCCTTTCCCCTCATAATGAATGACTGAAGGGTAACTTGTCTCAGCCATGCTAAACCATACCCTCCAGCACATGATGAAGCACTCCTGTGTCAGTTTATTTGTGTATTGTATTGTGACTCACGAGTGAAATACGTTTGTACATTCTTCAAGTTTGTGAATGTCAATTGAGCGTGTGAGGATTTGTTGCGTGCATTTGTTTATGTATGCATTTGTAAATCTGTCACATGCTTGTGGATCCCCATGCTAATTATGAACCTGTTGAGCGCATATGTGGGAGGTTTTGAGGGCATGGTTTCACTGAATACGTGTCTCATCTACTGTAAACACGAGCTCTTCGTATGATAAGCAGCTTTATCAATGTAATATAATCGTTTCCGAATAGTATCTGATATCGGATCTGTTAAAGTAGCGGTAAGATTATCATTCGGTGCATCCCTAGACTCAGTCAACTTACCTGAAGTAAATACTGAGCCTGAGGTGATATGATGACGCAGAGTCGCACACTGACAGAGAGGCATTCCCATTGGCTGCGTGTATTACGTAATTTCTATCCATTTGCTAAAGTCAAAACAACGCAAGTTACGCAACCACAGACGCAATAGATCCCACTACATTCATGTGCGTAACTCACACAGCTTTCATAGACTATTCAGTGGATAAAAGATAAAAAATAAATATCCTCTTCGTTCACTTAAAATGTAATCAGTTTGAACCGGAAACCTCGAAATTCACTCCCCCCCATTTCCAGCCCTGTGTATGACAGAAGCAAGAAATTGTCGCTTATCAGATGAAAACGATTTCAGCGATGTCATTGTCTGTAGTGAAAGTCGTGCGATATCATACGAATTAGCCATAAGTCGTTCGAATGCTTACGATTTTGCTGAGGGTGTGTTGCATATCATCACCCTCATGCCATCCCAGATGTGTGTGACTTTCTTTCTTCTGCTGAACACAAACAAATATTTTTGGAAGAATATTTCAGCTCTGAAGGTCCATACAATCCAAGGTAATGATGACCAAAATTCTGAAGCTCCAAAAAAGCACATAAAGTCAGCATAAACGTAATCCATATGACTCCAGTGTTTAAATCTATATCTTCAGAAGTGATATGCTAAGTGTGGGTGTCAAACAAATCCATATTTAAGTAATTTTTTACTGTAAATTCCCTCATTGCCCAGTAGGTGGTGATATGCATCCAAAACCCAAAGAATGTGAAAGTGGAGATTTATAGTAAAAAAGGACTTACATTTTGATCTGTTTCTCACACATATTTCTTCTGAAGATATAGATATACCAATGGAGTTGTATGGATTACTTTTATGCTGCCTTTACATGCTTTTGGAGCTTAAAAGTTCTGGCCACCATTCACTTTCATTGTATAGACCAACAGAGCTGAGATATTCTTCAAAAAATGTCAGTTTGTGTTTAGCAGAAGAAAGAAATGTATACACATCTGGGATGGCATGAGGGTGAGTGAATGGTAAGAATTTTTTTGGGAAAACTATTCCTTTAAGTATCATGTGTAAATTACCAATGATCCAAATATGAAATAGTAATAACAATGACGCAATACCAGATCCATTTTTTCCTCTGAGCATAAGAGAGTATCCTTCATTTCCAGGGTACAAGTTGACCACCAGACATGAAACTGATTCCTGTAAGACCAGCTTCTCTAGTAGATTCACATTTCTACGCAGATTCTACAGAAAGAGGGCACCAACATTCATATATCATTATATTACGATTTAATACAACCGTTTCACTCAATTTAAAGCCTCAACAAACAAGAACTCCTGGATATATGCTAATAGACACGTATAAACAAATTAGTGAGATCCTATAACTGAATGGCCTCAATGCTGTAACTGTAATAAAGGTAATTTCGGGTGTTTACAGATGCTGACACTCACCTTCAACTCAGGCTCTTTTTCACACTCTTCAAGGTACAATTCATAAAGTTTCTGATATAAGGATTTCCTTCCACTGGAAGATATTCGTCTCTTTGCCGGTCGCTGACGAGCACTTTCAACAATGTACTTAATAGAAAGTAATAGAAAATTGCAATGTTGGAGTAGACTGAATGCATTATTGTCATATATACAAATATTATAAAAATTCTCATGCATATTGATTTTGCATTGGCAAACAACTCAGTAGTACGAAAATTGTGTTGTATTCAATCAGTACATTGTAAATACCACATGTCCATACAATAAATATGAATAATAAAAAATAGTTTACTAAAGTAATATAGTTGCTTTTTGAGATCAAATAAAAAAGGCATTTAGCATAAAGAATCAAATACAGAAAATACCTCAGCCCGATCCAATGCATATTCTAAAACGTGTTGCTGCAGAAGAAAGTTAAAAAAAAATAAAATTCCATTCACTGCTCTGAGATAATCATGCAGAGTAATCCTCATCATATCACACTTAAAGAACTCATGTCAAAACAAATAACTGAAGATGCACATTATTGATATAAAGATAACTACGCCATAATACCACTTCCATTCCAATACTGTTAACAATCCAACATATGAGCTCTTACCATTGTGGTTGATGTGTGACAGGAGGCGATGTTGTGTTACACCAGCACTGCCACCTCCACACACACACCATTCAAGCCCTGTGACCAGAGAGAGACATTCATAAACATACTTCCTGGTCTCCTGGCAGTTTGCATTCAGAACCCAAACACCTACATCTAATAACAAGCATATATTTGGAAATAAACAAAGTATGAGACATGACCACAGCTCATGATGCCAGTTATGCATCTATTTATGCAAGCAATCACAACATCTAGAAAACAAACGTGGCTCACTTCAACAGAATGATGCCAAAGTATGTGTTAAAAGATGCAATGACGATACATAACATGCATTAATGAAATGCAGAGGAATATGATCACAAGAGAAGAAGCTAAACTTCAGTACAGCAGCTCCAGCAAACGATAGGCTGGCTAAGCACAGCTAACAGACCACTTCAAATGCACATTTTCACACAACACGGCCAACTGACAGACCAGGTCGTAAAGTGACAGTGGCCACAAACATCAAAGCAGACTTGCCAATCGAGTTGCATCACCATAGGCAGGAAATCCAAAGCAAGAAGCGGAATAAATGTCCCAGTGCCTTCAATGAAAAAAACTCACAGCAGCCATTTTGTTCCAGTGTAACAACAAAATCCAAACTTCCGGTGTGCGCGCCTGTAGGAGGCGGAACCAAAGATCCGCAGCGCGCGGGGCAGCGGGCCCTCAAGTTAACCGCAATTATGATTTCCTTCAACCGTTGCTAAAATTCATGATATATTTATTGTTGACTGGTGGTTTTATTGTTAAAATTATAACTATGGAAATCATAGTATAGGTCAGTGCCTACCGTGGTATTTTTGAACGGGAAGTATTTAATGTGTTCTAGGATTAACATATTAATTGAATATATATATATTCAATTAATATATTCAATTAATATTAGTTTTTTTTAATTATTATTAAGAAACATTTCACTTACAGAATATGCTGTCTGAGTCATGGCCACCACTAAAATTCATATAATGGAAGTGAGTGACCAAAATGTTGAAGCTCCAAAAAGTACTTAAAGGCAGCACAAAAGTAATCCATACAGCTCCCGTGGTTAAATCTGTATCTTCAGAAGTGATATGATACATGTGGTTGAGAAACAGATCAAATCAATACAAGATAAAGTCCCTTTTCACGATAAATGTCCCTCCCTGCCGAGTAGGTGGCGATATGCATGAAGAATGTGAATCGCCAAAAAAGAAGTGAAAGTGGAGACTGATGGTAAAAAATGGATCCGTTCCTCACTGAAAAGTTTACATTGATCTTTAAAATGTTGGTACCCATTCACATGAATCGAATGTGCCTATGCTGGTGAACAACTCCTTTAAAAGACATTGTTTTAGACAACTGGCCTGTTCGTTTCAGAGAAAATGTCCAAGGCACATTTCAAACACATCCCTATCAGTTGCTTTTGAACCACTGGATCATAAAATAAGAGTCACACCAGATGTGTAGGAAAAATATTTTTATTAAATAATTCCCTTAAAGAAAATGTGCACATCACTCCAGAAAGCATCCACATCAAACAGAAAGCATCCAGAAATATTCTATACTGATGGAAAGCTCCACTAAAAATGGTATTGCATAAACATCTCAATGTCACATAACACAGGCCACTAGAAAAAATTCAATCTTAAAAAAGGACAAATAATACCACAAGCAATGCACAAACATAAAAAAAATGAATAACACAATTTATATCAACATAAACAGGTTAACATTTAAACGCATGGGCTACATTTGCAACACACTCAAGACAGTAATGCATGAAACTTGTCCAACTTGTGTAGTTCAAATCATATTCTCTGCCGCAAGAAAATAAACTAATTTGGGCAGAGTGCTTGATTATTAACTCCAAACTCCTGTATGTCGAGATACGATTAAACCATAATACAAGTATTTAAAACTACACAATGAATGTAAACAACACTTCATATTGCTTTTTTTGTTCATCTATCATTACTGACAAATGAATATCCAGAATACATTACTTAATGTATTAACCCACTCATATAAAATACAATATTGGGGTGGCGGGGCGACCTCTTTAATAAAAACCCCAGAGGGGTCAGTCAAATTTGCATCTCTTACAAAGAGAACAGTTAATTGAAATATATCTAGCTGATTTATAATTTTGCATTGTTATTATTTACTTCATTTTTTAAATTCTGGTGATAATGGACAGGATTAAACCATGAATGTATCAATGCAGAAAGTAAACCGGAAGGTCTGATTCTCTAAACACCCACCAGATGGCAGCACAGTCTGATCCAAAATTCAAGGTAGGTGGGTCAAAGCACACATTGTCCCACCTCTACAGTCAGTTTTATGCAGACCACAAAACAGAAAACACAGCAAAAAACTCTTCTATAAAAACATAATAATACAAAGAAAACCACTCAAAAAAAGCACATGCGTATTTGGGGGGAGGAGACACTGATAAAATTGTTCAAAAGGGAGTAAATTCACACCAAGAAAAATCAATTAACTAATTTGGTTTCAAATATTTGTAACAGGCAAGCCATTGTACAAACAAAATAAATAATGAAATTGTTACCATGAGGTAACAAAGCCTTTGGTTAAGCTCTTGTTCAGATGGTTAAAGATATCACTCCAGTTTTAATACCAGCACCATGTCATGCCACAGCCAAAGCCAGGCCTTGCAAAGCTCTGCTTAACAATTATGAAAGATCAACTAACCATACCAATGGAAGCTTACATATCCAAATACATTTTTCCTTCCTAATTCCTCCTAAACCTTAAAATGTTGACATACCAAATTTGAGAAAGAGCTAAACATTAGCACAACTTGTTTAGCTTTTAAGAGTGCAATGACAAATGAAATGTAATCTTTTCAATTGTGCTGTACCTTAGCGTAACACTAAAATATGCTTTGGAGTAACGGAACAACCCAATCTGCTCCACACTCATTAACAAGTTCCACTGCAATGAGCAGAGGGAGGGAAAAAACTCTTAACTAAGCAACAGTTACCACAGCAACACCACAACCAATCAGCAAGCACAAATGTGCAAGAGGAACTGATCCAAGTCTATTAACCACCCAAAAATTATCAAGTGTGGAGAGTAAACAGTGATGAGAAAAAAAGAAAACAAATTACACATAAAATCTAACCATGGATAAAGTTCCATGTTAGTGAAACTTTGTGAAATGTTGAGTTCCATAAACACCTCGATCTGCATAGTAACACTTTAGACACGTGTGCAAAACACTGTTTCCCTTTCAAACTTTCAATGTCCAATTCTTAAAATTCAAATTCAAGAACGGCTGAAAATTTTTGAAGTTGCCTTGAAGAGCACAGGGACCTCAAATTCTCATTAGCACACTAAGAGTGGAAAGCAAAGGAGTGAGTTTCTTGTTTAAGCTTTGAGCTTTCTTAGGTCCAGAGAAAGCTTCCACATTAGTCTATGTGAAGCAGTGATCTTTGTATTGGGAGACGTTGGTGTCCCCAAAAGCTTTCATTCTACTGGGTTGTTGGCAGCTTTGATCCCTGCTCTCCCGATCTGAAGCCACGGCAGTTTGGCACAGTTTTTGAAGAGCTGCTCGATGGCTATGTGTCGCACATGCAGCTCTGATGAAAGAGAGTCCTTCTCCTGTACAGCCACAGAGAGCTCCTCAAACACATCTGAGTGAGAGAGCGAGAGAGTAAGAATTAGTTCAAGGGCTCCAAACACAAAAACAATTTGCATTAACAGCTGCATTAAATATGCATGCATTTAATACATTCACTACCACACAATAGTTTCACTACATGGGGATTTTGCACACAGAGGCAAGATGGTATATAACAATTGAAATACTAAATGAATAGTTCAATCAAAAATGAAGCTTCTGTAATCATTTTCTTACTTTCAAGTCATTCCAAACCCATTCGATTTTTTCTATAGCGTAGAACACAAAAGAGGATGTTTTGCAGAACGTCCAGTGTGCTCTTTTCCATAATGGTGACTGGGACAATTAAGCATCAAAATCTGCATTATCTTCCCCTCCACCAAAGCTCTACATTAAGGTGCATTGCACCAAGTTTGAAGTCAGTCATGGCGAAAGCCATTGGTTCATGCAAGCCACATTACAGATCACGTGGTGGCAAGTTTGAAAGAGCAAATGAGGTATGAGAGCTAAATAGTCACTTAAAATGTAAAGCTATCATGTAGCTTAAAAAGACTAGGAATATTCTGCAATAGATGAATTAACTATTTTTTGGTGCTTTTTCAGTCCTTCCTGGAGCTTGATAGGTAGTGGTAAGCTGTAAAATCAGTGTAGAATTTTTTTTTACTTTTTTGTGTTCCATAGAATCATACATTTTTGGAATAACATGAAGGTGAGTAAATGATGGCAGAAAAGTCATTTTTGGGGTGAACTATTCCTTTGGAGGGTCTGAGTTTAATAACTCACTTTGTATCTGTAACAACAGCTGCTCATTCATCTGACGAAGCTCCTCCACACTCATCCTCACCACTAAAAGAGAAAGACAAACAATAACCATCAGAAGATCTTATTTAATAAATAAATAAGGAAAAATTTATAAACATGTCTCCTTTCAGAGCTGAAAGCCGAATTACTTTATAGCAGTCCTTGACACACATTCTCTTCAGCTTGTGTGGCTTTGAAAGGTACATGGTGCGAGCCTGATGTCGCATCTTTTTTTTTCTTTTTTACAAAAAAGGAAGCCTTTCTTTTGTTGAGATAAAAGGATGCAAATGAGGTTGACATTAAAGAAGGGTGAAATCAAGGTCATCGGCTGTTTTTTCCTTTGTGTACTGTATTGATGGGAAAGATGGAGAGATATAAACCACCTGATTGAGGTCTGATGCTCAGGATATCAATCACATCTTTTTATTTTCCCCCTCACTATTTCTTTATTGTCTCGTGTCATTTGATCACTTCTCCTGAAATGCTCTGAAATGGCTTTAAAGCAGTGATATTTTTTCTTAAATCAGAATATCCATCATTTCAACCAAACAGCCTTTTTTGCCGAGTAGATACAAAATGTTAATACAGCAAAATGTAGTTACAAATAAATCTAAATATTTTTTCACCAAATACACAGAGAACAATATTTTATTATTTTATACGCATTATGAACCAGTACAACACCACATAGTAAACTATAATTAAATTTTTCACAGAAACAGTCACACTAAATTTCAAAAAGGTAGGTAAAATATTTCTAGTATTTTTTTTATCTATATTAATAATAAATAATTGTTAACGAAATGAACATATATACTTTTTTTTTTTTACATACGTTAAATTTGCAACAATAAACAACACTGTTATATATATTTGTATTTTTTTTTCATAGAAACTGACAGCAAGAACTGATTCGCAAAAATGGAATGGAACGTAGGCACTATTTTATTAATTTAATTAATCACTGTAATAATACTATTTATAATTATAAAATTAGAATTTTTATATTAATAATATGTATAGTATTATTAACACTTATTATTATTATAATCATCATTATATTGCTTTTTACTAAATTAACATGGGAAAGAATATTTTTTCATTTTTATTTACACACACAAATTTACATTTACACAGTAATATATTTTACAAAAACATTTTAGAGTTATAATGCAAATTAACAGTTTAACCGATTCACAGAAACTGACCATTTCAAAGCACTGATTAAAGAAAATGGAAAGTAAAACTTTAGTAAATTTGATGGCCAAATAAAATGTGCATTAAAATCAATGCAATAATCATAATATTGGTTACTTTTATATCTCCAACAAAACAATATTTTAAATATGTGATATATAGCCTATCCCTACTATGTTTGTGTGCATCTTCAAGCAGATCTCCAGCACTTACACTCTTCTCGACTTTGTCCAGTGTGTCCCCTTTGTCTGGCTTTGTCTCTCTGATCTCGGTTGTGCTGTTCTCGTGGGTGGTGTCTCTCTCCGCCCCACAATCCCTGATGTGATCTCTGCAGCAGGCCGAGACCAAGCTCCTTAGCAGAGTGACAGTCCAACATGGATTTACCAAATTCGGACACGGCCATTGATGCCTCCTCTGCCCAACGTGGGGAGTACCGGGGCACTTGGGTGTTCAACTGCGGCACAAGTTTCCTTCCGCCCTGCTGTGTGTGGCACAGAATCGGTTTGGCCCCCCAGTTCCCGGGTGTCTCTGTGGATATGGAGTCTCTGTTCTGGGCATACTGTATAATGCGGTTGATTCGCTGGCTCAGTGTCCGTTTCACGCCCTCGTATGCACTGTGGGAGGCCTTGGCACGGGACAGCTTCTGGTTGGCAATGAGATGGTACTTTTCGAAGCAGTCCCTATGCCCACGTAAAGATTTAGAGTGCAGCAGAGTGACACTGGATACACCTGGTGTAAACACATAAGAAGACATGCTGAATTATGAACAATTATGACTGTTATGGGCTAAACACAGAGCAAACACTATTCAAACTGCACTATTCAAAAGATAGGTGTGTAATTTCTGCTAAATTAGTGGCACCAAATCAATTCTCCCCAGACATATCTGACAGGCAGGTCACCTCGGTTATGGTTCATTAAATGTGTCTGTTCTACTTTATATGTGATATGGTGTAGGAATGTCTAAAATTAAGCATAAAGGTATCTTTAAAATCATGATAGCAGTAAAATGTTATCAATTGTTTGATTTGTGTTTGCATGCATGTATAAGAAATAAACAAAGAGGTATGTAATGGTTTAGTACAGAAATAAATAAACTATGCAGATTTGAGTGACAGCCCTAAATAAACATCATCTGAGAGATTACATAAAAACCCACACATTAAATATCCAAATTACTACTTCTGGAGGTATCAAGGGAAATCTCTTTGGAGTATCCAGAATGAGGAAGAAAAAAAATCTATATTTTAAACAGTAGACAATGCTTAAATCTTCAAGGAATTACAAGAAAATAAAAGTAAAAGGTCTTGGGATTAGTGTTTTAGCGGATTACCGGTACTAACAAAGTATCATGATACCAAAAAAAAAATTTAAACGGTACACCATCATCTTGTTGCTAATTTCGGTACCATATTACAGTATGTGGTCATTAGCAAAATTATATGAGATGTGACAGTTTTGAAATTAAATCAAGGACAATTTGAAAATAATCAAATTCTGCTTCACACAAACGCACAGTCGCACACACTCACACAAGCGCAACACTCACTACTGGTGCTTAATTTTCATGCGGTGTGTTTAGAGTATAAATGGCTGTTAACACTTAAATGAACTCCTCCGTTGCAGCTCAGAGATTTTAGCTCGAGAGTCACGATGGGAGTATTCCAGCATTAATGGGAAGCTTGATATAACAAACCTAGCAAAAACAGGAAGAACTAAAAAGGTCTGTAAAAATAAAAGTACCGCTAAAATGAAAGCTCTATTCAACTGGATATGTGAAAATGAAGACCTAAAAATATACCTACTGTATAAAATTTTAATATTCAAAAAGTAGCAATACTCCTCATAGTAATAATTATATAATATTAAATGGTTGTATTATTATTATTATTATCATCATCATCTGTAAGCAATATCACAAACCCAAGTAGAGGTCGACCGATTAATCGGCCGATTTTTTGCATTTTTTACATAATCGGCATCGGCCAATATCCACGCATATCAAGCCGATTATTAGGCAGGCGCATCTGTGGGCAGCCTAGTGTTGTTGTGGAACACGTGTTCGACGCACACTGCCCCTAGAGTCATTCTCCAGCAGAGTGAGCAGACCTCATCCAGTGCCTAAGGAAGGAGCTAAGTTCCTTGGAGAAAACAGTAAGGGTTAAATTTGTATAAATTCTTTAGATTTAATTAAAAACTTTTGATATGTTACTGCCAATTTCAAGAAAAAACGTGACAAACGCGATAGTTGACATGACGTTCGGCTACTTTGCATATTGATAGCGTAGTTGAAGTTGCATTATCACAGCAGAAGGGTTGCTATCATGTCACAATAATTAAGCAAGAATTTTGCAATTACAGACAGTGAATCTGAGACTTTTATTTGTTCTGTTTGTGTGTCTTATATTTGAAAGGGTTGTCACTCAATGCAGAGAAATAAGTAATAAAAATATACCAACACAGTATAGGCTAGTGAAGGACTGGCTTTGGTAAGCTCGGACGTTATCAGTTCTGCTGTCGGTACTGGAGAAATTAAGAAAATACATTTTATAGCAATAAAGAGAGAAAGTTATTTTATCTCGCCAGCCATTTCTATGTATAATAATATGAAACCATTTGTCTGTGATGCAATTTAGCTATTCGCAGTGAGAGAGAGAGAGAGATCTCTCACGCGGTGCTACAGCGAGCGCAAAACGAGCCCTGCTAAATGAGTGACAGAACTAAACATTCAGACATTGCCTGGATTAGATCTGTGATTATTAGTCTGATTTTATTTTAGATTTTGCCTTCCAAAGATTATAAAAAGAATATTTATACATAAGCCGCATTCTGTCTAGCACAACTTGCTTCCCTTCACAGCGGTGCACTGACATTTGTCCCTAAAACTCAAACTTAACGTCAGAATCAGCACGATCGGTGATTGTTGTAAAATGCAGTCTAGCTACTGTTGCTAAATTGCGGGACACATTAAATAATAAAAAGAGCGCAAGAGAGACCGTTCCCAAGGTGGCGCGTGCTCCGAAACACACCGCAAAGAGACAAGCAAAATATAGGCTACTTTGGGTTTCATGTGCGCGTCTAAACGATCAAATGTACACAAAAATATGTCAAAACGACCGGCTTGGAGATTCACTTAAACACGGTTTATGTGTGAATGAATGAATAACTTATGCATTAATAAGCATTAATCTATCTATGATAAACTATGCAGTGTTATTTTACAATTGATTACTTTATTAGATTTCTTTTTAGACCACACCTGAACAGTAATGTTAGTAGACCTTCCTGAAATTAAATCACTGTGCCTATATAACGTTTATATTTGTGTAATTATATATATATATAACAAAAAGAACCGTTAAGAATACCGTTAAAGTACCGGATCGATAAACAGTATCGGTAAGATTGTAATACCATTAAAACCTTAACGATACCCATCCCTAGTTATGCCTGTGCTTCTCTTGGATGCTCTGAATATTGGATTACGTGTCTGGATTGCCCCTTAATTAAAGCTGCATTTGGATCTCAACCTTTGTGTCTCGGAGCAGTTCGTAACACCTGCTTTGTTTAATATATTTGTTATACATTATTTATACAATATGTTTTTACATTATACATTTTTAATTTAAGTGTACAAGTGCAGATCGGTCAAGTGTTCAATAAATGTATTTGTTGAGAAATGTTGTCTATCTTAAGTAATTATTTGTGTTACATTTTATCTTTCAAATAAAAGGTTCAAATAAGAGGTTAAAAACAAGCACATATCGGCCAAATATCGGCCAAAATAAATCGGCAGCATTAATTGGCCATCGGCTGACCCGGATTTCAAAAGATCGGCATCGGCCTGAAAAAAACAATATCAGTCGACCTCTAAACCCAAGTATATTATCAGCATGTTGTGATTTTCTTTAATACTGTGAAGCTCTTTACTGCAGCATTTTATTTTACCAAAAATAAAATTGCTATTCTTTGGTAAAAAAAAAAAAAAAAGACAAAACAATTAAGTGTATTAAATTAGAATATTTTTATTTGATTAAATCTGTATCAATTTTATTAAACACCATTTGATCATAACATTTAATTAAAACATTTAACATGGAATCCAGAAAAATTTATAAGGAAAACGCATCATTTGTATCTGAGAGACTTTATGCAGTTCTTTTTGAATAAAGTAATTTCATGTAATTTCATAAAATCTGAGGCTTTTTATTTGTTCATTATAGTATCGATACTGAGGTACCAGGGCTGGTATCACACCGAAGCCAAAATTCTGGTATCGGAGCAACCCTTCTTGGGATTGATGCCTTTTTCACGCATTGATAATCAGCCATATTCCCTATGATTATCGATCTATATCGGCATTTTTTCCCAGATATAAATAGGGCTAATCATTGCACAATAGTTTTTGCACACAACATGGCATGTTCTTAATGGAAAATCACAGGAGATCAGCAGTTACAGAAATATTCAAACCAACAATCATCCATGCAATTATCTAATCAGCCAATCTTGTGGCAGCAGTGTAGTGTAAAAAAAATCATTCAGCTTCAGTATTTGTTCACATCAACCATCAGAATGGAGTAAAAAATTTGATCTCAGTGATTTGGACCATGGCATGATTGTTGGTGCCAGACAGGCTGGTTTGAGAATTTCTGTAACTGCTGATCTCCTGAGATTTTCACACACAACAGTCTCTAGAATTTACTCTGAATGGTGCCAGTGAGCGGCAGTTCTGTGGACAGAAACGCATTGTTGAATGGCGAGACTGGTTCGAACTGATAAAGTACAGTAACTTAGATAACTAAGTTATAATATAGCTTACAATATAATTGTGGTGAGAAGAATAGCATCTCAGAATTTTGGTAGCACGAGGGGGTTCCTACACAATATTAGTCAGGTGGTTTTAATGTTGTGGCTGATCAGTGTATATAAAATCTGAGTCTACATTAAGGCAATTACATTTTTATAATTTCATGTTATTATTAAAAAAAAACGAGGTAAAAGTTGCCATTTTCAAAAAATATGCTCTGCCTGTGTTATGAGATTTCATGCATAAACACACACTCGTCTGATAAGCTTATGAGTTCGCTTCACATTGTCTACTATAAAAACATATCCTTCTCTGCTGGTTTGCATGACTTCAATGAGGATCAAAATATTAAAGTACTGTCTTGTAATATAACTTGGCTTTGCTTTAGAAGCACAGACGCTATTACATGTGTTCTTCTCTCATCCAAAACCTCAACAACACACAAATACATAGCGCCCCTCAGTGGAATCAATTGTAACTTTGAGATCTCGTATGAGATTTCAAGATAATTCAACGCTGCTCACAACAGTGAAACGCGGAAAGGAAAATGTATTTCCGATATTAGAGTCGTTTTTAATACTCAAGTAGCTGGTGCAGAACGAGTACTCTATTACTTGTGCACATCCTTAATATAACAATGCCGCAATAACATGGAGAAAATTATATATTTTTTTTAGGTACAAATTTAATCTGATCCAATATCATATTTTCAATACCTAATTAGACCTTCAACATCTAATAAACACAGTAAAACTGATCTCTGATGAGCTTTGAATGGAAAACAAAATCTGTAAACATCATTATCTCAGAGGAAATCAGAACCTGAAATCATCACAACTTCCTGTTTTCAAAGGGTCCTTTCTGAGAAGAGGGGGGGGATATCTGCTCTGTCTTAAAACTAACTTATAAAGTAGGCCAAGTACAAATAAGACACAAAGGCACAGAACGAGTGCTGCCTGGTGCCTTTGCGTGTTGTTTTGAGTGAGGATGTGCCATTTGTTGGCTCGGCTTAGATTTGTTCAAACATGTTTTGCGTGCGAGTTCTAATCATGACACATAACAGTCAGTTTTGAAGACTGTGGCTTGCACCGACACACACACTTCTCTTAAAGGGATAGCCTTGTGGGTTTAGAAAAACATGAGAATGAATAAATGTTATTTTCTTTCTTATCAGAACACTTGTATAACCATAAAACAGTGGATTAATCATAACAGAGACTGGCAGTTTCATTGAACATCATTCTCCTTCAAGGTTAGTGAGAATTGAGGAACTGTTCATCACGCCACGTGGTTTATTTCCAGTAATGTCCGTTTATAAATGTTTAACACTAAACACGAACTGTTGGGGGGTCTGGTTGAGCTGGACTCCCTGTGTGCTCAGTAGAGCAGCTTTAAGCCGAGAGGAGAACGCCACATAGCAAAAGCTTAATTCATTCACTGTCTTACGTTAAACCAATTTCCTGCACTCACATTGAAGTTTGAATAACAGGAAAGAACACTTTAGAGAATAGAGGAACTAATGGTTAGAACACCACACACACCTGAGGTGGTCTCTAACAGCAAATAAGAGCAAAGTTCTCAACATTTTTACTAGTCTTGCCAACCAAACAACAAGACCCTAAAGGAATAGTTCACAAAAAAAAAAGATTCTGTCATCATTACATTTCAAACATTAAGAATGTTCGCTCTTGGGGGCCTGGGTAGCTCAGCGAGTATTGACGCTGGCTACCACCCCTGGAGTTCCAATCCAAGGTGCGCTGAGGGACTCCAGCCAGGTCTCCTAAGCAACCAAATTGGCCCGGTTGGTAGGGAGGGTAGAGTCACATGGGGTAACCTCCTCATGTTCGCTATAACGTGTGGTTCCTGCTCTCGGTGGGGCACATGGCGAGATGTGCCGTGGAGAATAGCGTGAAGCCTCCAAACGTGCTATGTCTCCGCGGTAACATGCTCAAGCCACGTGATAAGAAGATTGACAGTCTCTGACGCAGAGGCAACTGAAAAAAAATGTCCACTCTTTTCCATATTATGGAAGCACATAGTGACCAGGGCCTATCAAGCTCCAAAAATGATAACAACAAAAAAGCACCATTTAAGCATTCCATACCACACATCTTGTGTGCTATACTTTAAGTCTTCTGAAGCATAATGATTGTTTGTGGAACTGACCGAAATTTAATAGATAATTCACTAAGTGTCTTCCCCATCACCACAGCTCGCAAATATCATGCACACTTCCAAATATTCAAACGTGGCACTGTATATTAAGGGTACAAAACAACAATCAAGAGCAATTAGGTGCCACTGATGTGTCTTAAATTTTTCCATATGTGAACGCAAGAGAGATTTGTGAGCTCCGGCGGAGGGCAAGATTTTGACCTAAAGTTTTGTCTTTTCCTCACACAAGCTACTGTATGGCTTCACAAGACTTGGAATATAGCGGAGTGTGCATTTATGTGATTTTTGGAGCTCAACAGCATCCATCGCTATTGGAAAAGAGCAGTGTGAGCATTCTATTGCCTTCTCAACTTTTGTGTGTTCCAGTGAGTCATATAGCTTAAAGCAACAAAAATGTGTGACATACACTGAAGGATTTCAGAGGCCTAACATTTACATTTTCTTCATCATTCATTAGTGGAACAAACTAATTGTGCGGTCTTTATCCAGTAAAGAGCCTGTAGTCCTAACACTAAAGCAGTGCCAATTTCTAAATAACTGATTTCTATATCTCTATTCTGCACCGCTGACGTTTGAGAGCAGAGAGAAGCAAGACTGTTCTGATTCAAAACCCTTTAGTAATGTAATGCACAATGGTGCTTGTGTAATACTCTGGCCTAAGTGTCTCCCGTTAAGTACAGAAACAGGAACAAAGATTGAGATGAGAGAAAAGAAGCAAGCCCTTGTAATCCCTGTTACTATTTAGAAATACAGAGATTAGCCGATCAGTCGAGGGTGGGGGTTGCTGTCATGGAAACGGTAATCTTATCAAGTGCAATCTATGTCATTTGCCTTTTCGTCATTCCAATAAATCAGAGATATTCCCCACTTCAGATAAACTGATAATTAATTTACATCAGAAACAAGAAACATTTGCGATGTCACAATCCAACGCTGAGTTACAAAGGAACAGTGCACCCAAAAATGAAGATTATGTTAGAAATGATTCACCCTCATTTTCTTCTGTGGAACACTAAAGAAGATGTTAGGCAGAATGTATCCCTCCCCATTCAATTTCATTGTATAGAAAAAAAGATGGTGAATGGTGACCGAGGCTATTGCAAACATCTCCTTTTGCGTTCCACAGAAGCAAGAAAAGTCATATGGGTTTGGAAATTGGAACACAAGGGTGAAAGGTGAATTTTCATTTTTGGTTTAACTATCCCTTTAAAACAACTGATTTTATATTTAAAGTGATTAAGTGATAATTCTACCATTTTCCCAAGGATAATAATGCAATTCAAAAGATAATAAATTAGTGTCCTCATTCTGACAAGTCACATATTGAGAAATATTTCCATTCCACTGAATCAGCAATCGTCTCATGTGCGTGAATTTGCACCCATGTGGGCTACTTCTGCTTTTTGTGTCCTTGCATGGATCACACTTGGCAAAAACTGGAGTGTCGTCAACAGATGCAGTGATTGACATGGTGGTGGTGTTAGACTGCATTTGTCACTGCACATTTTGGACACAGTGATACTCACCGCATGCCACACATGCACCAAAATAAACAGCTGCCAAAGAACCACATAGCTTCAACAAAAGCAATCAACATCAAGTGATCTGACTGCAGCAAAATCCACCCTGTAGTGAAAAATGCAAAATTATCATCACCATACAAGGGGACACGTCTCCCCCACTTTTTTGTAGCTAAAACTATCCAGTGGCCACTTGTATAAAAGAAGATATATCTTTATATTGTAAGCGATATTATTCTCATAATGTCACGCATCAGCGCCAGAGAAATCTTGGCCAGGACTTTTCATTCCATCTTTCCGCGCTGCGGAACTATGTTTAATAAATCCACTCCAGCACCACTGTTTTGAGTGCCTGATCCTCACAGACGATCTGATGAAACACAAACATATCATATTTGCAAATACGCAGAACATCTCAAACATCGGAGCATTAGGCGAATTTCTGTTTCATATGGAGATTCATACAGGAGAAATTAGCTCTTCGTATAGGTTTCTTGATTGAGAACCATTGATGATGAAAATTGCCCTACTTGATTAAGTCTTTGATTGATCAGCACAAAAAAGCGTTAATTCAATAGACTTGTACGTTCTATCATGAAAATTGTTATAAAAAATTTAAACATTACAAGTTTCTGAATCTAAAGGTTGTAGTAGGCTTCCATTGTGTTGGCAGACTTACTATGTAAGAGATTTAGCCAGCATGTTCAATTGTATATACTCCAGTTTTATATATATATATATATATATAAAAAACTGAATACTGTTCAAAGTTCACCAAAATGATATTTTCACATTTCAAAGATTAAAGTAGGTTCCCAGTGGGATCATTAACTTACTACAGGTCATATTTTTCACGATTGTCTAACTATATGGATACAGAGTTCACTTATTGTAGAAGGGAAAAAAAAAAAAAACACTAACGTTCACCAAAATTATAATTTCCCATTTTAAAGGCTGTTGTAACATAACCCTAACCATTTTTACTTACATAAACTTAATAACTGTATAAATCTTTACTTGTAAAACATTTGTAATAATTTAAATGATAGGAACGAATTGTATTTTTGGCTTGGCTTGAATTGAGTACATGTTTAACAATAATAATAACTTATTTATATCATTTTATGTTATGAGTGTGTGTAGCTCATCACAGGCGTACCAATTTTACATCAAAATATAACTGGTACCAATTACTTAACAAAATTTGATACATAAAAACAATTGTTCTGTGTATTATTTCTATAACATTTTTAGCAGAGGGCTTTATTTGTTTGTACAGACAAAATGAAAAGTAGTCTTCACCTTCACCTTAACATATTTTAACATTCAAATTTTCTGACAGAATCAGTCCATGAAAATCAAGAAGGTGAACATTTAGATGTAAAACTTATGTGAAATCTAAAAGAAAGTTACCAGACAAAGTTAACCAACCAAAGCATTTTTTAACACATCGCCGACCCCTAACTACCCGTAATAATCAATACAGTACGATATTTAGCACTTGGTGTGAAGAGTTTGAGAGATCCGTTGTTTCAATAACCATGTATATTTTAAAAGAGAAAGAACACATAATATACTGCACAAGTATATTAACATAAAGAACGACTGCCTTACAAACACAAAAACATGGAATGTTGTACTATCCCATGTGCTGAATACTATAGAAACTATGATTGTAATACTCCATAATACTGCCATACTGCGTTGACGTCGCTGGACATCATTTCCATCTAATACACGACAATTACTTGCTTCAGTCTCACACAACAGCTTCTTATCATGTTTACACACTCTACTGATTGGTTAAGTTTAGATAAGGGGTTTGGGTAAGGGCATAATATTAATAAGTATGTCCTTAACCCCTTGTGTGTGGAACTCACTCTTACTTCCGCATTAGACATACAGGAATTTGCACGTGAAGTTGTAAGAGTTAATGTGAACAACAACGTGCGAGACCATACGAAATAGCCAACTCGTAAATTATGTACGAATTGTAATGAGATCAGGTTGGCATAGCTATTGTTGAAAGCCGCTGATTATACTGAAACATGGAAAACCATTACTGAAATGGAAAGCTCACAGGAACTGGGAGGCACAGGCGAGCATGCTCAGTCAGCAAATCTGCACTCATCCACAATGCACACTGCTTTCACAGTGCTCACCGATTACCAGAACTCTTTAGACCTGCAGGGTCAAGAGAGGTAACACCATAATATAAACACAATCATCATCACAGAGCTGAAAGAATATTCATTATACAAGTTAGTTTTGGTCCTCTTGTTTGATTAGACAGTATTCCAAAAGAGATGATATTTCTTATAACAAAATAAATAATTGCTATATTTCCATTTTTGGATGAGCTGTCCCTTTAAATGAATATTCCATAGTACAGTTAAGCTCTAATCAACAGAATTTGTGGCATAATGTTGATTATCACAAAAAATAAAAATAAACAAATAGTCACCTTGTCCCCACTTTTTAAAAAAAAAAAAAAAAAAAAAGCAATAATTGAGGTTACAGTAAGGCACTTAAAATGGGGCCAATTTCTTTGCATTTACAGGCAGGGTGATTTTTACGCTCCGTATTTACACGCGTTTTAGGGTTTATGGTGTCACGTCACCTAACCCATCGCAACAAATTTATACAATTTGAAAACATTAAGCAATTTTGTCCCACTAAAATCTTGTTAAGATGCAGCCATTCTCCTGGCTGAGGTACCCTTGTGATAGGACACATTCCAATGCTGTTATGTAAGAGGATGAGAGACGGCCTCTGTCTGCAGCGCAGGCGTGCTGTTAGTCCTGGAGTAAGTTTGCTGAGCGGAGCAAGAAGTTAGCCAGACTAGAGGTCTTTTTAGGGCCAACAGAAAAAGTGGCTAGTGTATTTCTTTTCATCTAAAATAATTATGATAATCCATGGTAGTGTGCGGTAGGTGTGTGAATCTTCAATGGCCTCACGATTCGATTATGATTCAAATGGTTACGATTCGATTATAAAACGATTCTCGATGCATCTTGTCTTTCAATATCATTCTTTTTCAGTTTCTTCAAAATTATTTTTTTCCCCTCTCAATTTTTTATCTAACAGCTATTTTAAAAATCAGAATGAGTCACATTACATAAACTGGACTTTTACATTCAGTATGAGCTGTGAACAAAACATGGAACATCCACAAGATTAAATAAATGTATCACAGTTTTTCAGTTTCTTTCTTTTAGAAACAAAAAAAAAACAATAGCTTAAAAGCACAAAAAATATTGGTTCTCCATTAAAAAAATAAACGAAAACATCACCAACATCTCCTGAAATGCTGATTCGTCATAATTTTCTTCTGTGTTTTCCCCCGTTGTTTGCAAATCAGTGCAATTATGGGTGTGAGCTCGTCTTTCATGATGTTTGTTGGCTTCTTATCACGAATAAACTCTCCCATTGCTATGTGTGTGGGTTTGTGAAACAATTTCGGGTTCCTAATTTTATTCGGGCACAAATGGTCATGTGTTTGATACAGCAGGTCTGCAAACAGTCGTGTTTGCTTTAGTGTATGCACTTAACTCGCGTCTTTGTTTCCAAATCTGTCTTTGGCGCCTACCACTGCTCTGCCGTGATTTAAACTGAACTCAGAATCGATTCTGATTCTTTTGAGAGTCGATTCAGAATCGCAATGCATCGCTGAAACTATTTTTTCCAACTGAATTTTTCTTTTTGTATTTATAATATAAAATAATTATAAAAACTATATTTTGCATAGAAAAAAAAATGGAGCCTATATTTAGAACCATTAAAAATATTTGTTGGGGGCCTGGGTAACTCAGCGAGTTAAGGCGCTGACTACCACACCTGGAGTCACGAGTTTCAAATCCAGGGCAAGCTGAGTGACACCATCCAGGTCTACTAAGCAACCAAATTGGCCTGGTTGCTAGGGAGGGTAGAGTCACATGGGCAGGGCTGGGAAGAGAAATCGGCCCGGGATTTTACACAGCAACTGGCCCAAAAAAGGGGGCCTGGCTGTCCTTTTCTGCATATCTCGGCACCGTTTTGCATAACGCAGCAGCTCATTTTAGCTTATCGTGGCCCGTTTCACGGCCGACCCACCGGCCCGCTCTGTTCTCCCGATGGCCAGTCCACCCCTGATCAGCCCCAAAGTGCGTCAGCCCACCGGGAAAATGCTCTGTATGACAGATTACCAGTCCAGCCCTGCACATGGGGTAACCTCCTTGTGTTCGCTCTCAGAGAGGCGCGTGGAGAGTTGTGCGTAGATGCTGCGGTGAATAGCGTGAAGCCTCCACATACGCCATGTCTCCGTGGTAACGCACTCAACAAGCCACGTGATTGACGGTCTCAGACGCGGATGCAATGGAGATTCCTCCACCAGCCTGATTGAGGTGAGTCACTACGCCCCCACGACGACTTAGAGCACATTGGGAATAAAAATGGGATAAAAAATAAAAATAAAAAAAATAAAGAAAATATATACATATATCGTGACATAATTTACAAGACACTCAAGCACATTTTATTCACAATTCTTATAACCATTATAACGCAGCCAGACATTTTAGTTTCATTATTCCAATAGTTTTCAATGATTCTCGAAAAAAAGAAAAAAAAAAAAAGATGTTGCACATAGTATATAAGCCAGATGTCTTTGGCTGCTGCACTGCGTCTCGTTGTTCCAGTGTCTCACATATTAATTATTAAAAGACTGTTATAATGTAGTCTGATACAAAAAGTACACAAAATGGCCCATACCTATATAATATGCTAATTATAATTTCATGTTTCTTTTATAGTAAAATAGGACTAAGACATTTCTTTGGCAAGTTTCGTGAGAATCACCCATATAAAAGGAAAAATGCTTAGCACCAAAGGCATCTATTTTAAAACAACACAAGACCCTCGTACATCCATGTAACATTCTTTAGCAAGTGCAAACAAACCCAGTGATCATTCTGTGCTGTTCCATTCTTTACCAAAATCTTATTTGACTTGTGTCGCTTTTAAGAAGCGTTTCGGCCAAAACACAACCAATAATTTACATCTTTGTTTCTTTGGGGCTGGAGGACACGCTTAATTCGGCAAGTGACTTCCTGAGAGCTTATTTTTAATATGCATACACAGCTATAATAGTATTTTTCCTTTCTAATCTCTCTCTCTGTTCTTTGAGAAACCATTCTGTAAGGAAACAGAAAGCAGAACCGCCCAGCGCTGCAAACAGCATTTAGTAAAAAATAGCCACAGAAAGTGCCTCTTCTGCTACCTAGAGTATACCTAAAGACGAAACATTTATATATTAATCATGATGTTGCATTATCAAATGCAAAGGGTCGGACAAATGAAACTTGTCTAAAAATTAAACAAACAATAGTGAAGAAAGACCAAGTGTGTCCTTGTTTGCACCTCTCTCCCACTTTCAGTTTCTTTTGAAGCCAGGATGAATGTTTTCAGTGGGGACGCAGGTGTGTGGGTGTGCATTTGAGCGCTCCGGTCTGAACATGCACACTTAGTGTGTTTGTTTACCCAAGCAGAGGATGTTGAAGTCAATTGTATTTGGGGGAAAAAAAAAAAAAAAAAAAAAAGAGAATAACTGTTTGCAAACAGCCAAGACCTACAAGTGAGTACCAAGAGAGTACAGGCCTGTAGGTGCTCTCTCAAAGGGCCATGAGTGCTGTTTTGCAACACTTTGGTGCTCAGGCCGAGTGCTGCGGTGAGTCACTTCTGTTGCGACATACAGCTGCCTACAGCTCAAGATAGTGCCTCACCAGATCTCTCATTCTCCATCCTGTTAAATATTCAAGAGCGGTAACCTTCTGTAACAGGCATGAATGTTCAGTACGTTGAATTCTTAAGCTTGATCCTGTAAGAAATCCCAGTGAAGTCCTACAGTGGAGTCACAGACGCTTTATTCTTCAGCTCAAATCCAGATGCTTCATAAACTGGGATTATGAGTGTCAGAAATAAGCAGATAAATCAAAGAACACCATTTGTCAAAAAAAAAAGGACAGTTTAGTATTAATGTCAGAGTCTGTTTGAATTTCCAAAACAAGTCACAGTCCAAAATTTGTTGCTTAAAGGTGAAGTGAATTGTGTAATTTCTGCGCTAATATTGGCACCAACAGAAATGAAAAAATAAAGTATGTTTTAAACTACCTTTTCCAACACCCCTTAGACTCATCAGGCCCTTTTGCACTCTCTGATTCCCTATGAATAAACAGGCCATACTAAATAAAAGGTGATGGATGTTTAACGTCGTAATAAACAAGAACACTATAACAAGCACGCCAGACAGAAAGCATTGCAGAGGAATCGGCTCATCCAATAACAATAGCTGGATTGAACGGCAGATGGTGTCCAGGGGATCTAGCACAAGAGGTAGGATAGTTCTTGGTAACTACTAGTAAGTATAATGAATCACATTCCGAAAATCGTACGAATTTATCTGAAGCTCGACGGAATGAGCAGTAATGGTATTGTGTGGCAATACCAGAGTGTAGCTTACCTGTCGAGATACAACACAGCAAGTATCAAACCAAAATAAAACTCACTAAAAATCCTCCACCTTGTAAATGTTCACTCTGGTTTTACGGTCTTTGTCATGTCGCTTTAAAATGTGTTTTCTACACTGTTTCAGCAGTTCAGTGGTTTGTTTATCTTTGTAACCATAGTA
Organism: Xyrauchen texanus; assembly: GCF_025860055.1. Taxonomy (NCBI): domain Eukaryota; kingdom Metazoa; phylum Chordata; class Actinopteri; order Cypriniformes; family Catostomidae; genus Xyrauchen; species Xyrauchen texanus. Next base: position 24,408,386 of record NC_068318.1, read on the forward strand.
ACGTAGTACCAGCGCATGTTAGGAAACAGGAAGAAAAATTGCTATGCGCTAATTTGCTACAGGAATGCGCGAGCTCTACCAGTCGTCAGTTTCTGAGTCGATCGCTTTTCCTTTCCCTTTTTTGCTAAGGCAACGTCTGTGAGTATTTATCATCGTGTAACATTAGGTTACTGCTTATTTTAATTTTGTAAGACTATTGAGAAGGCTAATTTAGCTTTGTTTATTGCTGCTGTTGTTTTTTACTAGCTCTAATGTGTTAATCATATAAGCTGCACTGCTATGTTAGCTAATCAGTGCTATTTACACTGTTACTGTGTATTTGGGTTTGATTAATAATATAGACTTCTTATACTGTATTGCAGTTTCACAAAATTCCCAGTAAACTTCTTGGAAATGAATCAGCTGTGTCCTGGAGTTTCTTGGGAGTGTTTAAGCTGAATGGAATATAGTCCATGACAGTCTTTGTCTTTTAGCAAATCTTCAAATTTGGCGAAGCGGGCCACTCCAAATATAAATATCGATGTTTTTATAATGCCTGGGAGGCTCAGGGTTTCCAGTTCTGAGGGAGGTAAACCCACAAATGGCTTACTTGTAGTTGCTAATGTACAATAAACTGGGATATTAAAATGTATTTTGACATCAAAAAAGTTACACACTTCACCTTTAAGCAGCTAGACTGGTAGATCATTTAGTAAGCAAAGTCAGTAGTATGGGTCTGATACACATGGAACACACATACTGATAAAATGTGTAGCTTAAAGGGACAGAACACTTAAAGGAACAGTTCAACCAAAAATGAAAATTCTCTCATCATTAACTCACCCTTTCTTTTCTTTCTTCAGCAAAACACAAATAAAGATTTTTAGAAAAATATCTCTACTCTGTAGGTCTATACAATGCAAGTGAATGGTGATCAGACCTTTGTAGCTCCAAAAATCACAAAGGATACATAAAACTAATACATATGACTCCAGTGTTTAAATTAATATCTTCAGAAGCAGTATAATAGATGAGAGTGAGAAACTGAATAATATTTAAGTCCTTTTTACTCTAAATCTTCACTTTAACTTTCACTTTCAGATGTGAAAGTGAAAATTTAGGGTAAAAAAAGTACTTACATTTTTATCTGTTTCTTACCCACACATATTATATCGCTTCTGAAGAGATACATTTAACCACTGGATAGGTATGGAATACATTATGTGGTTTTTGGGGCTGCAAAGGTCTGATCACCATTCACATGTATTGTATGGACTGACAGAGCTCTTAGTGTTCTGCTGAAGAAATAAAGTCATACACATCTGGGATTTCAAATGTATCTTTTTGTTCCATTGAAAAAATATAAAATCACACGGGTTTGGAACAACATGATGAGGGTGAGTAAATAAATAACAGTTTTACATAGAGTATTAACTAATAGTTTTATTTTGGGGGTAAAATATCCCTTTCAATGCACTTTCAGTTGCTTTTGACAAAACAATCTGCAAAATGCATAAAATGTCAATGTAAAATTTGCCTCAATATGAACACCAGAGACCATATAGGTGAATTTAGAGTGTAACACAAAATCAATAGTGTAAGGGTGCTAAAAAGGAAAAAGAATAGCCCGAAAGAGATAGATGTTTGTTTTTCCTCAAGTTTTTCCACTGCTACTGTGACATTGTAAAGATATTTGCATGTATGACACACTCGTTACACAAGCTAGAATCTCAACAGACACACAAACACACACCTTACAAACGTTACAAATGCACAGGTACTTAATACATAGTCTCCCACTCTGTAATATAATCCACTAGTCACGCTTTGACAACCTGACCTAGATTGGCCACAACTACAGAAAGACTGTGCAGGCCTGTATTTGGACATGATCCTCATCACAGACACAACTAGATATTAAAGCTACAATGAAAACAGGCTTAACTCTTCAAAAAGGAAAGTGACATCATGTATGGAAATCAATGCCCTTTTTGGGGTTCGTAAGCACACATTGTTTTTAATCACAATTGATTTTCAGTTCCAATTAAAAAAGCCATTTTATTTGAGTCAGCTGAGCACCTTGAAACCGGAGAACCAAGTAAATAAAACTAACTCCAAAAGAAAATTTTTAAGAAAGGCATGCGATTCCAGAGAACATTATTTATGCCTAAGGCTACTTCCTGCCACAATAAAATATAACCCATTTGAGACACTCTCTCTGTAAAAAGTGCTCTTTGTGGACTGTTCAGAACAAAAATGACAGCTGCATAGAATAAAAACTGCAGCCCAATAGGAAAAGCTCCTCTAGCCTTAATAAGCTGAACATTAAGTAGATGCCAAAGTGGTACTTCAAACACTCCAGTTCATTTTTGAGACTCAAATAAAGTGGGTGACAAATGAATGAGTGGAAAATTAATGGGTGAGATGGAGAAGTGTTTTTTTCTAATTTATATTCAGTATAATCTGAACAAGAACTAGTAATTCTGTACTGGATTTAAAGGAATAGTTTACCCAAAAATTTTAATTCTCTCATCATGTACTAACCCTCATGCCATCCCATATGTATGACTATCTTTTTACTGATGAACACAAACAAAGATTTTTAGAAGAATATTTAAGCTCTGTTGGTCCATACAATGCAAATGAATTGTGGTCAGAAATTTTTAATTCCAAAAAGGCAGCATAAAAGTAGTTCATACACCTCCAGTGGTTTAATCCATGTCTTCATACGTGATATGATATGTGTGGGTGAGAAAGAGATAAATATTTATGTCCTTTTTTTTTTTTTTTACTATAAATTCTCCTCCCTGCCCATTAGGTGGCAATAAGCACAAAGAATACAAAAAGCAAAAGAAGAAAAATGTGAAAGTGGCAATTCATAGTAAAGAAATACTTAAAAATGTATGTGTTTCTCAACGTATCTCTTCTGAAAACATGGATTTAACCACTTTTATGCTGTCTTCATGTGCTTTTTGGACCTTCAAGATTCTGGCCACCATTCACTTGTACTGAATGGACCTACAGTGCTTATTTACTATTCTAAAAAAATTTTGTGTGTATCCTGCAGATGAAAGAAACTCATACACATCTGGGATGGCATGAGGGTGAATAAATTATCAAATAAATTTCATTTTGGGGTGAACTATCCCTTTAAGACATTAAAATGCCTTTCACCTCATAAAAAGCTATGTTAGATCTATTTATTTAGAATGCATGTAAACACACATGTAATCTTACCATCTATGCTCAGTTCAAAGCACACATGGCAGAAAGACATTGTTTCAGTATCCGTCTCTAGCTTGCAGATGCTGCAGATGTTGTCATCATTCAGATCTATGTTCACGAAGTGCTCCTCTTCCTCCATGGTGCCTTTGCAAGGAAAAAAGACAAAAGGTTATTTAACAAGTTTAATCTCTGAACTTCAGTGTACTAATGAAAAAACTGATTATACCTATTTGTACAAAAGATGCATATGCATGCATTGCCAAGAAAGCCGAGGACATTTTTGAGCCACATAAAGATAATGCAATTGCAAGATTGCAAGGAGAAGCACATAAATAAATGAAACCATGTAAACAAGACAGATGAGAAAACATGCAGAACACAACAGGAGTAGGAGGCTTCACTGCTCAGCTCCTGTAAATCACTATGGTCTGTTTTATACCTGATTTAGAACATTTTCTTTCATGGGAGCCATGAAACAAAGAACTGAAGTGTCCTCCATTTACACAACCAAATTACCTTACTCAGGACTTACATAAAACCGCCCTGTACATAAGGTCACAACTTGTTAAGTGCCCAGATTCTGTCACAATCTGGAGTTTATCATGTCCCTGTCTATCACAGCTAAATTACTATTTGATTTGCATAAAACCTATTTCATAACCACCCAACAGTTCTTTCTGATCCAAAATATAAATGCATTACCTTGCTTTCAACAGGTCTGAATAAGTTAAAGAAAGACTGGCGACGTTTCCTTTACATAGAAGGATGTCAAGCTCCATTATCAACCACAATAAGGTTGAAACACAGCTGTAATAAAAACGACATCAATCGTGGGCACATGTTTGACTCCATCTGTATTGCACGCGCCAATCATACCCACATTGATGGTAAATAAAATATAAAAAATATAAAATAAACTCAGGTTTGGAGACCTAATCAGTGGCATTATTTCCTTTGAGATGCTTTGTTACAACTTCAATCAGCCTAAAAACTTAGAATGTGAACATATATTTATTCCCGTCATTTAACACTTGCTGCACGTGAACATTTTTACAAATGGATCCATTGAAAACCCCACGAGACCGGACCAATACAAACCAAAGTTTTATGTATATTTGACCGGGAAACTTCAACAAAAGCTACCAGCATCTATAAAGTGGATTTTAACAATCTAAAGTTAACTTTATATGGCGAGAAAGAGATTAGGAAAGGAGAATTAACCAAACGACAACAACGCTTGAAGATTTTTAACCACTTCAATATACTGTTAAAACTATTTTAGGCATAAAAATCACGACTTAAACATCATTACACAACAAACGAGTTAAAATAAGAGAGACATTTCGTGGTGAAATACAACGAGGCTGAATTAGACCCGTTATCTGGTTGTCTACCAATAACAAAACAAATCCCATGAAAACATTGCCTTCTCAAGACGACACCAACAGACGATTCTTACCTTATTTGTTACGTTGTCAGAGGAAATGTAGGGATAATCCAGAGGCAAACAGGTCGAAGCTGGCTGACCTTTGAGGTGAACCACGCTTGTGGAGCGACGAGTGTTTTGTTATTGAAGCGGACGTCGAGAAGCTACAAGTACAGCAACGACAAAGAATGTGCGAACATTAGCGAGACAAACCACTCGAGTTCCCGCCATCTCAGATCACGTGCTGAACAGCTCCACCTCTCATTGGTTGCGGGGATTAGCAGGTCAGTTACTGTTAAATGTCAAGAAACTGATACAAATATTATATATAAATTCTTCAAAACATTCTTCTTATTTTGCTTTTTTAAATAAAATTACTTATTAACTTACCTTAACATGCAACATTTAAAACGATACCTTATAAGACAAAATATCTTAATATTGAGCCGCATTGCAGAGTGGGCAGGCTAGTCACTATATGCAATACTTGGGCAAGGGTAACGTTTCAGTACAAACCATTTTTGTTTTGAAGGAAGTAGCAAACATAAAAACATATTTGGCTGCTCAATATATCGACTTTTGTGCATACATATAGAATACGATTCAATAAATCTAATCTTTAAAGTTGTATCATGCGTTCTGGATAGAAATGTACATCATACATGTAGCCTGTAGTGCAGAACATAACTCACTTTTTTTTTTTCTCTCTGTCTTGTTGTATTTTTAGTGCACTTGAAGCTTCTGTCACCATGACAAATTCTTTGTATGTGTAAGCATACTTGGCCATAAAGCTCATTATGATAAAGCGGATTTTATTTAGTTTACGTATTTATTCTTTTGAATTTTGTACCCGTTAATTTGTGGTATTTAATCACCTCGCGCTTTCATACATGTGGGGAATTCCAGGAGGGAATTTCTCTCTTCTCACGTCACGTCACGTCACGTCACGGCACGTCAGATCAGCCCCTTTTCTCTATCCACTGCATCACTTTCATTCCATCATCCTTCCAGTTCCACCCAGTCACAACGTGAAGTTAAATCTTACATATGCCACGACTTCTCTTTCTGAACGCATAATTAGGACAGCTATTCTGTTGAAGATCCCTTTTGTGTGACCCTATTTTACTTTGATATGACAAGCAGTGCAGTCTGCTTTCATCTTGTGCCAGTTTTTATGATGGCACAAAAGAAGGTCCTCATTTGTTATTCTTTCCCTCTGCCATCTCATAGACAGACTGTCTGTAAGAATTCAAGCCAAAATCTCCCAGTGCATTCAGATTCTCAATCCATGTGCATAACTGTCTTTGATAGAATCATTCTGGCAAATAATCTGTCTATCGTTCAGTGAGGAACACTGTCACAGTCGTTGCTTGACCAGTGCACAATCTCACCTCTCTTTTCATTGATAAATATGCTTGAAGTAGCCATATAGGGAAATACTGCATACAATGATGTAGTTACTTCCTGCAGTAATACAGTTGGGGCATCAACCTCTGTCCAGAGAAGATTCTGCAACATTTACTCAAGCATTATTTCACATCATAAATAAAAAATATATATATATATATATATATATATATATATATATATATATATATATATATATATATATTAAAAAAACAAATCAGAACCTTTTTAATAAGAGGCCATAAAAAGCTTTTCATAGAAAGATATACAATGAACACTATCCACAATTTACACACATTACCATAAATTCACAAATTATGATTATTATTTTTATCAAAATATCTCTTCCTTATTTTGAAAATGTATTTGTTTGTTTGTTTGTTTAAAGTTAGTATAGATACTTCAATATGTATTTATTTTGTTAAGTTAGCATAATACTATTTATTTATTTATTTATTTATTTAAAGTATGTGTAAAATATTTATTAATTGTATTTTTTGTTTATTTATTTTAGAATTATGTGTACCTAAATATTAACCCTTAAAACACACCTCGGGTCTTTAGTGACCTGGGAACTTATTCCACCTCCTGTACATCATCCATGTTATGCAGTTATGCCCACACCTCTTTAGTATTCCTCAACCTTACTCTTCTGAATAGTGTAACAAAACAAAAAAAGGATATATATATATATATATATATATATATATATATATATATATATATATATATATATATATTTTTATTTTTTTTTTTATTTTATTGAATTTTATAACTGCTTGATTACCATTGTTAGTGGATGGAGCCATTAAAGACCTGAGATATAAAGTAGTGACACTTTTTTACACTTCCATAAATTATATTTTTATGATTATTTCATATCTATATACATTTACTATCACAGGAAATCTATTTCTTTGTTTATTTCAAGACAAATTGGGACTACTAATATTCATATAAATAACTACTGTATATCACGTTAATTTAGATTTTCTGTGTGACAATGGTGAATTATCAGTATTTCATATGCATACAGTTCATGCAGTATTACAAACATGCTGTTTGTTCCTCAAGGTGGCGCTGATGTTGATGGTTCAGTGATTGACTTGGTTTACTGTACATTTGGCATTGCTATTTGGCCCAACGTGGAAGTAAACTATAGCAAGTACAACACATGAACAGTATGATATGACTACTGTCATTTGGGTGTACAATTGAAATTATGTATGTTGTGTGTCTTAGACTCAAAAAGTGTTACTTATGTGTAACTAATGTGTTCAGTGTAGCTCAATATGTGTTTGACAGCCAGTTGTGTCTCATTTCATTTCCATTTCCTGTTCTATATTTGTTGCATTATCTCTTTGACATTTGAAAAATAAAATATCAAAATATATTAATATATTAATATGTATTTTATTCTATTATTTTGTAATTGTCTTGAAAATGGTTGAAAAATGTGACATCATCTGGCATTTAGTAGATCCATTTGTGATAGATATATGTGACGAGTCTGTAATAATGTAATGTTAATGTTAAAACCCATGCATTTAAGGGTTAAACAAGTATCTATCTATCTATCTATCTATCTATCTATCTATCTATCTATCTATCTATCTATCTATGGCCAACAATATTTCACAGACTTTCCACAAGGTGGGGTGTTGGAGTGTGAGACCGCTAGGCTGATTTATTTGTGTAGTCAGATAAAAAGAATGTAATTCATGTTAGATCTTGCACACGTCTCGTAACATGCCGTCCTTAAGGTAACACCTGTATGTTCAAGGCTTGACAGTGTATTACTCACCCTGACATCACCCTGTTCAGAAGCTTGCTAAAACATTTTATTATTATTTGTATTATTATTGACCAATTCAATTTAATAATTGTCTATGTTTGGTAGAATAGAAAGCTTTTGAATTACCAGTATATGGTATTAAACTATTCTTATCTAAGTTGAAATTGAAAGAGAATAAAGTTTTACGCACAAATACAGCTTTAGCCTATATGTACAAAATTATTTTAATCTGTTCAATTTTAACACTTCACAATAATTCTGAGGACAGATCTCAACCTTGGTAGGACAATTCTCAGCTGAAGTTTATACAATAAGTGAGTAGCTGACAGTATTGTACTTGTATTATTCAGCTCTTTTCTGTGTGCAGACCTAGTCAATGAGTAACTTTCATTAGATCAACAGTGAGTGTACAACTGCATGCATGTGAGCTTGTGTGCTGCACATGTCTGACATTCACTCATCAATCAATGAATTCATCAGCTCTCTGCAAACACCCACTCTCCTATCTGCTGAGTGATGTTTGTACGTGTATATGTGTGTGCATGATCAAGCCTGTTCCTGCTCATTTAAATGCCAGCATCCAAAAAACCTGTGAGACAAGTCCTACTTGCTGCTGACTCTGTAAGATAATGAAGTGTTGGGGGTATGGGCAGTACAGGATTGTTTTAAGGCTGATGTTTTTCCTGTTTTGGAACGTTTCCATGCTTCCATATATTTAGAATGGTTGAAAATGTACACATTTTTCATTTTCTCCAGTCTGTCGGTTCCACACTGACAGTGTGACATCTGTTTTTATGAGTTGTCTGTCCCTCTTCTGATGAGAAGCAGAGACTTTTCCAAAGAAACCACAGCACATAGATGTTGTTCTTACTTGTTCTAAATGACATAATATGAATGTCTGTTTTTGAGTGAAATCTCTCTCTCTCTCTCTCTCTCTCTCTCTCTCTCTCTCTATATATATATATATATATATATATATATATCATCAAATATTTATTGACTTTTATTTATGAATGATTAAAGTTATGTTGTGCATAACCCCATATTGGGGATGTTTGGTAAAGGTTGTGGGGTTAGTTGTCACAGTATTAAAATAGTTTGAAGAGAGAAGCAACATACAGAAAACACATTTTATTTGAAACAAGGACAGAGCTCAACACATTTAATAAATATGAATAATGATTATAATATTAATATTATTTAATATACAGTATATAACTAATTACATCATTGGCTTGACTTGATCATGTGTTTGTATAACAATAATGATACATTGTTTAATTATATTTTGTTAACTTTTTTGTGTGTCTCTGTGTAGACACACACACACACACACTCACACACACACACTCACAGACTTTTTGCAAATTATGTTATAGCCAGCTAGGATAGCTTATAACAGGTTTACAAATATTGCAGCAAAATATAGCTGATAGCTGTATAGCCCATCATTAACTAAAATGAATTAATTTAAAAAATATTTCTCTATTATTTCTGTAATTTGTTTTAGCAGAGGGGTTTAATTTTTGTTTACATTCTAAACTGAAAGATGTCTTCCTCTAACAGGTAGGATCAATCAGTATAGGGCAAGAATGTAAATATTTATTTGTTTCACTTTTATGAAATTAATTATGTGCCATCTAACCCCTGTAGACAACCAGCCCTGCTCTGCCCTAATAAAGATTCTCAACATTTCAGAGAATCAAATATTGTTTTATATTTGGGGTGACATATGAGCCAGAGATGTTCTTGACTGGTTTTGTGAGATCATCCATTTAGAGTTTCCTTTTTGTTGAAGCACAGAACTCCATGAGACTTATTTTAAAATGCTTCCTTAAACATATTTTGGCATCCAAAAAGCAACGACTGACAACAGATATTTTAAATACATGTGATGAACTTTAATTTTCCATAAAATATAAAAAGTGTGCAAATATAAAACTGTGCAAACACAATTAATACATGACAAATATCTTTTTTGTGTACAAAAAGAAGAGGACAAGGCAGCTTTATCAACCAATTATAGAAGTCAAAGTGAAGCCTAGACGTGGTGTTGACTTCAGATGACTGGCTTCCTTGCTATGGAAGATTTAGTTTGTACAGATACAGATGTGTGGATACTAACACAGACAAAAGCCTCTTATTACCCAGAATTCAACAGTTCCATGGCCCTCTACAAACAGATTTTTAAGACCTAGCAATTAACAGGTTCCTTGTTTTCGGCAGTGCTTCTTAAATGAGGGGTAATGACACATACGCTCCCCCTGGCATAAAAAAAAGGCATTTAAAGAGTGATGAAAAGATAAAGTGGTCTCAGGAATGAGCTGATGGTCTGAACATGAGGGTATATGGGATGTAGTCCTCCCCCCATACAGTCTACCCACACCTGTGATCCCCCTCAGGCACTGTTCCCATGGAAAGCGCCAAATTACTCTATAAACACTCATCTTTATAAAGAAACTCAACCATTTTAATAATATAATTGGCCTAACAGCATTGCTATTTACCTTTATATTATCAGTAGTCATAACAGTGAAGAATGTTGAATAATGTACGTTTTGACTGGTATTCAGAGGATTAGCTTATTCTAATATTTCTATACTCTAAAATTTCTAAAATACCTCAGATCTCTGAAATAGTTTTGGGTGTTGTAAAAGTTTTGCTTGAGGCTGCATTAACCATCACTGTCCTCTGGTAACAATAATAATAGTAAGATACTTATATATACATAAATGCATTTCCAATCACAAATTAACTCTTTTATCAAGGAGGAAAGCTGACAAGAGGCCAAAACCCTTGGAAAAAGTACCTGTCAATATTCTGATTGGCCACAACCAAATAATTACAATATGTACAGTAAGTCCCTTTGGATATTAAGAGTCCCTTTTTTCCAGCATTTATTATTCTTTATAATAAAGAAAGAATGTTAAAGGAATAGTTCCACCAAAAATGAAAAATTTGTCATCATTTACTCAGCACCAAAATGTAAAAAATGCACCATAAAGGTATAATAAAAGTGGTCCATGCTTGCTAAGGTACCAGCCTTGCTAACAACTAATTTTGGTCTATTCCTCACACAAGGCTTTTAAGCATGAGTGGTATTGGAACACTTTTAAAAAAAGGTCAAATAAATTCACCTTTTGTGTTCCATGAAAGAAATGAGTCTGGAACAACGTAACAGGTGAGTAAAAAATAACAGAATTACAATTTTTGTGTGAACTATCTCTTTAAGTAGAGGGAGAAAGTGTCAATGAAACATAGAGCTTGAAAAAAGTTCTTCAGAGTCTGTGAGGCCTCAAGCCCCAGTAGGGCCCTCAACAAGGAGCCGATCCACACAGTGAGTCTACAGGGAATCGTATGTCATCATTGCTTTTATAATTGGTCAGTTTCAGAACAACCACTTTCCTCTGAAGATTTGTGGGGGTGAGAGGGTTCGGACTCTCCGGCTCAGATTCAGATGTCTCCTCTAGCGTTGACTCCCGAGTAGGTTGCGGAGAGAGCGGTGCTGTATTGGTGCCATGTTCAAGCAGGACGCAAATTACGTCTTTGTAGCCACCTTGTACGGCCAGGTGAAGTGGCGTGAAGCCATTCTCGTCTTGAGCTTGAGCGACTTTAGGGCAATCCTGCAGAAGCTCTTTGAGGATCTCGCATTGACCGTTTTCTGCTGCCAGGTGGCATGGTGTGCGATGGGCGTGGTTGGCACTCTGCGGGTCAGCACCCTCGGCGAGAAGCATTTTAACAGTGGGCAGGTGGCCTTTCTGGGCAGCCAGATGCAAGGCCGTGCAGCCATTCGCCGTTTGGCTTTGAATGTCGGCGCCGTGTTTTACCAGCAGCCTTGAAGTGCTGGTGTGGCCCGTTTCTGCTGCTATGTGAAGTGGACTGTGGAGGCCATCAGATGTCAGGTGCACGTTAGCACCAAGCTCCACCAGAATCCGTGCCACTCGATAATGGCCCCTTTGAGACGCCAGATGGAGCGGCGTACGCCCGTCTGATGTTTGTCCATCAACATCAGCACCAGCTTGCTTCACCAAGAGCTTCACAATTCCAAGATGGCCTTTCCAGGCAGCCAGGTGTAGTGCTGTCCAGTCATCTTTACCTTTCACGTGGACGTCAGCTCCACGACTAAGCAAAACCCTCACCACGTTCTCCTGTCCGTGATGACAGGCGATATGTGTCGGTGTGCGACCCTGGGCATCTACTTCATTAATAGAGGCACAGCGGTCTAGAAGTAAACGAGTCAGGGCCTCATCACCATTCTGGGCTGCGAAGTGCAGAGGTGTATACTGGTCCTCGTCCTTTGCGTTGACGTTGGTTGTCTTGCGGCCCAAGAGAATCTCAGCCACACCCTTCAGCCGCTTCTCAGCGGCTAGGTGGAGGGGAGTAGCTCCGTGGATGTTGGACAAATTAGGGTTGCAGTTGCTAAGTAGCAGAAATTTAACTGCTTCCTCATTAGCAAGTCCCACAGCGAAGTGAAGCAAATTGCTACCACTGTCCAAGAGCAAGTCAACATCTTGTGGCTGGAGGATCTTCATGAGTTTGGCAATATCCTCAGTACGAATGGCTTCACAAAGCTTCTTCTTCTGTAACTCACTGGAGTCTAAAGTGACACAGAAACACAGCACAGTGAAACATTTGTGTATATTCATAGGACATGTAATCTTTTCAGATACATCAATACAACAAAAGCTAAAAACAAAATACATTTAAAATATAATAGAAAAGAAAAACAAATCAATGTAAAACAAAATAAATCAAAACATAAAAGGAAAAAATTAAATACATAAAAATATAAAAGAAAATCACAATAAGCTTAAACATTAGAAGCAAATCAATGCAAAACAAAACTATAAAACAGAAAAAAATCCAAAAAATCTAAATAAATCAAAACATAAAAAGGAAATATTAAATAAATCTAAATAGCCTATATAATAAAATAAAAATACAGCAAAACAAAACTATATAAAAAAAAAATTAATCAAAACTAAAAACAAAATGCAAAACAAAACTACCGGTACACAAAAAATATAAATAAAAGCAAAACTATATATATATATATATATATATCATTACTAGAAAGACATTCTATAAAAAAAAACCACACAGGCCAGATGCCAGTGTGACATTTTTCTTACCATTCACATTTTCCTTCTCAAAGGACAATGTAATGGAGCCTTGGGATGAGAAAGCTGAATCCACAGAGGAGATGCCTGAGAGTCTCTTACTGGTGTTGTCTTTGCTCTCAAGGGATTCCTCTTTGACATTGCTAAAACTGCGAGAGAGCCCAGAGTCAATCTGACTCAGCAGCTCAGACAGGCTGTAGTCTTTCTCAGATGACATGACTTCTGACTTCGGCCTCACTGGCTTTTGGTTGTTTGTCTGCATGTAAAGAAAAACATCAGATTGTTTGTAAGAGAAAATCAATTAAACTTAGACCATCAATTAGACCATTACAAATGGAATGCAAGAAAGCAGTTACCAACCAGATGTTTAAAGGGGTCATGACATGGGTTTTTTTATTGTATTATTATGTTCCCTTAGGTGCAATTATAGTATTAATATATTTTTTTTTTAAGAAAAACTTTTAAAATCTAGTGATTTATGACCTTTTCCCACCCTGTTTCTCATCCTCTGATTCAAACAGTCTGTTTTGGGGGCGTTTTCCATTTAAGACTTCAGTGTTAACGCCCACTGTTATGATTGGCTAACGTCAGTGCCTATGTATCAATTATTGACGCCCCAGCCAGAACAATATGCAAGTAAACTAAGTAAAAACACTGTGATTATTCATAATGAATGAAATTGCGCTTTAAAAAGTAGTTTAAAGTTTAAAATAGATTACTTACAGTTTGCGTCGTCGTTGTTCCCAGAATTGTCGGCACGGACTTATCTTTGAGCAACAGTTTTCTGGCAAAGCCAGCATCCTATTGAGATTTGTTCTCAAAACAGTCATCCTTAAAATGTACAGAACAAACGCTTAAGTTAACACTGCCGTGACTGGGACGTCCGCAAAAAATAAACTGCATCCATTTTTCCCTGACGTCTGGATCTTTCGGCAGCTTATTCAGAGGTTTTGTTTGACCACAGCCAGGAACAGCACATCTGTGTGGCATCGTAATTTTCCTGTGCACAAGTAGTCTCTGTCAGAGCTCGCTGTCCATCGACTGAACACTTGTGAGGCGACGGCGATACTGAAATGAGCGTAGTTGTCTTGCGCTTAAAGCATAGTTATCTTGTGCTGGAGGCGGTCATATGCAAACGCTGGTACGTCACTTCTAACCGTCACGTCACTTCTAACCATGAATCCAGAACGAGCTGTATTTTGAGCTTGATTAAATAAATGATTCGTTTAGAATGGGGAGGACGTCTTAAAATATGAAACTTGCAGGACGTTTTAATGATACAAAGACCTCTTATATACCAAAAGATCAAGGCAAATTTGGTTTCTCATGTCATGACCCCTTTAAAAGCAGGTTACAGTACTACATTTACTACAAGAACAGTTCCCCCGGAACAACTTCTTACTCAAGAGTACAATTGTGGTATCTAATGGAACACCCCTTTGTAACGTTCGAACCTACAAGCTATTGGTTATCAGCCCAGATATTTTGACCCCTACGCCACACCACCTTCTGACAAAGTAGCCCTAATGCATGTAGCCTGTTAGCTTGCTTTTATTAGAGATTTCTGCTTATTTTGCAGAGATTACTTTTATAGAGATTTTATGTCCGGTTTTCCATTTTTATGTCAGCTGCCAATCCTAGGAATTAATAGATTTAGATGATTATACTTATTAGTGTACAAATGTCTAATAAGACAAAAACCACAAAATCTGGCCACTGAATATAGCTGTATTTAGCCAACAAAATATTTTAAGAGCAGACTAGATAAAAATACATTCACTAAAGAAACTAAAAGAAATTCCCTGATATTTTCAGGTTTTCCATGAGCGTGGGAAAACTGAAAGATGTAAAAAAATGCAGAATCTACAAAGCATATTGAGGTGTTGACCTGAGTGAACCATCTGGATTATTAATGAATAAATCCCTGACAGTAATTCAGACTGATGCATAATTTTTGATAAATGAAAAACTGGGTATTGTTCTCAGAATAAACTATTACATAACTTTACAGAGGAAAAAACAAAAGATTTCTAGTTAAACAATGCTAAAGAAATATCATCACCTTGATAAAACATTTAAGCAATGTACTTTGACGAACACAGACAAATACCAAAGGGTTACTTAATACCTGAGGTAAAGGAAGTCTAAACTACCTAAACCATATTGTACGTATGTAAAAAACAAATCTAAGTGACTCATACTTAAATAACTGGCTGGAAAAACTCTATTAAATCACATTAACTGGGGAAGAGATCAATCAGATATATGACCTGATGTGGACTGACTACTTGTAAACATTCATTCATGGAGATATTGTGTGTCCTGATGTTACCTGCTCACTGGCTCTGGCAAGGCAGGGGGATTCTGGTTCTGAAGAAATTGAAGCTCTTGACTCCTCATTGGGTTTGGTGCAAAGCTCCTCAGCCTCTGAAGTAATCTCTATATGAAACAGCAAGCAATGTTACACATACGGTACACCAAAATACACTTGGACACCTTTGGGTACTAAAAAAATGTCACTCAAAAAAAAATAATTCTGAACGTCATTCCATTGACAACATAAAACCAAGGGGAACATGCAAACATGAAGTCTCCTTGCAGAGAATGTCCTACAATGTCCTACGTTTGAAAACCAGAAAGTGTCCAAATCCCTTTTTCTCCCAATTTGGCATGCCCAATTCCCAATGTGCATTAAGTCCTCGTGATGGCGTAGTGATTCGCCTCAATCTGGGTGGCGGAGGATGAATCCCAGCTGCCTAAGCGTCCGAGACCGTCAACCCGCGTATCTTATCACGTGGCTTGTTGAGCGTGCTGCCACGGATACATAGCGCGTGTGGAGGCTTCACCTCATCCATGCCCACTTCACCACACGCCCCACTGAGAGCGAACCACATAATAGCGATAACGAGGAGGTTACCCCATGTTACTCTACTCTCCCTAGCATTCTGGCCAATTTGGTTGCTTAGGAGATCTAGCTGGTGTCACTCAGCATGCCTTGGGATTCCAACTAGCGAACTCCAGGGGTGGTAGCCAGCATCTTTACCACTGAAGTACCCAGGCCCTCCAAGTGTCCAAATCCTTAATTTTTAAATCCAAAGTCTCAATTCTAAACAGTACATCTATTGTTTTATAATTTTAAACAAACTACACCTAATTAAGTAGCATTAGTGTATATGCCACACAACAAAATCAAGTAAAATTACAAAAAGACCATGACAAATCATTTATACAATTGCATAAAGGAATCACCCAAAAATGAAAATTCTCTCATCATTTACTTGTCCTCATGAAATCCCAGATGTGTATGACTTTCTTTCATCTGCTGAACACAAATGAAGCTCTTTTAGTCCATACAACACAAGTGCCATTCCCAAAAGCTCCCAAAATCACATAAATCAGCATAAAAGTAAGCAATAAAATTCCAGTGGTTAAAACAATGTCTCCATAAGTGATATGACAGGTGTGGACAGGTAAGACACAGACCAACATTTAAGTCCTTTTTTATTATAAATGATCATCCCTGCTCAGTCAATCTCAACTTTAATTTTCACTTTCACTTTTTTTCTTGTGTGTGTGTTTTTTTTTTTGGTAATTCACATTCTTCATGCATATCGCCCCTACTGTGCAGGGAGAAGAATTTCTAGCAAAAAAAGACTTAAATGTTGATCTGTTTTATGGAGATGTATGGATATCTTTTATATGTCATTATGTGCTTTTTGGAGCAACAACATTTTGGCACCCATTCACTTGCATTGTATGGACCTACAGAGCTGAGAAATTCTTCTATAACTCTTCATTTGAGTTCAGCAGAAGAAAGAAATTCATACACATCTAGGATGGCACAAGGGTGAGTATTTTGCTATATAATGTAAACACATTAATACATTTTAAGTATTACTGTAGAGAAAATAATAGATTGTTTAACCAAAGAAAATCCCCACACTGTAGAATCCTGTCACAGGGCATCTTATTAACCCAGTGTTATCCATATTCTGTCAAATCATTGTTGCAATGCAACACTGTTTCCTGTGAGTCAGCAGGTCATGTTCAATAGCAGCATGATGTCAGATCAAAGCGACACTCACCTTGAAAACTGGGTCTGGCCTCTGGGGAAAGTGCCCAGCACTTCTGCATGAGGGACAGGAACCCTGAGCAGGCCTGTGGTCGACTGCGGGGAATAAGCCCCAGATCTGGACGAACCCCCTTCACAACCTTCACCATGATGTGCAGGATGTTATTCTCCCCTATGAAACAGCCACAGCAAATAAGCAGCATTCTTGTACTTGCCACAAAACACAATCAAGTGAAATTAGAAGACTAAGACACATAATTTACACAATTGCTAAGAATTTAATATGGTCATATTTCACTCCAGAACTTTTTTCTCTCCATACAATAAAAGTGAATAGTGAATGAGGCTAACATTTAGTCTAATATCTCCTTTTGTGTTCCATGTAAGAAAGCGAGTCATACAGGTTTAGAACAACATGAGGGTCGAGTAAATGATTACAGAAACTTCCTTTTAAAAATGATTATTTTTTCTTTGCATTTTGGTGTGTAATATGATCTAAGCATGTTCTTGGAAGCCATCATGCGATTCATCCAAAAATAGAAAGACAAACAAAATTTTCAATAAGATCGTGAGGAGAATATTTCCATAAGACCAGAAAACAATTACTAACACTTCATTTTGTTTAGGAGATAATTTTATCAGCACTCGGGGTCTGCCATTGAAGTCAAAATGCAAACATAGGCAGCTAATTTAATATCCTGTTATTTAAACCATGTGGAAATATATGAACATGAAGAATTTGCATAGGTATTTTTAATGGGTATGGAAGGAATGTTTGGCAGATAATTGATTTCATTCACAGCTGCCAGAAACAACAGTACTTTGCCTCGTGACAAGAAGGCTGTTTTTATTGTAATTCTTTCACATTTAATTCTTGTAAACAGTTGTTACTATTAAAGGCAGGCTATCTATTTTTTTCTTCCCTGGCCCTGCAGATTAACCTGGAGACCACAACCAGATGAGCACATCTCCCTAGGAACACCCATAGGCACTCATTCAGTGCCAATCAGGTTAAGACACGGTAATCCATATAATTGTCGAAATGTTTTGAATCTAAATGCCAAAAATCAGTGTGGGATATGGATTTCAGAATATGATTGAGCACATAATAAACAAGAATATTAATAACGGTGTCTAGACATTTTATATTCAATAAACACTACTGAGTCACATGGACTCTAGACTTACCTTGATAAGGTTTCTTCTGTGTGAGAATTCCCCAGATAACTATTGCAAAACTGTGGAACAACACATATTTGTTAGACAACATACACTTAAACATGAAATTTGACCAACAGAAGCTGATCTGATTGATATATGAATAGCTGATGTGAAATACTCTTCAGTGTGACCCACTGTACCCCCATCTAAAACTGTTTTAAACACCATTTGGTGACTTTGAAAAATCTATCTAATATGAACTAGTGAAGGCCAAAATGCAATTACAAATGGAGACCAGTTACAGGACATAAGAAAATACACTTTTAACCTAAAGTCTTGCTGATAAAAAAGCTCATGGACACATTATGAGTCACCTATCCATACACGTTTGATTTATCTTACAATGTACAAAATAACTACAGTTGGCATTCTAGTACATAACAAAACTCCCATTTCTCACAGTATGTATGAAACTAACAATAAAAAAATGGCTGACCTGTACACATCATGTTTAGTGTCAGAGATTCGATCTTTTTCGATAATCCGCTCTGGAGGGAGGTAGGCAATGGTCCCACAGAACCCGTCACGGCTAATATCATCGTTCCTAGCAAAACCGTTCCACCTAGCTAAGCCAAAGTCTGAAATCTAGAAAACAAAAGGAAATTAGCAATTGTTAAAGTTGCCTTTTTTATTTGATGCTTGTAATATTATTGTTTTTTTAAATAACCTCGTTTTGTTTAGGTGTTCTCTAAAGGTTAAGTGTATCATTTTCAAACAGAAATGCAAAAAATTATGTCTTATTTCAAACAGGTTTCTCAAACTCCCCACCCACCTGCTATTGGTCGGACAAACAGAGAGCCTTGCCCCCAAACGCATGCCATTGGTTAAGCCAATGCAGGGCTTGTCTGGACACTCAAACATAAAAAGTAATGTTCTGATATCAACACAGAACCACAGCGTTTACACTTGTAGGGGATATCAACGAACAAATTATTTATAGTTAATGCTGCATATTAATGTAGGATAGGAGAAAGTACTCAGCGAAAAGCTTAAGGAGATTTTTCCAAAAGAACATGTTGCCGTGCCCTACAAGGCGGGGAAGCCCTAATTTGTCTGTAAATGTGTGCACGCATATGTAGGCAGGTGTGTGCCAGCCCTTCATTAACAGTGCCTTGCTTTAGCTTGTTCAGACTGGTCCAGGATACGTTTTTATATCCAGCCTTTTCAACCCAAGACGTCGATTCCCACCCATCCCTCGTGACACCTGCTTACTCATCCATGGGAAGGCTGGATATAAATGGGATAATGCATGGGAAAGCTTTTCAACCCTCAGGGAATTTTCTGGAATAGTATGTAGGGACTATGAAAGGAAAATAATACATGTGCCCTTCCCCCTACCCCCTCGTAGCTTGTGAAATCCTGATGAACTTTCCTGCACAATGATCTGACATGACAGAGATTTAAACTGTTCTTCCGCAGTCAACTTTAGATTAAGATAAAATACGTCATGTCGACAGGGTGTTTTCAAGAACATGAAAAATTTAAACCAGAGAGTTATTGTTTATCTTTTCCACCTCGGCTCAGTCTCTCTGCTATTTGTGTGAAATCATCAAACTTCATTATTTTGATCCCAACAAACAAATCCTTTCATAAAGAACATTTTTAATTCCATATGAAAACAAAATGAGAGTTTAGTGGCTTTAAATTCATGTTTATTAGCTTCGAATCCATGCTAGGGCACTCCTTGATGACCAAATGTATTTTTAGGAGCTACACACATTTAAAATTTACATTCTTTCTCTTCTGGAAATGCTGACCAAATTTACTGATGAATCATCTTACATTACACAGATTTTTGTCCAATCAAATGAGCTATAGAATGAGAAAGTCACTCCCCCAATATGAGTTCCAACTGACTAGCAAATAGCAAATCAGGATTCATCATGGCTATGATGTAACTACAGCAAATTGGCTATTGAAAAAAGGGGGATGATCTCTTTGAGGGGAAATACATCAACACAGGAAAGAAAACTGCTTTAGTAATTCCATGGGGTTTTTAAAGGGACAGTTCACCCAAAAATAAAAATACTGTTATTATTTACTCATCATAATGGCTTTTTTTTCTTCCATGGAACACTAAAGTAGAAGTTAGGCTGAATGTTTGCCTCAGCCACCATTCACTCTCATTGTATATGCATTGAAAATAAATGGTGACTGAGACTAACATACCGCTAACATCTCCTTTTGTGTTCCACTGAAGGAAGAAAGAAAGTCATATTGGGGGTGGATTTACTCCTAACTTTAATATTTCTCATCAGCGCAGCAAATAAGTTCATCATCACCTCTATAGCGAGAAGTCAAGACCTTTTGAAGACCAGAAGTAGCCTGTGCTTTCTTACCTTGACATGGTAGTGTGCATCCAGCAGGATGTTGGCAGGTTTAAGGTCAAGATGAAGAAGTGGCGGATTCATGCAGTGCAGGAAGTTCATGCCCACCGATGTCTCGTGGATGATGCGGAATCGCAGTTCCCAGGGCAAAGGCTCTGAGGCCAGCAGGGTTTCCAGGGAGCCTGTTTCCATATACTCCATCACCAGGCCCTGTGGATCGATGCAGATACCGTACACAGGGAGAATGTAGCGGAATTTAGCTGCCTCCATTTTTTTGGCCTCCTCCAAGAGCTCGGCACGCTCCCTAAACGTACAACAAGTTAACCAGTCAATCAATTAGTCACACCTCAAATAGGGTGTAAATCTTGTTTGTGTATTATTATAGGAGAGGGATTTGTGTGTGTGTGTGTGTGTGCGTGTCTGATAAGTGGATTTTTTTTGTCTTTATGTTTTATAAAATACGGTAGAAAACAACTGCAGGAAGCAATGTTAAATACACAATTTGCCATTTTATGAAGAATTAAAGGGATAGCTTAGCCAAACATTTAAATTCTGTCATCATTTGCTCACCCTCATGTTGTTCCAAACCCATGTGCCTTTCTTTTGTGGAACACAAAAGGAAATGTTAGGGACTGTCATTCTGCCTAACATCTCTTTTTGTGTTCCACAGAAGTCAAACATGTTTGGAATAACAATGATGATAAATGATGACAACATTTTAATTTGGGGTGAATTGTCCCTTTAAATTTAACATCCCATCATTACATGAAAATATGTTATAAGCAACACACTCCATTAAATAAAAAGATCAAGAAATCACAGCGGTACATTAGTATAAAAACAACAAGGGAAGGAATAAAGACTCATTGGACCTGAGCCCATCGACAGAGCTGACTCATATAATCCTCTGTCTGTAAGAGTATAGAAAAATGACACCATGTTGTTAGCAAAGGGGCAAAATTACCTTTAAAATCTAAAACTTGATTTCAAGCTCACACAACATAGTTTTCCCACAACCTAAAGTGGTTTACAGAATATTAATCTGATGGCATCTTTTTAATTACATTCCAGTCTTTAAAGCTGATAGATATGGGGCTGAATGACTCCTTTGTTCTATTTGTGCTTACACAACTACCTTTTATTATTAGGAAGTCAGATGTGATACACATACGTCAGATATGTAGGCCTCATGAAGGCCACACTCTCTAAGGACATCTAAAAGATCTACTATTGTCTAGTGTTTCAATTAGTACTGTATGGCATTTTTTTATTCTCAGTTTAATGCACAGAAACAATAATATGTTAGCCATTTGTAGATTGATTTCCCTGAAAATTGCAATTGTTGCACTATAAAAACATGGCTCAACCAATGCCGCAAGTTTAGGGTGGAGCCATCTTTTTTCCAACCAGTGGCAGACAATGAGAGTGTTCGGAAAATCTGTTTTAAAACTATCACAATTTTTGCAATTTCATTTAGTTGCACAAGCAGTGCAGAAATTACACAGTTCACCATAACGGTTAATCTCCATTCAAATACAAAGAAATTTGATGGTCAGCACCATCTAAAACATCTCTTACGGCCAATCATAGCACCCAATCACAGGAAGTCAGCATCTTCCTTTATCGTTTTGTTCGTTGAGTGAGTGTGTTATTGCTCAAGTCGAAGGGACCACGTAATTCAGCACCAACAATAGAATTTTAATATAAATAAAACTATTTTTTATTTGTATTATTAAATATTATATAGAAGTGCATTGTCCACAGGGATGGACAAATGGGAGGTAAGTAGTGAGAAAATTAACAAACAGTGCATAGGTGGATGCTTCACAGTATCCTACCCACTCTACTGCCCCTTACACTGTTCTGCCACCCTTTTCTGCTAAACAAAAGCCCTTTTTCTTAAAAGGAAAAACTGTTCCAGCTCGACCGGTTCGGCAACTCTACAAAAGCAGAGGCCTGACAGAGCACAGGATGACAAAGCCAGCTTTTAAGTCTGTGCTCTGTTTAGATGGGGGAGGCAAATTAGAATTCATGTACTTTGCAGATCACAGGCGGTGATAACCCATTATATTGAGGGTCACAGGGAACCCGCAAGCATAGGATTCCTATCAGATTCCCTATCTTTCCCTATAATTGTTCAATGAAACAAAGTGACATCTTCATATAAAAGCAAGTCCTACAAGAAAATAAGCAAGATTACAACAGAATCTGACAACGGATGCGACTGGGTTGCACCTCAAACATATCTGATCATAAATTAATTAGGCGTAAAAATGATTTAATCACTCTCATGTTGATTCAAACATACATTACTTTCTTCTGTGCAACACAAAAGGAGATGTCAGGCAGTATGTTATTTTAGGTGAATATTCACTTTCATTGCATCTTTCACCCCAATACAATTAAAGTGAATGGTGACTGAAGCTGACATTCTGCCTAACATCTCCCTTTGTATTCCACTGAAGAAATAAAGTCATATAGGTTTGAAACAAATATGGGTGAGTTTATAATGACATCATTTTTATATAGGGCTAAACTGTCCCTTTAAGGATCTGCTTGTATGCTTGTGTATACTAAAAGTCAAATAATTTGTCCCTTCCTGATCTAATTCTGGACTGGCTCTGATTCTACTCGTGTTATCAGAGTAGTTGCAGAATTGAGCTGAATTTATAATATTACCCTTGGGAAACTATATATTTATGCACTTGCCTGTAAGAAGTAATGAAACATAACCAATATAGATGGAGAAACAATAGCAGTCAGCTGACTTTGATTCATTGTGTCCTATCTTTAGTTTGCTTTCCATATACACTTACCAATAAACAGATCAGAATACAAACATGAAAATCAACCAAGACTGACCTCAATAACATAACATGCATACATTAAGCTCATCAAAGGCTATTTGAAACATTTATGCCTAAAGGAAATCATTCCAATGTCAACATGTAAGACTGTGTACAAAAGGTCACGCTAGAGTGCAATTGACTTTCTAGAATAATTGTGTGTCAATAGTGCTTTGGTACCAAAAACTCCAATTCTGCCATCATTTACTCACCCTTATGTTGTTCTAAACCTGACTTTTTCTCCTTCATGGAACTCAAAAGATGTCATGTCAGGCAGAATGACAGCTACAGTCGCCACTTTTGTTGCATTTTATTTTTTTTATTTATTTTGTTTACATTCAATGAAGCTGTCAGACCCTAATATTTGGTCAAACATCTCCTTTTATGTTCCAAATAAGATATAAAATCATACCAGTTTGGAACAACATGAGGTTGAATTAAGGATGACAGAATTTTCCTTTTTGGGTAAGCTGTCCATTTAAAATAAGATAAGTTGATGTATACCAAATTTGTGATTCCATGGAGAATGTCATATGGTATTTTTGCCTGCTGTTTTATTGAGTTGACAACCAGCTCAAGACTTAAGCATAAAGTACATTTTCACATGGCATAACTGGCTTAAAATACGATGACTAGTAATGAAGAATGCAAAGGGAAAAATATACAATATAAAAAAAGACACAAATCTGTATGCATGTGAATGCAACACCTGTATGCATACCAAAGGTCTTGTTAAGGTCTATGTATGGAAGTTTACCGGGAAACAAAGCTCATGCATACGGCCACTCCTTGTAACATTGGGACATAGTTCAAGTGGAAGTGGAAAGAGTTGGCTACTGGAAATGTAATTAACAAGTCTTTAGAAACAGGCTGACTGATATGCATATGTATACTCTTTACATATGTGTGTTAGTTAGTGTGTAGTTGGGGGTGGTGGGGGGAGGGGGGCATAACCATGGCTTGAGGCAGCATATTATCAGTAGTTCCTGGATGACATTTGGAGGGACTTTTTTTTGCATGTAATGACAACAAATATGAATTTGAAAAGAATAGAGACACAATAATAGCAACTAAGTGGTATTGATGTTTTGAATACAAAAGAAATGGACCATGTTTCAGTGCGACACATTTTTGACAACAATACAACAAGTAAATAAAACAATACAATGGAAACCAAAACAAACATCTCCAGTAATACATTCCCAAATTCCCTAACTAGCTGGGATTGTGGACTCCATATATCACAAAAACAAACTCCACACATGCCCTTCCGATGACTGTGATTGTCAAATACACACTCACACACACACTCCAAATGTACTCCATTAAAGTCTCAATAGGCAGAGAAATAGAAAAAACTTTCAGAAAAATGAACCTTAGTCCTACTCACTTGTCATCTGAGTGAAGGCTGGGTGGGCACTTGATAGCCAGCCATGTTTTCCACTGTATATGTCGAACTTTGTACACCTGTCCAAAGCCGCCTGAGCCAATCTTTTCCCAACTTCCAAACTCCGAAGCGTCGAAAGTTTTCAGCAACCCCATGATCCCTGGGGAGTTCTCTGGGACATCCATTGTTAATCCAGATCCACTTTTAAACTTGTCTTTTTCATATAAAAAAGCCTTCTCTGTGAAAGACCACAGGGTTGTAACTGTTCCTTGTTTTTTTTTCCTGTCTGTACAGAATGCTTCTGTCTGGCCATACCCTCTGTTCAGGTGAGGTGTAGGAGGAGTTTAATGACATCATTTCATGATCTATGCACAAAGGTGGCAAGACTGTTCAAGAAGAGAACATTGCCTAACAATGACACAAGTGTCAGTTTACGTCCTGTATGGCATTGATTACATTTAATGCCACAACATGCTTTATAATAAGGCATTGTTTCAGATTGTATTTAACTATAATTTACATTTCTGTATACTGTGAATCTCAAGCTTAAAGGCATAGTTCACCCGAAAATGAAAGTTCTATCATTACTATTTACCCTTATCACTTTTTTTCTGCTGTGAAACATAGTCTCAGTTTCAGTCACCATTCACTTTCATAGTATGGAAGAAATATGCAAGGAAAGTGAATGGTGACTGAAGCTAACATTCTGCCAAACATCTCCTTTTGTGTTCCACGCAAGAAAGTCTTAATGGTTTGGAAAAACATAAGGGTGAGTCAATAAATTTTGGGTGAACTATCTCTTTAAAAAAGGCTGGTTATCACCCAACACTTTTTTAACCCAAGATCACAAGCATGTTAAGAGCATCTCTAAACCCTCTAAACTTAAGAAATGTACAGGAATGTTATCTAGCATTACATCATCAATGCCCTGGTTATGTGATACAGCTAAAACGAGTCTTGTGTGGAATGTAAAAAGTCATTTCTGAAACATTGTAACATATTCATGGATTAGTTTACTTAAGCCAGAGCTTCAAGCAAATGTAAACTCAATTTATGTTCATTTACACAGGGCTTCAGGGCACATCAACTCATTTTACATTGACCTCATTGAGTTTACATGAGTAAACACAACATCCCCTAAAATCCATGGTAAATGTTCCAATGTAATCCAATAAAACATAACAGTGACTCACTTTGCTTACTTTTAAAGAGACATTATGAGTGACTCTTAATGGATTATAAAGCAAGGTAGTTAATTGCTTATCTTGTATATATGGTACATCATTCCTTATAGCTGTTTTAAAACCATTTCTATTCACTTTTGTGTTTTAAACTCATGGGAATTTGTGATTTGCAATAACAAAATGCTCAAAGTAGGCTCACATTGACTGATCCCAATGGAGATCCATTTGTTTAGAATGCTTGAGATGGCACACCCTTTTCTGAAGTAGTTGTTTTGAATAAGCAGAGTAACATCTTAATTTGTTACTCAAAAAAAGCATCTTGGTGTCTCAAAATTATTTGCATTAGTTGACAAATTTTTCACTACCCTATATCTACACGATATCACTATAAACCAAAAAGGTGGGTGCTTTTTTTTTAACCGAAAAAACCCTTATTATAATTTTTTTCACAAATTATGTTGATCCATCAATATTCAATAAAAATAAATCAATTAAAAATAATTACCAGGGGAAAAAAAAGCGAATTTTCCTTAATGTTGTCTTTCAGCCCCGTTGTAGCCTACTCTTTCCTTCTGCTGAAACTTAACGTGTTCATCAACGCCTTGTATATTGTCTTCAAAAGGACATACAATAGATTGAAAGACTAAATAATTTACAAATAAGTACAACAGTTCACATAAAATGGGTTTCAATAGGGCCTTCAAATTCATTCTATTCATGTTTGAAGGTGTCAGTCATTAGCAATTCAGATTTCGTGAGAGCACAGAAATAGGAAGGGCTTTCAGTATCCTTTAAGAGTTTTTATTTAGAGTTCTCATCTGATGTAAACTGTAATATGGAAAATATACAGCTTGAAGTTCATCCATTATCTGTTACGTCTAATTTATAGGCAAATTTATAAACGTACACACTTTCTCACTTCCCGTTTCCGTATTAACAATTAATTTGCCGTTGGCTCCCCCTGATGGCCAATTATATGTATTACAGGTTGCCATTAATGCCGTACTGTCGCAAAACTGTTGCGAAACTAGCTAGGCAAATATGAGAAACGTGCGTAGTGCGCGTTCTCATTGAAAGCTTAAGACATTTAGTTAAAGTATACTTAGTTATACATGTATGTGAGAAGTCGCGTGTATTCCGTTTAGTGTCAGTGTTGTTTTGGTTATGGCGCTTTATATAAAGGCAGCAGAGATTCTTGATAAAGTTGAGCAGAAAAAGGGAGCTGTGAAAACCTTAGTGTATGAGAGTAAATATCAAGTAAGTGCTTATAAATCTTTTGTTGCCAAGTCACTATAATGCATATTTACTTACACAAATGCCTACCCTCTCCAAACCTCTGCCTTTCCCCATTTCTCTCTCATTTGTGCCTTGATAAAATGCATTGTTTACTGTTTTCTCATCAGAATATCAAGCAACTATTTGCACTCGTGTGTGAGACACAGAAATACTCATCGGTTCTGCTGGAGATCATCAAGAGCACCAGCTTTCTGAAAGAAACAAAACTCCGGATTCACTTGGCAAAGGTATGTAGCTAGCTGCATCCTCACTTGTAGACCACGTGTCTCTGTATATTGAGGGTCATGTATGTGAATGTCTGCTTGTGTACTGACAGGTCCTTGTGTATGACCTGCTCATTGGACGTGGGGTGAAATGTGGAGGCGCCTGGAAGGTGATGATGTTGAAGCATCGCTCCAGACTACAAGCTGCTCTGGCAAGAATCAAAATCAAAAAGAAAGTCAGTCTAAACGTGGACCTGCTGCCTACACATTTCAAGCTGTCTAAGGGTAATCTATGCATCATCTTACAGTGATGGACTCCCATGGTGAAACAATGTAGTGGTTGACCTATGGCAGTTTTGGCTGATGATGCGAACGATTTCTAGAGATAAAGCCGACAGATGGCTGATATAATGCCAATATTTGTAATAATTTTATTCCATCCATGTTGTATAAAATGCTAACAACACATAGGCCTACACAAAGTTCATGAATTTACATTAATACATGTTTTATGCAATATTTACAATATTAACAATTGTTAACTGTCTAAGATGCTGATAATCCCAAATATATTTAGTATCAGATGATTATTTATCTGTCTATCACTAAAATAATGTTATTGGATAGGTTTTCCATTTGTTAAAGCAATAATTCACCAAAATTGGTGAAAATGTTATCATTTACGCACCCTCATACCATCCCAGACGTGTATTACGTTTGTTCTAATGCAGAACACACAGAAAGATTTTTAGGAAATTATGTCAGCTCTGTAGGTCCATACAATGCAAGTGAATGGTGATCAAAACTTTAAAGGTCAAAAAAGCATATAAAGGCAGAATAAAAGTAATCCATGCAACACCAGTGGTTAAATCCATGTCTTCAGAAGCTATATGAATGTTTTGGGTGAGAAACAGATGCACATCTGATGGCATGAGGTTGAGTAAATGAGAGAATTTTATTTTTGGACGAACTATCCCTTTAACGAACAGCTGTATTTCCTAAATGACCCTCAGGAACCGATTATTACTGGATAAGTTTTATTTGCATTTTCCAATTTAGATAATGTCATCCCACGCTATGTGCGAGTGAACACGTTGAAAACAACTCTTGATGATGTCATTGACTACTTGAAGAGGGAGGGATTCACATATCAGGGAACTGCAAACCGGTAAAGGATTAAAGTGATGGAATGTTTTCCACTACATGTCACAATCCTAAAATCTAAATAGGCATTAAATACCCACACTTTGAGCCAATATGGAACTGCCTATATTGTTTATCATTTCTTGTTTTATCTCTGTGAAATCCCCTTCTTAGGCTGCAAGACCTTGATCATCTGTCTGGGAAGACCTTTCTCTGTGATCTTCATCTCAAAGATCTTCTGGCTTTCAGTCCAAAGACAGACTTTCACGATCACTTCCTTTATAAAGCTGGCCATGTTATATTGCAGGACAAGGTGAATTATCATACCGTACTTGCTTTTTTTTTTTTTTTTTTTTTTTTTTGCACAATGTTAAAACTAGTTAAACCTTCTGACCAATAAGTTCTAAGGACTGTTCACACCAAAAGTGATTTTGTATCCATCTGCACTGTTTTGCAATAGTTTATGTAAACAGGCACTAAATTGAGTTTCTGACTGTTGCTCAATTTCTCGCAGTTTTTCCAGTGTATCGCGCAGGAGCGCCACATTTTGTATACGCATGTCTAGTTGAAAATAATTTTTACATTTTTAGACACGTGTGTTCTGTATATGTCTTTCTGACCCTCTGTTTGCTCCCTGAAATGTTTCTGTAGGCCAGTTGCCTTCCTGCTTTCCTATTGAACCCCCCTGTTGGTAGCCATGTTATCGATGCCTGTGCAGCCCCTGGGAACAAAACCAGTCATCTAGCTGCCATAATGAAAAATAAAGGGTATGACATCTGGCACTGAACTCTGTAGAATGGGGTCTGCACATAATTCATACTCTTGTCTTTATAAAATTATGTTTTTATCATATGTTTGAAATTCTTTATCAGTGACTAAAATGAGCCAATATGTTCATGCTGCTTTCTGAGATAACAATTATTTATTTTGCTAATTGAACAAACAGGAAGTTGTTCGCCTTTGATCTTGATGCAAAACGCCTGTCCACCATGAGCACTCTTCTCCTTCGAGCTGGGGTCACGTGTCATCAGCTGGCCAATCAGGATTTTCTGAAAGTTGATCCACAAAGCTCAGAGTACAAGGAAGTGGAGTATATCCTTTTAGACCCCTCTTGCAGTGGATCAGGTAATGCCTGTGTATGAATGAACTATTGCATTTGTAAAGCACCTACTATTCTAGATGCCTTAAAGGGATAGTTCACCCAACAAAAAAAAGTCTCATAATTTACTCGCCCTCATGCCATCCCAGATGTGTGTAACTATTTCTTTATGTCATAATTTTATAACTACACAAACGATTAGATGATTGTTATTCGGCTATAGTGTAAGCCAAGCTTGCTCTTTCAGGGATGGTGTGTCTGAGAGATGAGATTTCAGAGCCGCAGGAAGATTTGCGTCTGCAGGCACTGGCTGCATTTCAGTTGCGCTGTCTCAATCACGCAATACAGTTCCCACAAGTACAGCGCATCGTCTACTCTACCTGCTCCATTCACTTGCAGGAGAACGAGGAAGTGGTGTCGGCCTGCCTACAGCAGAACCCTGGATTCAGGTCAGCAACTCTTAACATTCCTAGATTCACACCAAAAGCATACTTGCGCTAATAAAAGCATAAGATATATGGCGCTCCTGTGCAAGACTCATCGCAATGGTCAGAGACATCCATTGAGTGCATGTTTACATAGAAAAGCAATTGGAAAAACTGTTTGTTGTGTCTGAGACAATTGCACCATTTCATGTAGAAACACCAAACATGTGTCGAGATGTCCTGCATCATGTTCTATTTGTATAGTCTATGTGCCATTATTTAATGTTTGCTATACAGTATCAGGATGTTGTTTGAGAGTGTTTTGTATGTCTTTACTTGTAGACTAGTCCATCTTCTTCCAAACTGGCTGGAGAGGGGTCATGACCCTTTCAAGCAATGCCTTCGTGCTAGCACAACAAAAACACGGACTCATGGGTTCTTTGTGGCCATGCTGGAGAAATGTCCCCCGCAGACTGATGCAGAGCGCACCCGGATTATGTAAGTTTAATGATGTTTTAGGTTTACAGGAAATCGGTAATATTATTGAACGTTTATCAGGGACAAGGTTTTTAACCTAACATTTATTTTGTAGTTCTCATTATTCTCAAAATATGATACTACCATGATGTACATTAGAATGTATTTTGTTGTTTTGCATTGCAATTATGAGAATGAGATTTTTTGCACATAAAAATGAAAGTGAAAAAATGTAGGAAAAAACAATTGTGCTGGGAAAGGAAATAAAGAAGAGATGTTACACAATTAAAAAATTAGGGGGAAAATATGCTTAAAAGATTACAAATAAGGTACTTAGAATGGAAGTGAATGAGGCCAGTTCATAAACCCTAAAATACAGCTTGTTTCAAAATGATATCCACAAGATTAAACATTATACACGTTAACATGAATTTAGTGTGATAAATTGCTTATCAACCTTATGTGTCGTTATAAATAATATGAATTGCAGTATTTATGGACTGGCCCCCATTCACCTACATTGTTAATGCCTTACTGTAACTGCAATTTTTATTTATTTTTATAAACAAGGGGCAAGTCGATATATTTAATTATGCCACAAATGCTGTTAATTGAGCTTAACTTGCATTGAACCCAGAATATTATGTTGATTAATATCATTGTTCTAATTACAGCACAACACTGCCTACTGCTGGTGAGGAAAAGCAGGACACAGAGCAACCTTGTCAACCTGATGAGGAACAAGGAAATGGAGAGAATGCAACCTCAGAGCAACCTACAAATCCTAGCTCAAAGAAGAAGAGGAGGAGAAGTAGAAAGAAGCACAAAAAGCAAGACTCTTGAAGTTATAGAGGACTTTTATGTTAAAGGGATATTCCAGGTTCAGTACAGTTAAGCTCAATCGACAGCATTTGTGGCATAATGTTGATAACCACAAACATTTTGACTTGCCCATACTTTAAATAAAGCAAAAATCTGGGTTACAGTGAGGCACTTGCAATGGATGTGAATGGGGCAAATTATAAACATTAAAATACTTGTGGTTTCAAAAGGATAGCCACAAGGCATAAATAATATGCTCGTTAACATAATTTTTGGTTTGTTGCTATGACAACATAATGCTGCAATCATTAAAATGATGATTACAAATTACCGTAATGAGGATTTAAACAGCTTTACAGCTCAAATAATACAGAAGTTTTAGCAGAAGTAAATGCTTTGCATAAAATTATAAGCTTCACGTTTCTGTCTTTAAAGGGATATTTCACCCAAAAATGAAAATTCTTATTTGCTCACCCTCATATCATCCCATGTGTATAATGTTCTTCTGCAGGACACACTTGAAAATTTTTAGACTACTATCTCAGCTTCATCGGTCCTCAAAATGCAAGTGGATGATGGCCAGAATTTTGAAGGTCCAATAATCACTCCAGTGGTTTAATCCATGTCTTCTGAAGCGATAAAATCGGTTTTGAGTGAGAGCAGACCAAAATATAACTCCTTTTCCACTGTATATCTTGCTGTTGCAGTCTATAGGCAGGATCGTGATTTCATGAGTGCTAGATAGCTCCAGGTAGTGTTACTGAGCTTGAAATCACGATCACCAAAGAGACTGGTATCAGGATTTAAAGTGAAAAAGGAGTTATGTTTACATCTTACTGTCCCTTTAAACCCTCCACAAGTTGGCCCCATTTACTTCTATTGCTTTACTGTAACCTTGATTTTTCCTTTTTTATTTTAAGAAACAGATTCTAAACAATTTTATTTTTATTGAGCTAAATGTAAATTTAAATAGCAAATTTTTATTTGACTTTTATTGAAACCGAAATATTCCTTTGGGATGACAAAACAGCCTTTTTGTTTTGAACTACCATTGCTGGATTCTGATGTATATAGCTCAATATTTCCAGAGCTTTTAATGAAATGTATTAAACGCAATTTAAAGATTTTGAATATAAATATCCTTACATTCATACATTGTCTCACTTGAGTTATTTAAAACTTGTATAGAGGTCAGCCATTGATAATTTTGCAATTAAAAGCCACATCAGGTCAACTTTAAATTTTTATTAAAAACGAGCATGTCATTATCAGCACATTTTAGCAGACACAGAACACGCTCAGTGTGCTGCTCCATTCAAAACTCCACTCACTCTTTTAGGGTTTGTGGGAATGGTCTTAACATACAAACTGTGAGCAACCGCTTACAACGAAAATATATAACTACATACAACACAGCTCTCAAACATTCACAGCTTGAGAAATCCAGCTCTCATTTCAACACACATCTCATTTTCTCAACAGTCTACAAGTCTTGCAAAATGTTGTTTTGATTTGGTAGGACTTTCTAGTTAGAGGAACGCCTGGCCCCCTGCCACCATCCCATTATTCTGGGATCAAGAACACTTAAAAAAAAAAAATGAATAGAAAAATTAAGACTTACACAAGGAATGCCATGCAATAAGGACAGATGACATCATTGTTTATATTAAAAAGTAAAAATCCCCAGCTATGTCCATTAATGTGTTAACCAGGCCAGAACAATATTAAGGGGTAAACAATACAAACATTTATAGAATAAATGGTGCTGGTGCTTCCATTATTTGTGCATTGTAGTACCAATTAAATTCAGTGTTTTCTGGATACACATTGAAAACAGAAAATGACCAAATAATCATACGGCAGATCTGTTTCACTGAACAGACCTTTGAAAATGGTAAGGGTGTCATTGGTCTACTTAACTGCATTTTACAATAGTTGCTGTTTCAAGAGCATTGAGACATGCTATTTCTATCAGAGACCAAGTATTTACTAGATCTTGGTATTTTAACACACAAGCACGCACAAACCATAAGATTCATACAGAGCCAGGAATGTTTCATACAGAATGTACATGCAAAAACAACAATGAAGTTAAATACAAAATGCATTTTAGGCCTTTAGGTTAAACCACATTTTTGAACGAAAATAATTAAATTTTTGTAATATTTAGCAATGAAAACACCAGCATTCTCTGTTCTACTGAAATTCATACATTTTTGGGGGCACTTCCGATTTTTTTATTTTTTTGCACCCATGTTATTTTACTCAAACGCTTCACTTCTATAAAGTCAGGAGGCTAGTTTTAAATCTGATCAAAACCCTCAAGTAAATTGTCAAAAATAAGTAGCCATGAGATCATGTTCTTTGAAATCATGACAATAAGTTTACTTGCACATCATTATGAAAGAACAGGCATCCATGTCACCAAGCACAAATCCGACATCATTCTTAATATGTAACCAGAAACAAAACACACTAAAGCACACAGAGCAATGAAAGGAAAGAAAAAACTGCAGGAAATTAAATTGTTTTTGATAATTCTGGCTGCAGTGTGGAGAGCTACATAGAGCAACTGATAGCAGATGCAACAGTTATAAGATGGTTTTGCTTAAATGTATAAGTGCTGATTTTAATTACTCCGTATAATTGTCATTTGAAAATAAAATGAGGCTTTAGACTTGAAAAAAAAAACAAGGCAGAAAAAGTTCAACCGGCTCACAGGTACACACTTAAAGTGGAGGTAGTAAAACAGCCAAAAGCACACTGATGGTGACAAAGAGATGAGAATGTTGCACTAAAACATCAGCTTTGGTTTTAAACAGACAAGTCCAATGTATGAAATATAATAAATATCAGAAAATGGAAACAATCTTTCCATAATTGTTGCTTTTCCTAAAGAAACATGCCAAAAAAGCATTGAAAAAATATTCTGTTTATTATACAGCTCAATTCACTCACTCAGGCAAAAACATCTTTTCATTTCTTAAATGAACAGGTAAAATATTTACTTTTGAAGGCTACCCAAAGCACATCTTGAGAAAACTCTGGTAAGTCAATGATCAAAAGCATGACAAATGAAGGCTAACTGTGAGGGGGTGTGGCGGGGGAACCCATCCACTTGATCTACAATAACATTCATCTTATTACTTGTAGTCTTCAAACCAAAAACACAAAATCAAAAAATAAAGTTACAATTCTTTCGACTGGTCTGGAACCCAATTTATGTTTAAGTCCAGAATTAAGTCTTCTTTTCAATCGTTTCTTCAAGTATAATACGCTGCTCCTGTTCAGCATCCTTTCCCAACACAAGACATCCTCTTCCAATACAGACTCTATTAACAAGGATGTGATGAGTTTCATAGGCAGCATCCAACAGCAGGGACGGGGCAGCCTGGCACTCTAAAAACTACACACCCATGAGCCTTGATCCTACACGCAGGACCAGCACTGG
This sequence comes from Xyrauchen texanus, assembly GCF_025860055.1. Classification (NCBI taxonomy): domain Eukaryota; kingdom Metazoa; phylum Chordata; class Actinopteri; order Cypriniformes; family Catostomidae; genus Xyrauchen; species Xyrauchen texanus. The sequence continues at coordinate 24,443,291 of NC_068318.1, forward strand.
CAGTCTGTAGGGTTGGAGAGTTGAGTTTAGTCCCACACTCTGACTGAGAGCCTTGTTTTGTTTGGACTAGCAGCAGTGGCAGCGTCTGGGGCAGATAGGAAAGCCGAAGTAGTAACAGAGTCCATACAACGATGATTAAGGTTGAAGGGACAGATCTCAAATCAGTCACATTACTTCTTCCTTGGGTGCTGCCTGCGTGCTTGTATTCGCCGTTGCCCGGAGTGCTTTGAGCCTGTTCCAATGGAGAACGTGGCTGGTGAAGCGCCTAAAAAGATGGATGGATAGCAAATACAAAGGTTATTATTGATTAATTAAAAACTGGTGAATGCATATATTGTGCTCAACTATTGAATATCTATACAAATACAACCCTCTACACACACACACACACACACACACACACACACACACACTGGAGAAAGAATCGCAATTGGCTAGTACATTTTTGTTTTTACTCGCAGACTTTTGATGACATGCAAGTATAATGCAACTGAAAACTGAGAAAGATATTAAGTGAATAGCAAAGCGGGTATCGTCACATATACATAATATTTGTATGTAGAAATTCACACAATATAGTATGAGAGATTGTTCTTTTTATTTTCATATTTAGATTTTGAAAATTTTAAAATCACATTTTAGCTTGTGTACAAATGTACATCTTTCACATGATTAACTTAGATGTCATGAGAAATTGCATGAGAAAGCTGTTGTCACAGTTTAAAGTTTTATAGACATAATGTTGAAATCCTTCTACTGTAATCGATGTATTTTAGTCAAAATGTTTGATTATGGGATGATCGGTCCAACGATTTAAAGTTTAAAAACATTTTAACTATCAATTTGTTTCTTACACAAACCTACTGATTTGATTCAGAAGATATAAATTGATCGAATGGAGTCGTGTGGATTACTTGTATTCTGCCGAAATATGCCTTTTGGACTGTCAAAATCCAGCAGCCTAATGCCACTGTTTACTTGCATTGTATAGACAAACAGAGCTGAAATGGGCTCATAAAATTCTTCATTTCGGTTCTGCTGAAAATGGAAACTTATATACATCTGGGATGTCTTAAAATTAAGTAAATCATAAGAGAATTTAAATTTTTGGGTGAACTAACCCATTAAATGAATCGCCAGTTTGCTAATCTTCAACTTGTTACACACTAAACAATCCATTTGGATTTAATTGAGGTGAGGAGTTTACTACAATAAAGTTTGTTTTATAAGTGAAGACAGACAATTTAGCAACAGGTATGGCTCTCCCCAATCATTTGTATGGTATCCGCAAACTATGACTTTCTGTAGTAACACTAGTTGACCATTACACTCTCTCCTATGGAAAGAATGCATTAGATGTTATCTTGGTATAGAAGATCTCTGGTGCACATTAATGAGAGAGAAGTTGCACAGTTGTTTTTTACTCATTTGTGCAATGTATGATTAGAAATAATATGATATGATATAGTATTGTGATATTTTTCCTCACAATAAATGTGCCAAAAATCTATATTATTACAAATTGTCAAAGATCCAGAAAAAATTAAAGTCCACATTACCAGAAGTGAAATTATCGCTTAGTGAAATTTTGGTCATTAGCACATTTTCAAGTGCTCAAAGTCTCTTCACTTAGTTTTGTGACTTGCATATGCTGCACTTAAAAGGGAAAAATAGTGTCTGCATGCACAGTGTGTTTCAGGGAATGAGCTATGCTGTTTTTGAAAACTTCAGCACGCAAATATTTTTTCTAATTATGAAAAAGCAATTTAATGTCGCAACTTTTCACACATCTGACAATATGTGCATAGAAGCATATTAATTCACTACAGTGAACTAGTCTAAAGAGAGAAATGCCAAGTACTACCGGCTTTTTTTTTTTTTTTGCTTAAATGCAGGAGGGATTAAGTGTTTAATACCTCTATTATTATTAACAATAATAACAACAACAACAACAAGAACAACAACAACAATCATAATATATTTCACATTAGAAAAATATTAAAAGTAGAAATTAAGTAATGTCCTATTACAAAATAAATTGAACAAAAAAGATCCACTGAAGAATCTATTCCACATTCCAGGTCAACATGCAATGTGAAAAACAAAAACGTACTTATTTGAGGGTCAGTATTGTTTATCTTAAATAAATGGTTTACATTCAAATGATTTGAGAAGTAACAATTAATTACAACAACATACAGTTCCTCCACTTCTGTCTAAAACGTACTCATTTGAGTAATGAAGGAATGGAATTTGTAGCTTACCAAATGGTGAGGCAGCCATTGCACCAAACCCTGGGGTTCCAGGACTGCCGAATGGCATTGACATTCCTCCAGATCCCTGGCCAAAAGCAGGAGTTGATGTTCCTAAGACAATAGAAAAAGTAGCAAGTAAGATTTCTGTCTTCCTTGGGTAGGACTAAAAGAAATACATTTATACCTCAACCGATCAACACTCAATTTTATTCCATCAACCAATACATTTTATACCATAAAATAAAACCACAAAAATATATTTGATGTTTAATATACAGCTATGAATGGTGAGGGTTTTGAGCCAATGTGATTTCACTATGTGTGGGGCTACCAAGCATGTCATGACAGAAACAAAGTAAAAATGTCTTGTTTACAGCTGGTTGTGACAAAAACTCAGATTAACATGATCAGTGTAATCTGTAATGTACTGTAATTTAATTTAGTACAAACGTAGTGCATTACATAATTTTTTGTTTTAATCAGATATAGTAGTAATTAGTCATTTGTAGTGAATTACTTTGAGTAACTTACCCAAAAATGAATGACGGGCATATGATTTATCGCTTTGTCACTTGGTACTGGTTAGATCATTTGGCCTGGTTAGTGACCAAGTTGCTTATTGCAGTTCTTGCACTCTGCCTACAGTTGAAGTCAGAAGTTTACATACACCTAAGCCAAATACATTTCAACTCAATTCCTGACATTTAATCATAGAAAACATAACCTATCTTAGGTCAGTTAGGATCACTACTTTATATTAAGAATGTGAAATGTCAGAAAAATAGCAGAGAGAATTATTTATTTCAGCTTTATTTCTTTCATCACATTCCCACTGGGTCAGAAGTTCACACACACTTTGTTAGTATTTGGTAGGTTTGTCTTTAAATGTTTAACTTGGGTCAAATGTTTTGAACTGGTGTAACCCGAGTCAGGTTTGTGGGCCCACTTGTTTGCACACGCTTTTTCAGTTCTGCTCACAAATGTTCTATAGGATTGAGGTCAGGGCTTTGTGATGGCCATTCCAATACCTTGACTTTGTTGTCCTTAAGCCATTTACTCGTATCATGAAAAGTAGTCGTTTAGTAGATGTCCTAAATGACTTGCCAAAACTATCATTTGCTAATATGAAACCTGTGGAGTGGTTAAAAAAATTAGTTTTAATGACGTCAACCTAAGTGTATGAACTTCTTCCTTCAACTGCATTCTAGAACATTATCTAGCCAGACACAAAACAGTGCAGGGAGTTTTTTTTTAGTTTTTTTTCTAATTAGGAAAAAGCTATTTAAATGGCCCAAGTTTTCGCACGTCTGACACTATGTGGTTATACTAGAAGTTGCAGGGTGGAGGCCCTCTGTAATGAATCCCTATGAATCATTTTAGAAAACACTGACACATACAATTAGGAACTGCAGACGTTACACACTGAATAACACAACGCAAGACCAGACAAAACGCTTTGTTCATATTTGGTATTTGACATGCAAAGTAATTGCCCATTACCTGACTACAAACGATCACTGATTCAACTGGTCAATTTTTATTACAGTAAAGCCTAATTTATACAATGGAAGAAGCCAAACATTTGTCCTGAATGAACTAAAGCAACCCAAGCCTGTGTTTATACTATGTGCAGTGTTGTTTTAACTAGGGCTGCACGATTTGGGGAAAGTGTCATATTGCGATTATTGCGATATAATAAACAAATGGTATCAGGAGTCAACTTGCTTGGTTATCAAGGAAAATTTACAAATAGATTACTGATAATGCTGAAATGTGTATTTCTCAACTCAAAAATACAAACTAGCAACAAAAACCACTATAAATGAACAGTGTTTTCAAATTAAAATTATATTTTTACAAAATTAAATAATAACATCTTTGCATTACTGAGAACTTGTTATTTTCTCAATATTACACCTAAATACAATAGAACAATAAATAAGAACATACACAGTTTCACGAAAATAAGATTGTCCAAACAAACAGGGACATTTAAGCAGGATGTAACATGTACTTTGTATAAACTCTTTTGAAAAGGAAACTTGATATAAAAGTGTGGTTCACTCAAACAAACAACTAAAACTGTTGTTAATGTTTTTTTTTGTTTTTTTTTTTAAATGACCAACTGGTATTTCCAAATCCTCTTTCTAAAAAGTTCTACTTGTCCATTGTGTGGATGATTATGTGAAATCTCACTTTTCTCTGTGCTGTTTCAGGTGCTGATATAAATTTGTCGTGTTGCCACGTGATGTAGCAACTTATCTTAAAGCCAAAATATCACCATATAACCAGGGTTTTTTCCTGGCTCAAAATGAGGTGGAGGTGGTACCACACTGATCAAAAACCTGGCAACTGAATACTAATGTTAATTTTGTACGCTGTTTTTTTATTTAATCGAAGTCTTAATCCTGTGTCAAATGTCGTTTTTAGTTTTTATCATATTTAGTCAACCTTATTATATAACAGTAATATATATATATTATTGTTGTTGTAATTTTAGTGTTATTTTTCACGCATCAGCCGGCGGAACTTTAAATCTCCCGGTCTTGACTCCCACTCACATTGGGTCTCTGCCGTGACTGGTTGAAGCAGCTCTGACTGCACAGAGAATGACAGTTTTGGAGTTTGTGTTTATTTACATGGCACCCTCCTGTATTATTTGAAGCTTAATTAAGGATGAAATAAAGATATATGCCATGCTGTGATCTGTGTTTCTGTCAGACATTTGAGCTGCAGCGCTCCTCTCGTCTCGCGTGTCATCATTATAGACTGGTCATCTTTTTATTAGCTGTGTAGACAATGGGCAAACAGCTCTCAGAGAGAATGGGCGGTCACGTCCACAAGTGCACTATATTTATTAAATAAATATATTGCACAGGCTGACATCGCGATTGCGATATGATTAATCGTGGAGCACTAGTTTTAACCAGACCAGAGGTGGGTTTTTTTGTTACCAAATTACATAGGAATTACGTACAGGAAATCTGGAATTACTAACGACTTGTTTCAGGTGTTCAGAAATGTTTCTTTCTTTTGGGAGTCAAAACTCCATTTGTCATGCACTTTGATTTTTGAAACTTTGCAGACATTTTTACATTCACAAACAGCTATATAACACACTACATGAAAGGTAATATTTGAAAAACCACAATAGGTGCTCTTTAATTTTCTCGAAAAAGGTAAACGATCTCTGTGATGCTATAAATATTACGGTTTTGAGCAACATGTCCATACTGACACAATAAAATTTACTCAACCCATGGCACGAGTTGGGGGGGGCAGGTTTTTTCATTCAACAGAAGATGGGGGCGCATTCAGAAACTTGTTTATTTTTCCAATTCCGTTCAGTGAAGCAGAAACTACACACTTCAGCTTTAAAATTACTTTGTCGATCATAAACACTTCATTGACAAGCCAAGTTGTCCTAGGTTATGAATTTCAGAGATGTACACTAAAAGGAGAAATATCACCAAATGAACACCTTTAAGTTTTAAGTGCATTGGAGTCATAATTATTAAGCAAACAAAAAGCAGCGCAGCAAGTATAAATTACATCTCTATATCACAATCTACCAATGCTGAACACATCACCAACTGACAATTACTGTGAAAACCAACGGACTTACCAAAAGCAGGCTTGCTATCAGTGTTGGCGGCTCCAAAGGAAAACCCTGGTGTCTGAGCTGCAGGTGTTCCAAATTGTGTTCCTGACAATGATGCCCCAAATGGTGTTCCTGACAATGATGCCCCAAAGTTAAACCCTCCAGCAGCAGGAGGCGCCTGAGTGCTTTGTGCTGGGTTCTGAGTGGCTGTCGAGGCCCCTCCAAAAGTGAATGCATGAGCTGGGGTAGGGAGAGGGGCTGCAGTCTGTGTTGACGCCCCAAAAGCAGGAGCCGCTGAAGGGGTGGTGGTATTTCCAAAGGAGAAGCCAGTGGCAGGCGCTCCACTGAATGTAGGCTGACTGTTCGTGCCAAATGCAGGTGCTGCTGTGCTGGCAGCTGCACCAAAGGTGAATGGTGCCGCACCAGTGTTGCCACTGCTGGACCCAAATGTGAAGGGTTTTGAAGCAGCAGGAGCCTGCTGTGTGGCACCAGGGAAGGATGTTGATGCTGTGAATGTAGAGCTCCCAAAAGTAGTTTGTGTTGTGGGCACCTCCGAGGTCATTGTGGCACTGTTGGTCAAGCCGAACCCACCAAATGTTTTGGAAGTGGAGTTCTGGTTGTTGGACTGCTGGCCGAATGTGAACGTGCTTTGCGTCTGTGGGGTAGGTGCAGGTTTTGCAGCACCAAACTGAAAAGCAGAAGTGGTACCACCAGCACTGGCTGTACTGGTACTTAAAGCAGGGGAAGTGATCATGGTTGACGTGGCTCCAAATTGAAACGTGGTGTTTGAGGCAGGAGCAGATGTGGTTGTTGTGCTCCAGCTTCCAAACAGAGAAGGCGCAGAAGCTTGTAACGCAGGGGTCGCAGACGCTGTAGCTGGCTGGGTACTAGTTATTCCACCAAATAACACGCCACTGTTCTGTGTAGCTGGAGCTGCAGGGGTTGATGTTGTTGGTGTGGCAGTTTTCCCAAAGTCAATTATGCCACTTCCTGTGGTACTGTCAAATAAAGGCTTGAATGTGGGCTGAGTGGGTTTGACATTCACCGTGGAGGCTGGGGCTGTAGTTGCTGCTCCAAAAATAGGCTTAAACCCAGATGACAGGGGGGTGCCAATGTTGTTTGCCAAAACACTAGGGGTGGCTGTAGCAGTTGTAAATGTAGGTGGCTCAGTTGCAGGTGTGGCTACAGATTTGATCAGGCTGAAGAGGATGCCGCCTCCACCCAGGGATGGCGAGCTGGAAGTGGGTTGAAGAGGTCGGGCCAGGATCTGAGCAAAGGCAGAGGGCATGGAGGTGGCTGGTTTATAGGCAGGTGTTGATATGGCAGACAGGGTTGAGAATGAGGACTGTAGAGCTGTAGGGCCTGATTCTGTTTTTACAACTGAACTGCTGGGGTTTGAGGAAGTAGCAGGTGTAGAAAGACTGGCAACAGAGACTGCTGGAGCTGCATAAGGAGAGACAGACACAAAAGTCCACATTAGTTCTCTGCATAATTATGTGTGCAACAGTATCAGTACACAAAAAAAAAAAACAATACATCAAAACATTCATTCATTGGTTCCATCTCAAATCCAACATAAAAGCAGCCAACCATGTGTAATTTTTATAAAACCAAAAGCAGGAAAAGTTAAATCAGTTGCCAGAAGCCATACCTGCAGTGGTAGTGCCCAGCACCGGAGCAGCACCAAGAAGAGGATTATTCTTCATGTTTTTCAGGGACTCAAGCAGAGGGTTTAAAATACTGGAGGTCAGGGCAGCTGAGGTGGTAGTAATTGAGGGGGCTGAGGTGAGAGTCAGCAGTGCAGTACTGGCTGTGCTGGGTGCAGTGACAGTAAGGTCGATGCTTGCAGCCGGTGTTGTAGTAGTGGGTGGTGTTGTCGCTGGCACAGGCGTAGAGAGAGAAACCAGAGAAGTGGCAGCACTTGCAACTGGTACAGTTTCAGATGAGGAGGTTGGAGTTGGTTGAGAGAAGAGGATTAGAGAGGGAGCAGGAGCTGGGGCAGGTTCAGGTGCTGGAGGAGGGACCTCTGGTTCTGGGAAAAAGATTTGATGTGGAATTAGTTGCATTTGAGTTTTACAACTCGCAGCAAAAAACACAAAACTCTTAAATTGATACTCCTCCTTCAGTATGAATCCCAAAATAAAATGTATTGTGTTCTACATTGTATCACTTCCAGCCCTTCCTAATGACAATGAAAATAATTACCAGGCTCCTCCAGGACCTTCTGTATCTGACTGAGAGCTGCTTTCTTCTCCATGTCCAGATCTTTCACTGTGATTGTGTAGCCAAGTTCAGGAGGTGGTGGCTGCAGGGCAGAAACAAATTCAGAAAACATAAAATTCTATTATTTCGTTAAGCATTCATTGACACTAAAACATGCCAGAAATAAACATCTATTGTACAAATGTTTGGTGGAAATGCAAATGCAAGATTGCTATTTACCAAAGATATCTGATCTCCTCTGTTTGTGGTGACAAGCTGGATTTTGCGTTTGCGTTTGCCACTGCCGCCTCCAGAGTCAGATGTTGCAACAGGTGCCTCAGATTTTGGAGTGAGTTTTGCTGGTACAGACACAGACACTCATCATTTTAGGGAAATTACATAGTGTTTGATACCACTGTTTATTTTGAGTCTTACATTTACAAAAGACTCTGCAATATAACAATTACCACTAAACAAATTTAGACCCAAACAATCCTGAGCCTTCAACACAATTTGTATTATTAATTTGAACTAAAAATAAGGTTTAGACCTCTTGAAAATATTACCAATTAACAATAGTGTACTATGGTTGTGATGAATTACTATTTATATTACAGAGCTAATAAAGATTCTCACATGTAGCAGGAGCAGGATCAGTTGCCACCTGTTCAATTTTTGTTAAGGGTGTGGAACTTGGCGAGGTAGCATCATCCTCCCTATAGCACACCAAAAAGTGAACAAAATTGCTTATATAGACTAAATAAATTGCATAAGAAAATGTTTAAGTAGAGGTAGATTTCTTATTGACATCTATCACATATTCTTAAATATAAGAGTTTGAGGAAAGTTCTTCATCTTCATAAGGAAAATGTGTCTAAAATTGTCTAATACATACCTTGCTTTCTTAGCAGCTCTTTCTGGAGTCTGACAGCAAGATCCTCCAGGGCTTGTGAAAGGAGACAAACTGAGACTGGATGCTGTTCTTCTCTGGAAATGAAAGTGTTAAAAGAACTGAGCAATTAGTACAAAATACAACACAGTAAAATAATGACCATCAGTATGGTCATTAATAATGAAAATGTTCATTGCATATGTTGATTTTAGAACACTTAATCTTCAAACTCTTCCGAGGCTAACTCTGAGATGCATTCATATAAGACTGGTGATACCTGTGGGTAACCCTGTGACGAACTATAGGAACTGCGAATTGAATTACGGACAGATCCAGGTGCTCCGCTAGGAATAGGAGCACCACTCATAGAGCTGATGGAGGAGGTACGAGATCTCTTCATAGTAGATTCTTCTATAAGGGAATTTATCCCTCTCTTCAGACTGCCATGTCTAAGGGAAGAGGACACATGCAATGGTAAACAGATCAATGGAGTAACTCAATGAACAACATCTAAATAGACAATGGCAATGTTATTTCTAGGGCTATTACAATCCAGGATGAACTACCTACTTCAGCACGAGCTGAGAAGGAGCTCCATTCGCAAATGGTGGCTCAAATGCTGACTGAGAACTTCCACTGCTGTCATGTCGCCTGATGGAAACAAGACCATTATTCTGAGAGATTGCAAAACACAAAAGCAAAGCTCCCAAATCCACCTACATAAAGCTGTAATCCAAAAGACTCAAAGGTTAAGTAATGGAATATTCTGATTTCTGGAACTCAGGTAACTTCCTTGGGAATCTTTGAGAGCCCTGACTTTAAATCACAATCTCTCTATATAAATTCTTAGGTCCCAAGATCGATCTTTTATTCAGATGATTCAAAGTAAAATTCAAGGACTTCAAGCACATTTTTATTTGTTTTCAAGGACTATGCTTGAGATTTCATTAAAACAAATTATTTTTTGTTAATTTTAAATAAAAATATTTTAACCATTTAGTTAATTTATTTTTATAAAACACCACTTATTACAAGTACAACAAAGGGCATCTTTAACTACATATTCTCACAGTAACAAATTGGTTCATTCATGACGATGTGCAATTGTAGTGTGATCCCTTAACACACACTTCGCTTTCCAACTAAAATGAATAACTGGGTTCGTAAACAGTAGTCCATATGACTCGTGTGCCATATTTCATGTTTTCTAAAGTCACAACAGATTTATGTGAGGAACTGACCAAAACTGCAAATGGATCATTCTCAAAAATGTTTTACTTTCCAACTTACAAAATATAGAAATTTTCCATTCAGTTCAGTTTTTGCCTATAAATACTGAGGGTAAATATTTTGTAACAGGTTGACATGCTTTTTATTCACAAATAAATTCTCTTTTATTATACAATTATGTTTCACAAATTAAGCAAGTTAACATTAAGTTAACACTAACGAGGGTTAAATGGATTACAACGCCACATTTTGAGGGTTCACTGGGGTACAACACCAAATATTTGAGTGAAAATATTAGTTAAAATATGAATAACTTTTTAACATCCTGGAAAAAAATCATTATATGCATATTTAAGCAGCCTCTGAACTTAAACATTAAAAATTATTTTCTACAAATTTTTGTATTTTTTTTTTTTTTACAAACGTGCCACGTCCCTGCTGGTGTGTGGGCAGTTTAAATTATTAATAAAAATAAATTTTGTTTAGCTTTTTTGCATACTTTTTCAGCCTTGCACTAAATGCTCTTATTAAAAATAAATAGGGATGCACTGATCCGATACCTGGATCAGTATCAGCACCAATTTCGGTATGGGTCTGATGAGCCCGATCCAAATCCGATACTTTTGTGTTAGTCACTGTCAAGCTCAAAAAATGACATAAAAGAACCATAAAAACACAGTTAAAGCAGTTTATGTGACTCGTGCATTTTATTCAAAGCCACTTGAAGAGGTGCGATAGCTCTGTGAATCACAAACGGCTGTGTTTTATAAGTAAATATATAAAATGCACGCGCAGCTCCAGCGCGTTATTGAATGGCGCAGCTGTTTCACACTTGCGGCTATTTTTAGACTTCACAGCGGTGCACAATATTTGAGCAGTACTCACGAACAACATCTCAGATGTACAGTGAGGAAAATAAGTATTTGAACACCCTGCTATTTTGCAAGTTCTCCCACTTAGAAATCATGGAGGGGTCTGAAATTGTCATCGTAGGTGCATGTCCACTGTGAGAGACATAATCTAAAAAAAAAAATCCAGAAATCACAATATATGATTTTTTAACTATTTATTTGTATGATACAGCTGCAAATAAGTATTTGAACACCTGTCTATCAGCTAGAATTCTGACCCTCAAAGACCTGTTAGTCTGCCTTTAAAATGTCCACCTCCACTCCATTTAGTATCCTAAATTAGATGCACCTGTTTGAGGTCGTTAGCTGCATAAAGACACCTGTCCACCCCATACAATCAGTAAGAATCCAACTACTAACATGGCCAAGACCAAAGAGCTGTCCAAAGACACTAGAGACAAAATTGTACACCTCCACAAGGCTGGAAAGGGCTACGGGGAAATTGCCAAGCAGCTTGGTGAAAAAAGGTCCACTGTTGGAGCAATCATTAGAAAATGGAAGAAGCTAAACATGACTGTCAATCTCCCTCGGACTGGGGCTCCATGCAAGATCTCACCTCGTGGGGTCTCAATGATCCTAAGAAAGGTGAGAAATCAGCCCAGAACTACACGGGAGGAGCTGGTCAATGACCTGAAAAGAGCTGGGACCACCGTTTCCAAGGTTACTGTTGGTAATACACTAAGACGTCATGGTTTGAAATCATGCATGGCACGGAAGGTTCCCCTGCTTAAACCAGCACATGTCAAGGCCCATCTTAAGTTTGCCAATGACCATTTGGATGATCCAGAGGAGTCATGGGTGAAAGTCATGTGGTCAGATGAGACAAAAATAGAACTTTTTGGTCATAATTCCACTAACCGTGTTTGGAGGAAGAAGAATGATGAGTACCATCCCAAGAACACCACCCCTACTGTGAAGCATGGGGGTGGTAGCATCATGCTTTGGGGGTGTTTTTCTGCACATGGGACAGGGCTGACTGCACTGTATTAAGGAGAGGATGACCGGGGCCATGTATTGCGAGATTTTGGGGAACAACCTCCTTCCCTCAGTTAGAGCATTGTAGATGGGTCGAGGCTGGGTCTTCCAACATGACAATGACCCGAAGCACACAGCCAGGATAACCAAGGAGTGGCTCTGTAAGAAGCATATCAAGGTTCTGGCGTGGCCTAGCCAGTCTCCAGACCTAAACCCAATAGAGAATCTTTGGAGGGAGCTCAAACTCCATGTTTCTCAGCGACAGCCCAGAAACCTGACTGATCTAGAGAAGATCTGTGCGGAGGAGTGGGCCAAAATCCCTCCTGCAGTGTGTGCAAACCTGGTGAAAAACTACAGGAAACGTTTGACCTCTGTAATTGCAAACAAAGGCTACTGTACCAAATATTAACACTGATCTTCTCAGGTGTTCAAATACTTATTTGCAGCTGTATCATACAAATAAATAGTTAAAAAATCATATATTGTGATTTCTGGATTTTTTTTTTAGATTATGTCTCTCACAGTGGACATGCACCTACGATGACAATTTCAGACCTCTCCATGATTTCCAAGTGGGAGAACTTGCAAAATAGCAGGGTGTTCAAATACTTATTTTCCTCACTGTATATGCTCAAAAGTTCGGTTCACTTATAATATGCATTTAGAATGGCACCGGAGGTATGCCATCCCTAAAAATAAGTACAAAATAAATACACAAATAACTATACTTGTCATAGAAGGGGTGTACCAGATGAAGGGAACAAGGATTTTTTTCAGGCAATTAAAAATTTCAAATATATTTATATAGTTAGCATATAATTAAAGGTTAGGTTATACAATTATATAAATATATATATATATATATATCTCCACGAAATCATTTGTCATTGAATAATTTCTCATTCCTTTTGAAAGTCGCATACCTCCTTTTGCTCTTCTGCCCAGAGGAAGCACTCTTTTCCTCCTCGTCCACCTCCCTCTTTCTGCTCTCTCGGAGCACGCTCAGGACAGTCTCTCTGGAGCATGGGTCTGCCTGTGCTCCAATCCCTGGGGATGTGACAGCCCCTGGGGAGTTCAGGTGATTGAAACTAGAAGCATAACCAGAAAGAGGACCTTTTAGAAGACTGCTTATACAGCATTTATAACCTTAGCTATTCAAATCTTCAATAACATAACAAAACCCCTGTTTTCATATTAACTTTGTCTTGACAAAAATATGATTACAAATATTAATCGTTAATCTAACTAATATCCTATAGAAGAAAATAAAATGGTACTCTTTATATTTCTATGTCCAGATCTTTCAAAGAATCTAAAAAAACACTAGATATATCAAGGGACTCACAATGACGAATGAGTGGGGTCTGGTCTGGCAATTTTTACTGTGACCGGGCTGTGAATGGTAGGGGAATTGCGTTGGGTTAGGATGTTCTTCTTACGCAACCCATCCCATTTTGCGGGTGGCATTATTCCAATGGGAGATGTCCCCGTCTGCTGAAGGGGGTAATGTCTGTGGGGGGTGATGGTGAACTGGCTCACTGTGCACACATGTTCCCTGATGGCATTGAAAAATGTTCTACAGATTAGCTCATCAGAGCAGACTTAATGTATGGAGACAAAAATGTACCAATTTAAAAGGATTAGATAGACAGACAAACAAACAGATAGATGATTATTAACCTATTAAGATACCTAGAACAAAGTATAATAACAATATATACATTTTTTATGTAAAAGTGTAATGTATGTACAATATACACAAGCACTATGGCATGTACACAGTAATTAAGAACAAAAAGACCCATCTTCGGATTCTAATCATAATTGTTAATACAAAGATGTCAAATTGAATATTGTTGTCATGGGGGATTCGTTATCCAACCACATGTGTAAGTGTCAAGCGACCAAACTTGTGTAGGAGGAGCCCTGCGCCTGACCAGCGACAGGAACTCCCACATTTTCAAATCATGGAGGGAAAAACTGGTACAACGTACTTGTTGAAACCACTCAAACGGATAAACATGCGCAAACATAACGCTAATGGATTATGCAGGTCATGTAAAGATATAAAATAGAAAGCATGTTTAAATAACTGATCACGTCTCAATACAAATTTGAAGTTACAGTAGGCTACGAGAAATCATGCATGACAGGTTTTGTGGTCCAGAAGACAAAGCATTTGGTTTTTACCCGAACGACAGTCTTCTGTTAGGGGTATGCACAGCATAATTAGGCCGTGCGAGTCTCTCCCGAAGCTGATTTCTGGGGTGAATGAAAGTCCCAGAGCCTCCAGCGGGCCTCACCGTTACGGAGGGACTTTCTTCAGCCTTGGCGAGGTAACTTCCCATGAGTATATCCCGAGGGCTGAACACTGAGTCACTGAGGGTATGGTCTCTTCTATAATACGAGCCCGCAATATATCTGTCGCTGGGTGATGCGAAGGAATTACGCGTATCACTTTTACGGATTTTGTTTCTGCTGGAGGCAGTGACTCCGCTCAAAGTCCTGCCAGGTAACAAGCGCAGCAGAGCCGGCGGGACGCTCAGTCCACGTCGGGGATTGAGGCCTAGTCTCTCGAATAGCTGCAACTCCTCCGCTTTTTTAAAATAAACGACACAAGACACGACCGAGATAAAAAGTATGTACAAGTAAGCTGGTATATAGCTCAAAAAAAGTAAAAGAATGAAGAGACAGAACACTGCAGCGGAGATAACGACTAGCCGCCGTTTATCTTCAGGAGACATGGCGGCGCCGCCGAAAGAAGATATCCCATAATTCCCCGCTTCAGCGCGCGGTGTTTACGTCTCGTGGATGTTCGGTGAACTGAAGGGTTTTGTCGCACTCTAGTGTCACGATGCGACACAACACTGACACTTTCTTGATATGTATTTATATTACATATTATTTTGATAATCAGAAGAATCAGAATCAGCTTTATTGCCAAGTATGCTTACACATACAAAGAATTTGTGAACAACATCCACACAGAGATTAGTTTCCAGGCCCAGGGAAACGTGCTGCTGTGTGGAGACTCTATTGCAAGAACGGGAACTGAACCGGATAATATTGACCCAAAGGGCAATAAACGTGTTTGGCCAGAGCCCCCTGAGCCTTACGAAAAACCTCCCAGCACGGAACAATCTCGACCATATTGTAAATAAACATGGTACAGAATTAGGGCACCTCTGCCAGGCCTGTACATACTTAATGGCAGGATCAGAGGGGACTCATTAGGCAGGTTCACTGTTATTCAGATCTTGGAGCTAGTGTAGTTGACTATGCCATCACTGACATGGACCCCTCCTCCTTCAGTGCATTCACTGTCAGACAGCAAACTCCACTCTCAGATCATAACCAAACTAATATATTAAAAGACACCACACAGCAAAACATCATAAGTCCAGCAGAGATACAGATGGACTCCATACAGCACAGACAAATATATCCAGGCCCTGAATTCTGAAGAACTGAAAAATTGAATTACTACATTTATTCACAAACTATTTGGAATGAATAAGGATGGTGTAAATTTGGCTACAAATGAAATCAATATTTAAAAAAGCAACCTGAAAAACTTCCTAAAAAAAAAAAAACAGAAAAGTGGTTTGACACAGGCTGCAAAACATCAAGAAAACAACTCAGAATATTATCAAATCTGAAACATAATGAACCAAACAATACAGACATAAGAATTGACTACTGTTCCAAATTACAACAATACAAACAAACAATTAAGAGTAAAAAAGCATCACCATCTCACCAAAAGCTTAGATGAAATTGAACAATCAATAAATCAAAATCAGTTCTGGGATTTGTGGAATAATTTGAGCACAACAAGATTTGCCAATCCAAAATGGAGAAATCTGGAAAAAACATTTTGAAAACTTGTATAAAGAAATCCCACCAAAACAACTAAATGACAATTATAATCAGGTCAAACAAAAAATTTTAATATATGAAAACACAATTAAAAATTACCAAAATCCACTTGACATTTCAATACACATGATGAATTGGTTCAAAAACATAAAAGCCAACAATGCAAAAAATCTTGTGGCGCTGACAACATCTTAGGTAAAATGCTGAAACACAGCACACCTGACCTGCAGATGGCTGTGCTCAAAATTATTCAACCTTGTACTTAGTTTGGGCTGTTTCCCTGACATCTGGAGCCAAGGACTTATTACCCCAATTCACAAAAGTGGGGACAAATTGGACCCAAAAAATTTCAGAGGCATTTGTGTGAGCAGTAATCTGGGGAAGTTATTTGGTAGTATTTTAAACAATAGAATTGTAAACTTCCTTAATGAATACAATGTCCTGAGCAAGAGTCAGATTGGCTTCCTTCCACATTATAGAACTACGGACCACATTTACACCCTACTCACCCTAATCAATAAACAAGTAAACCAGACCAATCAAGGGAAAATATTTGCATGCTTTGTTGATTTCATAAAAGCATTTGATTCTATTTGGCATGATGGACTATATTACAAATTGTTATGAAGTGGTGTAGGGAGTAAAGTATATGACATCATTAAATCAATGTATTCGGACAACAATGTGCAATAAAAATAGGCAACAAACAAACAGAGATCTTCACCAGAGTCCAACACTGTTCAACATTTACATTAATGAATTAGCGGTGCAGTTGGTACAGTCTACAGCCCCTGGACTCACTCTGCAAGACAAAGACATCAAGTTTTTGATCTATGCAGATGACCTGGTGTTGCTGTCACCCACTCCACAGGGATTACAGCAACATCTGGACCTACTGGAGAACTACAGCCAGAACTGGGCCCTGGCAGTGAACCTGAAGAAGACAAATATTATGGTCTTTCAGAAAAAGCCCAGATGTCAGGAACAGAGATACCAGTTCTCTCTAGGCAGCACCGTCCTAGAGCACATGCAGTATACTTACCTTGTGCTGATTATCACTGCATCAGGGAGTTTCAGTAAGGCAGTGAATGCACTTAAAGTAAAAGCTCGAAGAGCCATACGCTATTAAGAAAAAGTTCTATAATATTGAATTACCAATTCCAATCTGGTGTAAGATCTTCGATAGTGTCATACAACCCATAGCGCTGTATGGAAGTGAGGTATGGGTCCACTCAGTGATCGGAATGAAAGGTACGACCTAGATGGGACAAACAACAACAGAAGCTCTACACATTTATTTACATTTACATTTATGCATTTGGCAGACACTTTTATCCAAAGCGACTTACAGTGCACTTATTACAGGGACAATCCCCCCGGAGCAACCTGGAGTTGAGTGCCTTGCTCAAGGACACAATGGTGGCGGCCATGGGGTTCGAACCAGCAACCTTCTGAACAGTTCTGATTAACAGTTATGTGCTTTAGCCCACTACGCCAAAACACCCAATAATGCATGTAGGGAGGAATTAGGATGATTCCCATTGATTATTATCATACAAAAAATATCTCTAAATTTTTGGATGCATTTAAAATCAAGTCCCACAGAATCAATCAATCAATCAATCTATCTATCTATCTATCTATCTATCTATCTATCTATCTATCTATCTATCTATCTATCTATCTATCTATCTATCTATCTATCTATCTATCTATCTATCCATCCTTAAACTTTCAGACCAGTCTTTTTCTATCTATCTAATCTTAAACTTTAAGACCAGTCTTTTTCAAGCCAACCTAAAGTTTGTCCACAAACTTTGTTTTATCTAGTTACCACTAAAACGCTTCCTGTGAAGTTCATATAAATGTGTTTGGCATGAAGCTACTAAATGTTATATGCAGGGTTGGGGAGTAACGGAATACGTGTAACGGGAATACGTATTTAAAATATAAGTAACTGTATTCCACTACAGTTGCAATTGTATTAATTGTAATTAGAATACAGTTATTCACAAAATATATATATATATATATATATATATATATATATATATATATATATATATATATATATATATATATATATATATATATATATATATATATATTACTGGAGAGATTACTTTGCATTTTATTGTCATTTGTTTCGTTTAATATTTAGTCCTTTCAGATGGAAAACATATATAGGCCTACATATAATGATCCGATCCAAAGAGCATTTGAACAGCAATTAAACACTTTCTTGTGATGTGTTACATTCAAATGAGCAGACAGAGAAGTAAGTTTGGAGAAGAAGAAATTTAAATAAACCTTGTGTAAATGGTCAGCTTTACGCTAAGCTAAAATGCTATTTTTAGCCATTTTACATACACATGTTACCAAGTACAATCATATTTTTATCAAGAAAATTCACGTTGGATCATAATTTCTTTTTTCTAGTAATACCTTTGATATTAGGGCAAAATCATATTCTTGATAATAATTATTGTTTTCCTTAAAAAAGTTTTTTTAAATCCTTAAAACAATATCAATTTGATTGATCTTGTTTTAGAAACAACACTGCATAAGATATTTAGGTTTTTCAGAGAATGTATTTTTAACACGTGTATTTTGTCTTAGTGTACTGTCTTAGTGAGTTTTTATAGTCAAAACAAATAAAAAAATCTACCAGTGCTGAAGAAGTAGCCTAATCCAAAGTATTTAGATTACATTACTGACCTTCTGTAATCTAACGAAATGCATTACAAATGACATGTTACAGCATGTGTTCTGTAATCTGTAGTGGAATATATTAAAAAATTAACCCTCCCAACCCTGGTTATAAGATATTTCACGTTTTTAACAAAATTGTGCTCGTGGGGAACAAATTCTATTGTTTATTTCGAGCGATTACTCAATCACCAATAGATGGCGCAAATCACTCAAAATACACGTTCAGGGTGAGCAATAATCATGGTATCCATTGAAATATCATCTGTACGGAAGAGGATTAGGGCCAAGCAATAATAACAAATCTGACATTGAACCATAGTATTTTTTATAAGGGGAGCAATAGTAATTTTTCCACTTTGGAAGGAAGTGACAAGTCCAATCTCAGTTTATCTTTAACATGAGCACTATGGGGTTGTAAAAGGTCTTTGCTCAGATGTTATGCTTGTGTGTGGTTATCAACAAATCCAGCCTCACATTCAACAGACATGAATAAGAACCACACTTCTTAGATGATCCCACTCGGAAAGGAGCAACCTGGCAGTATTTTAACACCTTGTTATCATGCTTGATTAGAAAATATATAGGTCAATTCAACACCACAGGTGGCTTGTTGTGTTGATATCTGCTTAGCACTTGAATAAGAATCTCAGCAGTAAACCAGCTGCTCTTTTTTGCATTTTAAAAGGGCAGGTGTGTTACAAAAGCCTAAATGCTCATTTCCATTTCAGAATGGTTTCTTTTGAACAGGCCCCATAAGGAGTGTGTGTGTGTGGTGGCTGTTTGCCCACTCTGTTGCTTTGAACATGCTCATCACCGCATACACTAACAAGTACACACACATACAGATTGGCTAGATTACATTCAGGAACCCCTTCAATTCTCCTCACTGGCCTTAGTCACTTCTGAGCTCAGTCCAGATGGTGTAGACCTTCTACTGGTTTAATGGTTTTAACCTGACCAAACTCAGATTAATGGCCCAGTTTGAAACAGGAAGTGCATGGGCCAGTTATGTCCTGAAAAAAAAACATGCCCTCGGCACTTTCCTTCTCCATCGTTCTCTTTAATCTTATTGTGAGGTGCAAGTCAGTAAAAAAGCTCATCCGCATGTTCATCTGATTCTAAATCAACATTTGTTTCCCTCTGTCACTTCATTGTAAACAAAAGATGCAATGAAAGTGAATGGTGACTAAGACTAACATACTGCCTATCATCTCCTTTTGTGTTCCACATAGACAATAGAAAGTCATATGGGTTTGGAACAACATATGGGTGAACAAATGATGACAACATTTTCATTTATGAGTGAACAATTTCTTTAAGTTATCCTAATTGTTCCAACTCTATATTTTCTTCCATGAAACACAGAAAGTGGATCTCCAAAAGGGACAAAAACATGCTGATCTGAATAATTTTGATGGTCAAAGAGTTTACCTAAACCTCTCATCATTTAACATGGAGACTCAATGTAAATTGTGTGTATTTCAAGTTGCACATCTAGTCAATGAGAAAAGAGGAAACCGTTTTTTTTTAAATTTATTTATTATTTCCTTCAGCCCAATTTCCTCCCCAGACCAGTTTATGCAATGTTACTAACATTAACCTTCCTCCCCTGTCCCTCCCAACCATCTGCCAGTGAGAGGGCAGCATAATTACCTCAATCAAGCCTCTTCCCCCAGACAGCAGCCTGTTTCCTAATTAGGTCTACCCCACCTCATATGTCCCATGATTTACCCTCTTTTTTGTCTCAGACATGGAAACTCAGAAGTTGTAGTTAATCGAGAGAGGGTTAAAGTGTGCATTTGTACTATCTGTTGTTTTTAAGTTAACCCCTTTTTGTGAAATATTTTGCATGAAAAATGTGCTTGTGCTAATTTTCTTTGAAATAAATGTTTTGTAATGCAATGACACTCATGCATTTTAAGTGTGTCTGAAGTTAAGTGTCCATAAACTTTTTAGGGCCACTTAATGTATCCCGATCAGATAAGGCTCTAGCAGGCCTTTGTCTTGGTGGGACCAGCTGGAAATAAATCAAGGATTTCTGTGCAAAGAATCTTTATAAGGATTTGTGTGATGTTTAAATACGAACCTTGCACTCAAAAAACATATTCATTAACATCACTTAATTTAATTGTAGAAAGTTCATTAAGTTCGTTAAATGCAATTTACTAAGGTTTATTTAATAAACTTTTTCATATTGGACCATCAAAAGTATATGACAGGTGAGAATAAGGACAGTGAAACTGTTGCACTCTCAATTTAACAGCAACTGCTTATAGAGCTAAGCAGCACTTGAAACAAGTATCACTTGAAAATTAATGTCCATCCTCAACCTCAGGACATTACATTCTTCATCACAATTGTAACCCCCAAAATTCCAGCATAACAGATACTCATTTAAATTACAGCATTCACACACAAAAAAACTTTCATTATTGTCAGTTTTACTTAATCCTCCCATGTTCATATTACTCAGAAATGAATGTAACCAAGGAAACTTAAATTAGCTGAGTTGATTGAACTAAAAAGTGTCTTGTCAGCTTTAATAAGTGCCTTTGCGTTGGAAAAACAAGAATATGTTTTGTTTGGTTAACTGAAACTGGGAAGAGGATTTCTAGTTTCCAGCATGCTTTGCATGGGATTCGACAGGATCTAATTAATTTTAAATGTTAAAATTAAGTTTTATTTTATTTGTCTCTGTAAAAGATAAATATTAAGGGGAGACTTGTTAGTGTTTAATGATTTGTTTCATTGAGAATTTCTATTATCTTGTTGTTTACCATCATGGTGAAGAGTTTAGTTTGAGGACCAATACATTTAGAAGATTCTACAAATTGCTTTATCCATTGAGCAATTGCTTTGCTAACCATAGCATAGTTACCAAGTTGCACTCAGTAGTGCTTTCCACCAGCATGTATTTAGCATGCTAACATTTACTGTCACTAGCTAGTGTTTTACTAAAAGAGTTTCATTTTGAGTTATTTTGACTTGCCAAATTATGTTGGGTATGTTTATTCATTTAAATTACATGGTAATCTGAATTTAAGAAAACTAATTTTAAACATGTGTAACCACTGTTTGATTAGTTATGTCACTAACATAACAGTAACACTTTTCTTTCCAGTCCCATGCAAATCATGCTGGGAAATGGAAATGTCCCATTTTGGAATAACTTAAATATATACATCCTTTAAACTTTTGCTTTGAGTACTACTAACTCGAAATTACCAAGTACAAACTGCGGCTGTGTGGAATACCCATAAACCCTTACGCTTGAAGAAATGATGTTTGTTTGGTCAAAACAAGGAACTTAGGTAGTAAAATAATATATTTAAAAAAAAGAAAAATTCTAAACAATATTTAAAAATGTATTTAGTTTTAATTCTTATGACTATTGTTGTTGTTTTGTTATAGCTGGTTGATAATTTAGATTTTTGTGAAGTCACCATGAAGGTGATTAGTGTTACCTCTGGTGAACTTGGAGCCTGTTAAATTTAAGCTACTCTTCTTTAATCAATTGTACTTTACAAAAGTGCAGATTTTAGTGCACTGAGAAGAGTGTGCCATATGGCTAACCTAGAGCCTAGATTTCCCTTATACTGAATTAGACATGTTATAACCCAATTTAAATAAATCAAAACAATGATACTTTTGATGAGTTAAAATTACTTGTAAATAGTTAACGTTACTTAAAAATTAAGTTCAGTTTACTTGAGCCAAATAAGTATGTTTACTTAGAAAAAGAATGCAACAGTGTGGGTAAATAAACCTGTATAATCTAAAACCAGTGCAGAGGTTACAGCATCTCTAATCCAAAGAGGAAAAAACACTAAGACTCTTATTTGTTACATTTTCCCAAATTCATGAGAGTTCGAATGTGCTGAGGACATTTTTGGCACTTAAAATGATTTGCCGTATAATTTGAATGTAAAAATCTTATAGGCAGGTTATACCTCATGTAAAATATAATGTAAATTAATCTCAGCCTATTGCTCTATAGTTATTGGCTTTGGTGTGTCTGTAAATGGGGTTTGCTTAATGTGCTCTGCTGAAGAGCTGTTTCTTTGTGGCTCTCTCTATGCCTGTCTCTCTTTATCACACAATTACTCTGTCTGGGATGTATATCTCTTTAATTTTTAGACACTGAGTGTTTGGCAAGCAAGAAGCTTAATATATATCATGTGTATGAGTGCTGCTACTGGCAGCGTGAAGCTTTGGATAGAGGTAAAGCAGGACAGAGTAAAAGAGAGAGAAAGAGATCTTAACCTCAACTACAATTAGCTACTGCTTATAATTTATGCATTTACAACCTAATGTTAAATGCAGTATAATGTATTGCTTATTACAGACTCAGATCATCTAAACCTGGCAGGGATCAGTTCTTCATTTGTGATTACTGGATAAAGTAAGAAAAAGCAAAAACCGATTGGCAGACATAGATTTTTGCTTATTAACCCGATTTTGTTTTAGTATGTAAACACCTTTACCAGCATTCTTCCCAGTGTCTCCAATATGTTCAAGTGTTATGAGCAGGCCTGTTTACGTTTTCACACCAAAAACACAGAATAGTACAATGATTTCAAGTCTCATGTAATTGTGCTTTTTTTGTCTTGTGCAAATTTTAAAATAAGATGAGTTGTCAGTGTATTGGTGAGTGTAAATGCACTCACTGAGATCGATTTTTGAACCGTTTTGATGGATTCAGGGAAAGAACTGACTCAAAACAATGATTCACTCACAAATCGGACATCACTGCTGCTTGCGTGCAAGTTTTACTCTACACAAGAGCAATAGAGAACTAGTTAAATATTTCAGAGAAGAGCAGAACAAGAAAAATGCATATTCACTATTGAAACTTCCATAACTTTTCTGGATTGGAAAAAATGAAAATTCACTTATACTTCCAGGGTCAGATATTTAGCAGTGCTCAGGGCAAAAATGCACCTGAAATTTAAAGTGTGGGGCCATAAAATGCCTTCAGGAGTTTAATTGTAACATCTCGTGTAGCTCTTAACATTATATTACAGTCTTATTTGAACATATTATGGCATAAATTACAAATTAATGTAGATACCTTTTATGGTAAAAGGCAATAAATTCTCAACCTTGTATTAATAAATGATACTTGGCGTAAACTGTTGAGACACATTTTAAATGGTTAAATATGTCCTGAAAGGACATATTGAATGGGTAATGAAAGTAAAAATGGCCTAGGAAGGTAAAAAAGTTTATTTCTGACACTAGTTGGAACCCTATCGGGTTTGATGCATAGGCTGCATTATGCAAACATTAGTTATGTACGCGTTTGCATTGTATCGGTCTTTCTGAAACAGCATTAGGTTGGATCAGGAACTATTTAAAGAATAGGTGTCAAAGAGTGCAAATTAAGGGGTCTCTTTCTGAAAAGCTCACCATTGAATCTGGTGTGCCACAGGGGTCCATTTTGGGTCCCCTGTTGTTTACATCATATATTAACAATCTTGGTGATAATCTATCAGACGCAAGTATCCATTTATATGCCGACGATACTATTATCTATTGTTTTGCATCTTCTATTGATAATTGCATTTTAAAGTTGCAGAAAGCATTTGAATTAGTTCAGTGTAACCTATTTTCTTTAAAATTAGTCCTAAACGATAAGAAAACAAAATACATGGTCTTTTCTAGGAAACATAAGACTGATTCTTCTCCACCACCTATTTACACGTTGCAGGGTAACTCTATAGAACTGGTCTCCTCTTACAAATATCTAGGGTTTGTGTTGGAAGAGGACTTATCATTCAAGTTACATGTTAAACAACTGCTGTCTAAGTTAAGGTTACAGCTGGGGTTTTATTTTCGGAAAAGTGCATGTTTCTCACAGTCAGCCAAGAGAAAGTTGGTGGAATCTACCTTCTTACCTATCTTAGATTATGGAGATGTTTTTTACAGAAACACTACTAAAGCTCTCTTATGTAACTGTTTATATATTCATATTAAATTGTGAAAAAGGTACTTTTTTCATTGTTAAAATGTATTCCTGTATCCCAGCTTAATATGCAGTCACCTATAAGCAAACCAATTATTGATATCACCTAAATGTGTAAACACTGTGGCTCAGTTTGAGCGGCCCCTCCTGCCCGTCACAGCAATATTAACTCGGCCAATGGTGTGAGTTTGGGGAGGGACTGTTTGTTCAACCAATGGAAGACGGGGGTGTTTTTTTAATATTTGAAAACAGGTAATACGGTTTGCAACTCCATTTGTTGATGCTAAAGGGGCAGAAAATATACACTTTACCTTGAAGAAAATAACTCAATGTCTACATAGCAACTTCTGTCCAAATTTTATAAAAGCCCTTTTAGTTGGCTTATGTGTGTGCTTGAATGTAAAGCTTTCTTTAACAGTAATGTGAAGTTGCAGAGTGCAGTAACAGATGTTATAGGGTGTTAATTCCCTTTGGGATCCTGAATAAAACAATGGATTCATGGAATTAGAACTGCCTGGGGAAAAAATGCAATATTTGTCACTCACATGGCTGCTCCCAGTATCAGGATGAGAGCCTGCCAGCCATCTGCTGCTGTAAACCATGTTTCCTGCCTCTGCCACCCCCAACACACACACAAACACACACTCTCCCCATGCATGCAGAGAAAGTGTGCAAGGTTCATATAGGCCTTAGGGAATATCTGAACTCTGCTCTCAATATTCATATACTATTTGCTAAAACCCATGATTTACCTAAATGCAAAAGCTTAAAAAAAAAGAAAAAGTATGAAATATAACAACTTTCCAAAAGGCTTTTGGCTATTTATTGTGGGAGTAAATTACATTTTCATGTAATGTCTGTTTAAAATAAGATAAAAACCAACAACAAAAGGACATTCATAAAATGAGCTTTATTGATATCAGATTAAAATATACTGATTCAAAGTGAAATCTCACTCAAACGTTCCTCCTTGAAAACAAAGACACTGAAATGATTTTTCAAAGAGTAAAAAACAATGTTGGAATAAGTAGAGCAGTCCCAAAGAATGAGTAAGATTGTGTGCTAAAACAATAACTGACCTTACTGATCATAAATACACACTTAATAATATAAGACATAACGGAATAACATTTAAGTTCAAAGTGACTAAATCAAAGAAAATCAACTTTGATTTGCACACGACAATACTGAACCAAATGAAATAATCGACACAACGATGCAACTAAATCAAGGAAATCAACCTCGGTTTGGTCAGAGTAATGTTGATGAAGGAGTCTTTGGTTGCGCCAAGGCTTTTTTTTTTATGAACCCTTTCTGAATTACCTCGTTCAGTTGCCACTTTTAGTAGCTGTCGACCGCTTTCTTCATGGTGAGAAAGTCTGGTTTGCCACTTACTGCTTTGATTTGTGGTTTGATGGCAGGAACTAATGAGGCAGCATGGGACATCACTAGCTGTGAAAAAGCCTCAGTTTCCTTTCAATCCTAACAGCTGCTTTCTCAGCTGTGGCTGTAGCAGTATAAAGACTTGGATTTAGCGAACGTTCGCGACCTGTGCACTATACATGGCATATGAATGCCTCATTTACTCCATAATCACCAGCCACATTCAAAAGGAGACTGAGATCACAATCTGGAGAGGAAATGTAGGCACAATCCTCAAACATTGCTAGTTCCACTATATGAGGTCTGAGAGTGACCACTGTGGTTGCTACAGCTTACCATAGGTGTAACATTCCTAAAACCAAAAACAAGTAATCAAAATGAACAGCTCAATAAATATAGGTATAAAAAAAACAACATGCAATGATAAACATGAAATTGGCAAAAGCAAAAAGGAAACAAAGGTAAAGAGATAAAGAAAACCCCTTCTGTTTTAGTAGGTTTTTGCATTGCTTGCAACCAATTGTGAAGAAAAAATGTGCAATGCTGAACAGGTTCGTCTCTTACCCAAGTTTTCCATGGAACCAGCCATTTATTAAACCTGAGTGTGAAACAAAACTGTGGCATGTCAAAGACCTTGGCCAACCCCGAGCATACCCATGTTTTAAGTACAGGTACCTTGCTTCTATTTCCAAACACACACACACACACACACACACACTCCATTGAATTTAATAGTAAAATGCTCACAAGGTCAACAATTGGGTGTCTAGCCTGCACACATTTGTTCAGTCACACACATGTATGTACTGTACAGACAGAAGGGGCATAGCGCTGCTGCTATAAACCTTGCATCCTCGGTGTCTAGGTGTGTGTCGGGTGGATTGATTTCCAGGGAGAAAGTTACAGCCAGATAATGTAACTAATTATTCATATGCTGCACAACACTTTCCAGCATGAGGCCTGTGGAGAGTTCATGGGCTTCAGTCCCACCCATTGTCCTTGATCATGTGGGCCAGCTCAATGATGAATTTGCCCTCCTTATACTTCTGACTGCTCTCAAAGGCATGCTCCTAATGGAAAGACGAAGAGTGAGGGAGAGAGAGAGCATCACCGTTAGAGTTAAAAGTGATAACCTCAAGATACAAATTTGCTGATCTAAAAATAATGGACAGCTGTTTGTGAGCTTCTATATTAGATATGTCATTCAAATATAACAGCTTTAAATAATAGCAGCATTACAAGATAACTATACATGGGGTGTAAAACTTGTGTGAACGTCTAAATCAGAAAAACGTGTTGTCACACCCATTTCACAACACAAGCGTAATCAGCGCATGAGCAGAGCATATTTTGTTGCCGTCCATAACAACAGATTAGAGCATTCACATTGGAAGCATCAGCAGCACGTCAGAGCGTAGCGTGAGTGTCGTGTGAGCTGCAGTGCAGCGGGGATTTCGGTTCCGAGTCTATTTTTGCAGCGCCGCTTGCGCTCAGTTAAAGTGACCATGCACTGTTGATGGATAAAATGAATTTTATTTGACAAAAACAAAGTACACAATGCACAGAATAAGCATATATTTGTAGTCTAGTGTGTCTTTACACTGTATGAATTAGAGCACATCTGAAAAACAAATGAAATGTAAAAAAGAAATTCCATTAGATTTAACAATTTAAATCAATTTAAAGTATTTTAATTATAGAATCTACAGTAAACTACAAATTTTGAGCCTGAAAATATGGGACTTTTATGTAGTATTAAATATAGAACAGGTCTATAGGCTTCAGCAATACCCACTCACAGCAGAGCTTGCTTTCATTGTAAACACATGCACGTGACAGACCATGACATCGGTAAATTCAGAACTTACCTCATTCGTGTTCAACAATGGATACAAGACTGACTGTGAAGGTGGATAAGCACAAAGTGCTCTATTATTTACCTTTTAGATGCAAATGTGGTCCTCCTCCTCATGTAAAAAAGATTTAATGACGATCAAGTTTGTAATACTTATCAATGACCCACTCCTGAAGTTATGGTATTTATTCAAATAAATACTCACCGTAGTAACATAGAACTCACAGTGTGAAAGCCCCGTAGAGTCTGCAGCTACACTGTAGTTAAGCTGACAACATGCTCATGTCTCGCTCAAGCTTGCGATGTAAAATGGGTGTTATGGCAAATACCACTGGCTTGAATCTATTCTAGTAGAATATTTTCTTTTAATATAAGGGGCTAATTTTTTGTGTCCGGTTCTATCAATTAATTGAAAAAATACGTAAATGAAAATCATACAGACAATGATTTGAATACACCTAGCATGGTTTCAGATTCTGAATTAGACTATTTTTGCTTTTGATTTACTGAAAAAATCTGGTTACTCATATGTATTCACTCAGATGGAGTAATTAAATCGCTTTTGTAGAAAATGGTATAAAAGTTTTACAAAACCTTTTGAAGACAACACGAATACAAAGATTCATTTGAACTTGTCTGGACACACTTTTTTATTTAGTAATTAATCTATAACTGTTTGATTAATTTCTAAAGATTCATTTTAGGATTTGACCCTCTTGCAATGGTTACATGTTTGTTTAGAATGCCAAATATAATTGTGTCAACTAAAACTTTGTGGCCAGGCCATGTCATTCATTATTCAGATGATTAAATATGATGGGTAAGCACCTTTCAAATGGTGAGTACTTGAATGTCAGCGAATTAAGCTCTAGGAGGTCATTAATATCCCCTTACACATGGCTGTACTGTACACCACTTGCTGGGTTTTCATCCAAAATGTTTAGCATTTAAGCACATTTCTAAAAACGAGAATACATATTGTTGAGCGTTTCCATCCACTACCTAATGCACATTATCATGAAGGAGCCGCCTCGTCATGATGGAGCAGCTGAATGACCTCTCCCTGCTTTGGGGACAGTTTTATTTGCAAGATTGGAGCAAGCATCTAATTTTATGAAATGCATCCACGAGACACCGCAGAATAAGTGTATTATCTGATATAATGTGGGGTGAAATAGCTGCGATGCCCACACACTGCCAGTCTCCATATACCTGGGAGCGCCCGCTCTCAAAACTGTTCTGACGGATTGTGAGTACCCACTTTATCGACCAGCTGTGTGTTAAAAACTTCCGTATGACAAGTGGTATGTTCAAAGAATTGTGTCCGAAGTTCGGACATTTCGGTGGGCTAGTCACATCAAGCTATTGCACACTCGTAACACATGCACGAATGCACTTAATCGTTTTGCGAATAAACCATTTCAATCACCTTAATGTGTATTTTAACTAATGTGAAAATCCACCTACTAGCGCAGGGGTCGGCAACCTTTTTGACATGGAGTGCCATTTTTTATTTTCCTTGGTTAATGATTGTGCGATTTTCCACTTGTGAAAATGTTTCTATTTAGCATTTTTCTCATTTAATAGTTTATTTTTCATTACAAATGATATTATCAGCATAACAGTTTGAGTGAAAATTTTGTGCAAAACCTGATGATTATGATTTAATCATGCTCCTGCATGTGAATTTTCAGAGCATCTTAAGTGTTTTAAGGAAAGAAAACCTGCCCTTTTGTACAAAATTTGTTAACAGTTAAATGTCACAAATTTGCTCATTTGATTACTGATCACGAAATTGTGTGGAATCTTAAATATGTTTTATATAAATGCCATTTTAATCAAGTAATCACTAGCACGAAAGCAACAGTAAGTTTATTTGCATATCAAGCGTTTCCATTAAGGATTTCTTATGCGTAATTTCAAAATGCACATAAAAATTTCCATCTAGTGACACACAGCTGGTATGCCTTTGCTACAACTCAACTCTCCAGAACAAAATATTCATGTCTTTTTCCCATTCAATAGATATAAAGATAGATCAACAGACAGACAGACAGACAGATACAGACAGACAAACAGATACAGATAGACAGACAAACAAACAGACCATTTAGAGTTAGAGATAGGGTGGCCAGATATCCTGTTTTTCCCAGGACAATCCCGTATTTAGCACTTTTTCTAGTGTCCCGACATTTTTGGAAAAAATGTAGTTTTGTCCCGTATTTCCCATCTCCTTCTCTATTGCCTATGCAGCTATCTCAGTCATGTGAGTATTCTAATCAGAGGTAGCTGTAAGGTGGGTGCCAGTGAGTCTGGGCTACTCCTCGAGAAAACAAAAGGCTATCATGAGAATTAACATCTGAACACTCTCTCGCATATGTAACAGCAACATCCGAGATGCAACATACTGTGCAGCTAACACCTCCCTTCTAAAGTCTCTTCATCTCACTCCTGCTCCTCACTTAAAGCTCAATAAAAACCTATGCAATGTGAAGTGTGTACAAAAAAGTAACTATAACATGTTTGGTATCATTTAAAGTCTCTCAGTGCACCTGGTAAACTGGTCTCATCCTCCCAGCCATAATGAAAAGCAAAAAGAAGTAATACAATATGAGAACTGTGGTGTGCCCCTTAAAGGTGTGCCCTCCCCCAGATCCTCCATACCTCCTGTATGTAAATCTACAGGAACCCCCTCAATAGGGGACCAAAATCTAATTATAATGACAGACACCACCATTTGGTAAGCATATTGAATTATCTGGGTATTTAAGGAGATGTGACACATTGTTCATGGTTCTCTGTAGTCTTTGGTTTTGATAAAATGCTAAATTTGATTATCACTGTCTAAATGGAATTGATGAATTGATTATGTTACCTGGTCAATAATTTGTAAACATTTGATTTATTCTGACTGACTCTGACATTGTTTTTTCCAAACAGATTGAACGATTCGTATGTTACCGCAAGTCTGCGTCAGATTAGTGACGACTAATATTTGGGATCAATTCAAGTGTACTTGGTTTGCAAAGACAAAAAGGGAATTTCCGTTTAGAACAGCAAATGCTGCTTGACCAATTTAAATTCAGGTGTGTCTTACCTCTGTATTAATTTGATATTTCTCCAGATAAGTGTACGTGGGAAACCACGCATGGCCAATCCAAAGCTATTACAAGAGAAGTTATGTTGGTCAACTTACATCTGTAATAGTGGCCGTGACCTCTACTGAAGAAAACGTTAAGTTAAATTCAAGTGTATGCAATTCCATGGGGCTATACTTAAGTATCTTAGATTGTGTGAACGTGAATGTGACTGATCTCAGGTATATAGCAATTACCTCTGTTTGATGATCCAATACTGGCCGCTTGTGATCGTGAGACCCGCAGTGTAGAGAGAAACACGCGAGGACCTCAAAGCGACATACTAGTTTCCTAATCTGAACGTGTAAAATATCATTAAAGGAGTTAAAAGGAATAATCAAACATTCGCTCACTTTTAATGATGCTCAGATATCATTAAAACCTTTTTCATTTATGGAGTCAGATAAAATAACGAGGTAATACATAAGAGAACATTTATTTCATTTAATCTTGCTGTGTTGCGTAACAAGAAAGACAGTAACGCGCAGAGACCTTCACCCGTATAATTGAAGACCGCCATTGGACCGATAAACGGGCTTACATAGCCAAGGATACGACTTGTAAAACCAATAAAATCACACCATGTTATTTGAAGTACATGATTGGATTAAACCATCCAATCACAATCCCCTATCAATAGACAACCAGTTAGTGAACTGATTGAAGAGTCAGTTTGAAAGAGCAACAGATGAATTTGCATCTGGAAAAATGTCAAACAAGTGTGCATGTACATTTAATGAAGATCTTCAAAAAAAGGTTACATTTCTAAAAAAGCAGTCACAGACAGAGCCTAGTAAAATGAGGTGTGAGATTTGTGGAGCTCGCTTTTACGTCGCCCACGGAGGCCGCACCGACATCACGCAGCATGTTCATACAAAAAAGAATGTGGATGCTGCTAAAAATGTGCCATACCAAGTGTTAGCGATTTTTTTGTGAAGCAAAGTTCTGTATCTGACAAGGTGCACGCAAGAGAAGGACTTTTTGCTTATCATTCTGTTGTGCAAGGCCATATTTTTTGGTTGGCTAACTGCACTGCAAAATGTATTTAAAATGTAAGAAATTGTATGATCCAAATTTTCTTCTGCCCCCACCAAATCTGAAGCTATCATATGCAACATACTCGCTTTTGTGCAGCTGGACTATCAGAAATTACTGCAGCATGGCAACACACATTTCCTCTCCCTTGGTCCAGCTCTTGAAAGAATACTACACATTTTCAATGGTCTGCGTGCATTTTTTCTGACTCATTCACTCTTTCAGGATACATTTTCAGCGATCTGTGCACTAAATGTTTGATTGGCATTGGCTTCACATTCAAGCAAACAGCCACTTTTAACTGTTCAATGGAGATTGAGCAAGACCACATATCAGCCACAGAAGTAGCTTTGGACATTCATGGCCTGAAAAATGTCTTGCTGGCAAGGCAGGAGGAATCATTCATACTCTCTGCCATTAAAAAGCAGTTGGATGCCCTGGTTGAAGCTGGTGACGTGCAAGCGGATTATTTATTTTGTACAGTGAGAAACATTTATTCAGCATTGGTGGATTACTTCAAAAATTGGAGCCACTCATTGGAGAACACAGAAAAACTTGAATGGGCCCTACTGAGAGATATCCCAGAGTGGAAAGACATTGATGAGTGGGCTTGCGTGAAAACATTGTGACCTTATTGCATCACTGAGTGGAACATGAACTCAGAGAATATGAGATGGGCAGTTTTTCATGAGCTGGAGAGCAAGATCGTGCCATTTGTTTTATGTCTGCCTGGGACATCTTCATCTTTGGAGCTTGTGTTCTCATTAATGAATGCAGCATCAACACCAGATAAATCTCAACTCAGAGTAACGGTCATGAAGGCAATGCTTTTTGTACGTCTTAATATTGGTCTGGACTGCTCTGCATTTTACGATATACTCTTAAAAGTCAAGCACACACTGAGAAAAACTGTTAATTGCTAATTATTGAACTAAATATGCACACCAGAGTAAAAGGAGAAAACACTGTCTTACTGTTTATCAAGCACTGAAATGTTGCTCAGTGAAAAACAAACTTAATCATGTTTAATGGTGTAAGTCACTTAAAATAGGCTACTCTTCTTCAGAATGCAGCAACCGAATGTCGACTATCCATGCACATCCTTAAAATAGAAACAGACAGACAGACACAGACTGACAGACAGAGCTGAAGTCAGAAGTTTACATACACTTAGGTTGAAGTCATTAAGACTCATTTTTGAACAACTCCACAGATTTCATATTAGCACTGGACCTACACAAGTCTGGATCATCCTTGGGAGTAATTTCCAAACACCTGAAGGGACCACGTTCATCTGTACAAACAATAGTACGCAAGTATAAACACCATGGGACCACGCAGCCATGCCGCTTAGGAAGGAGACACATTCTGTCTACTAGAGATGAGCATAGTTTGGTGCAAAGTGCAACTCAATCCCAGAACAACAGCAAAGGATCTTGTCAAGATGATGGCCGGCAGGCAAGTATCTATATCCACAGTAAAACAAATCCTATATCGACATAACCTGAAAGGCTGCTCAGTAAGCAAGAAGCTACTGCTCCAAAACCGCCATACAAAAGTCAGACTACAGTTTGCAAGTGCACATGGGGACAGATATCTTTTTGGAGGAATTTCCTCTGGTCTAATGAAACAAAATTGTAACTGTTAGGCCATAACTATTGTTATGTTTGGAGGAAAAAGGATGAGGCTTGCAAGCTGAAGAACACCATCCCAACTGTGAAGCATGGGGGTGGCAGCATCATGTTGTGGGGTTGCTTTGCTGCAGGGGACTGGTCATCACAAAATAGATGACATCGTGAGGAAGGAAAATTATGTAGATACAGTACTGTGCAAAAGTCTTAGGCACATAAGATGCTTCACAAAAACATTTGTCTAAAGATGGTTATTTAATAAATAACTCTACTATTATCCTGACATTTCACATTCTTAAAATAATGTAGTGATCCTAACTGACCTAAGACAGGCAAGGTTTTCTACGAATAAATGTAAGGACTTGTGAAAAACTGAGTTTAAATGTATTTGGCTAAGGTATATGTGAACTTCTGTCTTCAACTGTAGATAGATAGATAGATAAATAGATAGATAGATAGATAGATAGATAGATAGATAGATAGATAGATAGATAGATAGATAGATAGATAGATAGACAGACAGAGAGACAGTAAGAGACAGACAGACATCATGCAATGCAAGATGTTCTTTTGACATCTTTAATTCAGTTAAATAATTCCTTAATTTGTGAATTCACTTATTAAAGTCCTAAACTGTGATGACAACAGCACTCAAAGCCCAGGGATCAAAATGTTTTGTCTAGGTCTAGGACACCACATGGTACTTAAAGGTTGTCAGGAGTAGATTAGTGACGCGGTATGCGGGTCATGAAGGTATGGTAAAGCCACTTAGATAAAGTCTCTCTCAATTAGTTGTTTCCGAGCCTATAGCACAAGCCTTATCTCTCTCTTGAGATATAGTGATGAGTTACCTCAACAGGCTAGGGAAAGCTTTCAAAGTCTCTATGTCCGGTGTTAGCAGTTTATAAATGTGCCTCCTGAGTGTCTGTCTGGGGTAAGAGGTCTCAAAGAAAGTGTGAGTGTACGTGTCCAGTGTGATTATGTACTCACATATTTCCAGCCCAGAGTGGTTTTACAGTTCTCACAGTAGATGTCTGCCACTGCATGAAGACCAGTAAGCAGTACCCTCTCTTCTGCTGGACCACACCCCACATTCACCCTGATTGAAAAAATGAGGATGTCAAGATTTTTTAAAAAAAATACACTTTTGGACAGTTCTGCAATGTTTTACATAAACCATGTTACCATGTTGAGCTTTACTATTTTGCATCTGTTTAGGGCAGGATGATAAGCGAAAAGCAAACTACAGGACTTACACCGAGTTGAAGAGGTAGGCCCTGCCTTGGCTCCCTTGAAAAGACTGCAATGGAAATAAGAGAGAAATAGATCAGATTACTTCTGCATTCTCTGAACAGACTAGAATTCAAAATTGCAGCCACATGCGTAACATCAGATAATTTCAAATCATATTTTTATTGTGTTTCAGACAATCTTTTGAAAAATCGAATTCCGTTTCGCTGCTCCATTCATGGCCTTAGCAGATGGGGTTTCACAGGGATGATGTGAAACAGGGACAGGACTGTGATTACGGGTTTGAAAGAGGTTCGGCCATATGGGCATGGATCAAAAGATCATTAGGGTGGTTTCATATTGACTGAGCCCTACTGAACAATATACCAGTGAAAAGCCTCTTTCTTTATCTTAAGCTTAAATGGCCTATAGGACCTGTTTGAAACTATGCCAACAAAAATCTAAGAACATTATCAGACGTAATGTTCCATTCGTTATGCATACACATTTTGTTTGTAGCATCAATCCAGTACTAAACCTCTCTGGATAAATGTTGGAAAGTTGGTTCACGTTTTACAATTTAATGATTAAATCTAAAACACATGCTTCCTATTGTAATGAACAAAACTCTATTTAACTACTTTTTATGAAACTAAAATGACATGTTCCTCCATTCTGACCTTTGTTTGTTTTAGAGGGATTTTAAATTAATTCAAATCAAATTATCATTTCACCCCCAACTCACCTGTTCAGGCCGGATATCGCTGCACTTGTCTTACAAAAATACAATGTAAACAACTAATTAATGAAACAAAAACAATCTAATCTGTAAACACACACAGCACACATAGTCCATCAAAAAGTTTTTTATATTATTTCACATTTTTATTATCGTGTGACAGACAGTCTATTCTGACAAGATTCTTGCATTCGGCTGACAGAGACTTTGTTTTAGGAGCGGCAAGGTACAAAGGCAAGTTGTGCTGGAGGACCACAACATCATGGTTTTTCCGGACTTTGCTAAAGCGACACAAGTGAAGCAGGACAGGTTCAAAGAGTGTAAATAATTAAGCACCAACAGAACTGACGGCAAGGATGGATTCAAGACTTTTATATGCCCAAGACAAGCTATGGCCTTCATTAAATCAATGGTGTGATTGGGTATTTTGTCTGCACTTGATCAACAATACAGACTACACATCGTGCAATTCACCGATGCAGCCTGATAGGGTTTGTTGTTCTGCTGCCTGCCCAATGGCTCCTGCCTGACTCCCTTTATTTCCCTCCCTTTGTTGACTTGCTGTTGAGGTCATTCGTTCAGTTTGTGGGTTCGATGTTATTGTTTACTGGGGCCTATTTTTTTTATTGAACACATTTATGTATAGTTTAATGGCACAGTTTGTGCTAAGGAAAAAAAGAACAAAACAAAATACTATATATGTACTGTAAATACTGTACATAGAGTTGAAGTCAGAAGTTTACATCCCTTTACATTATGTTGAAGTCATTAAAACTCTAACATAATATTACCAAACTATAGTTTTGGCAAGTCATTTAGGACATCTACTTTGTGCATCACACAAGTAATTTTTCCGAAAATTGTTTACAGACAGACTGTTTTACTTTTAATTGACTATATCACAATTTCAGTGGCTCAGGTTTACATACACTAAGTTAATTGTGCCTTTAAGCAGCTTAGAAAATGTTTCTGGGGTGCTTTTTTAAATATTTTTTTCATAAATTATGATATATAAATATATGTATATATATACATACACACACACATATACATATATATATATATATATATATATATATATATATATATATATATATATATATAAGGGCTGTCAATCGATTACATTTTTTCATTGAATTAATTACATGGTGTCCCGATTAATTAATCGTGATTAATTGCATATACAAAATATCGCATATGAAATAATTATACATAGTTATATTTAAATATTATAAAACAATAAAAAAAGCAGAAGAGTTAATCATTGATAAGACAATACAAAAAGCGGCTTTAGAATACAATGTATTGTTTACTACCGTATACTGATCATAAGTCAATCATTGGCATACAGTTCACAGCAATCCATTACACAAGTGAATTTGTCAATCAGTTGGAGATTTATTATGAGGGCTTGTTTAAGGTTTCTCCCATGACTCCTTTGGATCATCCAAATGGTCATTGGCAAACTTAAGATGGGCCTTGACATGTGCTGGTTTAAGCAGGGGAACCTTCCGTGCCATGCATGATTTCAAACCATGACGTCTTAGTGTATTACCAACAGTAACCTTGGAAACGGTGGTCCCAGCTCTTTTCAGGTCATTGACCAGCTCCTCCCGTGTAGTTCTGGGCTGATTTCTCACCTTTCTTAGGATCATTGAGACCCCACGAGGTGAGATCTTGCATGGAGCCCCAGTCCAAGGGAGATTGACAGTCATGTTTAGCTTCTTCCATTTTCTAATGATTGCTCCAACAGTGGACCTTTTTTCACCAAGCTGCTTGGCAATTTCCCGTAGCCCTTTCCAGCCTTGTGGAGGTGTACAATTTTGTCTCTAGTGTCTTTGGACAGCTCTTTGGTCTTGGCCATGTTAGTAGTTGGATTCTTACTGATTGTATGGGGTGGACAGGTGTCTTTATGCAGCTAACGACCTCAAACAGGTGCATCTAATTTAGGATAATAAATGGAGTGGAGGTGGACATTTTAAAGGCAGACTAACAGGTCTTTGAGGGTCAGAATTCTAGCTAATAGACATGTGTTCAAATACTTATTTGCAGCTGTATCATACAAATAAATAGTTACAAAATCATACATTGTGATTTCTGGATTTTTTTTTTTAGATTATGTCTCTCACAGTGGACATGCACCTACGATGACAATTTCAGACCCCTCCATGATTTCCAAGTGGGAGAACTTGCAAAATAGCAGGGTGTTCAAATACTTATTTTCCTCACTATATATATATATATATATATATATATATATACACACACACACACATACAAATACAAACACACATAACTATATTGTCATATACAGTACACTGTTACCATGATATAAAATTACTCATCACAGAGACACCTGTAATTAATTTCTAATTACCTTTGAAATTAGCTCATCGTGGTTAGCCAGATGTGCTCGGCAGTGAATGCAGCTGTAGGTACGATGGCAGTTGGGCAGGTAGGCCTGAAAGGTTTTGGAGCGCGTCATGGTGACCGTAGCTGGAGAGACTGCACAGGAGCGGAGCAGGAAGGGCCGGTCAGCCCAGGACAACTCACAGGAGAAACAGTGGAGCACGCAGGTGAGGGCCGTGGTGAACCGTCAGGAGAGAGAAGAGTTCACCTGTGGAGAAAATACACACACACACAACTTTTTACTTTGCACTGTTTTTTTCCCCCACTTTCTCTGTCTTATGGCTTTTTTGAGCTTAGTATCAACATTTTCATTTTTGGGTGAACTATTCCTTTAATTTCTGTTCTGCATAAGAAAGAAAGTCATACACATCTGGGAAGGCATGAGGGTGCGTAAATGATGAGAGAATTTACATTTTTAGGCAAACTATCCCTTTAATACCAGGTGTAAGCAAGGTCTTTGATACCTAAGGCATGGGTTTGTTCAAATATTGTTTCCAAACAGGTTTCTGCCATTCGTTGTCCATTGTTTAGTTTGGTAGCCCCGTCTTATGAACAATAAAAAAAACACTTGACTTGATTTAACGCAAGCCTTCGGTAAAAAAACAAGCATATGAATGGCTCATTATTTACTCACCCTCATGCCATCCCAGATGTGTATGATTTTCTTTCATCTGCTGAACACAAACAAAGATTTTTAGAAAAATGTCTCTATAGGTCCTCACAATGTAAGTGAATGGTTGCCAAAGGTTTGAAGCTCCAAAATCCATATAAGGGCAACATAAAAGTACTCTGACTCTGGAGTATATGTGTGGGTGAGAAACAGATCTGAGATATTCTTTTAAAAATCTTAATTTGTGTTCTGGATAAGAAAGAATGTCATGCACATCTGGGACACCAAGAGGGTGAGTAAATCATGAGAATTTTCATTTTTGGGTGAAACATCCCTTTAAGCTGGGATAGAAGAAAATATTTTAACATTACATTTTCTTTTTTTTTTTTAAACAGAACATTTAAACAATGCATTAATACACAAAATATTTGGTGTCAAATACATGATGCAGATTGATGCACAATGATGTCCAAAACACATCAGAAAGATACACAGACATTGAACACTGAAGACGTCATTCACAAGAACATGGTCCGAACATAAACCAATAACATGAATCAGTGTGTCTTTGAGCTGTCATCTGTCAGCTAACTGTGATTGTGTGGTCCTGCATTCAGGCTGCCCTTGGGTTAGCAAGAGGGGTGAGACGGGCTGCACTGTATGAGAGGCAGCTTTTAATGCAGTGAGCTAAGACCTGACAATGCGTGGGCTCAAACAAACAGACACTCCCTGACAGCTCAATGTGTATGAATTCAATGCCTTTCTCTGTACAACATATTCATCCCTAATATAAATTAAAAAAAAATCAACTAATGTGATTGGTTCTAACAAAACAAATCCATACATTACTGTAAAGAAAACATAGCTTGGAATGTAATAGAGAGAGTTCACCCAAAAATGAAACTTCTACCATCATTTACTCATCTTCATGTCATATGATTTTCTTATTGCCAGGAAAAACAAAAGCAGATACACTGATACACATTTCATTTGTTCTATTTAATCAAAGTAGGTCACCGTGACCAATGGCTGTAAAGCTCCAAAAAGAACAAAAAGCCAACATAAAAGCAGTCCATAGGTCTCGTGAAATATATTTCAAGACTTTCCCTTTTTCTGTTGCTCTCAAATCTAATTCACGTTTGCACACAATCAAATCTGGCTTGTCATGATTAGTCACAAGTCATGCAAGAACCAATGCCATCTCTCAAGAAGATGGAAGTGCAAATTTTCAGCGAACAGCATCTTGAAATTCTGCCACTGCCTATTTTTTTATATTGAAAAGAGCAGCGTGAACATTCTGCAAATGATCTCCTTTTGTGTTCCACGAAAATATAGATAATACTGGTTTGGAAATTGGAAGGGTGAGCAATTGAGTGTGATTTAGTGTACACCAACACTTAATGACTACCATAAATCATCATAGTAAAAAACCCAACGCAATAATTGGGATAATGGACAAATATATACGTGCACCACAATAAAGGAATGCACTTTAAGGCATTTACATGAACAAACATGTTGTCAACGTATTAAGTATAATCGGTGTAAGAATAAGATGAAGAATTTTAATTACCAATATTTGTTTTTACATGCATCCTCAAGGCACTCAGATATTATATGACTTATGATTAAACTTATATTTAGGACTTTTCTAATCTATATTTGTGTTGAATTCATTCGTTTTTGATCAGACTTATTTTGTGTCTTCTTTTACATCATAGCAGCATGTTGGCAGCTTTTCACCTGTTGAGGCAGCAGCCTTGGACATGATTTAAGGCAGAACTAAGTTCTGAAGCAATTCACAATCTCATTTAATTACCCAGAAGAACAGACAGCTATTCGCAGATTTAAAAAAAATTATTATGAGGGACATAATCTGATATTTGAATTCTAACCTCATCTCACCAGACCAAAATAATTATCACATAAACAAAGCATTAAATTTGCCCACTGTGACTCAGCAAACCATGCTGAAGTCATAAGTATCATTTTCAGCAACAAGTTTGTTTAAATTTAATTTCCAATACATCTACAATACAAATGTCACGTGTCCAGAACAACCATGAGAAAATCTCATGGAACAAATGGTATAAATTTTAGCAACATTTTTAAACGCACCATAAACTCAGTGACTCAAATTATGATATCCACATATGCTATTTGCAATTCTATGATTATATTTGCTTTGGCAAAGACTAGATCAAACAGGACTTATAAAGAGATACCCAGAAAATATTCCAGACAGGCTGCTTTGGTCGGCAGCTGCTTGATATTAGACTCTCCAGCATAATTAAGCACCATTGTGTTCACAAACCCAGTATAATTTGGCTAACTGATACAGCAGCTGACTCGCACAAGGCCCGCTTCATTTTCAACATCATTTCCTCTTACGATTTCTAACACGATTATGTAGAACTAGCAGAGGATGGATGCAGTGTACTGGTAAAAGGCTAATTGGAGGTCAAATGATTAAAGGAGAAATTTATGGAAGATGCAGGGTGACACAGAGTGGAATTCATTCCCTCCTCGGCAGATGAGGTGAAGATAAATGGCTGTCGTCAATATAATTGCTGAGGCCGTAATCACCAAAATGGTCCTCACTCTGTCTCCTTTGTCTGTTTACCATTCCAAATTAGTCTGGAGCAGACAAAACACACATAATGGAGTGGTCTTATTCATCAAGTGTCCAAAGATGGATTAAGCTAATCTTACCTCTTCTAAACCAAACAAAGATCTATGAAAGATTAAAAAAAATAAAAATAAATATCAAAGATCCAGCACGATATATCTCTCTAATAGTAAAAGCAGGATAATCCATTTTTAAAAGAATATCTCAGCTCTTTAAGTCCATACAATGCAAGAGAATGGGTACCAAACGTTTTAAACTTCAAAAGCACATAAAGGCAGCATAAAAGTAATCAACTCCAGTGTTTAAATCCATATCTTCTGAAGCAATATGATAAGTGTGAGTGAGAACCAAATCAATATTTAAGTCCTTTTTTACTATAAAACTTTCTTTTTGCATTATCAACACCTACTGGGCAAGGAGGAGAATTAATAGTAAAAAAATAGTAAATATTGATCTATTTCTCACCAACACCTATCATAACATTTCTGAAGTCATGGATTTAACTATTGGAGTCGTACGGATTATTTTTACGCTGCCTTTATGTGATTTTTGGAGCTTAAAATTTTGGTACCCATTCACTTGCACTGTGAGGACCAACAGGGCTGAAAGATTCTTCTAAAAGTCTTTGTTTGTGTTCAGAAAAAGACAGAAAGGCATACACATCTGGGATGTCACGAGGGTGAGTAAATGATGAGAGAATTTTAATTTTTGGGTGAAATATCCCTTTAAGTGTTCAAACTAGCTACTTCTTGTATTTTCCCAATAAACTTGGAAATAGTAATAAGTTGCATCAAGAAAAACGCATGTAGGCTGTATTCATGTGCATGAGACAAACACTCATAAATGAATAACATCTCCATCCCAAAGTATTACCTCTCAGTGTAACATGGCGACAAATCATATAAATCCCTGTTTTTAATACAAATACCTCTGTTACATAACAATAACACATATAGCAAGTACATCAGCACACAATCTTCATTTATCTCACTTCTTTTAGGCAGTAAGAGGACAGCTATAAAAAGGATGAGGACCCCTGGACAGGTGGTGAGCCCCCCAAACCAATCCCACATATAATACACAGCTGGCAGCTCCCGTAATAGCACCTTTTTTCGCTGTCCTTTGAATCTGTCAGCAAAAATTAAAAAAGGTCCTGCTGTTTATGGACATTCACTGGGACATTTGGCTCAGACTTAACTGTCATTTATACATATGATGGTTTAGCACTTTGTTTTACAGTGTCCATGTTACACATTATTAATTGCAACAGTAAACAATACAAATAAGCAAGTACAATCAGCTCTATAAATGTATTCCAGTAATTACATGTTGTTAAACTGTATAACTCAATAATTACCTAAACATAAAGTAATATGAACACTGTAAAATAAAGTGTGACCTAACTTGTTTTGGCATATTCATAGTGTATAGAGTTCTACAGTATTTATTTCTCATTATGAAATTTATTGTTAGTTTTGCCAATCCAAGCTACATGAGACTAATCTTGAAAAATACATGCTTTAGAAAACCCCTGAATGCTGTCATTTTCCATTCGATACATAGGCCTATACGTTTTTTTAAAAGCACTCATTGTGCATTCATCTCAAAGAATAACAGCCCTACAGCCATAACAGCACCTATTTATAACTCTAGAACTCATGTAATACAAAACAACAATAATAATAATAATCTAGAGTAATATCAATGACTGATAGTGCTGAAAAGACAGTGGGTCAAATGGAGAAACAGAGGGATGGATTCAGGTCAGACACAAGTGTGTACGTGTGTCAATGAAGCAGCTTCTATGTAGGCCATAGTAGAAACCACCAGACTGACATTGCACATGGCAGCACCAGCTCAGCACCTCTGGCAATCGCATCTTTCAAAACACTTGCAGCTACACCAATTCACAAAGGCAAGCTTTTAGTGACAACAAGCATATGAGTGTGAGTGTGCATATGACGTCCTGATGTTGTGATGATAACAAAACAGTACAACACCACATCAATACAGCTAATCTTAAATAAGCGACATCCTACATATTGTTATACTGTTTCTCAAAGGACATAAATCACTTGTTTATGCATTGCATGCTATATAAAAATTATCAGTCACACTTTACATTACAGTGGTCAGTATATTTATGTAATGACCTAGTAACGTTGACAAACATGCACACTTAATATGCAATTATTCTGAAATAATCCTGACATGATGTTTTGATATTTGAACTGTAATAAATACTTT
This sequence comes from Xyrauchen texanus, assembly GCF_025860055.1. Lineage (NCBI taxonomy): Eukaryota > Metazoa > Chordata > Actinopteri > Cypriniformes > Catostomidae > Xyrauchen > Xyrauchen texanus. Next base: position 24,486,818 of record NC_068318.1, read on the forward strand.
AATATGCAATATCTGTAACACAAACACAATGTAAAGTATTACCATGACTATGAACATTAATTTAAGCACTGAGTAAAATTAAACAAATGTACAAACATGTAGCCTACTTAATATGCAATTATCTTGTGAAGCTGCTTGTAGTTATACATTGGTTTGTTACTGACCCTATAAGTAAATATGCTAAATGAGTAACATGAACACTATAATATAAAGCATGACCAAACGTTTTCACAATATCACTATTTTGTAAGACTTTCAGGCTTTCTTTCAGCAGAGCTGTATGTGCTGCATTACCTTTAAGTTTGAAAAACAAATGAACACTGAAAATGGGCAAACTGCAAAATATCAATGCACATACTAACTACTTAATACAAGCTACTTTAGAACATCTTATTTTCCATCGTCCTGATCTACCATACATGCTGGCAGTGTGGCATCAGAAGCATTAGTGTCAAATTAAATGCAATACACAATGTATGCAACACAGATGATAGCTAGAGAGCATTTATTATTCCTATTTAACCATGCAATGAAATAGTATTGATATAGGTAATGTGTTTTAAATACAGGGTGGCATCCATCGTTGTCACTTCAAACCCAAGCCATAAGTCGTATATCGTAAGTTATTTAAAAATACACATTTCATTTTTTTAAGAGGAACTTTGAAACATCCTACAGAAAGAGTCTTCAAAATGCATTAATGATTGTGTCCAATAACTACAATGATTTTACCTTTGAATGGAAAAGACGCGCAGGTCGCACAATATCTCCCTTGTTAATAATGCAACTTAATGCAAAAACAAAAGGCGAACATTTTTCACAACACTAAGTTTCCAGGTATTTTCGTCAGCGTAAGTCCAGCACCTCGAGAGCTGCGCTCTGTTATACATAACGTTGCGCATCGGTCTTCGCCATACAACCTCCTGGTTTGATTGACAGACAAGGCGTTCAATAGACGAAACAGACCGGCCTAGCAACAATATGCTGATTGGCCAACCGAAAAAGAAGACGAACCAATTAATGAGCGCGGAGAATATGAGGGCGAAAACCCAAACATTCGTTATCTTTGCGATGTGTCAGTCGATAATAAAAATTGAGTGCCAAGGTGAGTTTCACGTTACATTTGACTTGATACGTTGGATTTTATACTATTTTTGTTATACGTTTTATAAGACGTATCTGTGGGTCGGTTGTCAGTCTTTAATTTCTCGCTTCCAGTTGAAACAGATTAGACCAACAGCGCCTCTCTGCGCTTTTTGAATAAAAAGTCGCTTTTGCACAAGGATAACAACGTAAAACGATAGTTAAGCAAGAAAGGAAAATTCCCTCATCATTGACATTTACTCACCCTCATACTTTCTTCTGCTGCACACAAATGAAGATTTCTAGCTCGATAATATCTCAGCTCTGTTGGTCCATTCTATGCAAGTGAATGGTGGACAGAACTTTTAAGCTCCAAATAGGTCATAAAGGAAGCATAAAAGTAATCCATGCAACTCCAGTGGTGAAATCAATGTCTTCAAAAGCAACAGGATAGGTGCGTGTGAGAAACAGATCAATATTTAAGTCAGTTTTTACTATAAATTCTCCTCCCTGCCCAGTAGATGACGATATGCATGAAGAATGGGAATTGGCAAAAACAAAAGAATGTAAAAGCAACGATTTATAGTAAAAAATATATTTAACATTTTCTCACTCAGGCATATCATAAAGAAGACATTGATTTAAGGTTGTATGGATTACATTTATGTTGTCTGTATATGCTTTTTTTGGACCTTGGCTACCATTCACTTGTATTGAATGGATCTAAAAAGTTGAGATATTCTTCTAAACATTTTCATTTGTGTACTGCAGAAGAAAGTCATACACATCTGGGATGGCCTGAGGGCAAGTAAACAATGACAGAATTTTCATTCGATCTATCCCTTTAAAGGGATAGTTCACCTGAAAATGTTTTATTCTGTCATCCATAATCACCCTCATGTTGTTCGAAACCCATATTACTGTCTTTGTTCCATAAAACATGAACAGTTAAGTTCGGCAGAATGCTAGCCTGTCACCCTTCACTTTAAATGCCTATCCCCACCCCATAAATATCCAGAGTGATCACTTATTCACACACATTTACAACAAATGTTTTTTACCAGCTCTGCATCCCATATTTTCTCTCATTGCAGAAGGCTTTAATTTTTGACATTTCTTAGGTTAATTTAATGTATCAAATTTACATTCACAATTATATTTACAATTGAATAAAAAAAGAACAGACACAGAAAATTTAAATCAGAAGTATGAATAAGGTAAGGCTTAATAGCTACTCATAGTCTTTTCTGTATTCTTGACTCAACAGTGCATTTAAGTGCAGTGTTAGTTTTTGCTACTGTGGAGTTGAACTAGTTGTGTTGGCATGCAGCATGCCTCTCAGCACCCTGAAGTTTGCCAGTAGCTGGTTCTCAGTCTGTCACGTAGGCATAAGGGAAGCGTAGCACCCAGAGTCCATTAGGGGGCAGCACAACCTTGGGTTGCTCCGGATGGAAGATGGGACAAGAAGGGGAGCCTGGCTGGACCTGAGTGAGAAGAGAATCAAAGTATTGTATGTAATGGAGAAAATGTTGATCATCCTTAATTGTATTAATGTTACACTTACTAACAATGTACCTATGGGTTAAGGAAAATCTCAAGAGGAGCATCAGGGACCACATCAAAAAGACGAATTAGCTGAGCAAAGTGTGGCTTGATCCCTCTGCCTTGAGCTGTAGAGAGAATGTACAAAGGCATTTCTGAATTCAAGCATCTGGTTGCTGGTTCCTTTGGCCCACCTTCTCCAAGCACTTTCACTATTTTATCAAGCACAGAACTAAGGAAGCAGCGCCCTCTACTGTCCTCATACTCAAAACCAATGAATGCACGAGCAACATCATCCCGTCTGCGGCCTCATCACATTCCCCAGCACTGCTGCGCTTTTCCAGCAGATGCTTTATTTGGGGTTGGCCATGAGGCTGGACACCCATCCAAAGGCTCCATCGATCCCACATCTTCCTCTAACCGGCTTTGTATGACAACATCCCACAGAAGGAGAAAAGAAGAGCCAGGGAGGAAACCAGGTTGCTCTAAACTGATGAGGCTGTTGTAAGCCTTAGCTGGACCGAGTTTAACAAGAGACCAACTCGAGAACTTAGGCAACAGTCCCTTGGGGCAGGCGGAATGAAGCATGCCGGGGAGATACTCCACTGTGGAAGGCTGTCTGTCTCTTCTCCTGACCTTCTGCTCAATCACCATATGTAGCAAGGCTGTCAGTAGACTGGCCCAAACTAGACTAGATCAGACTTGTGCTATCACCTGGAGTGTTAGTACTAGTCTCTTTCTCCTTCAGATGATCAGCTTCCCCTGATGGACGTACCTCTCCAGGACTGGGTGCCTCGTCACTGGCAGGGGCTGGGTCAGGTGTGCTGGCTTGGAACACAGGGAAATGTATCCTCTCCAGTTTACAGCAGCATTTCTCCTCAAGAATCTAAATGACAGAAACAGAAAGAGATTTAAAAGCAATAGGACTCAAGCAAACTCTGAAAATCTTAGGAAAACAGTAGCTCCTGACCTGATAGAAGTCAAAGTTGGCAGCCTGTATGGCAAATGGATTTTCTCTGGGGGACTGCTTCCTGCCACAGTTACAAGAACTTGTAGACCGACCCCTGCTATTGTGGTGCAGAATAGGTGGGTTATGGTCCATTTCTGGCTTCTCCCCTGGAATGTGAAAGAGAAAAGTATATTTAAGCCTCAGAGACATAGCAGCTAAACAAACAAACAAAAGGTTAAAAAACAGAACTGTAGCTGACAATCGGAACTATATTACAAAAAAAAGATTTGGTTGGAAAACAAATTTATATTGATTGTGATAGCTTGCTTAAGTCCCACAATGTTCACCTAAAAAAAAAAAAAAAAACAAGATTAATCAGGAAAAAATAAATAAAGATTACAACAAGATTTCCCCACAGATTGCATTGTTTTATGAAGTCATATAAAATTAAACCCAGAACAAAATATGTAAAAAATATATAAATCTTTTTTATAATCAGTGACTTCCTAAAAAGTGTCAGCAGCAAAATAACTGAATGAATAAACAAACAAATAAAAGAAAGATAAAGCAAAGAAAGAAAGGACAAAAAGAAGGTAAGAAAGAAAGAAGAGAAAGAAAAAGGTTGATCAAAACTAAGTGACCGCAGCAAAATAAAGCAAAGAAAGAAGGAAGACAAAAAACACAAAGGCATACAGAGTGAATGGAGCGAAAAGGATTAAAGAAAGCAAGAATAAGCAAAAAATAGAGGGAAATGAAGCGAAAAGGAGGAAAGAATGAATGCAAAGAAAGAGAGCAGCAAAAAGCGAAAGCAAGATAAGAGCAAAAGAAAGGGAAAGACAGAAAGAACTAGAGAGTGAAAGAAAATAGAGAAAAAAGTAAGAAAGAAAGAAAGATTTCTCTACTTGACAGATCTATTGTAGCCAAAGTGGATCTTTACCTGGCTTTTGAAGCAGATGAAATTTGTGCACACAGTGCTGATCTGTCAGGCTGCGCTCCTCACAGAGCTGATGTCCATTACTCCAGAATTTGTAGCAATCGTCATGAAGCTGTAAGGCATATCTCTGGAAGGCGATTCCTCTTGCATGCTGGCTGTACTCTCTTAATGCCCGTGCCAGCTGATTCTTATGCACTGTTGTGGTGTAATTATGGGGAAGGTTTGACTGATACGCACTGTGAGTCAAGGGCAAGGCTTTCTGACACCTGTTTTCTGAGAAATTTGCATCTGCATCAAGAAATCCCTCCTTTGAACTGCCCCTGCACCTTGAAGGAGAGCTCTGCTGCTTCATCTTCACTGTTCTCTATCAAGACCTGATAAAGTCTGTATGCAACATGCACCCATTTGGAATAGGTTGGCTAACACGAAGTGTGAGGGATGCGCATTGCGACCTACACCTTCATCAAAGCCTTTCTTAGTCAGTACCAGCTCCACGTGCTGCCAAAGAAACTCCTTGAAGGTGCAATCCACTAACTGACCCCCTGAATACAGGCTACTGCTTTCCACATGAAAAGAGGGCTGCCTATTAGAGTTACGCATCTGTTGGTAGCGCCTTTCATACTCTCTCAGGACACAGTAGGACTGCAGGTGTCCCAGCAGAGAACTGATGGGGTCCTTATCTGGTCCTGGCACTACATAAACAAAAGCCTGGTTGGCAGGCACTGTAAATAGACGGTTACTACTCTGGTTGGTAAGTACACGACTTTTCCGGAATATCCTGTATATCTGACCCTCCATGCTGCAGCCGCATTCTAGGGGAGTGCAGTGCAGTCCAAGCCATTGCCAACCATGTCAGAGAAACTCACTCTGAGTGCTCCGTTCATCTGGAACACGAACAGCAGGCGTGGAGGGCACGGCCGACAGTTTAATTTCCATTCTTTGGAGACGGGCAAATCTTTGATCTCGGCGCGCATCTGTGGAAGCGCTTTTTGACGTAGCGCGTCCAAAGCGCGAAACATTCTATTTTAAGTAACGTCAAACGAACATGTTGGATGCACCAGGAGAAGAACATGACACAGTGAGAACAGATACAGCAGCTGCAAACAGTGATCTTTCTCAGCCGCCTTCCAAACCTCATGCGATTCTGCATGACCCAAACCCACTGTTAACGATTCGCACGCCCGAATTAGCTGGCAGTTATCTAAAACAGATGTTAATACCAGATAAAGTACACTGTTATCCTGATTATAATACGACTGGATCGATGCTCCTCTGCCCGGGCTGTCAGTGTCGTTGCTCCCGAAGAGAGAAAAAATATGTTTTTCTCCTAAAATGTTTAAAGAGAATATTTTGTTGATCCCGGTTGCATCGCGCTTTTCCCAAATATGCCCAATACAGGAACGCCTTCATCTTTGTCGTGCGCGTCCTCTATTATTTCTGATTGCAACAGTGCTCCGATGTTCATGGGCACCGTCATCGTGGCTGGCTGGATACAGAAACAAGTGGGTGGGATGTGGAGATGAAAACATTTCTGTGAGTTTCTGGCTTAAAGGATTTTTCCGTGTCCAGGACAAGTCAAAGAGATAGTTCACCCCAACACGAAAATTCTCTGATCATGTGTATGACTTTTATTCTTTTGCAGAACACAAACGAAGATTTTCAGAAGAACATTTCAACTCCAACATTCAACGGCAGTGAATGTAACCAAAATAAAAAAGCAATCCATATGACTCCAGTGGTTAAATCCATGTCCTCAGAAGCAATAGGATAGGTGTGGGTGAGAAACAGATTTTTGTACACTGAATTCCCCAAAAAAAGAATCTTCTTCTATGAAACATAACCTTTAATTAATACTTCACAATTGCTATTGTTTTTAAACATTGCACAAAATCTGTCATGCCACAAAACATTTTTTTTTTAACTGATTACAATTACTAATTGTAATTTTGAAACATGTATAAAATCATGACCACTCACGTGAGATGAGGACTCATATCCATAGTCATATCAGTAACCTTATAAAAGCGGTTTTATTCCACATATGGAAGGGCCCTCATGGGAGCTGCCATTTTAAAAACCACATTAAGCTGAATACTACTCTTAATCTCAGTAACTGTCTTGTTATTGGACACTTTCACTCTTGGTTTAAAATTAATCATGGCTGATTGTGAATTTCAACTATGGCATTTGTAACTAAAAACTTGATTTTGAATGATGCTGCATCCACACCACAAAGTGTCACTGTAAATCCAAAATGACACAAAAGTAACAAAAAGTTACTGAGTGCACCTTTAAGGGGGAAAATTTTTTTTTTGAAGGGATTAACTTTATAACCTATGTTTATACTACTATTGAAGTATTATGTGCTTCTACAATGCTTGTCCTATATTTATTCAAATAGATATTGTTCCAATATTTATTAAACATTTTGCATTTGTTTCATTACAATAATATGTTTGGAATCCAAATAAAAAATGGCTTTAGAAAATATTGCAAAAGACCCTAAAAAAAAGTGAGACATGGTAAAATATAATTAAACAATTTGGTGTCACAGCCCAACCCCACCTGTAAACGTAAAAAAAAGACACAAATAAAAAACATGACGGCATCCTGAATCTTACAAAGTTACTGGGCTTCAAGTTTTTCTGTGTACATAAGACACCACCGGTGTACTGCATTTATAGATCAACCGGACTGCATCACCTCTGTGCAAGCTTCAACACACAGTATTAAGTTATATATTTTACAGAGTTATATCATATTCTGTTACAATGACTCTGAGCATCATATTGTGTGCTTCTACTAATTATACCATACCTTGACAAGCCATATCTAACAACATGATGTGCAACAGGCTTTCATACAGTATGCAGTTGTTCTACTTTATCTGAAAAAAACAAAAAGCCTTACAAAGTGGATGATGACCTTTAAAGGAGCAAGAGGCAAATTTCACAAGCAGCAATTAGTAACATATCACACTGTCATGTCACATAAAATACAACATTAGTGATGACAGCATGAAAATCAGTGGAAACAATTAGGCAAGTACATCACAGTCAACGTGTTAAAAACAAACATATAAAAAAACAAAACAAACACTTTGTTATTGTTTTACCAAAAGGCAATGCATTGTGCAGTAACAATAAAATGTAAAAAAGGACAAATTTATTTGCTTAGACAGCCTTGATTGGTGATAGTCCTTTTGTTAAAGCATTCTGTAAAGATGTTCAAAGAAAAGATTGATTTTCAAGCCTTAAAATCTTCATTTATGCTTTATATAAATACATTTCCTTAACCTCCTGAGACCCAAGCACGACTGCTATGTGCATTTTACATTTCCCTTTTTTTTTGTTACAGGTAGCCCCTAGTTAACCAGCGGAAGAAATATATGATACATATATCTTTTTTTTTAGAACAGTTTTCCTAAAACAATATGTCCTCATATAAGGACAGCAGGACAAAGTTGTGAAATTTTATATAATACCAAGCTACAGAAAATCAGATTTAAATATATATATATATATATATATATATATTTTTTTTAATGTTTATTATGTTCCAAGGAGTGTTGGTTATTCATGTTTTTGAGACATTACAGCTGATTTTCTATAAAGCTGCTTTGGAACAATGTGTATTAGGAAAAGCACAAAAAAATTATTTGACTTTTATGTTACAATGTTTTCTTCTACTTTGGCAACAAAATCTCAATGTTTCTCTTTGCAATGTCAAACAAACAATTGATAGCATTGCTGAAGCATTTTACTACTCAGAAATTAGCATAAATAATTCAGATTCAAAGTAATGGCCAGCATCATCCTATCTTAATTAGCATAAATAATTCAGATTCAAAGTAATGGCCAGCATCATCCTATCTTTGCCAACCATGTTCAAATAAAATGATACATTATAAATTAATTAAATTCTGAATCTATGTACTGATTACCATTGTCCCATATCTGCCAAATATGTTGAGTGGTCCAAATATCATCTGCAGCCTGAAACTGAGCTTTTGGTTGGATGCTAGGAGTGAATGCACTTAGCTGCATAGGAAAGCTATAGGATGCTCCCTTGCTCCCCATTTAGTGAATAACTTAACCTCCAGTGTGCTGTCTGTCTGCACTGGTCTAAGAACAGTTAAAAATGCACCTTATTTTAATCCTAACTATATAAAGCCTCTGAAAGCGACATTTTTCAGCTTTTGGATGAACCCATTGGTGTTCAATGTGATAATGCACAGTGAATCTAGGATTTCTCATAGAAAAAATGGCCCTATAGTCAACGTCACTGTGCGGATTCACGATAATTTTTTATATGGCATATTGGATAAAACTAGAGACTAATCTTTTGACTCAACAGGTTTCAATGTAAACACTTAATTAAATGAAATGATGTATAGCGAAGAAAAAAAACGTAGTCTACGCAGAAGGACGAGGGGTCGCACAAGGTTAAGATGGAAGTAGAAATTTCTTAAAAAGAATGTATTTTGTAAATTGTGATAAACATTTATGAAAAAGCTGTTACATACCATGTGATTGTTTCCAAAAGCTTTGGTCATTCTTGGACCAAGGCTTGAATCCATCTTCTCATTCTCTTTGTTAAACAATGGTGTACCACCAGGACTCCTGAGAAGTAACAATACGCCAGATATTACAAAAGTTCTCAATTATACATGCTGTTTGTAATTTCAAACATGAGGCAATAAAATGCTTCCTATAAGTGTAGCCTATTTTAAAGCAAGCCATGTCTTAAAGTGAAGTTAATCTTACCTGTTCATGACTTTTCGAAGTGGTACCCGAAGATTCATTGGACTTTTGGTTGGTGTCCTAAAGAGAACAGCACCAAAAAAAAAAAAAAAAAGAAAATTAGCAAGCAAAAACCATTGCAATGTTTTAAACCAAATTAAACATTTGTGAGGCAGGCAGAACTTCACCTGCCGAGGCTTGACCTGAACTTTAATGGGAGTTCAGAATGAGAACGTCGTAAACGGACTTTCTGCAAGTCTGCGAGTGTGACCAAAGGAGATCTTTTTCTGTCTGGAGACACCTGTAAAACAACATGCTCTCATTCCTCCAGCCATCAACAATATCAACTAAATGCAGCACTGGATGGAAAACATAATGAGGACATGATAAATTATTCACCAGAGTTTTATGGCTTACAGACACCCTTCTAAGCCGTACTGCCTGAAGATCATGGAGCGTAACTGCAACAGGGCCATCTCTCTTCTCCTGTTGTTAATAAAGCCACAACATCCATAACTTACTAATAAAGCAAAATAATTTGAACAATAATATAGCTACCATATGAAAACATGCAACTGAGATGCAATATTAATTTTCACTTTTGTAGCAATTGACCATTACTTTCAGAAGCGTGGTTTGAGCAGTCTTGATGGGGAATACGACCAGTTTTGGAACAGCAAGTTTTGATGGAAGTGGAGGAGGAGGAGGAGGTGGTGGTGGTGGTGGTAGAGGAGGAGGTGGAGGAGGAAGTGAGACAGGTAGACGAGGTGTAGACAGGTTAATACCATTAAGTAAATCACTATTAGCACCCGCAGTTTTGGCTTCTCGAGACAGCTGAAATGTAAATGAGACAAAAGGTTCTTCTTACAAACTCTATTTGTCAACTTTTTATGCACATTACAAGCATAGGTATTTTGTGAAAAAATAATCTGTTCAGTCAGTCAAATACAAATGTGCAAACCTTCAGAGCTGAATGCAATAGTGCTATTTCCCTTTGTAGCTCATCTACTTTTTGATGAAGGGACTCCACACGATCTGCATAGCCTCTCCAGAAAAGACAGACATTTAGAAATCCCGAACAGGTCTGAGAAATGAGCAGGTTAGAAATTAATCTGAAATACAACGGCCTTAAAAGTCAATTCAATTATTCCCATGAAACCAAACAGAAACTTACTCGATAAATTGTCTTGATGCATTTTTGCATAATTCCTCCAACTGCAAAAAACAGAGCTCCAACTCTTCTAGACAGTTTAGTAGCTTGAACACTGGTCTCCTCCTTTGTCTCCACCTTTGTGTTGTTGTTTGGACTAGATGAAACCATTCCCAGAAAGTAAAGTAAGTGTAGGCCTATATACAAATATTTACATCCATAACATATACATGTGCATGATCTGTGGTACAACATCCCAAAACAGAACTCAACTAGTTAATATGTATACGAAACTACTGTAAATACATATAATTATTTATTTGTAAATACATATAATTATTATAAAAAAATGTTGCGTGTATAAAATGGACTGTTACTCACGCAGGAGCCGTTAGGGTGGCAGGAAACCCATCTGGCTGCTTACTCTTTATGGCAAAACGTCGACTGCTGCCATTTCTCTTCCTCCGCCGCTGAAACAATCTGCTCAGGCCCTGCAGACAAGTTACAAATCGTATGACAATTCGCAATTTCTAAAACAAACTGCAGACAGTACGAAGCTACAAACACCACATGCATGCAACAGGGTGTTCGCCAAGAGGTGTGTGTATTATGCACTTTCTGCGAATATTTACAATGCAATATGTTATAATTATATCAAGCTTCAAAAACAACACAAATATTTTACATGTACGCAAATATATGACAAAGAAAATAACCAGAAGTAACAACATACCTTGAATCCAGCCATATCAGCAGCTGCTGACAGCTGTGTGCAGTGTGCCTGATTTTGAAAATCGTTCAGTTGCGTTTAACAACCAATAGGAGCGCGCATGAAGTGCAGAGAGGCGGGTCTTGAAAATTTATTGGTTAAGAAAGGTTGCGTCTGAAACCAGGAAAATGCTGCCCCCGGAGGCTGTATATGGAGGTTGAAAGGAATAAAGGCATGTCCGAGTCCAATGTCTGCGTCACAACTGTCTACTGAGATACCTTCATCTGATCGATTTTTGAAGGCAGCATAGATGCTACCTATAAAGTCCCACAATCCTGTGCTCCCGAATCCATGGCGGTTGAGCACAAAAAAAAATGGCGGCCGAAGAGGCATTTCATAGCCAATTTGTGTATAAATGTACGTTTTTATTAACTTTTTCCAACTTTTATTGAATTTCTAGCGAGAAAGTAGTATTGTTGTTATTAAATATATGCTTTGTTATCGCCAACACTCTCTTGATTTTGTTCTAGGTTATTAGACTTTTGTAGTTCTGTTGGCTGAATGAAGAAGACGCTTAACCATTAGTGGACACAAGATGGCGTTAATCAGTTGCTGGCATCCTAGCAGTGACATGACCTTACGCTGTCTGTTGAGTCATTAGGGCAGCGAGGCAACAAGACTGTTACGACATTTGGTTTCGGACGCAGCCAAAGACGGAAAGCGGAGCGCTTTCCACCAATCAGGACTGTTTTTGTTCGTTACCATGACAGCAGAGTAAACAACTGCTCTCTAAGGAAGTTTGTCAGTAAGCAATAAGAAATTGATCGATAACTTTTATCTCAAAAACACAAGTAAAATAAGCATTCTTGTAAATCAAGGCGTTATATACGTTCGAATTGAGCAAATACCTTTTTGTTAGGAGACATAGAGGAAGCCACAGTGGTCGCAATGGCTGGAAAAGTTCTTTGTGAAGCAACAGAACTGTACAACATCCTAAATCAATACACTCGTCTATCGAGGCTTGCAGATATCAACTTTCTTTGTCTGATTGGTAAGAATTAGAGGGTCATTCCTCTTATTTCATGTAAAACCAACTACACATTGTATACAGATGTGTTCAATAATAATTCTACAACCAAAAATGGACAGAATGTATGTTACAAGAATAGTTCACCCAAAAATGTTTTCTCATCATTTACTCACCGTCATGCCATCCCAGATGTGTTTGATTTTCTTTCTTGTAAACAGCACAAACAAATATTTTTAAAAGAATATTTGTGCTTTGTCGGTCTATACAGTGCATGTGAATGGTGACCAAATCTTTGAAGCTCTAATAAGCAGATAAAGGCAGCATAAAAGTAATCCATACTACTCCAGTGGTTTGATCCATCTGGTTTGGGTGCGAACAGACCAAAATGTATCTCCTTATCACTGTGCATCTTGCCATAGCAGTCTCTAGGCACCACTCTAGGAGGTGTAATCGATCTTGAAATAATGATTGTGCCTAGAGACCGCTATGGCAAGATCCACAGTGTAAAAGGAGTTACATTTTTGGTCTGTTCTTACCACCAATCCTAAAAGATAACTTCAAAACACATGGTTAAAACAACTAGAGTAATATGGATTACTTATATGCTGCCATTATGTGCCTTTTGGAGCTTCAAAGTCACCATTCACTTGCACTGTATAGACCTAGCTGAGAGATTTTTCTATAAATATTCGTTTGTGTTCTACAGAAGAAAGAAAGTCATAGACATCTGGGATGGCATGAGGGTGAGTAAATGATGAGAGAATTAAAATGTTTGGATGAACTACCCCTTTAAGAATGATGGATAAACCATATTTTTCTTTGACACAGATAATTGACAGTGTTCATGTATATATATATATATAAAAAAATATACATATAAATGTATAATATATATGTATAAATATATATATAAAATTATAAAAAAAAGAGAACATAAAAGTGAAATTTCAACAGGAAAAATAAGACACTAATGCACTGGTATGCATATATATATATATATATATATATATATATAAAATTAGCATACCAGTGCATTAGTGTCTTTTTTTTCCTGTTGAAATTTCACTTTTTATGTTCTCTTTTTTTTATAATTATGGATTAAAACATCAACAACAATAATCGTTGTCTTATTTCTTCAGATGCCCGTCCAGCAGAAGCGTATTACTTCAGCCACATCATTACTGCCAGAAATGCAAAATGGGTTTGTTTCAGTTTCATGTGTTCGTTCACTAAATAAAATGGGTTTCTAATTGAGGATCGTTTGTGTCTTTTTGGTAAGTTCTAGTATCCTTCAAAATGAAATCTCTATAAAATATCATGTTTCTCTTTTCGCTCTCTGATTGCAAAGGATTCTGAAGGAAAGTTTGTTATTCCCATGGATATTGAGGTTGAAAGTATGAGATACATCATTGTATATGATAGCAGCACTGATTCTTTGTTGGATTCAGGTAAGAGCACTAGGTAACTAGCAAATTTTTTCTAACATGATATGAACTCTGCTATAATTGCTATTACAATGCTGATGAGGTTTGTTTTTACAGGTCCGGCCACAGACTATGCAGACAGCCTTGCAAAAGCGAGCCGCTTTCCCATTCAGATTCTAAATGGGGGCTATGAGAAGTTTTCTGCACTCTATCCTTTCCTAAGAACACACAAAATTCTTTATACAATTAGGGTATTTCTATTTACAGATCATTTTTACCATTTTGCTGTTGTTCTTACAGTTTATAAATGTATTAAACCATTAATAATTTTTAAAATACATATATCCATAGGAATTGGAGAGCTTGGAGCCCTATCCTGTGGAAATTTTACCAGGCCAGCTTTACATGGGAGATTATAGGCAGGCAACGAATCTTCAAATCCTCAAAGATCTAAAATTGAATGCACTTGTCAATCTCTCTGATGAATGCAGTCTAATGTGAGCTGTCATATATGTAGGCATAGCATTTGTTGCCATTCAATTCAATTTAAGCTTACCACTGCCCAAACAGCCCCTTTCTGCATTTTGTAATGGACCTATGAACTGATTGTTTTGCACACTAGGTTTAAAAAGGCAAAATGCACTGTCCTACACATCCGAATTGCAGATTCTGAAAAGGCAGATTTGTTAACATCGTTTGAGAGACTGTGTGTTTTCATTGGTAAGTACTGTGGCATATTTAACACTAAACGGCCTGATACTTAGTATACTGAACAATTTGGCAATACATTGTATTTTAAACTGACTGTGGCCGTTAAATATTTTAGATTCACATCTCAATAGTGCTTCTTGTGTTATGATATTCTCTACTCTTGGGATAAGCCGAAGCTGTGCTGTAGCAATGGCATATCTTATACATCATCGCAAATACATGCTGAAGGTAATGCTTTTTATTTTTTACATTTCCAATTTTCTATTTGCACTGATGTTATTGGGAGGTGCTTTCATACCAAAGTAGCACTTCTTATTACCACAAGTTATTTCTTAATATTTCAGGAGGCATGGAATCATATTCAGCAATGCAAAGCCAACATGAGGCCAAATCGAGGATTTGTGCAACAACTGTCTGACTGGGAACTTCAGATTCTTGGGCAGAGAATTACAGATATTGCAGAGCCCAACTACTAACAACAATCAAACTTAACAGAAACAATGCAGTTCTTTTACACTGTACATTTAATTACAGTGAATCAGTGATGATTCCATATCATGCATTTTTATTTATACATTAATAAATACAGTAAAGGTAGTAAATCATTAATACATAATTTACTGAGTAAACAGTAAACCTACTATACAGACAGTGGAAGAAAGTGGAAACAAGTGTTAAGCTGTCAAATAATAGCAATAGAAACACTGCACAGTACAAACATTTTAGTCTGAGCTAATCTATGACACAAAAAATAGCGACCCTAAAGTGTATTTCAAAAGACATAAAGAAACAGAATGAGAAAAATTGTAGAGTGAATGTCGTATATGTAATTTTTTTTTAAATATATGTATTTTTTTTTTTTATTAATGAACATTTTGTAAAAATCTTTTTACTAAAAGTGAAAAAGTTTGCTTAAAACATTGTGAACTGAATTATGAATAAATTAGTCAGGTCTCAGGATCAGCAAAGTTTTATTGGTATGAAAAAAAAAATCTCAACAAATAGGTTAAGTCTTTACAAAACGAATGAATATTGTAATTTTAATAAATATATTGACAGTTAATAATTTCGTATAATACGAGATTTTGCCAATAATTTAATCTCTTACCTTGAATTTATTTGGTGCCCCAAACCGCCCTTTCTTGGCAGTTCAGAGCATACATTGAGTAGGCGTGAATGGGTGGGCTAAACAAGGCAGGGCTAACGCCTAAGCAACTGTGACGTATAACCCTGGTTTTAAAGCGCTAATTGGTCAGTTTACGTGGAGGGGCGTTAGGATTACCACGGAGTCTGTATCTGATTGGTTACGCGAGTTACGAAGTCTCGTTCACAAAACAGACGTCTATCTAGATAGCGAGTTTGCCACTCAAACAACGGTAGAGTAGACAGTTATCTTCTTCACAAGTTTTCCGGGAACAGTACATTTCATCAGATACACTCTCTGGAAATGTTATTTAATCCTACCGGGTTGGCCGAATGTTTACAAGAATGGCAGGATCTGGAAAAAGACTATCAAAAGCTCCAGGTGAGCGGTCATTCTTTCTCCATTGCTAATCATAATAGCATGACTGACAGACAGCTTAACTATGAGATATGTATTTACTCGTCTCTCTTTAACACGTCTTCAATATTATATACATTATGATAATTTGATATATTAACAAAACGGAATGTAATTGTCCGCTACATATAATTCATAGTAGATTATAGAGTTAATATAAGCATTTACGAGCATCAACTGATTAGCAATGAAATCCTTGTCTAGTACCACACAGTATTTCCAGAAACCGGATATTTCTAGTTAATTACTATATAGCAATGGCAATATTATACAATGACTGACACACACACACACACACACACACACATATATGTGTGTGTGTGTGTGTGTGTGTGTGTGTGTGTGTGTGTGTGTGTGTGTGTGTATGTGTTAGTAATTAAATGTCAATAATATATAATTGTATGATTATTTAGTATATGTTACAATGAGTATTATTGTATCATGAACTATCTCCATATAATATATCAACATGTGTTGTACAGGAGACACATCGGCTCTACAAACAGAAGCTGGAAGAAGTTTCGAAGCTGCAGGACAGTTGTTCTTCTTCCATCGCACGTCAGAAGAAAAAGTTAAAGGATCTCTCCAAATCCCTGGAAGAGTCAGTCATGAGTGATATGTGCTTTAACACATTCTTAAAACGGTTGTAGACTTGCATTTTAAATTCAATTTATATTTTCTTTTCTTGTATAGATGCAGAGTGATAGCAAATCCAGATGATGTCAACGGAATAGACGGGATTCAAGAGTCCATTAGAGAAAGACCAAATGTCTTTTTTGATATGGAGGCCTTCCTGCCAAAGAAGAACGGGTAATGCAAATGAGAGATGTCTGATTTCATGACTGCCAATCCCTCCTATTGTTATCATCTCATATAATCATCTATGACTACGCAAAGCAGGTTTTTGAAAGTCAAATCTGGCTTTTCTATTACAATGCGTTTAGCAAAATGCTGTTGAATAAAAGTGGTAAAGATGAACGAATTCTAATAATAATTGTTTGAGTAATATCAGTTAATTATGAAGCAAAGTTATGTGTTTGGTCTTAAAATCTACTATTGTTTCACAGATAGTTCAAAGACATTTTTGATACTTAATGCTTATTTGATCCCTATTCTCCTTTCAGGTTATACCTCAGTCTTGTTCTTGGAAATGTGAACGTTACACTCCTTAACAAGCAGTCCAAGTATGTTCTTCCAATCTTGAAAAGAAAACAATCCTCTTTTATTAAGTATTAAAACATTCTTAAGTATTAAATGGGTTAATACCACAATAGCCTATTGATAATCATATTGTAACAGAAACTTACACATCAATGACTGATTTGAATAATGTGATTGTTATGTTAATTGTATGACTCTATCTAGCACCTAGAAGACCTATTGTCTGTATCTGTTTCTAAATTGTACAGGTTTTCCTATAAAGATGAGTATGAGAAATTCAAACTATACTTGACCGTACTGCTCTTGTTGTTCTCATTCACCTGTCGGTTTTTGGTCAGCTACAGGTATAGTGTTTATTCTTCAGGACACCAAAATTAGTTTACAAATATGAATGATTTCAAAATGTTAATGAGCTCGGTTAGCCTTTTAAGTGGGCTCATATTTACATAAACTTTTATTTTCATAATATATTTTGATTATAACAATAGATTGTCCCTTTAAAAAAAGTTTAGGAATGTTAATAGCATCACTGTACTACAGGGGCAGACTGGGAAGAGAAATCGGCCTGGGATTTTACATAGAAACACTGTCCTTTTCTGCATATGGCTTCCCCTTCAGCATATCGTTGCGCCATTTTGTGGCCTGTTCTGCATAACTCGGCAGCCCATTTGAGCTTTTTTTTTTTTACCAATCCGGTAAAAGTCCCGGATCTCCCGATGGCCAGTCTGCCCCTGCTGTACTGTATGTTACACTGCATACAAATAATTTACATAGAGAAATTATGTGTTTTATCTGCTTTGTCCTCTTGTGTTTTTCAGGGTTGTGGATGCACTTTTTAACTTCCTGTTGGTGTGGTATTATTGCACATTGACGATAAGAGAGAGCATCCTCATTAATAACGGCACTAAGTGAGAATAAATTATTATGTAGTACTTAAATTCAGTGGTTGACCATGGCTGACCCTGGACTCTGACCCCAGCTTAGCTGGGATATGTAAAAAACAAATACATTTAATTGTATTTATGCAAATATTTATGTATAATGTGTGACCAAAATAAAGGTTTCTGTCATGCCATTGCAGATGTGAATGGCTTTCTTTCTTCAGCGGAACACAAACAAAGATTTTTCTAAGAATATTTCAGCTCTGTAGGTTCATTCAATGCAAATGAATGGTGGCCAGGCCTTTGAAGCTCCAAATAGGAGATCAAGTCAGCAAAAAGTTAATCCATAAGACTCCAGTGGTTTAATCCATCTTCTGAAGCTATCCAGTTTGGTTTTGAGTGAGAACAGACCAAAATATTTCAAATTTTTCATTGTACTCTCGTGGTTAAATCTTTGTGTTCTGAAGAAAAAAAAAAAGAAAGCCGAACACATGACTTGAGGCTTGAGGGTGGGTAAATGAGAGAATTTTCATTTTGGGGTGAACTAGCCCTTAACAACAGCAAATAAGATTTTATGCATTTGGCAGACGCTTTTATCCAAAGCGGCATACAGAGCCCTTATTACAGGGACTTATTACAGGGACAATCCCCCTGGAGCAACCTGGAGTTAAGTGCCTTGCTCAAGGACACAATGGTGGTGGCTGTGGGGCTCGAACCAGCGTCCTTCTGATTACCAGATTATGTGCTTAGACCACTACACCACCACCACTCAATAAGATGTAGACAAAATTTCATAAGTGAAACCCCACTCACTTATTTTATGCAATATGTTCTTGAATTTGCATATATTTGAAAAGAAAACACCTTGAAAATAGAAAATGTTGACTATCCATTGAAAAATCTATTGGTGGATTTTGAAACTAGCACAATGGAAAGTTATAGGAATAGTTCACCCAAAAAATTAAAATTCTCTAATTATTCAAATACCCTGATGCCATCTGCCGTCTTTCTTCAGCAGAACACCAATAAAGATTTTTATAAGAAGATGGAGCTCTGTCAGGTCCTTATAATGCAAGTACATGGGTGCCAGCACTTTGATGGTCCAAAAGTCACATTTAGGCAGCATAAAATGAATCCAGGAGACTCCAGTCGATCAATTAATGTCTTCTGAAGCAAATCGTTAGGTTTATGTAAGAAACAAGTCGATATTTAAAACGTTTAATTATCGACTTGCTGCCTAAATGTGACTTTTGGACTGTCAAAATGCTGGCACCCGTTTACTTACATTATAAGGACCTGACCGAGCTCTATCTTCTAAAAATCTTTATTTGTGTTCTGCTGAAGAAAGACAGTCATACACATCTGGGATGGCATCAGGGTATGGGCTTGGCCTATATTTATTAAATAAATCCCTCCCTTATATTTGTATTTACTGTTAAGTTTTGACTACTGTATTTTTAATTACAGATTATATTAACCTAAACATTCACAGTTCAGTGTTTTTACATTATTGGCTTTGTTTCAGGATCAAAGGCTGGTGGGTGTTTCAACACTATGTTTCAACTTTTCTGTCTGGAGTAATGCTGACCTGGTACTGTATGAATAACCCAGTCTCTCTTAAACTCTGTGAGGATGTTTTTACAGTTTTATACCTTTGAATTAAAAATGTCAGGGTATTTCATTGTGGTGTGTATCTATAACTGTAACTCAGATGAGTGTTCTTCGAATACATTTTTCAAATGAAATGTTTTGAAGTAAGAATGCACCTTTGGCAGATATCTTTGTAGAGGAACAACAGAAATGTAGTGTGGGGGAGAGATGGGGCATTGAGAGGGTGAAGGAGAATTAAAGGGTATGTGTAAATGTCTGATATGCATCAACTTGTGTTTGATTTGTAGGCCTGATGGTGAACTCTACCAGCTGTTCAGAAATCAGTTCTTGTCCTACTCTATGTATATAAGTAAGACTATAACTTCTCAGAAATTACGTCTTTCTATTATATTTGCAGGTATTTGCAATTCTTGACAGAATACATAATTTATTGTGTAATTTATTGTTTTCATTTAGATTTTGTTCAGTTTCTGCAGTATTACTACCAAAGTGGCTGCTTATATAGACTTAGAGCACTTGGAGAAAGACACAACATGGACCTCACAGTTGGTGGGTAGCCTGTTGTTTTTTTTTGTCCTTTTTTCTTTACTGTGTTTAGATGTTGCATTTCATGTGTATGTGCTTGTGCTTTGTGATCAGAGGGGTTTCAGTCCTGGATGTGGAGGGGTCTGACCTTTCTCCTGCCTTTCCTTTTCTTGGGCCATGTAAGTCTGATGCTAGTTTTGTTTATCTAGTGATATTTTGCAGTAAATACCTCAATATAGTTCAGTTAATTTTGTATGGGTCTCATTGTGTTAAAAGCTTATGCTGTTGGCTCAGAGGAAAATATCTAATTTTACTGAACTGTGTAGGTTTTAGGTAGATGGATGGATGGATGCATAGATAGCTGTATAGTTAGCCATCCACCTAAAAGAGGAATTTCAGAAAAGTTCTGATGTAATATTATGTAATTGTTAGTATGCATTGGATCTAATGTTCATCTAATGTATGTCCAGTTTCTCCAGCTGTATAATGGAATTACACTCTTTCAAATGGTCCAGCTTCCAGAATGGAAAGAGTGGCAGGTCAGTGTGTTTCAAAATAACTAAGAATATTTACATGTGGATTATGTGTTCTTTAAATAAATAAATATATATTTTGGATATGTTTTAATGTATATATGAATACAATTTTGTATTTGTTAATTAAAAAACACATAAAAAAATGTTTTTTCTTTTGTGGTTATGTTGGTTTGTTCTTTGGTGATTTATATATATATATATATATATATATATATATATATATATATATATATATATATATATATATATATATATATATATATATATATATAATAGCCTATTTATATTTATTCTTCTTCTCAGGTTCTCATGTGTGGCTCAACTTTCCTTGTTTTGTTCATTGGAAACTTCTTCACGACTCTTGGTGTTGTTTACCACAAATACATGGATCAGAACAAGGCTAAAGCTTTATGAACTCTGCAAAAAGCACTGAACTCTTTCTATATTTTTGTTTTATATTCATGTTTATTTTTTAATTCAGCAAATATGAAACGTTTGTGTTATTAATATTGCAAAATGTTCTGTGTTTGTTCTCTGTGGTTGAACCACACTAAGTGAGGATTTTTCTAAATGTGTAACAAATCAAAAGGGATGGAATGTCTTTGCCTTAATGTCAAATATGGAATGTATTGTTGTTATTTATAAAATGGCTTTTACTGTTATGATGTTTTGCACATCATATGTAATATGTATGTGTCATTGTGTGTTTTCTTTACAGTTTTGTTTAAAATATCTCTGGCCTGCATTTAAGGGAATAAGAAACGGCAAGGCAATGTTTGTAACACAGTTCTTAATATCATGTGCCCTCACTGCTATTCAACACGTGACTCCACCATCATAAGAACACGTGAAAGTAGTCAGATGCCAGGAAATTTCGATTTTTTTAAGAATTGATTGATGTAACCCTGTTACACAGAAATGGGAAGTTGTAATATCTCTTTAGTTATTTTAGAAGAATGTGGTTCCCTTATAAAACGTCCTGGTCAGGGTTTGTTCCACTGTAAAAAGGCAGTCCACTATATCAACTTGAATTACTTAGCTAATTTACTTGTTAAGAATTCACCCCATGAATCTTAACAATACTTTAAATTATATGATTTACGATTAAACTGCCATTGCAGCTGTGCTTGCTAAATTACCCTGAATAATTAAGGCCATGTCTGTTGAAGAGAAAGAAGTCCTTAGTTACTGATAGAATACAGATGACTTTTATTCATGCTAGTAAAAGTGACAAGTCATACGGTGCTAACTTAAATACTCATTCAAAATAGTGCCATATTTTATTTTTGATGAGAATTGAGAACAAGGCTGTGAGGGATAGACTAGTCTCTTGACTTTCTTCTGTGCCATCAGCTGTATAAAGCTCTAAGATAACTTGTGTTTTCTGTAATTGTATAAGCTGATTTTTTTTCCATATGAAAAATCAACACCAATATAAAAAGTCCAAACAATTTAAGAGACTGTATCTCTGTAAATCCCTCACAACCACGTTTTCATTCCCGTCAAAAGTTTATATGGCGCAACTATAAATAAGGTGGGGTTTGGGGTGCGTTGCTGCAGCATTCTCTTTGGCGCCTTGTAGCAGGTGGCACCCTAGGCGACCGCCTAGTTCGCCTATGACTAGAAACGGCCCTGTCTAGGAGCTTTTTACAGCTTAATACTGTTCGTGCCACTGAATAGATGTAAATCTATCCTTCACAGCCTCGTTTTCATTCCCATTAAAAATGAAAGATGGTGCTAGCGTGAATAAGGTCTTTTAGACAAATTGTTTTGTTCCTTGCACATTTCAATAAAAAGCAGTCAGAGATTTAAATAACGTTATATTTGTACAATATGAATAGCCACTAACACAGACAACAAGGTCTTGACATCTGTTGTGGTAGATTTGTTAAGCATGTGGGTTACACAAGAGATCAAAGCTGATTCTTCAAAGTACTTCAACGAATGCCATAGTTTTTAAGAGGTTAATTTTTATTTGATTCATTGTATTATTATTTTTGTTCGCTGTAGGTACGTGCCATAGCTGGTGATATTACGCAAAATGAAGTTTATATTAAATGGAAATTAATGACAGTCCTTCAAAGCAAAGCCTATTTATTAGTTGATTGAGTTCAAACAACATTCAAAAAAGGGCACAACAAAGTCAAAGTAGTGAAATATTTGTTGTTGTTGTTGTTGTTGTTTTTGTCAAAATCCTTATTCACAGCAGCGCCATCTTTGATTTTTAACAGGAATGACAAGGAGGCTGTGAGGGATAGACTTACAGTCTCTTCAATGGACTGTACAGCAGTTTTAAAAGTTTTTGGGAACGTTCTGTGGACAAAACATTGAGAAAACATATTTCTAAGAGCATTAAGTAGACAAAAAATATCAGATGTGATCTAGGAGCGTTTTACAGGTTATACCATGCGTGTCATTGAAGAGATGTAAGTCCATCCCTCACAGCATCGTTGTCATGTATGGAATGATATTCCGGACATTATTCAAAAGGAATTGCAAATTGTATATATGCATTTGCGTTTTCAATTTGTGGACGCATAAAATGTGACATAATCCAAACGCAATTGCAAATCGCGCATTACGGTTTGCATTTTCGTTTAAGCGAACGCACAGTGACTGCCAAATTTCAAATGGAAAAGCAAAGTCCGTTTGCAACTGTGTTTCCCATATCTTACGAGTTTTGGCCCTGTATTTAAATAGCAATTTCAATTACCACGTCTGCTTTTTCACTTTCTCAGCGTCGCGTATGTAGATGAATTAGCAACACACTTTGCAAGAACAATGTGAATTTTGTTTCTTTGGTTAAACCTTTTTATTTTTCCATGATGTGTTGACATATCCATGGAACTGTATAGTGTGAATTTGTAATGTCCTACAGTAATGTGTGAGTTCTTTTTGTTCTGAACTGGAAATAAAAAAGTGCAATGTTTTAGAAAAAATTATAAAATAACCGCCCCCCTATTGAATCGTCATATAATCATTTTTAGTTATTTTTGTATTGTTTATTCTCTATTTATCTTTTATTATGGCTCTCTATAAAATGTTGGCCTGTCATGTGTTCAACAGATTCAATCCACGTTCAATAGAAATTATTTATTTTTGGAACAGTAAAAAAGCTTTTGTACATTTTTGTATATTATTAAAGCATAATTCTTAACAGTGATCTGCTGACAAAATAAGATAAATGGCAAAATATCGGTATTGTGCTATAGTTTGTTGTTAAAATCATTATGGTGCATCCCTAATTTAGTTTTCTCTCTAATTGCTGGCAGGGGTGTAGCAGTCATTTTAAAAGTGGGGGGACACAGCTGTGAGTAGGTGGCTCTTGCAGACCCAACACTTACAGTGCAGTATTTATTTATTGCAGTATATATTAATATACAAGTATGATTGAAGTATTATATTATTATATTATACTGAAGTATTATATACTTTAGTATTTTGAGTATTTTAAAGATTCAAGTATTGCAAATTAAGTGCAAAATGTAGCTAAATTAACAGCAAAAATAAAGGGCATCTTGTGGAGCACTTGCTTCTGTTTCACACATGACAATATGTCTTATAAGCACAAGATAGTCCTTGAAAAACATATGATCAATGATAATAATGCCAATTTTATTTTTTACTCTGTGCTTGTGCATTGTAGTATTTAAATGTATTGTTGTTGTTTAAAGTGGCTTGAGTGTTTTGACTATGTTCACCAAAATGTATTCAGATCCATTTAATGATTCGTTCAGTGACCATTTCTGGTGATGTTACTGGGTGATGTCTTGTGTGAAATTTGAGAGTTAGTCACTGAATCAACTATCAATAGAAAATTGTAATCCTTTAAAATTTGTGTCCACAGACCTACAAAGAGAATTTAGTAGAGGTTTTATGCATTATAGGAACAAAGGAAATGTATCACTTCCCCGTGAGCTGCTGAGCATGACTTTTATCAAAAGACAACAATAATAGTCTTATATTGTTATAAGTTTCAAAAACGGCCATACGTTTTCATGCATAAAAAAAGTGTTCTAAGATTACAGCAGATCTATCTTTTTTCCTACAGTTTGTTGACTGCACACCAACATAGAGTTAAAAAAACAGGAGCTGTTATTAAAAACATATATAACATAGATCTCCTTTAATTGGCAAAAAGAACTGGTCAAACTATTACCTCACAATGTAAAAAAGCACAACTTTATGAAGACTCAAGCGCTGATATAAGCTCTATTTACAATGTGTGCTTTAAAGAAGGATTGTCCTTTGTTTTTTTTTCTGAAGTGCATTTCACGTAATGCTGCCAATCAAGAACGATATGCCGATAAATAACTCTCATTTGTGTTTTCCTCTTCTCTAGATTGTTATTTTTGATTTGATTGAGTTAATTACACTGTCTGACTGACAACCAAGGGTTGTTTCGGCTCATGAATCTCATCTGTGATTGGCTGGATGGTTGCTCAATCAGCCCAAAGTAAAAAAAAAAAAATGCAAAGAATACAGTATTCAAATCCACCATTTAGACTCGGTATGGGTTTAGCTTGGAAAAGTGTGGGGGACCAAATCACCTTTTTTAAAGAGTGTTAAAGGTGTGTCTCCTACATCCCTGCTGGCTGCTTCGCCCTTGATTGCTGGACTGTTTATTTGCTGGTCCTACTTCTGAAGAAGATCAGAGCCGGTCCCATAGATAAGGGGTGTGACCACTACAAGTCCCTGATTTTACTCCCCAACCTACTTAGTCCTCAAGAGGTAAATATTCCACCCACACAAAGTTTTCTGCATGACTGAAATGTTGATCAGAACCATATTTTGAGAATTTTAAACTGGAGTCATGAGATTTATCTGTGTTCCACCCCTCCTCTTTGTAGACTTATACAGTACTGTTGTATACAGTATGTTGATGTGAAAGGAGCATAATGGCTGGCTGAAGCTGTGTTAGGGCAATCAAATTTTCATCAATAATATTTGTGTTGGAAAGCCTGTTAATAGCTCTTCTCCCTGTTGACCTTGGTTTTGTCTGGACAAAGCATCAGTTCTGCACCATGGCTTTTCTCTAAAGCACTTTGTGGTTCAGTCGGTCATGGGTTCCAGCATTGCAAAGTGTTGACATCATGGGACCGAGAGAATGTGTATGTGTTACATTCTGTGTATCAGTGTTACAGTCTGTAGCAACCGAGAGACAGTTCATGTACACAGTGGTTTTGTGTAATTGGGAATGCCTACACAAGAGAATAAAGCTACTTCTTTTAACAATTAATGTTAATGTTAAAAAAGCTACTTCTTAACAAATGTACACAGATGGGTCAACATAAATTCTCGATTAAACTTTATTGGTGTCATTGAATTTCTTATTCAGATTCCAGGATGCTGGAAATTTGCCTCAATGCCTTGGTTGGTGAGATCAAACATTAAACCTGATATACAGTAGGAAACATTCTTGTGTCCACTTGTGAAAATGCTTTAATTTAGTATTTTTCTAATTTAAAGGGGTCATGATCTGTCCTTATTTTTATTATTTTAATATGTTCTTTGAGGTTCACTTATAATATTAGTAATTAGTATTTTGCACAAAATAACAGTCATATATTTGTAAATCATGATAATTTTCCACCCTCATTCTGACCCTCTGTCAGAAACGCTCTGTTTGGCTGCTGGTTCTCCTTCTAAGACTGTAAATGCCCACTATTATGATTGGCTTTCTGTTCTTTGACTGACCGGCTCTCCTTGTCATCTCACTGCTCACCACTACTAGGCGGGGCTACAGAAGTGATCAGGTAAAGTAGGCGTTGATGTGTTGTTGTGGAGGTGGTGAGATGCAAATGTCGACCACAGTGTGAAATCACAATGTGGAGTGAGTAGAGAACGAGTCGTTTTGGCCGCTTGGTTTCAACAAATGCTCTTTTGAAAAGGAAGTTTTGAGTTCTGAGACTCACAGTATGTTTTTATAGTATTTTGACCTCTTACATGAGAAAAGATGAAGGAAAATTCAAATCCTCATTTCATGAGCCCTTTTATTAAAAAAATGATATTACAATAATACAAATTATATTATCAGCTTAACAATTTTTGTGAAAAATTGAGAATGTTTCAAAGAGCATCTTGTGTGCTCAAAGGAATATAATGGGTTCAGTACAAGTTAAGCTCAATCGACAGACAATGTTGATAACCACAAAATTTTATTTGAATCATCGCTCCCTTTATAAAAAGCTTACAAAGGCACTTACAATGGAAGTGAATGGGGCCAAATTTTGGAGGGTTTAAACACCTAAATGTGGAGCTTATCATTTTATTAAAGCACTTGAATTAATTCTGTTAAAACTTGTTTATATATTTGAGCTGTAAAGTTGTTACAATCATATTTTGACTGTAATTGTTGGGTTTTGGGTTTGTTGGCATTACATCGTCATGGCAACAAAGTTGTAAAAGTGGCTATAAATTTACACAGAAAAGGTTAGTAAGTGATTTTATCACACTTAAATCATGTTTACATGCAATTTGTTTGATTGTCTTCTGGTTACACTTTTGAAAAAGTGAGTTTTGTAGCATTCAAAAATTGGTGCCTAACTTTAACTTTTTTTTTTAAGTAAAGGAAGTACAAATAAAATTTTTTTTGTGTGGTAATCAATATTATGCCACAAATGCTGTTGATTTAGCTTAACATCCTGTCTACACCGGGTGCGTCCGTTGAGGTGGCACAATGCAACAGCTTGAGGCTGTCTACACTGGACACATTGACACAGACGTTTTAAGCTGTTTAATTTGTTCATGCAGCACAAAATGTTTATAAAATCTCTTATTTACTCACTCTGATGCCGTTTCAGATGTGACTTTCTTTCTTCTGCAGAACAAATATTTTTAGAAGAATATGTCAGCTTTGTTGGTCCATTCAATGCAAGTGAATGGTGGCCAGAACTTTGGAAGTCCAAACAGCACATTAATCCAGCATCAAATTAATTCACATGACTCCGGTTACATCCATGTCTTCAGAAGTTATATTATAGGTGTGGGTGAGAAACAGATCAATATTTAAGTTCTTATGCTTTTTTCTTTCTTTTTTTACTATAAATCTCCACTTTCACTTCCACATCTTCTTCTTTTGTTTTTTGGTGATTCACATTCTTCATGCATATCGCCACCTACTGGTTGGATCTGGGCAAAGGTGGAGATTTATAGTAAAAAAGAACTTAAATATTGATCTGTTTTTCAATCACATCTATAATATCACTTCTGAAGACATGAGTTGTGTGGATTACTTTTATGATTCCTTTATGTCCTTTTTTGAGCTTCAAAGTTCTGGCCACCATTCACTTGCATTGAATGGACCAATAGAGCTGAAATATTCTTATAAAAATCTTAAATTGCAGAAGACAGAAAGTCATACATACCTGTCATATCTCATATCCTCATATCTTTGGCTCTCTGTGCAGACGCTGCTATTGGGAATGTGCAGGAGAAAGCCATGAAAATCCATAATGGATCCAATTCAGAGATGGTCTTATACTCTTATTCCATTGGCTTTGTTTATATTTGAGGGTGTGAAAATTAGAATTTTCTTTTTTGGATAAACTATCCCTTTAACATCAGTGTCACAAATTTGCTTATTTCATTTGTCACCTAGAAATAGTGCAGAATCTCATATATTTCTTTCATTTTGTCATTTAAGTTAAGTTTGTTTCTAACTTTGGCATGGATGTGCTCAGCATTTCCTCAGACATAAATCATGTTACACTAGAAACATTTCTACCATTTATGCAGTCTCCCAGTGTTCTCTCTAAAAGAAGAACACCAGCAAGAGATAAAAGAGAGGGAAAAGAATGCTGAAGGAAGTCATGTGTAACTAAAGAAACTGCCAGGAAGACATGTTTGGAGAACAGGAAAGGATAACCGCTTCCAATTCTTTACACATTTCATTCAGCCTGGTTCACATTACTCTTGTGTTGAGAGGACTGTGGCCAGTCCAAACTGTCTTGCCAAAGTCTTTAACAACTATTTTACTCTTTCTTGTATTGTTGTTATTGAATGCATTGATTATATGGCGTCTGCAGTGAAACGACTTTTCAGCTAAATGGAATTTTTTCATTGTTTATAAATGTTATAAGACTGGGAAGGGAGGGAAGTAACTCTGTCTCTCTGTGTGTTTAAATTGGCAGTGGTATTTTAAGTTTTTACATGCCTATGAATATAAATTGGGGTCCAAATGTCTGAGACCACTAGTGAAAATACTTCTACAGTATGTTGCAATCTTTTCTAATTGAATGTATTTTTTTTTTCCAGTACAAAATGTAGTATCAGTACAACAAATTTACATTAGTTAACATTAGTATTTGTTATGTCCATCTTTTGTTTTATTACACTCGAGCTGACATGAACTTCATACCAGCATGAATTGAAAATGTTCAAAGAGCATCTTGTGTGCCTCAATGGAAGCAAGGAAATCTGACCTTTTTGAAAATGGTGCAAATTTTGTTTAGTAATATATATATATATATATATATATATATATATATATATATATATATATATATATATATATATATTTTTTTTCAAAATATTTGTTTTATTACCAGGTTCAAATTAAAAGAAAAAAAAAAATCCTATATTTTCAATGTGTCTCATACATTTGCACCCCACTGTTTATGTGTGTCTGCAGATGTGTGTGTGTGTGTGTGGGTTTTGCATTTTGCATTACGTTCACTATTGTGCTTCAGATATCCATGGGAAATGTTGTATATTCATGTTGCTCTGCGACCACTTTACAGATGCTGAGAGAGAGAGACACAAAGAGAGAGAATGTGCGAACTCAAACCCTTGCCTGTCTCACGCCCCTTTTCCCTGTGCTGAACAGCAATGTGTTTTCAATCGAGCCTTGAAATGAACTTTAACAGAAACCAAAGGACTTTTTATGCTTTCTTGAGCTCTTGTTTCGAACCTCTTAGAGACAAATGTGTTCTGTATGCCGAAATCTAACAAACAGGGTCTTTTCCCCCAGTTATGGGGTGCATGTTCTCATTGCCACAGGACAGACTGGCAGCAGCAGAGAGGTTAGTCTGGGACAAAAGGGGTGTTTTGTATTTTTTCTTGTATTGTGATGGATATATCAGGTGCTATTTAATCAGTGTTGTGGAATTAGGTTGTCTTTCTGGTATTCCGTATACTGTACTTAATAATTACTTAAATTACAATACAAGAGCAATTTGAACATAGTGATTATACAATAGTGAATTCCACAAATTAAATATGCTTTATATTCATAGAGTTAACACTATTCTGTCTATTGGTACACGGATACCTTTGAGGATGTCAGATTTGGATACATTATTTCTTTAAGGATAAGCTTTCAACCATAAAGAAAGTATGGGGAGGGAGCTTGGAAGTGTATTGTTCTGCATTGTAATGTCTTACCAATAAAGCAATGGTCCTGATTAGTAATTGACTTTTGTATTGTTTGATTATAATACAGCTATTATAGTTGTTTGCTGCAGAACTTGAATCCTCTACATACATTGGACATTTTCATTGTACATTTAGATTTGTACATTAAGAAGACGCTTTTATCCTGGGTGACTTACAGTATACATTTTTTCCAGTATGTGCATTCTATGGGAATCTTTGACATTGCAAGCACCATAGACCACTGTCAAAGTTAGATGCAAGTTTGTGGTTTTTATTAGCTGAACAATGAATAAAAGCAGACGTGTTGTAATGCCGTGGTGTTCTCAGAGGGGTGTGAACCTCAGGAAATTCTCCTATGTGGAAAAGGCCAAGGAACGGGCATGGCTCAATACCCTGTTTTATAATCCCCCTATAATTCTCATTACTGAAAGAATTGGTCTGGCATGCTGTTCAGCCATTTCACATATGTGTTTTCACTCCCTCTTTCTGCTTTCTGTTTTTTTTAGAGCTCAACCCATCCGTGAGACCAGCTTTATTGAAAAACTGAAGAAAAATGTGAGTTTTGTTGTAATATATACACCTAAAACATTCCAATACTATTGAAAATATTGTACAGTCCTGTGGAAATTGCAACAAAACAGCAAACAAAATGGCAAATGCAGAACCCCAATAGTACTGTTCTGTTATATTTGATTGCTATGTCTTTGTAACTTCCCACTCTAGAACCGAAACATTGTGGTGTTTTACGGATCCCAAACAGGGACGGCTGAGGAGTTTGCTAACAGACTGGCAAAAGATGCCCTTCGCTATGGAATGAAAGGGATGGCAGCTGACCCAGAGGAGTATGACATGGTACTTTGGCTGTTATTGCTGCCTGTTTGATGCACACTATTTCAAGCCATCTATCTTTTAAGATCAAAATTGTTCTATACTTTTTCACTTTCTTATCATTTTAATCTCCTAACCATAGTCCGAGCTGTCTAGATTGAAAGAGATTCCAAATTCCTTGGCTGTATTCTGTATGGCAACCTATGGCGAGGGAGACCCCACAGACAACGCCCAGGAGTTCCATGACTGGATGCAGGGCACTGATGACAATCTTGAGGGCGTCAATTTTGCTGTAATTATTAAACCAATATCAATACATTTTTAAGAAGAGTCTAGCAGATAGGGACTACCATTAGACTACCTACAGCAATGATACATTCTTTTGTATCCAGCGATTCTGTTAGATAGCAAATGTAGAACTTTGTTTCCTTTTTCAAGGGAAAGAATTCATCCCATGGTTATCTAAACACATTTCTGAGTTCAAAAGATTACATCAACCTTAAAACAATGTTTACCATCTAAAATTCCAGCTCTTTTTTTATTGAGTGGTACCAATTTTCTGGGCAGTTGGGTAATTTCTTAACTAGCCTTAGCCTGAGGCTGCCCTATAGTTAAGGGGCCCATGGAACTCCCGATCACGTCTCCTTTAACATATGGAAACATCAGGGTTTGCCAAAGAAAGCAGGAGCTCCATCCCAGCTAAACCCCTCTCTTAGCAGGACTACTTTTGTGGGAACTGGATTATTGGATCTTCTGTTTGATTCTGGAGACATGGGTGTCCAGACACAGCTTGGATTTTGGATGAAAGCCTTCTGCCTGGAGTTCTCAGATTGTTTTATGTGGCTTTGGTGGGTCACTGTGATAAAATATGTGGTTGGAAACATCTCTGCTGTGCATTTACAGCATTACAAGTTGGTGGATAAGGCTAGATGGGGAGAAGAGGCTATAAAGAGGGCAACATCTTGCATACAAATTCATAATTGTAATACATTTTCAGTCCAACATGTTTTATTATGTTGGCTTGACGAAGTCAAGTTATTCAACAAACTTCATTTCGTTTTTTTTTTAAATCCATAAACCAAGACCATTTTGTTTTAACATTAACTCCTCCTAGAGCTTTCAAGCTACATCCACCAAACTCAGCACAGAGTTTCAGATTGTTCTGGATAGTGTGCTTTGTCTTTTCTTAATGATCAAACTTGCAGTTTTTCACACAGCAGATGAAGAAACAACTGTAAATTCTCATAGACTGACACTGATGGAATGTTCAAATGTGCCAATGAAATGCTTGTTAATTAAAACTCCAAACAAACATTATTATCATCATTTATTTAATGATATGACACCTCTAAGAACTGTTGCTGGGTTTAAGCTTAATGCTAAACATAAAGATCACATGCATTGACAAATTGGTGTTTCTCTGTACTATGTTGCTCATTTTCTTCTTTCACAGACTGAAAAAGAATATACTTTATTTTTACAGGTGTTTGGTTTAGGAAATAAAACATATGAGCACTTCAATGCCACGGGCAAGTATATAGACAATAGGCTTGCTGAACTTGGTGGGAAAAGGGTTTTTGACCTGGGACTTGGGGACAATGACAACAAGTGAGTAAATAATCATTTTAGATTGAATAAGCAGATTTGTAAAAAGATGGTAACATTTTACAATTTGGTTCCATTTATTAAAATTAGTTATCTACATTATTAACATGAACTCACAATGAGCAATACATTTAGAGCATTTTTTAATGTTGGTTAATGTTAATTTTCACATACTCAACACTTTTATTTATTATTAAAAGTTGTGTACATTAACATTATTTAATGCTTTATGAATTAACATGAACTAACAATGACCAATTTAATTCGTTTTTAAATTTTACAATAACTAAGAGTAATAAATGCTGTAAAAATATATTTTCCATTGTTTGTTCATGATACCTAATGCATTAATGTTAGCAAATGGAACCTCATTGTAAAGTGTTACCAAAAAGATAAAAATGCATAACCTTTTCAGGTAGGTACATTTTGTCCAGTTGATTAGTTTTCATTGCCTTCCCTGATGATTTAATCCTAAATCATCTGCAGCTTGGAGGAGGATTTTATCTCTTGGAAGGAACAGTTCTGGCCTGCAGTCTGTAAGTTCTTTGGCGTGGAGGACACAGGAGAAAACAGCAGGTATTATTTTTATTTTCCATTTTATTCTCAATATGATTGTCTTGTAATCTAATCAATATTTGCCAAAATACTGCTGTCTATAAAAAAGTATTGAGCTGTTTGCAGAAATTAATTAATGCTAGAATTTAGCATTTTGTCCAGTTCAAACATGATGTTCATTTGAAGGATATTTTGAGGTCTCACAACACATTTAGAGTCTCGTCTCCATAATAGAGGCACCAAATCCATTTATCATGTGCTTCCATAACAACAAGTCTTCTGTCATGCTTTGAAAAGGTTTTGCATCTTATTAAACATCATAGGTGTTCTGAATGCTTTAAATGCAGGCTAGAAATCTCCCTTTGTGTTTTCAGCATTCGGCAGTATGAACTGGTGGTCCATAATGACATCAATATGAATCAAGTGTATACCGGAGAGATGGGGCAGCTCAAAAGCTTCCAGACACAGAAACCGTGAGTTTATCCCTTTCAACTCAGCGATCAGTTGATAGATCAGTCAGGCATTTCAAAAGATCAAATGTTTGCCTTTGATCTGAGTTGAATATTTTCTGGGTTCTGTTGTCTAGTGGTTTGTGTACAATTTAAATTACTATTATTTGACTAACTTATCTTTGTACTTATAGCAATATTATATTTTTCTTCTCTGAAATCTGTAAAGCGTTTGACTTTAAGGGTTTTGTTTGTTTTGTGAAGGCCTTTTGATTCAAAGAATCCTTTCCTCGCACCTGTGACTATTAATCGTAAGCTGAACAAAGAAGGAAGCCGTCACCTAATGCACTTAGAATTGGATATTTCTGACTCTAAAATCAGGTACAGTTTCATATCTGTCTTCTTATGAAAACAAAGGTGCTGGAGCATAATCAGTTTGAAGTAATCATTAATGATGTTCGTATTTCACCAGTTAGCCACAAGAGGCCATTATTTACTCTGATTTACCATGGCAAAATATAAAAATAAACAATTCTTCCATCCAATAATATAGATCATTAGCCTAACTGTAGGCTGTTTACAGTTGCCAAGCCACTTACATTTACATTTATGCATTTGGCAGACACTTTTATCCAAAGCGACTTACAGTGCACTTATTACAGGGACAATCCCCCCGGAGCAACCTGGAGTTAAGTGCCTTGCTCAAGGACACAATGGTGGTGGCTGTGGGGATCAAACCACCAACTTTCTGATTACCAGTTTATCAGTTATGTGCATTAGACCACTACACCACCACCACTCGGCTATCGGCTATTTAACATTTGACCTTTGAATGTGGCTTATCCAATCAGATTTAGAGCCAAAATAATCTGTTTTATAATTAACATTTTATCACAGGTGAAAGTAAATTTCTGTTCAAATGAGCTTACTATCAGACTATTTGTATAACATTTGAAATATATTTTAGACATAATGTACAAAACATAGCACTATGCATTATACTAATCTAGTTGGCATTTAGGGAAGATACTTAGATACACAGTTAGGGAAGATACTTTGATACTGTAGCTTTCCAAAGTACAAGCTACTCATAACTTAATGTAGTTCAACTACAGTCAAGCAACTCTTTGTTAGCAACACTACAATTTACTAACAAAAAGTAGTTACACTGAAGCTTTTTAAAGAAGAAAATATTTTATGTATAACAATCATATAATGTTATTTACAGTATATTTATGCAATCCAAAGTACTGATTGCAGAGTTAGATAATATCATATAACAGAACAGTAACTGTATGTATTTAATTATGGTGACATTAAATGACTAGGGTGTCAACATTAAATTTAACATAAAAATGTATACTAAATATTAACTAATAGAACTAGAAAACATCATATTTTATATAACTGAATCAGTGATAAACAGCAGAAATTATATACATATTTCACAAAATAAAATATAACATTATAATATATAATATCATAAAAAATTATAATATATAAAATATATACTTCTGATAAAGTCCTTTTAAGGCTCTGCAAGGGCTCAAGTGAACTGTTTAAGTAAAATAGTTCATTTACATGAACTTGTCTGAACGAATTGACTGACTCAAATTAACTGGATTTCTCAACACTAAATATAATTTAATTGCTTATTTTAACTGGATCATTTACAGTAACTATCCGAAAGAACCGATTTACTTAAATTATATGGATTTTCCAGTGCTAATGTAAATTAAATTAAGTTAGTAGCATCGCTACTTTAAGTTAGTTACTCCCCAATACTGATGATACAGTTTGTTTAAAATGTCAATATATCAATCAAAGTATTGACAAATCAGCACTGCTCTCCACAGATATGATGCAGGAGACCATGTTGCTGTTTACCCCACAAATGATGCAGCTGTGGTGAACAGAATAGGAGACAGACTTGGAGTGGATCTTGATACTGTCATCTCTCTCAAAAACCTGGATGGTATATATATATATATATTAATTTGGAATTTAAATATTGGGGGATTTCAGAGTTTAAACATTGATGAACACTAAAATATAGAATGACATAAACCATATATATTATATATATATAACACACACACACACACACACACACACACACACACACACACACACACACACACACACACACACACACAGACACACACACACACACATATATATATATATACACATACAGTATATATATATATTATGCTATATAATATATATTGTATTATATATAATATTTTGACATGTTATGCTATATAATATTTATTGTATATAATATTTTTAAGAATGAAAATGTATATATATATATATATATATATATATATATATATATATATATATATATATATATATATATATATATACACACACACACACACACACACACACACACACACACACTGGTACACAATTGGTACTTTAATTCACCAAAGTGGTGTTCAACTGATCACATAATATAGTCAGGGCATTACTGATTTAAAAAACGGTACCATCACTATTTGAAAAAGTCATTTTTTTTAATCAAATCTAGACCCCATTTCCAGCAGCCATCACTCAAACATCTTATCCTTGAGATCATGGTATATTGCTAATTTAGTACTAGAAAATCACTTGCCATTATATCAAACACAGATGAAAGCTATTTGGTTTGTGAAATTATGCTTTACATTATCTTTGTGTTTGAGTTGCCAAAGTATGCAATAGACTGGCATGTCTTAAGGTCAATATTAGGTCAAAAATGGCAAAAAAGAAACTTTCTCTTGAAACTCATCAGTCAATCATTGTTTTGAGGAATGAAGACTATACAATGCTTGAAATGACCAAAAACTGAAGATTTCATACAAAGGTGTACACTATATTCTTCAAAGACAAAGGACAACTGGCTCTAACAAGGACACAAAAGATGTGGAAGGCTCAGATACAACTAAACAAGAGGATAAGTACACCAGAGTCTCTAGTTTGAGAAATAGATGCCTCACATGTCCTCAGCTGACAGCTTCATTGAATTCTACCCGCTCCACACCAGTTTCATGTAACAGCAAAGAGAAGACTTAGGGGTGCAGGCTTTATGGGAAGAATTGTAAAAAAAAAAAGCCACTTTAGAAACAGAAAAACAAAAATAAACGGTTAGAGTGGGCAAAGAAACACAGACATTGGACAACAGATAATTGGAAAAAAGTGTCATGGATGTTAAACCCATTGAGCTTTTGTGGGATCAGCTAGACTGTAAGGTGCGTGAGAAGTGCCCGAAAAGACAGCCACATCTATGTCAAGTGCTACAGGAAGCATGGGTGAAATGTCACCTGAGCATCTGGACAAACTGACAGCTAGAATGCCAAAGATCTGCAAAGCTGTCATTGCTGCACGCAGAGGATTTTTTGAAGTAGTTTTTTCAAGTTGTAATAGTAATTTTTCATGTTATTAATGTCCTGACTATACATGGTACTTTGGTGAATAAAAGTACCAATTTCTTTCCATAAGAGCAAAATTTGTACTTTAATAACTTTTGGCCTCCAGTGTGTGTGTGTTTGTGTATATATATATATATGTATATTTATTTATTTTTATGTAATAATTTAGATATTAAAATGTAAACTTTATTTATTATAACAACTATATTCTGTAATTTATAAAGGTCTTATATAAGCCTTTTTAACAACCTATTAAATACGGAAAATAAAAAATTCAATTCTGCAGAGGAGTCCAATAAAAAGCACCCATTCCCATGTCCAACTACATACTGTACGGCACTGACCCATTACCTCGACATCAACAACCCGCCTCGCACAAATGTGCTGTATGAGTTGGCGCAGTACGCCTCTGATCCCAAAGAACAGGAAATCATGCACAAGGTGGCCTCTGCCTCACTTGAAGGAAAGGTGGGGTTCAAAGTAATTTACATTCAATGCTGAGGATTAGATCTAGCCTCCAGCAAAGCAGTTTTATCCACATTTGAATGTTCCTTTTAGGCTCTGTACCAGAGCTGGG
The DNA here is from genome assembly GCF_025860055.1 of Xyrauchen texanus. Taxonomy (NCBI): domain Eukaryota; kingdom Metazoa; phylum Chordata; class Actinopteri; order Cypriniformes; family Catostomidae; genus Xyrauchen; species Xyrauchen texanus. The sequence continues at coordinate 24,524,175 of NC_068318.1, forward strand.
TTGTGGATTCCGAAAGGAACATCCTGGCTATTCTAGAAGATCTACCATCACTGCACCCTCCTATAGACCACCTGTGCGAACTTCTGCCTCGACTTCAGGCTCGATACTATTCCATCGCCTCCTCCGCCAAGGTGTGATCCATTTTCTATGTTGTGTTTCTCAAGACTAGTATCAACAACTTTTGGAGGTTGATGCAAACTCTGCACCACCTCATTTCAGGTCCATCCAACCTCTGTACACATCTGTGCTGTGGTGGTCGAGTACACTACCAAGACAGAAAGAGTCTTCAAAGGTGTGGCTACCAACTGGCTCAAGAGCAAAATTATTACTTACAATGGCCACAATCCCACTGTTCCCATGTATGTTAGAAGATCCCAATTCCATCTGCCCTTCAATGCAAGTAATCCTGTAGTTATGATTGGGTCTGGAACTGGCATTGCCCCTTTCATGGGCTTCATCCAGGAGAGGGCATTGCAGAAAGAACAAGGTGTGGCTTTTGACTTGAGTTTACAGAGAACAAATACTAGAGTTATGAAATATCTGAATGGAACACAATAGATAGAGTCTGTTTCCGGAAGTAAAAATCCCATTCATTTTCTCCAGGGAGGAATACATTTTTTTAACGAAAACCTACAGTATAAACCTTTAAAGACATACCAACCATGAAGTTCGAGGTTGTTAATTGATGGCATATTCTTCTGTTGAAGACATCAGTCCATGTTATTTTAACATTAATGAAAAATTTTTTTAAGAGTGCTTTTATTTAAGAGTGAATTTAAGAATTTAAGAGTGCTTTTACTCTTGCACTTTTGTTTAGCTCCCCAGTTCGAATGATGATAAAGTTTGATTAGTTTGGATGACATGAACATTGTTTTCCAAACTCCAAGCATTCAAGTCCACTTGAAAAGGTGATCTGGGTTACAGTTCATTTGAACTCCAGTACGGTTCACTGCTAAAATAAACGCAATAATATCAAATTGTGATATTCGAAGTGAACCTTTACAGTGGTAAACAGCTGCCGCTTTTGCTGGAGTTGATGACGCTATCTGACCGCAGTTCGGACCCAAAGAATATAATGTAAACTTAGACTAGAGAGGGCAGTGGAAACGAACTCTGGTTCAATCCAAGCAATTGAACCAAGTGTGAAAGCACACTACTAGAACATATTTTCACTAGCGCCATCTTTGATTTTTAATGGGAATTACAACAAGGCTGTGAGGGATGCTGTCTCTTCAGTGGGCTGTACTGCAGTTCCAGTATATTTGGTTGGTTCCGCGGACAAAACATTAAAAAAATATCTGTCCAAGAATATTCAGTATGCACTACATGTGTTGTGGAAAATCAGATATAATCTCAGAGCTTAATACTGCTTTATACCATTCGTGACATTGGAGAGACTGTAAGTCAATCCTCAGAGCCTTGTTGTCATTCTCATTAAAAATCAAAGATGGCGCTGCTGTGAATAAGGTCTAGAGCAGAATTTCGGGTGAAGACCTACATTACCCATAAGCCAGCAGATAAAGATCCACCAATCAGAGAATAGTGGCTAAAAAAGCTTGCAAAGGAGTATTGCAGTTGTCAAATTACCCACTCTCAAAATATTTTTATTTATTTATTATTTAAATATTTAAATGAATAAAATAACTTAAAATGAAATGATTGTTTTTATACTTAGAACCAAAAACTTCAAATCAATAGTTTCATTTTTTTTTTTCTGTTATTTTTAATGTGATTACATCAGTCAGAGTGTTTCTTGGGATTGTATTTTTCATATGATTCACAAAGCTGATTCAACTCTTTTATTAAGGATTTTTTTTTAAAATCTCTATGGAAAAATGTAGGTGAAAAATACTTCCGGAAACAAGACGGCTGAAAAATTGGGAGGGGGCTGTTCCTAAACATATGGTCCATTCATTTTTTGCTCTCTATTGCAGGGAAGGATGTTGGTGAGACTATACTTTACTTTGGTTGTCGCCATAGAAACGATGACTTCCTGTACCAACAGGAACTGGAGGATTATGAGAGGGTGGGTGTGCTGACACAGCTTAATGTTGCTTTTTCAAGAGACCAGGAACACAAGGTGTGTGACTCATTTTATGTACTACCACATATATTATTACCTAAGGAAATGCTAAAGGTATAGGCCAAGTATATAGGCCAATTTATGTAGGTGCATGCATCCAAATTTTACGCAATTATAAATTATTCGATTCGTAGATTTTCAGAATATAAATGATTTTGTAATCTCTATGCTGTTTTTCCAGGTCTATGTGCAACATCTTCTAAAGAAAAACAAGGAGCACTTGTGGAAATGTATACACTCAAATAATGCCCACATATATGTTTGCGGGTAAGAACTACAAGTTGAATCTACTACAGGTTGCATAAATACATAGATACAGTGCATCCGGAAAGTATTCACAGCGCTTCACTTTTTCCACATTTTGTTATGTTACAGCCCTATTCCAAAATTTATTAAATTCATTATTTTCCTAAAAATTCTACAAACAATACCCCATAATGACAATGTGAAAGAAGTTTGTTAGAAATATTTGCAAATTTATTAAAAATACAAAATGAAACAAAATCACATGTACATAAGTATTCACAGCCTTTGCTCAATACTTTGTTGAAGCACCTGTTGAAGTGCTGTGAATACTTTCCGGATGCACTGTAATCATCTTATAAACACAATCTGTAATATCTGTAACAGGTTGACTTTTAGTGCAATAATAAACAGCTTCAAATCACTACAATGCTTCCATATAGTTATAAAGGGACTGTGTATATATCTGCAAGCATAGAGCTAATTTATATAAAAGGTAAATGGTGCCATTTATCAATATCATACTGTATCTTTAAAGATCAAAGTGTCTTTCCAACTATGTATTTGGTTGCATATGCAATGAGGAAATATGTACTTGCAGAGATGCTCGTAACATGGCTCGAGACATCCAGGCGGCCTTCCATGAGATTGCCCAGGAGGTGGGCAGCCTGACACACACACATGCTGTCGACTATTTCAAGAAGCTGATGACCAAGGGACGATATTCACAGGATGTTTGGAGTTAAACCAACTGACAAACCCAGTACTTGCCACTATACCTCATAAGTTTTGTTTCCTTAAATAGTATAGCTAGAGCTAAACAGAGCTGAATTTTTCTGTCTTAGCATTCACCTGAAATGACTGTTTTGTTTCTGAGAGGTTGTGATGAATTAAGGTGCTGCGGAAGACCAAATCCTTCAGTAGTCAGAACCATGACACAAAATAGCATTAGTTTAAAACATTGTTCTCTGAAATTTTGTAATATTTATTATCATACTCTGATTCACTCAGCTGAAAATCAAATTAGATGTGTTTAATTGTATGCAAACTACCAGTACAACTATAGTAAATTTGTTTGGTTGCATATTAACCCTAAGCAGTCTTGGATGTCCATTTATGAGGACATGTAGGTCAAGGACAAACATTGTTCCTTTGCTTCTTTTTTGAGTGATGCCTAATAAAGTATGTTTGTGTACATATTCTGTTATATTTTTGTATTGTTTTATCCCTGTGTTAAAAGACTGCAAATATCACTTGTTGTGACATATTGTACTACACACACGAGGATGAAGATTTTTAGATGAATATTTTCCCACATTGTAAATAAAAACTGGACAGGTTTTGCCACTAATTGAATGCACGTTTCATAGAAACACTATGGTGAGTAGCTATGACTGAGCAATTATGCAATCAACATGACTTCCATGGTTAGGAGGAGTGTCACTTATTCCATCATATTCATTTTTATTGTCATTTAGCAAAGTTTTAAGCAAACTTGTCTGCTGTCAGATCTCAAGTCCTGGAAAAATGTGTTGAATAGGAATTTCCATAACATTTTAAAAGGTGCATTTATGAAGGAAAAATATGTTGTTTTAATGCTGCAACAACATTACAATTCCTAGTGGTGTGTTATTATCCAATTAAATTTGTTGTTGTCACAGTGATGTCAATGTATTCTCAATCATGCAATGTTTAAAAATTAAAGAATATGCTTAAACACTGTATCACTCAACGTAAATTTGTCTGCAATTGTTTAAAGAAAATTAAAATTATTGCAATCTATTTAAAATACCAATGACAATATTTAAACAAGTAAATATAATAGAATTTTTTTTATCCATTAAAGTACAAAAATATGTAAACTGTGTAAAATTAAGTAAAAAATACAAAACAACAGCAAATAACTGTTAAACGAATGCCATTTGCATGGGAACAAGACATGAGGTATCTGATAAACATACAAGCAATACAATTGCAGGCACAAGGCATTAAATCTCATGGCTGATAATGACTTAAGTGTTTCCAGATGGATTTGGGGGAAAGGCAGGTACACCAATCTTCGACTGTGGGTTTTCAGGGGTGAATGGAACTCCTGGCTGAGGTAGTTTACTGACAGGCTGCCCAGTCCTGCTAACTGGAGGCCTTAAATGAGTCTGAGGATAAGGAGACATTGGCATCGATGGGCTGCCAGTGTGATGGACAGGAAACTGTTGATGACTGTGCCCATAATGATGTCCATGGCTATGCCCATGTCTGTGACTGTGTCCAATGGCAATTCCAGAGCTTCCAGTGTAAGAAGATGGAAATGTGTAGTTTTGCTGGGGATAAATTGAGTTGGGCCAACCATTAAATGTGTTGGGGTTTCTCCCAGTAGGTTGACCAGTGGGGGCATTTACTGGGGCGTAGGCCTGGACAGGGTACGATCCTGGGGGAATATCTCTGGAATTATAGATATTAGAACTTTTTAAGATCAGTCCTTTGAAAATGTACCAAGAAACATCCAGAAAGATGTATATTTGTATGGAATATCTCAGTTACACACTTTTAAGATATAACACCCATACCTCAGATTCTACATAATTCCCCATTATTTTCTTATGATAGATTGCGTTCAACAGATTAATTTCAATGGTCACTCACATGAGGCCAAGGGGCTTTTTACGCTCTTCTGTTGAGGCTGAAATGAACTGTACTTCAGGTATCTGCTTAAGCAATCAAAAGGGGAACTTCTCTAGAACGGAAGCTCTAGGTTCTGACATCTCTAACAATACACACCATCATTTTCCATCTGATACAAAGCACTAAGTCATGGAAACTAGTTGCACTTTGTTTGAACTACATACATAGAATCATCATCTTTAAAATCCAGGACTGTAGTATGAGGTAAATGATGAAAGACGGTTTGCAATTAATTTTCTTTGAAAAAATTACACACTTCACCTTTTAATCACAATCTATATATGACCTGATTGAAGGATACATATTGTTCCAGTGATAATGGCAAGGACATCACAAAGAAAGAAAGTGTTTGGGAAGAAGAGGGTCACAATAATCAGAATAATCCAGGGCAGTGATGCAGTCGGCACATTAATACCCATAAGATATGCCTTCTGCATAGCAGATCTGATGATCACCCTCCCCAGTACAGACAGAGCCAATGGGATGAGCCCATTCACTGAGCTCCTATGGGACGGGGAGAACAGCATTGACTCGAGCAGCATGTGTCACAGTCCACTGATGAATGACAGCAGCAGTAGCTGGTAGAGAAATCTGACTGTTCCTAATCCTTTCTCCAGTTCCTAATAATTTCTCCAGGGATAAACCACCACTATGGAACTTAGGACTAAATAGGTAATATCCTTGTGGAAGAGGTAATAAGTGAAGAGTTTGTACACTGGACAAAGAGGCCAAAGATGAAGCACAAGTTACACAAACACTCTACAAGTATGACACTTAAGATCCTCAACAGAAAAAGCAAGCAGGTTGTGCTACCCATTAGGTGACCTAAAAACCAAATTTCTGTGTTAAGCTACTATTAAGTGGTCGATCTATAATGGGTTTTTAATTGTCTATAATGATATCCAGAGAGCAGGGTGGTTGTTGGTCGATTACTTTCTACATAAAATGTAATCAAAATTAACAAAGAAAATTTTGAAAACAAAAAATGTGGGTTATTCATTGACAAGGCAGTCAAATTTGGAAACGACACAAGGCGAAATGACCACTTTAGCTAATCGGCGAAGTGTTTACAGTTATCGGTCGATGCAGATAATCTCAAAATTGCCATACATTATACAACTAACAATTATTTTGATAAAGGACTAATCTAAAGATTATTAGAATGGTTATTTGAATATTCGGCGATCATTGCAACGATTCATCATTACTTTCTAAATGATTATTCAGCTTGTGCCCAAATTAAAAGGTTGTAAGTGTGCTTGCTAACAATAAAGAGGACAAAATAATCTTTTAAAAATACCTCTAAATGACATTCACTGAATTAAAGGAAAAAATACTTTTTATTTAATTCAATAAAAAATTAACTGAAAAAAAAAACCTGTTATCATGTGTTTTTGTCTTGTTTTCCATTTAAAATTGTCTCAAAATCCTTAAAACATGACACATTTACTTGAGAAGCAACATATGAGATATTTAGATTAGGTTTTTGAGATGCTATAATATATAACCACAATTGAGTGGTTATCTGAGTTATCACAGCATAGACTTTGTCAGTTAGAACCAGACTGGCCATTCTCTGTTGACCTTTCTCATCAACAAGGTGTTTTCATCTGCAGAACTGCCGCTCACTGGATGTATTTGGTTTTTGGCACCATTCTGGCCAGACTGTTTTGAACTGTCAAAGTCTATAACTCAGACAGTCGCTCTGTAGGCCTACAAATGTGGTGAGAAGAATATCGTATCAGAATGCTGACTGCTGAATGAATGAATGTTGGCACTGTTTTGTTGGCACGAGTGGGACCTACATAATATTAGGCAGGTGGTTTTAATGTTGTGGCTGATTGGTGTATATTATGATTCAATAATTCGCGAGCCATCACGTTTAAATCTCTCCCCCTTAGATCGGGACACTTCGCGCAACTCATAAGAGGCACTGACCGTACAAAGAAATGCTAGTTTAGGAGTTTGTAGTTTTTTACATGATCTGCTTCCTTATTATTTGAACAATAATAAAGCTATAATACATGAAATATAACTGCAATAAAGATGTAATGCTGGGTGTTTCCTTTAAAGACGCTCAACACGCAAGTTTTGCTTCAGCAGAGCAGCTGCTCCAGCTCCACTTATTCCACAATAATAGTGACTTGCATTTACTTATTTGGTATTTTTGTATAATTTCCTCATTCTTTCCTCGTCACCTGAATCTGTTTGGAAATCATTATGTTACCTGTTACCTGTAGCAGCAGTGATTCAGAAGGCCTTAGGTAAATATATTTTATAACCAGGCTATCCTATTGCTTCTCATGAACTGCCTACATATTCCAGTATTGCGGCATAGATTCCTGTCTTTCATGTTGTCACAGATTTGGATTGTGGCTCTCCCAGTGCAATACTGGAAGGAAATGTTCCCTCCTCTGTATGTCGATTGGAGTTGACAAGAAAAAAAAAAATGACAATGGGGTTTTACCAGAGGATATAGTATCATTGTTGCATTTGAAATGGAGGTAAAATATTCCCCATGGAAGTAAAGAAAGCAGGTACACAACCAAAAACAAAACATGGGGGAGGTGAGGTAAGGTAGCCTACCTGGTAGCCGCAAACCCCACCCACTCAGTGCTTGAAAAGACTAGTGTACAAAGTCTCAAATATGATGCAGGTATGGGTGGAACAACTTGAGTTGACGTAAAACCCCAAGGGGTTATACATTCCAAAGAAATCAAAGCTCTGTCAGTTAAAAGCAGATTTACCTGTTAGTCAAGGAAACAGATCCTAAACAGGAACATAATCAACAACTAAAACAAATTATAACTATGGAGAAAAAAAAATTCTTAATAGGCCTTTAACCTGTTTTTAAAAATGTTCTCTTAATTAAAGTAACCCCAAAAGAACAAGCCATTTACCCCGTTGTCTGAGGCTCTAAATTTGAGCCAAGAGTATTTCCTTTAAAATAATCTATGAACATTTAAAATGATAATTCCTTTAAATTATAGTTTAAAATGAAAATGTGTAAAATATATTTTGAGCTTTGGAGGTGAAGCTCTGTGGGCTGTCTGTGCTTTGTGGGCTGGGTGTGTGTTGCAGTTTTGGCTTGAGGTGGGTGGCGCTCATACTGAACTTCACAGAGACCACTAATGCCGAATTTAATGAGTTTAAATTCGAGACCGAGTTTTAAGACAGCGTCACGTTTGCGCCTTTAAAAATACGGTGGGAAAGCTTCATTTAATTTCAGACATTTTCTTGAGTTTTGGAGAGAGGAGCATATTTAAATAGGTTTGATCCAGCTATTCTGTTGACAAGCAAACTCTGGTGGGTGCTGAAAAAAAAACATATTCGTGTGAGTGAATATCGCTGTAAATCCTTAGTTTGGCGATGTGAAACACAACACTGTCTACACACGGACCGTCAATAAGGTAAGTGGCTTACAATTAATTACAAATATATTAATTGTGAGTTATCGACTACACTTAATGCTAGTTTTGTGATTACATTTTAGCCACGAAATGCTTTATTATCTGTAGTAGTTTTCAGGAGTGTGGTTATGGACCGTTGAATGTTATTCAAATTAGCCTAATGTTATGTATTGTTAATTATAGGGATCGGTTGTTTAAATTAGTCTCAGTTGTGCGTCACTATTATGAATCTCGTTGGTGTTAATAGGGCCTATCATATTGAATTATTATGTTATTATTATGTTCCTGGTAGTTATGATCAATGTTATGTTGCATAATAAACTGTAATACTTCCTGTAATAACACTAGTTTTCCAGAAATCTGATGTAGGCTACTCAATGCTATTTAAAGGGAAAAGTTGTCAGAAGGCTTGTAATGTTGCTTGTGTGATCATTAGGGCTATTGGGTATGGAATATCTACAATAACATAGTCATAAAACTGTAAAAAGAAAAGAAGCCTACCTGTATACACTGACACAATCCTGAGGAGTCAATTCTTTTCAAGAGATTGATCCATTAATTCATGCACTAAGTAATACACAACAAAAAATATATAAACATTATGGATATGGAAAACATAAGCGTAAATTTGATGATATCAATTATTATATTATTAATATGGATATTATTAATTAATTAATTAATTAGTTACATTTTCCTTTAAGAATTACATACAAGTAAGTAAGATTTACAGATTTCAGATTCATAACAAAATTCCATAAAATTTTATTGAGTAATCTTAAAAAAAAAGAAAACATAATATTTTAAGTTTTATTCATTTAACTTGTGTGCATCTTTAAAATGGGCTAAAATAGGGGGCCTGTGTAGCTCAGCGAGTAAAGACACTGACTACCACCCCTGGAGTCGCGAGTTTGTATCCAGGGTGTTCTGAGTGACTCCAGCCAGGTCTCCTAAACAACCAAATTAGCCCAGTTGCTAGGGAGGGTAGAGTCACATGGGGTAACCTCCTCGTGGTCGCGATTAGTGGTTCTTACTCTCAGTGGGGCACATGGTAAGTTGTGATAAGATGCATGGATTGACGGTCTCAGAAGCGGAGGCAACTGAGACTTGTCCTCCACCATCCGGATTGAGGTGAGTAACTGCAACACCATGAGGACATACTAAGTTGTGAGAATTGGGCTTTTAAAATTTATACAAATGGCGATAAAAATAAATAAATAAATAAAATGGGCTAATATATATATATTTTTTGACTTTATATTCTAAATATATTAAGCCAAATTATGCACTTTTATGTGAAACTGTGAACAAATCTTTTCCACATCCTGGTGACCATATTCTGGTGTGTCCTTGTTAAGTTACCTATTCATCAATATTTCTCTTTTTTTCCCCATTTCCTCATTCCTGATAACATTCACTTTTCTTTATTGTGTATTAGGTGTGTATTTCTTAGAAAATGCACACCCATTATGGATTTTCCACAAAACAAACTCAGGCAAATCTGGCAGAAGGTTACGCAAATGTTTGTGAAAGTTCTGTAGATACATCTTAATGAAAAGTTATGTGGGCCACAGCATTTGTAAAATGTATTTACAAAACTTGCCATATTAAAGTAACATAATAAAACAAGAATTGTTTGTGTGCCACAAAACGGATGTGTCAAAAACTCAGAAATGTAATTGTGTTGCAAGTTCTGTTTTATTATGTGGAAGTTACGTCATTGCCAGCTCATTGACAATTCAAAATAAGTCATTGCAATCAAGGGCATGACATTCACAATTGATACATTTCTACACTGTACGATATTTCGTTTACCCCCTGCCACCACACACTTTTTGGGAGATAATCATAACGTTTCAAAGACCCATGCCTTAATGGAAGGATATAAAGTTCTGTCCTGCAGAGTCACTGTCCCAACACTGCTCTTACACACTGTAATAATTAAGTAATCCTGAAGACGTTGATAGATTCTTTCTGTATGTTTCAGAGGGATGGAGACCAAACCCTTGGATAGATGGAGCTTTGGACATTGGAGACCTATGGATCATGTGTTCTTCCTGGTCATGATCCTGCTACCCTTTTCTGGTGAGTTCTGAAGCAGCTTGTTTAAGACACACATGTGTACACAGTACTACTTCATTTTAGGGATTGTCCTCCTATTTGCTCACCTATTTTGCGGCAATATTGACCTATGTGAGGTAAATAGAGCAAAGGTGAATGATGAAGATTCATTTCTATTTGCACAATATAGTATAAACATTGGCTTTTGCAATCTCAAACACTTGGCCGCTTGGTTTGATATTTTTTTATCTGTTCAATAAAAAACATACATTTACTTAAGCAACCTAAGCATGTAAAAGTGCCTAAAAACTTTATGAGGCTTTATGTTTCCCCATTACCATACATTTTATGTTTTGACCATAATTATGAGCAACAGACATCTTTGTTAGTTTAGATTATGCATATCTCTGTGCATTATTGTACAATTGTGTGAGTCACTCAAAGCATAGTCTGTAATCACTTTGAAACATAATAGCTAACTGAACTCACAGTAAATATAGCACAGACAACCTGCTGGACATGTTTTAGTCTGGCTCAAAACAAAAGCCAATGTTCTGCTTTTTCTTTTTTGCTAACAAATTTGTAGGAACAAATTAGTAAAAAATGACAAAATGTAGCTGATTTCAAAGTGAGCTTTTTAATAAGCAAACAAACAAATCAGTAAGTCAACAAATAAACAAACAAATAAGCAAAAACAAATAAATGAGTAAATAATTAAATAAATATGTTGTTTGCTTAAACAATGTCTAAATAGCCAATTGGCTATCAATTCACATTATCCAATGGCCTGTGCTGCCTAAGTGACATCAGTGGAAAAATGAATGCTACATTTTGAATTAATGAATGTTTCATTTATACAACACTAAATTTTTCTGACACTAAATTCAAAGTGCTTCACGTAGTGACCAGGGGACTCTCCTCAACCACCACTAGCTATTGGTGGACAGGAGAGTGTGATACAGCCAACTGAAGGATGGGGATTATTAAGAGGCCATGATTGATAAGAGCCAATGGGGGGACTTTGAACAGGACACCAGGGTTACACCCCTACTCTTTTTATGAGATGTGCCCTGGGATTTTTAATAACCACAAGACCTGAGTGTCAAGACCTGGGTTTAATGTCTTATCCAAAAGATGGCGCCTTTTTAGAGTATAGTGTCCCCATCACTTTACTGGGGCATTAGGACCCACACAGACCACAGGGTGAGCACCTCCTGCTGGCCTCACTAACAGCTATGTTTTTTAACGATTGTTTTTTTTACATTTGGAATAATGTCACTAATGAATTGTTCACAATAAGATCAGGATGGAACATGCATTAATAAAGAAAATAGGGTACATTTGTATTTCATGATGACTTTCATTTGTAATATCCATGGATCAGATATAAATCAAATTACCTTGTGTCTAATTTTTAAGATACTGGGATGCATGATTTATGATTTGTTGTTTTGTTTACTACAGTAATGCCAGTGAGCTCAAATGGCTCAGTAACTGGGTTTCCAAACAACACATCACCAACAAATGTATTTGCAACCTCAACAAATGTATCTGCAACCTCAACCAATGTATCTGCAATGTCAGCGATAGTCATAACAAGACATTTTACCACGCTACCTCCAACAACAATTATAACAATGACAGAAACCCCAACCACATCTTCACACCTGAGCAATCTAACAACATCCATGACAGGATTACATACAACTGAAGCCACAACTTCACCTAACCAAACTGTGGACACTACACCACACCCATCCACCAATGTTAGTTCTTTTTCTAACACATCCATGATGTTCACAACATCAACAGCAATTAAAGTAAGTACTAAAAACACAATGTCTTTATAATAAGCATATTATGTCATATAAATGCATTCTTTTCAATATCCTTTTCAGCCTGAACCATCATCTCCCTCCATTCAAACCAATTCAACACAACTGCTATTTTCAACAACCATGCAGCTCACATCAACTGGTAAGACATATAGATAATTGTAATTATTTTTCTATCTCTGTGTGTACCAAACTACAGCTTTTACTTGCAAATTCATTTGAAACCTGTATCGCTATCTAATATTGAGTCATCGCTTTTTAGTTCAAACACCCATGCCATGTGACTTTCATCAAAACTGTAATCAGAGTGAGTATTATAATTTCAACAAGCATTGTGCCCATTTTTTCTGTAGATGGAAGCAATACGGTGCTTAACTGACTCTGTTTGTCTGTCATAGCATTTTACTTCATGAGTATGTCAGTTGAGGTAACAGGAGAACCACAAAAGGATCAAAATATCAGAACATGGGTAAGTTAAGGAATGATTTTTGCACATAGCTTATATGTTTTTCTTTTAATTTTGCCATTAAACTTTTCAAATCTGAATATGTTAGTTAAATCTAGTGTAAACAATTTAAAATGACTTTATAGAACTTCCACCAGAGACATGACCTGCCTCAAAATCACTTAGAGCACCTTTAGAGATATTATGTAAAAGTCCTATTGGTTAATATGTGAATACTATACAGTTTTCTATCATTCTTTGAGAAAGCAGTTGAATGTCTTTTTCACTTGTTTCAGCTTGAAGAGGTTTTCAAAAAGAACCTTGACAGTTCATGTGCACAATATTCCAGGTATAATACAATGCGCACTGTAAAACTGCACTACAGTAAATCTAGATTATAGTAGATATTCTTAGTCAAGTCCCTTTGGACATATTGACATACTTTGGGACAGGTTAACATTTATAAATGTTACACAATTTGTTTACCTTCTTTTTTATTTCTCTTTTACTTGTCAAAGAAACACAAACTCATCTATTATGTCCTCATGCCTTTTGTTGTATACAAAGTTAATTCTGTCATAGCATGGAGGGATGTTAAAGGAGCTTTGGTTTGCCATTATTTTCTTGACGGTTCACAAACGACCAGACAGGCTAATTCCATTGTCTGCAGTATTTGCTGTGCTTTGAAAAGCTGTGTTAATAAATGAACATTTTCTTCTGTCTACATGCAGTGTGTTGACAATGAACACCAGCCTGTTTGAAGTAAGTGCAGTCAATTGCCTGTGAAAGGAACACAAACTGTTTTATCATGAGATTGCCTATAATAAAATACTATTTTTTTGTATCTTTGCAATTTTAGACCATGGAGGTCTCATGTAATCCAGAAAATATTACAAAGTTAGTATCAAGTTTTGCTCCCTTCAATTTTAAAACTTTTTGTTTGATATTTATTTTAAATGAATGTTAAAAATATCTAGAAAGGGAAGTCTCTATCTCTAGACAGACAGACAGATAGACAGAAAGACAGACAGACAGACAGATAGACAGACAGACAGACAGACAGACAGACAGACAGACAGATAGATAGATGATAGACTGACAGACAGACAGACAGACAGACAGATGATAGATAGATGATAGATAGATAGATAGATAGATAGATAGATAGATAGATAGATAGATATATACTGTAGTTAGATAGACAGACAGACAGAAAGAGAGATAGATAGATGATAAATAGATAGATAGATAGACAGACAGACAGACAGACAGACAGACAGATAGATGATAGATAGATGACAGATAGATAGTTAGATAGATAGATAGATAGATAGATACTGTAGATAGATAGATAGATAGATAGATAGATAGATAGATAGATATATACTGTAGATAGATAGACAGACAGATAGACAGAAAGAGAGATAGATAGATAGATAGATAGATAGATAGATAGATAGATAGATAGATAGATAGATAGATAGATAGATGATAAATAGATAGATAGACAGACAGACAGACAGATGATAGATAGATGATAGATAGATAGTTAGATAGATAGATAGATAGATAGATAGATACTGTAGATAGATAGATAGATAGATGATAGATAGATAGATAGATACTGTAGATAGATAGACAGACAGACAGACAGACAGACAGAAAGAGAGGTAGATAGATAGATAGATGATAAATAGATAGATAGATAGATAGACAGACAGACAGACAGACAGACAGACAGACAGATAGATAGATGATAGAAAGACAGACAGACAGACAGACAGATAGATAGACAGATGATAGACAGACAGACAGACAGACAGATGATAGATAGATGATAGATAGATAGATAGATACTGTAGATAGATAGATAGATAGATAGATACTGTAGATAGATAGACAGACAGACAGACAGACAGAAAGAGAGATAGATAGATGATAAATAGATAGATAGACAGACAGACAGACAGACAGACAGATGATAGATAGATGATAGATAGCTAGATAGATACTGTAGATAGATGATAGATAGATAGATAGATAGATACTGTAGATAGATAGATAGATAGATAGATAGATAGATAGATAGATACTGTAGATAGATAGACAGACAGACAGAAAGAGAGATAGATAGATGATAAATAGACAGACAGACAGACAGACAGACAGATAGATAGATAGATGATAGATAGATTCACATTTACACACTTTTACATTATCTGTATGATGCACTCTCACAGGGATGCATTTTGCACTGTTCTTCTGAAGCTGAGTAAACCTGTCAGTGTTTGCTGTATTCGAGACACTATGATGAAGGCAGGGGGAAACTCATCCATCAATGTAACAAAGGTGGTAGAAATTGAAAGAGTGGGTGAGTGAAATTATATTTTTTCTGTCCTTGTTCCTTCATAGAACATAAAAGTTAATGAGTCAGTAAATACAATGATCTCTGTTCATGTCTGTTATGCTTAGAATGGCCTTTAGTTTGTTATTGTATAGAATGAAAGTTCTATGTCTCTTCCACTTTGTGGTTTATGTTTCTTTTATCAAATGATTTATCTAATATCCACCAGATATAGTATGATTTTTTAAAAGTGTGTTTTAACAAAATTGTCCTCTTTTAATATTTCTAAGCCTGTAAAAACATGTGAGTATTTGAGTGGGATGGTTATGTTTTTGGACAGGTGTGTGTGGCGCAACAAATGGACCATATAATAAATGCAAGCAGTCAGTCAAACTTGAAGATGTGTGTAATTCGAACATGCAAAATTTCACATGGTAAGTTGAAACCCAGTGGAAAGGAGGGAATACTTAATATAAAATGCTGTAATCATAAAGATTTTGTATGAAATGTAAGAGAAAATCCTAATATAATTTTTATATAGCCTACTTCAGTCTCATTTCTTGCTTATTTATTTGCTTTTGTAGTGGAAACAGTTCCAGTATGATTATTCCGCTGGAAACCGGTGCTCAGCAGAACTGTACTGTTAGTCCACGTAAGGCTTTATTTATCAAGTTTCATAAACTTCTGTGTAGTTTCACTAGCTGTGTAATTAAACTAGCCTTCCCAAATATGTAAGATTCAAGATTTTCTTTGCTCAGTAATGTGAAATACTTCAAAAGACCTAATTGGGTTTTATTATGCTGTGTGTGCTATTATATTCTCTGAATGACTAGACATTTATCATTGACATGTCATGATTTCTTAACTTCCCTCATGTTTCCTCTAAAGCACCACCAAGTGGAGTGCCCTGTTTTTGTTCTTCATACTGCAACAACTCAGGTAAGACGAGTTTACGTTTAAAAGAAATAGGTTGGGTTCCTCAATAACATTACGACTTAAGCTTATACGATCATCTAAACTAACGTCGCTCGGTATGTTATAATGGAGTAACGCCGGTTTCCCAGACCAGCAAGTTGATTGCTCGTTGTAATGTAGAACTTAAGTGCTTCGTTACGGGGAGCTGTCCGGTCGAATTGTGCTGATCACTTTGGCCAAAATGTCCAGGAGTTTGTCTTCTCAACATGAAAAAAATTTGGAAATTCTGACAAACATGAAAGTATTTTTTGTCAACTATTACAGAAATTAATTATAGAAATAATGATGACTTTAGTAAGGGTTTCAAATGAATTAATTTTCAACTTCATGTAGATTAATGAAAGTGACGCAAGAAATGCATGTTACATGAATGCACACGATGTGAAACATAAGGGGCTCTCTCGTAGCCTTAAGTTATGTTTCTTTGGCTGGAACCTGAACAGATGAACAAAGAAAAGGATTAAAATGACAGACATCAGTATTGAACTACAGACCTATCTAAATATTTATAGATCATCTGGTTATAGTTCTAGGCATTGCATGCTTGAAGCCTTACTGCCATTATGCAGCATGCAATTTGTGTCTTAAACAGACTGTAGGACTATTTGAACCATCCATTGGAGAGAGGAAGCAGAGGAGGAGGACAGAGAGTGAATTGCTCATTCCACACTCTCACGCAAATCTCTTTTTATATTTATGTTTATTTTGGGCAATTTATTGAAGTTATAAACTGCAGTCACATTACTCACATACTGTTTGTCTTCTAAATAAATCTGTTTAATAAGAACATATCACATATCAATTGACATTATAGTAATGATTATCAGAGAAAGCCAATAAAATGTTATACTGCATTATGTGTCATGTAAATTTATACCTAATTGAGACCTATCACGTCTCATATGCAGATTGCGGAGACTGCCTATTTATTTGAATGCGAACACTTTTTTATCCTATGAAATGAAATGGTGTACAATTCTACAGTGTTTTTATGCGCTTCTTAGAAAACAATGATTTTGGGAAACGTGCTGTAGATAATAAGTACTACTTAAGTGCTACTAACGTTCAACTTAGAGTTTCTGGAAATCCAACCAGAGTCTATAGCAAATATGCAATGTTAAGTGTCCAAATACTGTATAAATGCATATGAAGAACAAATCGTGAAGTCAAAAACTAAATATTTACATTTCTACCTCTCTTTTAGATGCCTATTACAATATTAACATTGATGTGAGCAGTAAATTGAACCTCGCTGACACTGAATCTTCTGTAAGTAACATGTCTAGAATAGAAGTCAGATGGCTGAATTGAACTGTGAAATCAGTTAAGAATCAGTATTAAATTACCAATGTGTTCTCATTGCTATTCATAGGTATTTATACGTAGTGTAGTTGTACTACACATACAAAGGATGGGCAGTCTTTAAAATGCAAATGTCTTTACATATGCACAATTTGTGTGTATCTCTAAAGCTAAAAAGCATTTATGATTTAAAAGCTGTCAATACGTTGATATTATACATTGCAGTGTCGAACTGTTGATAAAAACATCTGTACTTTATGTATGACTATCTACTAAAACTAATCATCCTTATGCTGCCTTTGCTTTTTTCTGCAGGTTTATCAGTTGCTGAAAAACTCTACCTGCAACAACACATCGTATGTTTGACTGGTTTTGTTTTATTTATCCTTTTTTTAAATGTGAAATTAATAATAAACCATTGAACAGTAAATACTGTACATTATATACAAATATTGACACTTCCTTTTCTCTCCATTTTAGATCTGATTGTATGATTATACAAACTTTCAGAAGTCGCTATAGGGTAAAATGCACTTGCATCTTGATGTCAGTCATGAAACTAAAATGGTTTTGGCTGGTGAAATGCATCCAAATCTCCTAACTCTTTGTATTTTCAAATTCTGCAGGACTTGCGAGTGATTTGTTCACAAGGGAAAGGGTACGTTCTATCATCGCAGCATTGCTGTTGTCAATTGGTGCAGTTGCCAACTTTGTTGCTGGGTAGTTAACAAACTGTTCCTTCCTTTATAGGCGACTGAATTGTAACATTATAATGAAACTAAACACAACCATGGACTTGTGTGATGTTCACACAGCTTTCAGGACCATCATTACATCACAATTCTCAGTGAACATCATAAGTATAACCAGAGTGGGTGAGTCTTATACTTCAGCAATCAAACAAATAATAATTGTTTTCATGCAAGCACTGTTAATATAGAAATCTCCATTATACATATATCTCCATTATACAGTATATGTATCTGTTAAAACAAATGTATCTAATATATATATATATTCTGTTCATTTTCAGCTATGTGCTCTTGGAACAATTCTTCTGAACCTTTAAGACAAAATGTCACTTGGGTGCAACCTTTGGTTACAAATTTAAATTCTGCTGACTTCTGCATGAAGTCAAACAGAGATGACTTGGTTGGTTACTGGTTAGTAGATATCTTATTGCTTATTACTATCATCAGAATAGTATACAAATATATGTATTGCAGATCACATGCTTATATATATATACAGTATATATATTCTCTTTCTCTCACTCACTCTCTCTCTCTCTCTCTCTCTCTATACACATACACACACACACACACACACACACACACACACACACACACACACACACATATATATATATGTATGTGTATAGAGAGAGAGAGAGTGAGTGAGAGAGAGATAATATATATACTGAAACTTTGTAATATGGCACTTTTTGTATCACTGTCTCCTTAAGAAGATTCACTTATGTTTTCCTCTTTTGTAAGTCGCTTTGGATAAATGTGTCTGCCAAATGAATAAATGTAAATGTAAATATATCATGTGTACTGTGTACATTATCTAAGTTTTTATTAAACACACTTTTATTACTTTTACAGCTCACAAGGTTCAAGTGTAGTTCTTCCTCTGTTTGACCCTTGTAATTCATCCGTGCCTATGGCCACAGCCTCCCCACCTTTCACAAGTACACTCTCCACGGCAGCGCCAACTTTTGTGACACCCTCTGTGAATGAAACACTCTCAAACACAACCACCATTAATGCTACAATCTCCACAACAGTGTCTCTTGAGAATCAAACATCTTCATCACCTGCTAATGTTACAGTCATAGGTAATTGAACACAACAGGGATATGTAAGGCAATTTTAGGATGAACGTGCATTTCACATTTTACCCCAACATGAAAAGAAAAAAGAGGAAACTGTATAAAGAAGTGCCTATTTTAGGGTCATTATGATTTTTTGCATTGTCCATTTCCATACAATTAAAAACATTTCTGTATATTCTTATTACTTTAATACATAATTTAATTTACCATATTAGAGTAAGAAATACCATAATAATATTTTATTACCAAACAAAACATAAAATACTACCATTACTATTTAAATAACATATTTTAGATTTCTATGCATTATATATGCATTATTTCAATACAAATGAGTATTGATGGCAGAACATGTGCTTAATTGTCATGAACACAATGTCACAATGTACAAATGGTCCTTAAATAGGCTTAATTTAAAAAGTATATATATATCTTATTTCTTTAGATTCATTTTGGGATGAAATGTGAATTAGACAGATTGTTTGATATTCATCCTGTTACTGTCAGAAACATAATACATAATCAGGAATATAATACATAATAAGGAAAAGAAACTAAAGAATTGACCTCTGCAATAAATCTTGTATTTAATCTCTTCCTCTCCTCTTTGTTTAGTGTCGACAACAACATCAGTGATAGATGCTGATCAATTGTTGAGTATGACTGCAAATGCTTCATCTTTAAATGCCACTCAGGTGGACCAGATCTTATTGCAGCTCGAGTCTCTCCTCTCTGGGCCCAACGTCAGTCTGGCTCTGGGAAATACTTCTGTCAAAATTGTCGGCAACCTCCTTGATGTTCCTGTAGCTGTAATAACTCCTTTCTCCAAGAGGTGAGCAGAAATGGGCCCTACAGAAAGGCAGCCCTTTCACAACAGATCTGTGACCAATTTTTGTCATTTTATTGTCAAGGAAAGCAATATTGTCCCACATACAGTATATTGGCATTTTGTCATCCCAAAAAATATTTGGACTCTTAATCCACACCTGCAAAATTTATAAATCTCTTTGCATTATACGATAAAGCATCAAACCAAGTCTAAAGAAAAGAAAGCATAAATGCAGTTTTAAAGCAAGATATGTGAATAAATGGTCCAAAACTGTCCAAATATTTTTAGGGTTCATTGTATTTACATATAATAATAAAAGAGTGAAATCTTTTTATGTAAACCAATAAAGTAATGTAACAAGGTTGACATGGGAAAGGAGGAGGTGGGAACCGGCTGAACAATCAAAGTCATATTTTAATAGGAACTTAAACACATTAAGTTCCTATTAAACATAAACGTACACATGACAGCTGCACGTGGCTCTCTCTCTCCCGAACTGCCACATTCCGCTGCACTTATATCTCTCCTCGGCTGATTAGCCCGATTGGGGGCCAGATGTGCATAGTCACAGCCTGGCCACGCCCTCCTCCTCATCACAAGAACATTTACTCAAACTTTTATCAAGATCACTCTTGGATCACTCTGTCTTGAGCTCTAGACGATGAACATAGAATACAGTAAAAAATATTGTCTAATATTGACAAAAATGACTGTTTGCTGTTTATGCTGGTTACTAGGGCGATTGGGATTGTGGACACAGTTGGTTTTAAACTAGTTGTGTCAGGAGAAAGTCAATCAATACTTTCTCCATCTCTGGCTCTGGCAGTGAAGAAAGTCGATGGGGCCAACTTTCAAGAGACGGCCTTCTCTATAACTGACCCATCCAACTTACAGGTAACATATCACTCATTCATTTTCATTCCTCATTAGTAGGTTTATACATATTCTGCTCAGTTTTTCACATTTTCTGTGTTGACTGTGGGGAAAATTCTGCAGAATGGATTGGTAAAATGTGGAGCTGAGAGTCCTACACCTTTATTGGTATTTATTGGTAGCTGATAGCATTTAAAATAAAATTATTTTTCTGAAAATATAAAATTGTACACTTTACCCACACTCAAAGTGTGTTCAAAACCTTCAGCGTGCAATTATAATAAGAAAAAACAAATAAATAAATAGTGTTAAAGTTTGTGAATAATTTGTTTTTGAATTCATTTGAAATTTTCTGAGCTTTCTGCTGAATACTTCAGATGCAGATTCAGTGCAAGCTGACTCATAACCACTATTTATAATGGAACTGTTGACGTTTTAAATGAACAAGTCATGTTTTCCCATATGAAAGGATTATAAATGTTGCTTGAGAAAAAGCCTTATAGTTAGGGTGACCAGATTCCTGCTTGTGGAAAACGTGACAGCCCCCTCCCAGCAAAAATGTAATTGACGTATCCTTACCTAGGCACAGATCAATGCGAGGTAAAGGGTGAATCCTAATCTGTAACTATTGTCACCTTGTACTTTTCACTGGCAGCAATTATTCTCAATGTGTGCTTGTCTTTCAAGAGTCTATCATAAAATGAAGAGCAGTCCAGACCAAAATTAAAACGGATGAAAAGCATTGCCTTCATGACTGTTACACTGAGTTGAGATTCATCCGGTGTCCATGCTGCATTCATTAATGAGAACACAAGCTCCAAAGATGCAGATGTGATTTTATTGGTTTTACAAGCCGTATCCTTGGCTACCTTTGATTAGACTACTCACATGACTGAGAAAGCTGCATAGGCAATAGAGAAATTGTAGGAGAGGGAAAATGCGGAACAAAACACAATTTTTTCCAAATAAGTCGGGACACTTGAAAAAGTGCTTAAATACGGGACTATCCCGTGGGGAAACTGGACCCCTGGCAACCCTACTTATAGTATATGTGTAATATACCTGATTTGGTTATGCTCTGTTTGATACCATAGATCCGTGGGGAATTCACACAGCAGAAAGATGTTGTGGGTCAGGTCCGCTCTACTCCCCTGGGCTCGATAACTCTCCCTGCCTCCCTGACACAGAACCTTACTACACAAGACCAGCAGTTTGCATCCAGAGTCCAGTTCAACTACTACCAAAAGAGTACCTTTTTCCAGGTCAGTGCCCCTCATTCTGATAAAAAGAAAGAGATTATTTAACTTAAACCATTAGTTTGATGGGAGGGGAGAGTTCACCCAAAAATGAAAATGCTGTCATCATTTACTTACCATCATATTGTTCCAAGCCTACCTGACTTTCTTTCTTCCATGGAACAAAAAAGGATATGTTTGGCAGAATGTCAGCCTTACTTACCATTCAATTTTATTTTATGGAAATCAGATGCCATGAAAGTGAGTGGTGACTGAGGCTAACATTCTGCCTAACACTTCCTTTGTGTTGCATTGTTGAGCTATCCCTTTAAGATGGCACTGGTCATGCACTGTGGCTCAGAGCAGCATATTTAAGAGAGCTGAATGGCTTGTTATGAATTTATATGATCTGTAAGACATTAAAGGTTATCTATCTAAAACTTCATCTCAAAACAGGATCTGCTTATATTACTAGCTATTGTGTTATACAAGAAGCTTTATTTGAATTAATTACAATTAAAGCAGTGTCATGAATATAATCGGTCAAGCTTCAAGCATTCACATTTTTAAAAAGCTTTCTTAAGTCTTAAGAAAAGGCTCTTTTGTATTTCTTCTCAATTCCTCCTATTTTAGTTTTTTAGTTAGACTAAATGTTGTTTTTATTGTCATACGCATTTTGTTTTTTGCATTCGCATTTTTAAAAAGCTTCTGAAGACTTCTTAAAATAGATTTTGATTAGGATATTATAAGGTTCTTAAAAAAAAAAGTCTAATTTCCTCTCTTTGTAAATTAATAGTAATAATATAAATGCTTTTTATTTATGTTTTTATTTGAGTATTATTGTTTATGATTTCTTTTATCTGTTATACTTTAATACAGGTGAGGCACTTTGATACAATTGAAAGTATTATTGCTATTATTATTAGTAGAAAAAGTAGTAGTATTTTCATAATCATCATTATAATTATTATTATTAGTATTATTTGATTTTTATAGACTATGATTAATATTATCATCATTAGCATTACTATTAGCATTAGTATTATTATTTGTATTTGCATTAGCAGTAGTATTAGTATTAATATAATCTTTTTTGTATTTCTCTGCAGGACAAAGCACTTGATCAACGTAAATTAAATAGCGGGATTCTAAGTACCAGTGTGGGCAATGTGAGCATCTCAGGTCTGCAGAATGAGGTGGTGATAACCCTGAAGAACACAGAGCCCATTCCGGTCAATAGAAACAACATTTATGTTTCTCAGAATTAATCAAATGTTTAAAAAAAATAATAACATTTTGTTTTCTTGTCTAACTCTTCTATTTCTCCCTCTACAGGCTAACTATGTAGCTTCCTGTGTATTCTGGGACTTTGGCTTAAATGGTATTTGTTGCATTTTATTGTTCTCTTGTTAACTGCAGACTCAAAATCAGTTTTTTATTTGTTTGTATTTGTGCGTTCTGACCCTCGGTTATCTGTTCACAGGTGGCTCAGGTGGCTGGAATTCTCAAGGGTGCCGTGTGATTAACTCAACTTCTGAAGAAACGCAGTGTGGTTGTAATCACCTTACCAGCTTTGGCATTCTGCTTGTGAGTTACAGCCCAATTTTATTCATTTTCTAGACCTCATCATGACAAATCCATGTTTTGGATGACATATTGTTTCTTTGAAATGTTATAATTGCTGTTTGGTTCAATCTTGTTTGACAGGACATTTTCAAGGCTCCCATAAGTGCCAGGCAGAACTTAATCCTGACATACATCACATTTATCGGCTGTGGCATCTCGTCTATTTTCCTGTCTATCACCCTGCTTACTTATCTGGCTTTCGGGTATGAATCCCTCTGACCAGTTAAAATTGCTTTACCATTTAACTTACTTTTAATTGACCTAAAAAGTATTCAATTAAATATTTAATAGGATAGTATTATTATTATTAATGTAGTATAATTAGAGCATCACTAGCATAATTGGTTTGATATTTTGTATTGAATGCAACGATATTCAGATATTTCAAGTGCAACTTAAATGTCCAAAGACTTTTGGGGCCACTGTACTTGTTTCAACTGGTATCTGTTTTTAACTCTCTATAGTAAACTACGCAAAGACATCCCATCTAAGATCCTTATTCAGCTGTGTATAGCCTTGCTGCTGCTAAACCTGGTGTTCCTGTTGGATGCGTGGCTGGCTCTGTACCCGTATGCTGTAGGCCTTTGTATCTCAACTGCCTTCTTCCTGCACTACTTCCTCCTGGCGTCCTTCACCTGGATGGCACTGGAGGCCGTCCACATGTACTTAGCCCTTGTTAAAGTGTTCAACACCTATATTCGCCGCATCATGATCAAGATGGGACTTGCTGGTTGGGGTATGTGGCTGATTTGTTAAAGCACTTGCTGATTTGAGTCTTTTCGGTTCATATTATTGTCTTTGTCAAGTCTAATGAGCTCATAATGTTTTGTTTTTTTAAAGGCATTCCACTCATTGTAGTCATAATCGTCATTGCCATTGACAAAGACAACTATGGCCTTGTGCCATACGCAAAGTTTCCAGAAGGAACGGCAGACGATTTGTGAGTAAAATGTTCTATAATATACATTAATATAAAAAGAAAATATTTAATTTATCATTAATATTCTAAGAATAATTATTATTCAGCTCTATATCAAATCACAATGGGAATTATATATTTAAAGATCCCAAGAAATGGGTTTATGAGCAAAGTTTTCTTTCCTGTTTTGATGTATTTCTTATTAAATCCAAAAACTGGGATGGAACATATCAAGGGGCTTTTCCCTTTTTTTAAATAGCCAATCAGCTTTAGTTTACGTCACAGCCAAAAAACAAGATTTGCTGCTTGGTATTGCTAGTAAAAGGCAGTTGGAAAAGGAAGGGACATCTCAGCTCTATAGGTCCATACAATGCAACTGAATGGGTACCAAAATATTGAAGCTCCAAAAGCACATAAAGGCAGCATAAAAGTTATTTTTCAGACTCTTGGTTAAATCCATGTCTTTAGAATAGAAGCCTTTATTTTGGTCACACATTATACATACATTTTTGCATATATACAGTGAAATGTATTTGTTTTCACATATCCCAGCTAAACTGGGGTTACAGTGCAGGGTCAGCCATGATACAGAGCAGATAGGGTCTGGAGCAGATAGGGTCAGGGCCTTGCTCAAGGGCCCAACAGCAGTATCTTGGCAGTGCTGGGGCTTGAACCCCAAACTTTTTGGTCAGTAGCCCAGAGCCTTAACCGCTGAGCCACCACTGCCCTAACTGACTAGAAGCTGATAAATGTGGGTGAGGAACATAAATGGTCTGCACTTATATAGCACCTTTTTAACAGCAGTATTCAAAATACTTTACACTGCATCTCATTCATACACCAATGATGGCATTGGGAGCAACTTGAGGTTCAGCGTCTTGTCCAAGGACACTTCGGCACGTGGAGTAATGTGGGCCAGGAATCGAACCACCAACTATAAAAACTTAAATATTGATCTATTATATGGATTAAACCACTGGAGTCGTGTGGATTAGTTTTATGCTGCCTTTATGTGCTTTTGGAGCAAAATAGTACCCATTCACTTGTATTGTATGGACCTACAGAGCTGAAATATTCTTCTAAGAATCTTTGTTTGTGCTCAGGAGAAAAAAGAAAGCCATACACATCTGGGATGGCATGAGGGTGACAAAATGATGAGAATTTTCATTTTTGGGAACTATTCTTTTTAAAATGTTATATTCTTTCTACCCACACAGTTGCTGGATAAGAAAGGACATTGTCTTTTACGTCGCCGTGGTGGCGTACTTCTGTGTCGTCTTCCTGCTGAATGTCATCATGTTTATTGTGGTGATGATCCAGCTCTGTCGCATTAAGAAGCAGAACCCTCACAATGTGCAGAATCGAAGTGGCTGGCAGGAGATGCGCAGTGTAACTGGACTCACTGTGCTTTTGGGTCTCACCTGGGGATTCGCTTTCTTTGCCTGGGAACCTGTTAACCTGGCCTTCATGTACCTGTTTGCCATTTTTAACACTTTACAAGGTCGGTCCCAATTTGCATACATGCCCTATACCATTTTTGAAGACAACCTGAAGTCAAAATTTACCCTATTTACCATAAGAACCATTTGTGACATTGCTGAAATCTCTTCTGAAATTCTATTTTGTTGCTTTTAAGTCGCTGCTTTAGTTGGTTTCATGTTATTCAGTCACTGTCAGAATTTTCTGTTGTTGAATGAATCCTAATATTGGATAACACCCTTCCAGGATTATTTGAAGCATTCTGTGCTGTTGGAATGTTGATATTAGAATGTGCCTGTCCCCTCACAGGATTCTTCATCTTTGTGTTCCACTGTGCTATGAAAGAGAACGTCAGACGGCAATGGAGAACATACCTGTGTTGTGGCAGACTGAGACTGGCAGAAAACTCAGGTACAAGGCTTTTGCAGGGTCATGTGTGTGTGTGTGTGTGTGTGCACGACTGAGTTTGTTTTTGTGATGAACAGCTTACATTTAACCTTACCAGTGTTATTATAGTTTAGATTTTGTTTTCTACATAATTTTTTTTTGAGGGTTAGTTTTAGTTTTTTCAGTGTTTTCTAGTTTTGGTTTAGTTTTTATTTAAGTTGTATTATTTTATGGATGTTTACTGATATAGTAAGGTAATGTGTTTAACACTATTACATTTCTCATTGGCGTTTAGTGTTATCACGATTATTCATTTGTTTTAAGAAAATGTGTTGTAAAGTTTTCAAATTTGAAAACTATTTTTTTATTTTAGTAAGAGTCAAAAAATCTATTTGAGGTTATTTTTGTTTTTTTTCTAATAAAGTTAGTTAAAAATATTTCATTTAGTTTGCATTTTACTTTTTGAATATGATAATCACACTGCACCTTACTTTATTTCACACAAGAATGGAGTCGCACAGCAACTCAGAAGATTAAAAAAGCCTCAATGAAAGGGACATCTATGTTCCGTTCTTCACACTCGGCTCAGTCCAGTAATTCCAGTTCCTCTTTTCTGAACAATGACAGCATGATACGTGCCATGCCAATGGGCATCAGTGAGTATTACCTGCTAAACTGGCTTCACTACATAATACAGTGTTACTCAGCAGTGTATTTGACTGCATAAAGTTATACCTGAAATTCAAATTTGAAACAGTAAATGATGTATGTAAAACTAAATATGACCAATTATGATTTTTTTCTACATTAGCTAAACTAGATTTGACAGGTTACATTGCGACAGATGTGCAAAATTGCATTAAGGTGCTTTGAGTTATTTGTCTGTCTGTGATTGTAGGCAACCCAATGGACGATAGGATAATAACAGCATCAGAATTGCCCATCTCAGGCATGATTTTGAATGAGATCAACGGCAACTACCGGAATCAAAGATCATACTGAATTAACTGATCATAACCACAATCATTCCTACTGTATCTGCACAGGTGTCCCTTCATGTGTGTGTTGTAAAGTGTGTATTGTGAGTCTCTGTGTTTGACTGGTATTTACATAAATTATTGACATTTGTATATACAACAGAAAATATTGTAATTATTGACACACTTTAATCAAAGCAGTTAAATAACAAAGCTACCACGGCAACTAAAAACCTTTTAAACCAATAATGATAGCAAAAAAAAAAAAAAAACAAGACAGAAAATATGGGATGGTTTAAGGCTGATCCAATAGCTTCCTGTGAACAGTTAGCACTGGTTAATTGTGTACGTAATTATTTTGCTTATATGCTGTTTTTCAATTAAATGTTATGATTATTTTATAAATGTATCCGAGTCTGGAATACTCAAGTTATGTATATTTTATTTTTGTATTTTCATAGCTTTTCAAAATGATAATTTACAATGATATAATTTACAATTATATTTTACAAAACGAAACAAACAAAAAAGCTGAGGAGTGCCTGATTCATTTATTTTTTATTTTTATACCAGCACACAAACACATGTGCAAGGGGTTTCATACGCAAAACTTACTTTGTCCATAGAATTGTAATGTGAACTGGACTTTTGCCAACAGTGACTTATAGTGGTTGCCTACTGTAGGTAAGCAGAGTTGAGCCTGGCCAGTACCTGGATGGGAGACCTCCTGGGGAAAACTAAGGTTGCTGCAAGAAGGTAGGCCAGCAGGGGGTGCTCACCCTGTGGTCTGTGTGGGTCCTAAAGCCCCAGTATAGTGACGGCGCACTATAATGTAAAAAGACACCATCTTTCGGATGAGACATTACACCTTGATCCTGACTCTCTGTGGTCATTAAAAATCCCAGGACACTTCTCGTAAAGAGTAGAGCTGTAACCCCGATGTCCTGGCCAAATTCCCCCCACTGGCCCTTGTCAATCATGGCCTCCTAATAATCCCCATCCATTAATTGGCTGTATAACTCTACTCTCTCCTCTCCACCAATAGCTGGTGTGTGGTTAGCGTACTGGCAAACTATGGCTGCCATCGCATCATCCAGGCGGATGCTGCACACTGGTGGTGGTTGAGGAGATTCACCCTATACTATATAAAAAAGCGCTATATAAATGTAAGGAATTATTATTAATATTATTATTACTTAACTATGTGAGACTAGCAGTTGGGCTATTTCATCGTTACAATTCATTAGCTTATCTTACACTTTTACTCATCTGTATGTTCACATCAGGGTTCACATGTATATCTAGAACACGTTAAAGCAGGTAGCCTTGTTCTCACGTAAGGGATGGTACGAGAAAGACACCCAAGTTGAGTTCCTCCTTTCGACCTAATTAATTACAGAAGATAAAGCTGGACTTGGGGTGGTGGATGTATTCCATGAGAAATGTCACAGAAGTGAGATAAGCAGCTATTTATACATCCATTGCACTGTGATTGTCAGGATAAGATTAATATTCTCATCCCAAAAATTTGTTTGGAACATTTAAGACAAAAGACTTCCAGATCCAAAGAGGAATCAAAAACTTTTAGGCCTCCTCAGAGCAACTGTACAAACATGATGTCACCGAGAAGATCAACATGGTCCACTTTTTCAGGCCACTTGTGCTTCTTGCCCAAGCTGAAGTGTTTGATAGCCATCTCAGGCCCACAGTTCAGTATTAAACTTCAAATTATCTTGTGCGCTAACAGTAGGCTCATCCTGGACTTTTTACATGGACTTGTCAGGAAAAAGACAAACTATACGATAATCAGGAGTAAATACACCAGTAGATGATGTTGAAGAGAAGGTATGCAACTGGAAAGAGGATTCTAGAATATGAGTCAATCATGTAGCTGTTGCTCATTATGAATCTGATGTTGTGGCGGACTGAACGCTTCCTCCAGAGTCTGGTGCCTTCAGTGGGGGGCGGTTCGGTGGATGAGGCCCTGGGTGGGATTGTTCGCATCGTGCTAGGTGTTGTTGGGAGGTCAGGGAAAGGTGAAACATCAATATCATCATGAAAACAGCCATCGTATGCCATAGCCTGGTTTGCGTCATAGGAGACTGGGAGCTTTTTTAAGAGAGAGAAGAGATAAATAATAATAATAATAAAGTAAATGTCTTTTCTGGAGTTCAACACAATGTAATGCTGTAAAATTATATATTAAAATCAACATGAAATTCTGTTCGCAGCCCATTTAATTCGTATTTATGAGTGAAACAGGATATCTAACAAGAACATTTTTTGTTTGAGACGTGATTTTATTGTTCAGAAATGGATTGGAATGTGAGAAGTGTGCATTACCAGAATGGAACCAGGTGGTTGGAGGGGAGGGGTTTAAAAGTTGGGGGAAATGTAATATCAACCAAAAAGGAAAGTCGTTTCAGAGAAGGAGCAAGTTAAACATTTGTAATGATATTATTTGGAATAATGTTTAATGAACCGGCTTGAGGAACCTGCTTGACAATATAAATAATAGTTTTATATAAAACTGGACCAAAAAGACAAACACAAGAGTCGGTCAGCTGCTAATAAATCTCTCTGTCGCACTGCCGTCTCCAGTCGGCCTTTATCCCTCTTGGGCTAATCAGCCTGATTAGGGGCCGGGTGTGCGGAATCACGAATCACAGCTTCACCCTGCCACAGCGTTTATTTGGAAAAACGTTCACCAATGAAATGTATTTATTTGGGATAACATTTACCAATGAATTGTGCCTTTAACATTCACTAATGAAATGTATTTATGTGCAATAACGTTTATAGATGAATTGTGCGTTTATTTGAAATAGCGTTCACCAATGAATTATTTATTTGGAAAAAATTTTTTTCTTTGGAATAACTTTCACAGATGAATTGTGTGATTATTTGAAATGACATTTACCAAAGAATTGTGCATTTATTTGAAAGAACGTTCACCAATAAAATGTATTCATTTGGAATGACACACATTGTTGAATTGTGTGTTTATTTGAAATTTCGTTCACTGAATTAAGTTCACAAATTAATTTGTAAAAAAATATTTTTTGATTACTTTCACAGATGAATTGTGTGTTTATTTGGAATAACTTTCACCCATTAATTGTGCGTTTAACGTTCACTAATGTAATGTATTTATTTGGAAAAACATTTACCAATGAATTGTGTGTTTATAGAGATTGCTAAGACATGTGACCAACTGGGCGGCAACGTCATCAGAACGCAAAGAATTATGGGTATGTTTGGCCCGTTTACATGGGCTGGCATCGCATAGCAGGCTAGTGGCATGAAAATAATAAAAAAATTAGCATGAAAAACAGAATATAATCCTACAAAATGCAGCGGGCTAAAGAAAACATTGTCGGACCATACCGTCTAAAACTACATCCTAATGCAAAGACGAGATATGACAAGAAAATAAAGGGAATCAAAGGACTGGATTCTTACGAGCATAGTGACTGGTCAGGGGAGGTCAACCTGAAAAGGCTGTGTTGTGGTGCTTTTGCAGACAGCCTGAATGTTTGCAGACATGGTTGCTTGTGTCCTATACAGTGGTTCCACTTAGGTTGCGTGGGACAGCGCACCAGCCAGAGAAGAGTTATGGCAATGCGATGCTTGCACATGTCTGTGACTTATCACCCACAACCTACCTCATACATTTCCAGTTACCTTTTCTATGGACTCTTTATAAATGTCTTCATCTAAATGTATTTACATGTTAAATATGTAAAGAAACTGAAATTTAGTTGGTTGTTACTATCATTTAAGTTATGTAATTGTGTATTGCAATCCAAACTGATTTTGCACAATTCTTCCTTAATACAGATAAAGGAGGCAGAATTTCATTCAGTCTTTGTGTATTTTATTTACAGAGATGGCTAAAAATCATTACATGTGAGAAGTGGACCCCCTCGAAAACGAGAGGTTTCATCTCAAGGGGTTATGCTCAACAATAAAAATTCAATATTACTATAAATTCAAGTGACATTACAAAATCTTTTGAAAAAAAAAAAAAAACATATTTACATATTAGATATGAGCATGGTGTATAATTCTAACACGACGGCTTCACAACAATACTTGGACACATATTGGTCAAAGCACAGCACACAGCCACAATTTTATCCAGCAAAGTCTTATCCTCCCCCTCACAAGGCACCACATATCCCAGGCCCAGTCAGGATCACACTCCAACATTTCATAGGCAGGTTTGCCTGCAAACACAGTCACCAAATAAATTGCTATGTAGCCTAGATGTACAACATTTAAAACTGATTAACGTTACGCTTTAGTACATTGGTAACTTAAGCTCATTTTCTAGCCATTTCATGCTAGTTAACAGTTAACATTGGCCTAACGTCAAATCTAATGGTCTGGTTAAATCAAACAAAACACGCTGGTTATTTGCCCACAACATAACATTTACAATTACTCTCTGTAATTTAACTTTGTTAAAATGCTTTGAACACACCATCATGTGTGGTGGAGTGTTATTGAAGGTAATCTTGGGCCTCCTTACTGCAGCTATCCATGCCATTCGTCGCACTTTTTGTCACCTCTGAAACATGGCTTGTACTATTATTTTTCCACGCTGGAAAACGATAAAAGGATTCTCCGTTCTTAAGCTTTATGCCACTTCTATAGTGAGAACGACTATTGCAGTATATAACACAGCAGGTAGACGGCATCTTGAACACTGCGTTCTTCCCTCCATGCAATCAAGTCTGGCGCCTTCTGTTTGTGCCGCGGATTCCCAAAATGCTTTGCGTTCACCACTGGTAATACGTCACGATGACGTCACATTAGCAATCTCTATTGGAAATTACGTTCACTGATGAGTTGTACGTTTATATGGAATAATGTCCACCAAATACATTTATTTCATTAGAACTGATGAACTGTGCATTTATTTGGAATAACATTCATCAATTAGTTGTTTATTTTAAAAACTTGCAAAAGGTGCATGGATGTACCTGTCCACTTTTGCATATTGTGGCCCGTTTCGCGACTGGCCAATCGGGAAAAGTCCCGGTTCTCCCCATGGCCAGTCCATCCCTGCTTAGAATAGCGCGCTCAGGAATATTGGATATGACGTTGCGCACGGTCGTAGGGTGTAGCACTTTGCTTGCTCACTCACGAAAATAGAGCCCTTTGTGTGATTTTGCTTCATTTCTTTATTTGATGACAGTTTTGGATATGTTTTGGGAAAATGTGTACATTCTAACCCAAGTTGGGTACCTTTGCAGAAAAAACGCAACAAAATTGAATAAAATAATATAAAATAAAATAAAAGGGATAGAGGTCCAGCACACTGATATCCAAGCTCAGGTAAAAACCTATTTGTTTAAATAAAGTTTAGAGCTTTAGTATCTGTGTTGTCTTGTTTTAGCTAAATTTCCAGTTTTATAGTAGCAACAATAGCTGTAGTATTCAAAGTATTTCAGCAGAAACTATGTTTACATAGGTTTTAGCATAGAACTAACTATGTACTAAGCACTGAAGCAGGCAAATTTTGTATACGAGGACAATAATTGTGTATAGCCTAAAAATTACTACAGGGGGCGACATGTAGCTTAAAATTGAATGTTCAGTATTGGCCATGGTAACCAAAGCAAATATTAGGCTATATTTAAATGATGATAACCAGATCTCCTATTCTCTCCTATATAAAGCCCATGACTCCAATGCTTGGCCCTGACACTAACCTTTCCTTTCACAAGTTTTTTCATCTCTTCCACGGTGGTGAAGTAGTTCACAGCAGCATATTCGATGACCGACAGGAAAACGAATAAGAAACTGGCCCAAAGGTAGATGTCCACAGCCTTCACGTAAGACACCTGAGGCATGGATGCCGAGACACCCGTAATTATAGTAGACATGGTCAACACAGTTGTGATTCCTGTAGTAGAAGATCAAAAGAGTGAGAGAGAGAGAGGGAGAGATAGAAGAGGCAAGAAAGAGAAAGAGATAGGCTAGTAAGAGTGTTGCAACAGACACAATATATTTCGAGCAAGTTCAAAGCAGAGGAGGTTTGCATCAGTATTACATAACTGAATAAATTATACAAGGAAACATGAGCTATTAACAAAACTGAGTTCTCTCCAACTAAAACATGTTTAGTGACTGGTTTTATCCAGTTACCAGTTCTAGTTCTAAAACAATACCATTGTTTAGGCTCAAATATTCCTGTGCCTAAAATCTTAAACAGATATTGGAGGCGGAATAGCAGTGTAATGTTTACATTTATGCCTTTGGCAGATGTTTTCATTCAAAGCAACTTAAATTCAAGGTATACATCTTATCAGTATGTGTGTTTCTTGGGAATCAACTTTGACCCAATGCTTAAGCTGTTGAGTTACAGGAACACTCAAGCACTGAAATGTCACCAAAGCCAGCTTTACCAAGAAGTCTTTTAAGGGACTATTTGGTTTCGTTAAAGAGTAATGTTTTCTTTAAAGTTTTGCAACCTTAATTTCCTCTTGCAACTACATTGGATTCATTGTATCCCCACAGTAATTCTAATGAACTGAATTTAAAGGTCTGGTTCACCCAAAACTGAACATTCTCTCATCATTTACTCCCCCTCATGCTATCCCAGATGTGTATGACTTTCATTGTTCTGCAAAACAAAAACAAAGATTTTTAGTAGAAAATATCAGCTCTGTAGGGCCATACAATGCAAGTGAATGGAGACCAAATCTTTGAAGCTCCAAAAAGGACATAAAAGTAGCATAAAAGTAAATGTACTTTACGTCTACACTTTCACTTCCACATTCAGTCACCTACTGGTTCAGGCTGTAGGTGGAGATTTATGGTATAAAAAGAAGTCTTATGGATTACTTTTATGCTGCCTTTATGTGTTTTGCGTTATGGTCACCATTCACTTGCATTGAGGAGGAGTAAATGATGAGAGAATTTTCATTTTTGGGTGAACTATCCCTTTAAGATAAACCCTTTAGAATAAAAGTTGCGGTGGAATCCTTTCATTCTGTTGATAAACCACAGCATTATGTCTCAATGTAATGTCATCAACCTGTGTGAAAAGAGGAACTTTCTGGTTGTCTAAAGAGTATCTAGGTGTTTTCTAGGTCATTTAATTCTATTCTCTCTAAACCGGTCTGAGCTTGTTCCTGGATAGGGTAGATAATTATTGTTATAAATCTATCTGAACTGTAGTCACTTTTAAATTAATTTATAAAGTTTAAGATAATAACAGACTGCATTATCTTGCTCCTTGTTAGGCATATTTTACATTCAAATGTTTACCTAGAGAGACTCTAGCCGGGACAGCTCTCCTGTCTATCCAGAATGACACCCAGGAGAGCATGACCATTAGCATTGTCGGAAAGTATGTTTGCAGCATGAAGAAAAAAATGTGCCTTCTGAGGATGAAGTTTATGTACAGCCTGTTATACCAGCCTGAGAGAGAGAAAGCACAAGACCATTGAGAACAGGTAAAGAAAGAAAAGAAAAGAAAGAAAGAAAGAAAAGTTGAATACTTTGGGATAGGGATGCTTGCTTATTACAACTACAAAACAAGACGGAGAGAGTAGAATGCAGCAGAGTTAGATATACCCAAACCAGAAAAGCTGGGACTTCTCATTCTCCTGGCTCTATGTAGGTTTGCTACGATAAAGCATGTGACACTATGGTAATAAATGGATGCAGAATGAAGTGAAGTGAAGCACACATACCGGTGCTGCTGTAGAAGGCTAGCCCGTAGGAAGGGTGGAATTCTTCAATAAAAAACTGCGAGAGTGCAATCTCTTCAGTCCTTAATGAATTGTTCCCATTCTTCCAATAGAGCATGAGGTCATTCTCATTGTATGCGTCTTCAAGAGAGCAAAAACATGGGGGAAGGGGGGTCGGTAGTCATAAGACTGCAAACTCTCTTAGAAGATACATGGGCAGCATCCCTCAGAGGAGAGAGCACAGAGCCTCAAGACAAGCTCCATCATCTCTCCTCTGAAACTGAGGTCCATGCAAATGTATATGTTTGTGAAAGAGACAGAGATGTGTGGTCATGTGATAAAGTGAACTGCATTTGTGTATTTATATATGTGTGTGTGTCTATGCACAATGTGTATTTCTGCAACAATGAGGCCTGTATGAAGCAGATTAAATATGACTGAAACTCTTTATGATATAGAATTGATGACACAATTCCAAGCCATAAACACATGGGAAAGTTCACCCAAAAATGAAAATTCTGTCATCATATACTCCTCCTCCGGTCGTTCCAAATCTGAACACAAAAGGAAGTTTTGAAGAATGTGCATGCTGCTTTTTTCATACAACAAAAGTATGTAGTAACTGTCAGGCTCCAAAAAAGCACCATAAAAGTAGTCTATATGACTTGTGTACCATATTCAATATCTATATTCACTGAAAATCTTCCTCTCTGCAGTAGCTCACAAATCTTATTCGCACAAGTGCATATTCAATATTCAATAAAAGTCTTTCATCATTTACTTATCCTCATGCCATCCAAGATGTGTATGACTTTCTTTCTTCTGCTGAACACTGAAAAAATATCTCTTTGTAGGTGACAAGGGTTTTCAGCTCTAAAAAGCATATAAAGGCAGCATAAAAGTAATCCATACAACTACAGTGGTTAAATCCGTCTTCAGAAGCGCTATTATAGGTGTGGGTGAGAAACGTCATTTTTAAGTCCTTTTTTACTATAAATTTTCCCCCTGTTCATTAGGTGGCGAAATACACGAAGAACGTGAATCGCCAAAAACAAAAGAAGAAGAATGTGGAAGTGAACATTTATAGTGAAAAAGAACTTAAGTATTGATCTGTTTCTCACCAGCACTTATCATATGGCTTCTGAAGACATGAATTAAACCATCAGATTCTCATGGTTTACATTTAAGATGCCTTTATGTGCTTTTTTTTTTAGCTTCAAATTCTAGCCACCATTCCCTTGCGTTGAATGGACCAACAGAGCTGAGATATTCTTCTAAAAATA
Source organism: Xyrauchen texanus (assembly GCF_025860055.1). Classification (NCBI taxonomy): domain Eukaryota; kingdom Metazoa; phylum Chordata; class Actinopteri; order Cypriniformes; family Catostomidae; genus Xyrauchen; species Xyrauchen texanus. Next base: position 24,560,703 of record NC_068318.1, read on the forward strand.
TTTGTGTTCAGAAGAAGAAAGTAAGTCACATCTGGGATGGCATGAGGGTGTATAAATGAGAGAAATGTCTCTTTTGAGTGAACTATCCCTTTAAATACCAAAAATCAGCTAATTCAAAAATCCAACAATGCGCGAATACCAAGTTTACATGAGATATGAAATTATCGGTTTATTCTCTGCTTTTGACATCAAAACGTAAACGGTCATGCTCACAACACTTGCGCATATTGGACAAGCCAATAAGTACAGCAGTAAAGGTAATGGCAAAAAACTAGGTGCATGTGCCGATCTGTTTATGCTTAAACCTTTTATGACCTTAATTATCAAATATGCGAAAGTGCAAATAAGTTTTGATAGTTACTGCATAGATAAAGATTATCTGTAAAAAAAAAAAAAGTACAATTTCAGTCTGTCCTTCAAACAAAGCTATTATCTGACTACAGAAGACCATCCTAGATTACTTATGTGGCGCTTACATGAGGCTTTTTGTCCTTTTAGGAGCTTGACAGGCCTTTGTGAATGCATGCTTTCATTGTATAATGAGTTATATCAGGACCATTCTTAAACATTTCTCCTTTTGTGATCCACAAAAGAAAGTCATATGGTTTTGGAATTACATTTTCATGGGTTTGGAAAATAATTTTCCTTTTTGGGTGAACTATTCCTTTCACATATCGGTGCATATTTTTTCATCACTGTAATCACACTGATATTTAGAGGTATACTGGTATTTTTTACTAATTACTTCCTTTTACTGTGTTGACAGTACTTACTGTGCAGTGTTTTTATATTCTACATGCCCACACACATACCCACTCTCACTTTCTCACAGATTGTAATACTCACAACTCTCCAGCTCTAGAGAGCAGTTCTGTGTGTCAAGTGGAAACCTGCTGAAGTCCATAGAGCAGAGAGCCGTCACTGTGATTCTGCAATTCACAATTCACACACTTCTGTCTAAGGCACATCCTTAACAAATCACTTAAAAAGAGACTGAAAATGTCCCTTTTAATCCATGTGACATGTGATATTGTGTTTTTGGAAACATGAAAACATTGCGTGCAGTTCAACTGAAAACTGATCCTACACATGAATTAGCTCAGTCACGCCTGCCAACATACACAAGAGTGGGTGGCAGTGATATAAACAAGGAAAAAGGTGGACAATAATGAAACCGACCATGTAACGCATGTTCATAGAATAACAGTCCACAACACCCCCCACCCCCTGTTGGTCGACTGGCAGGGCAGCCCTGCGGAACGGTAAGGGACCTTAATTCGCCCCTGTCTACAGCAACCACAAAAACAGTCCATATGACTTAGATAGTTAAAGGAATAGTTCACCAAAAAATTTAAATTCTCTCATCATGTACTCACCCTCATGCCATCCCAGATGTGAAAAGATGACTTTCTTTCATCGGCTGAACCCAAATGAAAACTTTTAGAAGAATTTCTTAGCTCTGTAGGATCATACAATGCAAGTGAATTGGTGCCAACATTTTTAAGCTCCAAAATCCACATGAGGGCAAAATAAAAGTACTCCAGACAACTCCAGTAGTTAAATCGATGTCTTCTGAATTGAAGTCTATAAATTATCCTACCGGTCTCAGTCAATCTCCACTTAAGTTTCACTTTCCCATTCTTATTCTTCTGTTTTTGGTGATTCACAGTCTTAATGCATATCGACCCCTACAGGGTCGAGATAAGAATTTATGATAAAAATGACTTACAGTAAATATTGACCTGTTTCACACCAACACCTATCATATCGTGTCTGAACACATGGATTTAACTATTGGAGTGTGGATTATTTTATGCTCCCTTTATGTGGATTTTGGAGCTTCAAAATTCTGGCACCAATTCACTCCTTTATGAGGAGCTACAGAGCTGAAATATTCTTTTCAAAAATCTTAATTTGTGTTCTGCAGAAGAAAGAAAGTCATGCGCATCTAAGATGCCAAGAAGGAAAGTCATCAGAAAATTTTCGTTTTTGGGTGAACTATCCCATTAATATGAAGCTCACATCTAGCCCAAGTTTGCGTGTCAAAACGACACTTGTATTAACTTACCACAATGCAACTTTGATGTGAGCTTTGGTGGAGGGGAAGATTACCAGACTTAAATTTTGGTGTGTTCTTCACACAAAGACAACGTATGGCTTCAGATGACTTGGAATATAATGCACAATTCATATGGACTACTTTTATGGTGCCTTTTTTGGTGTTTCTTCATTCTTGTGAGAGCTTACTATGACCAGGCATTTGTAGAAAAGATAAAAAATTTTTCCTTTTGTATTCCACGTGATTTAAAATTATTCCCTTAAGAACTTCACAGCAAATTCTTAATCCTAAATCTTTCAAAAGGTTTACATCAAAGTAAAGAGAAAATAGCTTTTTGAAAAAAAGAAGAAAAAAAACCCCATCCCATTTACTCTAATGCAAAACTTGAAAACACATGGATATGCTGCAGGGAAATTGCTAGAGTTTCACAACCTTTCAAATAAAGATAAAATGGCTCTCGTGGTACCTGACACTGTAAAGAATGTTTCCGTCTGGGTAGACTCTGAGCATTATATTTTCCATGGTGGTGTCATGAATGAAAGAACGCTTGGAGTGAACAAAGAAGACGTCGGGCACCCAGATCTTTTTCACCAGCCGAGCATCAAACGTTCTGCTTTTGTTGTTGCTGGAAGGGAAGGCTAGTCTGTCATCCTGCCAGTAATGTCTAAGGTACAAAGTCATGGTAAAGTCCTATACAAAAGACACAAAATATTTTGTCATTTGTTTTGTTTGAATAAGCCACTCCTTTAAACCAATTACAAAAATTAAATCAAAACTTCTGCCAAAAGTGGTATAAAAGTTTTCTATGTTTATATTAAAAGTGGTATAAAAGCGGCCAATAAGTGCCCAAAACTGTTTAAAAAGCATCCCAGCATGATACCTCAAGAAATTGGTTGAGAAAATGTCAAGAGTACATTCTAGGCAAAGGGTGACTACTTTGAAGATGCTAAATGGGAGTTGAGCAAAGTTGGCATGCAAAGCTTACTGACAGGGTAAAGGTTAAAAATAATTTATAAAAGAGCAGACACTCACCATATTGACCTCAGAGATGCTGTCGATGCTTTCCACCTGCACGTCAATACCAACTGGAATAGCTGAGCCTGAGCCAGGGTGTCACAAAACAGAAAAGAAAGTGTCCGAATTGCAGGGCAAAAGAAAAATCACAAATGAGATCTCCTTGATATATTATGCAATGGGATTTAATGGAGAGGAAGTCTCCTTCCACCTTGTAAAAATATCCTACAGTATAATCTCACATGTCTCCACTAGAGTTTCAGAAGAGAACTCAACAACCCATCAGTGGAATTAGTGATCTAACGGAATATGTAAATAATAGTTAGAGAACAAATCCATGCAGTTAGCAGTGTCATAATAAAGTGATATGGGAGATACTGTTCTGTTCACTTCAACTGAAAAGAGAGGTTATTTGAGTGACCGCCTTTCTGTCAGCTCGAACCAGTTTGGACATTCTCTGTTGACCTCTCTCATCAACAAGGCATTTCCGTCCATAGAAATGCCGTTCACTGGATGTTTTTAGTTTTGGCATCATTTTGAGTAAACTCTAGAGACTATTGTTCATTAAAATTCCCGGGGATCAGCAATTACAGGAATACTCAAACCAGCCCATCTGGCACCAACAATCATGCCATTAGTCAAAATCACTGAGATCATATTTTTTCACCATTCTGATGGTTGATGTGAACATTAACTGTATCTCCTGACCCGTATCTACATGCTTTTATGCACTGCACTGCTGCCACACGATTGGCTGATTAGATAATCGCATGAATATGTAGGTGCTTGGGTGTACCTAATTAAGTGGTCGGTAAGTGTACATGCAAGTGTACTCTCAAAAGTTCACCAAATTTACCTTTAGCAGATGTAATTAAAAATGTACAGTCTTTCACTTCTTGGAAAAAAAGACCAGAAATATTGGTGACTCATCTTGCATATTTTGTCGAATAAAGTGCTCTCTAGAATGAGAACGTCCCTTCCCCTAATACCACCTGATACTGACTAGCCATAACAAATAGCCAATATTTCTCACGGCCTTGGATGATAGCGCTCACTCTCTCTCGCACGCACGCGCGATTAAACATTTTTTCATGTATATGCATTTAATAAATACATTAATTAATTAAAATATTGTATTAAACTGCTTAATAACAGCTTAAAATAACTGACACTTTTGTTGTTGAAGTGGTACCCAGTTAATGCACTGCACACCACTGATATATGGGTGTATATAGGCGGCCAAAAGTTTGGAATAATGTACAGATTATGTTCATTTGGAAATAAATTGGTAATTTTATTCACCAAAGTGGATAATTCAACTGATCACAATGTATAGTCAGGACATTAATAATGTGAAAAATGACTATTACAATTTACCATAGATGCGGCTGTCTTGTTGGGCACTTCTCACACATCTTACAGTCTAGCTGATCCCACAAAAGCTCAATGGGGTTAAGATCCAGGACACTCTTTTCCAGTTATCTGTTGTCCAATGTCTGTTTCTTTGCCCACTCTAACATCTTTTGTTTTTGTTTTTCTGTTTCAAAAGTGGCTTATTCTTTGCAATTCTTCCCATAAGGCCTGCACCCCTGAGTCTTCTCTTTACTGTTGTACATTAAACTGGTGTTAAGCAGGTAGAATTCAGTGAAGCTGTCAGCTGAGGACATGTGAGGCGTCTATTTCTCAAACTAGAGACTCTGATGTACTTATCCTCTTGTTTAGTTGTACATCTGGCCTTCACCATGGATGGCAGCTGCGGTGTGGAGCTCCAGTTCTTTTGTTGTATTTGTTTGTTTGTCCTGTGTTAAATAATATTTTTCCAATCAGTTTTACCAGGGATAAACTGCTGAACATTCGACAGCTCATTCCAGACAATCTTTTCCCGGTTTTTGACTATTCAGACATTTTGCTGGACATTTTAGTCAGAGGCGCAGCTGTGTTGTTTAAGAGACCCAGGCAAGGGAAACGAGCCGGCGCGCTGGTCAGGCTTTGTCAGCGAGGCTTTCGAACAGTGCTGCTGAGTATTAATTTAGCGAATCTCCACTCTCTTTCTAACAAAACGGGTGAACTACATCTCCTCACCCATACAAACAAAGACTTTTCAACCTCTGCTGCCTTGTGCTTCATAGAAACCTGGCTGAGTGAAGCCATTCCAGACAGTGCGTTACATCTGCCGGGCTTTCAGCTGTTCAGAACTAACTGGGAAAACGAGAGGTGGTGGAACATGCTTTTACATCAATGAAAGTTGTTGTACAGATGTAACAACGTTAAAGAAGATCTGCTGTCCTAATTTGGAAGCGCTCTTTATTAACTGTAAGCCGTTACCTGTTTCCTCCATCATCTTCACAAGATCATTTGCTGTTGTTCTGGCATTGATTTGCACTTTTTGCTTCGAACTACATTCATCTCTAGGAGACAGAATGCTTCTCCTTCCTGAGCGGTATGATGGCTGAGTGGTCCCATGGTGTTTATACTTGCATACTATTGTTGGTACAGATAAAAGTGGTAGCTTCAGGTTTTTGGAAATTGCTCCCAAGGATGAACCAGGCTTGTGTAGGTCCACAAATGTTTTTTTTCTTGGCTGATTTCTTTAGATTTTCCCATGATGTCAAGCAAAGAGGCATTGAGTTTGAAGGTAGGCCTTAACACGCCACACGCGTGTGTAAACGCAGCGCTGCAACAGACATGGAACAACAATACCCGGACTCAGTTATTATTTTTATTTGGAATTTTAACAAAGCAAACCTCACACGTGAACTGCCCAAATACAAACAGCACAGTACATGCCCAAGCAGAGACAGAAATATACTGGATCATTGCTACACATCAATAAAGGATGCATATTGTTCTATGCCTAGAGCAGCTTTGGGACTGTCTGATTACTGTCTGTTCATCTTCTTCCAACCTACAGGCAGAAAGTAAATCAGCAAAACCTGTAGTAAAAATTGTAAAGAAATGGACCGTGAAGCAGAGCTGGACCTACAAGTCTGCTTTGACTGCACTGATTGGAGTGATTTGAGGCAGCAGACACCAATCTGGATGAGCTCACAGATACTGTGACATAATGTATCAGTGTTTGTGAGGATATAAGCATTCCTTATAGGACTTATTAACATACAACAATGATAAACCATGGTTTACAGCAGAACCCTGGCAGCTTCATCAGGCAAAAGAGGATGCTTACAGAGGTGTGGATAAAATCTTGTACAATCAGGCCAGGAACACACTGAATAAGGAAATCAGAGTGGCTAAAAGAAGATACTCTGAGAAGCTGAAAAACAAGTTTTCAGCTAATTACTCTGCATCAGTGTGAAGTGGCCAGAAACAACTTACTAACTACAAGACTCCAACCCACAACACTGTAGCGGACCAACAACTGGTTGACGACCTGAATGTGTTCTACTGTAGATTTGAAAGGCTCAATCTCACACCCCACACCCGCTCAAACATCAACACCTACTGCAAACCCCCTCCTCCCCAATCCTGCTACTCAACCTGCGCTTAAGATCTGTGAAGAGGAGGTGTGCAGTGACTACTTAAAACAAAAGACAAGCAAAGCACAGCACAGGGCCCAGGTGGTGTTTCACCCACTTGACTAAAATCCTGTGCTAACCAGCTGGCCCTCATTTTCACACTTATCTTCAATAGATCACTGGAGCAGTGTGAAGTCCCATGCTGCTTCAAATGCTCAATCATCATGTCTTGTTGCTTTATTGTTTGTGCACTGGAAGCTTCTGCAACCAAGACATACTCCTAGTATGTGTAAGCATTCTTGGCAATGAAGCTCATTCTGATTCTGATTCTGCAATTGTTAGAGCCTGTTGTCATTTGTCTTTGAAGACAAAGTGTACACCTTTGTATGCAACCTTAAATTTTTTATTTGTTTTGTGGCAATTTCAAGCATTGTATAGCCTTCATTCCTCACAACAATGATCGACTGACGATTTTCTAGAGAAAGCAATACATTTTTTAGTCATTTCTGACCTAATATTTACCTTAAGACATGCAATTAAGACACTATTTCTTACGGTGGCAACTAAAAAACAAACACAAAAATGTTAAGCAATGTTAAGCAAACCAAATAGATTTCAGCAGTATTTGATATAATGGCAAGAGATTTTCTAGTACCAAATTAGCAATTTAGCATGATTAATCAAGGATAAGGTGTTGGAGTGATGGCTACTGGAAATTAAGTCTGTCTTCAGTGATGGTGCTCTTTTTTTACATCAGTAATGTCCTGACTAAACTTTGTGATCAGTTGAATGCCACTTTGGTGAATTATCTGTACATTTTTCCAAATTTTTGGCTGCTTGTGTATGTATGTATGCATATATATATATATATATATATATATATATATATATATATATATATATATATATATATATATATATATATATATATGATATTTATATATATAATATGATTTTTGCCCAAATATCAAAGGTCTTACTAGAAAAAATGTATTATGATCCAACGTGAATTTTCTTGATAAAAAAATATGTTAGTGCCTGGTAACGTGCATTTTAGCATTTTAGCATTTTAGCTTAGCGTAAAGCTGACAATTTACACAAGGTTTATTTCTATTTCTTCTACTCCAAACTTTCTTCAAACTTACTTCTCTGTCTGCTCGTATGAATGTAACACATCATAAGAAATTGTTTCACCGCTGTTCAAATGCACTTTGGACCGCATCATTTATACAGTAGGTATACATTTTTCCATCTGAAAGGACTAAATATTAAATGAAATAAATGACAATAAAATGCAAAGTAATCTCTTCAGTAATCAAACTACATTTTGAATGTAACTGTATTCTAAATACCAATGATTTAAACTGTAACTGTAGTGGAATACACTTACTTATATATTGAATTTTAAATACATATTCCCGTTACTTGTATTTCGTTACTCCCCAACTCTGTATAGGGGTGGTAGTCAGCGTCAATACTCGCTGAGCTACCCAGGCCCCCATTAAAAATTTTTTTTAACCACTCCACAGATTTAATATGAGCAAACTATAGTTTTGGCAAGTCATTTAGGACATCTACTTTGTGCATGACACAAGTAATTTTTCCAACAATTGTTTACAGATTGTTTCATTCTAAATTGACTATATCACAATTCCAGTGGGTCGGTACACTAAGTTAACTTTGCCTTTAAGCAGCTTGCAAAATTCCAGAAAATGATGTCAAGCCTTTGGACATTTAGCCAGTTAGCTTCTGATAGGAGGTGTACCTGTGGATGCATTTTAAGGCCTACCTTCAAACTCAATGCCTCTTTGCTTGACATCATGGGAAAATCTAAAGAAATCAGCCAAGAAAAAAAACATTTGTGGACCTACACAAGCCTGGTTCATCCTTGGGAGCAATTTCCAAAAACCTGAAGCTACCACTTTTATCTGTACCAACAATAGTATGCAAGTATAAACACCATGGGACCACTCAGCCATCATACCGCTCAGGAAGGAGAAGCATTCTGTCTCCTAGAGATGAATGTAGTTCGAAGCAAAAAGTGCAAATCAATGCCAGAACAACAGCAAATGATCTTGTGAAGATGATGGAGGAAACAGGTAAACAAGTATCTATATCCACAGTAATATGAGTCCTGTATCGACATAACTTAAAAGGCTGCTCAGCAAGGAAGAAGCCAATGCTCCAAAATGCCATAACAAAACCCAGACTACAATTTGCAAGTGCACATGGGGACAGAGATCTTACTTTTTGGAGAAAGGTCCTCTGGTCTGATGAAACAAAATTTTTACATTTTGGGCATAATCACCATTGTTATGTTTGGAGGAAAAAGGGTTAGGCTTGCAAGCCGAAGAACACCATCCCAACTGTGAAGCATGGAGGTGGCAGCATCATGTTGTGGGGGTGCTTTGCTTCAGGAGGTACTGGTGCACTTCACAAAATAAATGACATTATGAGGAAGGAAAATTATGTGGATATATTGAAGCTAAATCTCAAGACATCAGCCTGGAAGTTAAAGCTTGGTCGCAAATTGGTCTTCCAAATTGACAAGCATACCTTCAAAGTTGTGGCAAAATGGCTTAAGGACAACAAAGTCAAGGTATTGGAGTGGCCATCACAAAGCCCTGACCTCAATCTGATGTGCAGAACTGAAAAAACGTGTGTGACCAAGGAGAAACCTGACTCAGTTACACCAGTTCTGTCTGGAGAAATGGGCCAAAATTCCAGCAACTTATTGAGAGAAGCTTGTGGAAGGCTACCCAATAGGTTCAAACCAAGTTAAACAATTTGAAGGCAATGCTACCAAATACTAACTAATTGTTTGTAAACTTCTGATCCACTGGGAATGTGATGAAAGAAATAAAAACTGAAATAAATCATTCTCTCTACAATTATTCTGACATTTCACTTTCTTAAAATAATGTAGTGATCCTAACTGACCTAAGACAGGGAAAGTTTTCTACAATTAAATGTCACGAACTGTGAAAAACTAAGTTTAAATGTATTTGGCAAAGATGTATGTAAACTTCTGACTTCAACTGTATATACCATATATACTGTACATAAATCAGTGGAGTGCAGTGCATTAAGGTACCACTTCATCAACAAAACATTCAGTTATTTTAAGCTGTTATGAAGCTGTATAATGTGGTATTTTAATTTATTTATTAAATGCATATACATGCAAAAACAAAAAGTATAACAATTGATAAAAAGGAAATGATGATTACAATATAATGTTTTTTTAGAGCACACGTTCCTTGCTATCCGGCTGGATTTTGCATATCCAAGATAGACACGATACTTTAAAATTTTTCTGTTAACACATTCTACCTGTATTTCTTCGACCCCGATGCAGAGCTCTTTATCCGTTGGATGGTTTTATTATGAAGCGATAACATGTCAACAAGGTATGTGTAGATATATATATATAGCCATTACATATGCAATTTTAAGAAGTTTTTGCAGTCTTGCAGTGCATGGTTATGATGTTGCAGTAATTCTGTGAATTTTGAAGATCCAAGAAAAATAAACTCAGAAGCACTCAGCGCACCCCCGCAGAATATATTTGATGCAATTCATCCTCATGCAGTTGTGCAAAGAGTTGAGTGACATTTCATGAAGTTTTGCTATAGTCAGGGCTGAGTAAAAGTACATTTTCCATTTTTGGGTGAACTACTTTAACTGATGGCTCCTTTTTGAGCACAGGCCTGACAAGAATAACTCAAAATAAAACAGTTTCTTATAAAAAGATTGCACAAGATGCTGTACAAAATTCAGAATTAATTAAAGACAAAGAAATGATTTAGAAAATCTTAAATTGATTGTTCATGATTACCTAATAATATTTGCAATAAACATATATGACACTAGTCTGTCCTTGTCATATCCTAAAAACTCTATGGAAGCCTCAAGGCACATTTCTAATCTGATGGGGATAACGCTCTACTTTGTGTTTTATTTATAATTTTCTTAGACAATGTCAAGTGAGTTTTCTTAAAAGCTCCTATAAAACCTGCCAGATTACCACATTCATTCAATTCCTTTACAATACACACGCATTTGTGCTTTATCTTAAGCCTGACATGCTGAAAACGGCTCTGTTAATGTTTTCACATTCACAATTATGAATGACATCCGAATGTACATGACATATTTTCAATTCAAGACTGCGAATTTGCCAAATGGTGAATAGATTAATTTCGGTTGGTACAACATTTTAATCATAAAACCGTGGTCAAATTTAGTTGTTAGTTAGATACTTTCATCTTGCATGACATTAACACTCTTAAACTGAACTGCAAGCTGATGCATGGCACTGGAATAATCCCCAATGTTCCCACTTAGCTTCTTAAACTTGACTCCCGCCTTCATCAATTTGACTGGCTATCTGAAATGACATTGATGAGTGGTGTTAGACTACTGAGCACGCTAAATATATATATATTTTTAAACTTTATGTTATTCCTGCAACAACTTAAAGACAACTAGATGCATAATGGTCTACAGCAGAACAGCAACAAGGATATCAATTATTAGGAGATTATTGGAGGGGACTTGTCCCTCACAATGTATATTGCGGTTACAGCCCTGATTAAAGGTTCAGCATAAAGACATCTTAACAGAAGTCCAAATGACAAGTGCACAATGTTCCAAGCTTTCTGGGGCCATAGAAAAGCTTAGTGTTGTATGGACTTTTATGGTATTTTAATATGGTGGTGTTTTTGTATGGAAAAAAAGCAGCTTTTCTTGAAGAAAAGATTACTTTAAGATTCGATGGGGGAAAAAACAACGAGGCACAACTTGAGGACAGTAAATCATTTTGTGTATTTTCTTTTTGCTAACCAGCTGATGTCATGTCATTTTACAGACACATTAGTGATGAAAATAAATTAAAATTATATTCATCTTTTCATTGATATAGCATAAAAAAAGAAACAAAAGATGACTGAAACTGGCATATTGCTAGCAATGCAGACACAGTGTTTGTCTTTAAACCACTGTGTCTGCAAACATATCTTTTAAAACCAAAAGATTAGTGCTGCGTTCCATTCAACTTGGAAAGTCGGATTTTACAACTTTCTACTAGGAAAAGTGCAATGGAATGCATCTTTAAGTCAGAATTACATCTTGTAGGCTCGTGCAGAAATTCTCAACTCCAATTTTGCCGAGATGCAGGTGCATGATGTCACACAAACATTATCTTTTAAACCTACAAATATCTTATGTATAGTTATCTCTGTATGGCAAGTTGTCATGTGAAAGTATTTTAACAGAGAAAAAATTGCATATCTCTCCTTTAAATAATACCTTATACGTTACCTAAATGGACCCGGAATCACATAGAGAACAGAGAAAGACTCAGCAAGTAGATTATTTGATTGAATGACTGAATTGTTTTCTTATTCTCAATTCTGTAACCGCTGGCTACCCAGCAAGATTTAGCCATTTTCCAAAAGCATTCTCAGCAAACTACTGGTATTATAATCCAGATTACTGTGTATAAAACACATCTGTCCTCAGTGTCTGCTTGGCACTGCTACCAATCTGGGTCAGAAGTTTTTTTTAGGACTGATGTGGACGCATTGCATATGACACTCTAACCTACATTCCTATGACAATCTCTGTAGTCACTGAGTCACGCTCTGGCCGTTTGCCTCACTGTGACTTTTAAAGCTCTTAATCTCAAATTCATCCAGTGTAACAGAGGCAGAAGATTTTATTTAACCTTATTCTGAATAGGTTATATACTCAATAGACATATACTGTCCCATAACAGCAGCAAGTATAAATAATTTCTTTCTCGCCACAACATGCTTCAATATTCCAATATATATATATTAAAAGGTTGATAACGAATAAAACTTAATTTCAGTTAACATTTATGGTCATTTGCTTTTGATTACATAAAAGTGACAATGAAAATTACCATCAAAGGGTGAGGTGTGTGGATTTCTGACACTAAAAGACATCACTTTGGATTCCCAGCGATCTTTTAGATAATCACATTGTTACTCTCTCTCTCTCTCTCTCTTGAAATTGCCCTATCTTTCCACATTGTTCTCTCTTTGCTCCCTTCAGTTGTATTACTGTAGTGCTGTTGATACATGTCACGATGTGTAACAGCTGTTGCCTAGAAAACATTTAATATCAGAAATGTCATTCAAAGTCACCAAAATGACACATTAAGCCCATTACACAAGAATGTTACAAGGTCTAACTTGTATAGTTGTATATAAGAATCTGTGTAGATAAACACTCCCATTGCTACCTATTTTGGAAAGTCAAAACTAATGGGAGGTAATAAGAGATTTATAAGTGGCTTTGGAAAGGGCCAGATTTCCTCACCTCCAAAACCAGGCCTCATGGCGAAGTCATGATCCTCAATTCGCAGGAGCTGCTCTGATTTGATCAGCAGAGATTTGGTACTGTCAGACTTCTTCATTTTAAAGTCTATTCGGCTGTTTGAAAGAAGTCAAAATGGGGCGGTTTATTTTTACATGCACAGACATTTAAAAGTAAAACAAAATAAAAATGACACATGACATGGATAGGTGGATGGTTGGAATTTTTCTGCCACAACTGACACTCTCATTCCCTGAGAATGACCCGCCTCCAGATCAGTACTACAGGACTAAATTACTACCTAGTGTTTTTGTTTACCTCACCTACCTTGCTCGACCATGAGCTCAAATTACAAAGTCAATTTATCCATGATTAATTATACCCTCAATCACACAAACATGCACTCTCAAACAACCCTACAGTTCAAACATGACACAGTGCTTCATCTTGGTTTATGTGAATAAAAACTTCTTTTACACATTGGAGGGGAGACGCATTAAGTAATTGAGCCTGAGTTTATACAGACTGACAAAGAGGCATGAAAATTAAACAGAATGGAGCAGATTGATAATATACAAAGAAAAGTTCAAACTCAAAGCAAAAAAGTTCAAACATTCTATGAATGCATTTAAGTGATTTGATTGACAAAATGAAAGCTACTTAAGATTATCTGCTGTAGGTCTGGTATTCCTATCCAAAACCCTAAAAAAGAGAAAAGTTCAAAACAGTTCCCAGACCAGCTAGTGAAGATAACCATACATAATGCCAGATACGGACATGAGCATATTGCATAAAAACTTCAATATATCACAATTGAAAAGACCAGCTTCGCTAACTACAAGCATCTGTAATGTTTTGCATTCTGGTTGCCAGCATGAAATGCTTGCATGCTGGTACAGAGATTAACCAGCAAACCTTCATTTGGTCAACCAGCTTCATCAGAAAGACTGTGATGGTTGACCAGCATTTTTGCTTTATTTTCTACATGGCAATGTTTTCCCACCAGCTACACCAGCACCAAACCAGCACTAACCAGCATGGACCATCATGGAAATTCCTTCAGAAAGGATTTTAACTCTATCAAATTATTACAGACAGCAAATACTACACTGTAATTTTTTTTTTTAATTTGGTAAGATCTAAAATAACTGGTTAATTAAATATTTTTTCTTAAATCTGACTAAATCAACCTGAAAAATGTAATTAATTACACAATCGGAAATAAATGGATTAGATAAAGTAGAAATACATCCTTATGGTAACAACTGTACTGTTTTAGTATTAGGCCCTATCATGTACCATAAGCAAACTACCATGCAAGTGTTTAAAATTCTGTGGTGTTCAAATTAAAGCACTATTAGATCTGCTAAATACACACAAAATGAATCCTGCTCATATAAATCAATGCTCCGATCATGCAAAATCAGAGCAAGCACAGGTATCCTCACCCTCCATGCTTGTGCCGTGTGTTTTCCCCCAGATAGACATCCTTGTTCTTGCGGTGGTTTGGATTGTTGTTTCCTTTGAGCAGGGCAAAGGGCCACAGCCCGGCCAGGCACAACAGCCTAAATCCTGACTGAACCAAGTTCATGGCTAGGGTCTGAGCTCCAGGGTTTGATGTGGGGAGAAATTCAGAAATGCTCCCCAGTCACAAAGGCTCCACTGTGGGATCAGTCTAAAACTCCAGAGCCCCTCACCTAGCATCCTTTCCAATTCTGAGTGTTGCCCATACCCTCTGATCTCATTCGAAGCAATAGTTCCATGCTGGGTAGGAATGGTTACATTGTAGCAGGTAATCTTGCAATTTAAATCTCCACGTCTAATGACTTCTGGCTTCACTTGTGTGTATACGGAAAGTGTTCTCTGTCTCCCATAGTCCACCCCACCCTGCCTAAAGCCTGTGTGTTCTTCCAACATGGTTTTTTTCCCTCCAACCCCTCCCTCCGATTAAAGCCAAATATCAATTTATTTCTATAATGACAAAGGAATGACGTTAATTCCACATTAATCTTCTTACATGCAGCTGCTGAAATCTTTCAGTAACCTATAAAATACAGGGAAGGGGGGATGCACTGCAATCAGTACCAACACTGCCATCAGCTTGGTTTAATAAAAGCTACTAACCTTCTTTTTTTTTTAAAGAATGCTGGGGTTTACATCTTCACAATCAAACACACTTCCCTGCAGGGACAGACATAAATAAGCCTGACCATCTACATACATACTGTACCTTTGACCTTAGAAATCTGCACATATGACAGACAATCAAGCCTCTTGAATGTAATATGGATCTTCTCATGTCCATCTCTCAACACAGAGGACACATTGTTACTAGTTTTAATTTTACTCATTGAGGCTTTTAAAAGTAAATAGTTCTCTGAATAAACCCAACATTGTGTCTAGTCTTAAAGGGTTAATTCACCCTTTGGAAGTCATCATGTGTGTTTCATTGGTTTTAATTTCATATAATGCATACATTTTTGATAAAATGACTTTGATGGAATATTCCGAGTTCAATACAAGTTAAGTCATATCGACAGTATTCGTAGCATAATGTTGATTGCCACAAAAAATTTGATCTGGGTTGCAGGCACTTACAATCAATGACTTACAATCTGTACATGTTAAAATACTCACCGTTTCAAAAGTGTAGCCACATGACATAAATAATATGCATGCTAACATAATTTCAGGGTAATAAAATAGGTCACTAACCAACTCTGGGTGAAGGTATAGCCAATTTTACACGTTCGTTGCCATGACGATGTAACGCTGTAAACTTTACAGCTCAAATATTACAGTTTTAACAGAACAATTAATGTAAGTGCTTTCTAAAATTATAAGCTTCACATTTCTGCCTTTAAACCCTCCAAAAATTGGCCCCATTCACTTTCATTATAAGTGACTCACTGTAACCAATTAATTTATTTTTTAAGAAAAAGAGAGTCAAATGAGTCAAAATAAATTTTTGTGGTAATCAACATTAAGCCGCAAATGCTGTCGATTGAGCATAACTTGTATTGAATCAGGAATATTTCTTTAAGGTGTGTGTCTATGAATTGGAAACATTTGGGAGCAAAAAGTGTGACAACTAGCTCCTTTCTCCCATATAATGTTTAGTCTTCCTGTAATTACATATATCTCTATCCATCTTACATCTAATTGCCTGTCATCCTGCTACTAGACCTTGATGCATAGACCCAACATGGTGCTAATCTGTGAGACAGATCTTAACTGGCTGTTTAGTCCTCTCATTGAGGATTACAGTCATGGAGAGATAAAGACATGATGGAGAGATGAAAAGGAGGGATATAATAATGGGACAGGAGAAAGAAATAGAGGCTTACAATAGAAGACATGTGATATGAAAAGAGCAAAATTATGGTAGAGTGCTAAATGTATTACATAACTGTATTCATGCTTCACTGACTGAGATAAACCTGAAAAATGAGGCAGATTGCCAGTCATTACCAGTGATGGGTACTGTTACTTTTAAAAGTAACTTGTTAGAATATTGCATTACTCCATAAAAAAAGTAACTTAAGTAAGAAATAAGAAACTTTTATGGAAAGTTAAGTGTTAATTTACTTTTGCGTAAATTATGGGCAACGGAGAAGTCAGGAGACAATGAAACAGGTTCAATGTCTGAGTTTATTTTTCTTTAGATATTGAACTCTGCCGACTTTCAGGCACGTTGCACACTCTTTAGATATTGTCCTCTGCCACTCTGAATCAATCATGTTTCATGATGACCTCATATTACGTTAAAACACGAAATGCGCATGCTCGTTAGCAAGTTGATTGACTGGTGATGTCTGTATCTAAAAGGGGATTGGCTCTTTTACCTGTAAGGTGGGACATCCTTTCTACAGCCATTGACTGTTGGGTGCTAGAGCTTCTTGGTTGGGTGTTCCAATTTCTCCCATTCATTTAAATAGAAGTGACTCATCTCGCTCCGCTAAATAGTCTCTGGCCTCACACTCTATAGAACTACAATGCCCATCATGCACTACGTCTCCTCCCTGAAGTTTGCACACTTTTACTTCTGATTTCTCACAATACAGGGGCAGTAGATGTGTACAAAAGCAACAAGTTACTTTATTTAAAAAGTAACTCCGATATTATGGTCTAAAATAAAATGAAAAACCATTGCGTTACATTACTTGTTACTCTAATCTGATTACATAATACCCGTTACTTTTATCGCATTACCCCCAGCACTGGTCATTACATTTGTCAAACACAGGTAACTGCCTGTGAAGACAGAATTTAACACAATCTTTAACTTTCACTTTACATTTTTGCTGAATTTTAGTTAGCTAAAAAAGTCATTAAATAGTTTACCCATATAGTGGTCAAAGTGTTCAATGAAAAGTATATTTTTTCCCCCTGAGCAACAACAGTAGAAATGTTCGATTGCATTTTATAGGCAATACTGTAAGTAAGGCTCGATGTACCTATGAAACTTAACTTTCAAAAATAAACCTACCCTGAGTAATATCCACTGGAGTATGGAGTGTGGCAACCAGAGGCATCACTAGACCCCTTTTACTGGGGCACGTGCCCCAGTATAAATCTGCTGTGCCCCAGTAAATTCTCAAGTTTGAGTTTAACAATTTACTTTATTTGTCAGTGCATTCATTTAGATTTATAATACTGGAAAAAGAAATGGATCTATTTAAATGCAACGCAGTAACCCACCCAATCAACGCTTGTAAAAGCAAAGCAATGCAGTTTAACCGAAAACACAAATCTGATGCATGCGTGAAGAAATCCATTTCCATGTGGCGCGTGCCTGCGCTTGCTATAACCAAAGCCACTGCAGCGGGCACAGCCACATGCAAAGGGGCCAGGTTGCACCAGCTATACATGCGTTACAACTTAGCCTAGTTGTGACGTAAATGGGCACTAAGTCACAATTTACCCACTACTAAATATTTGAGCATTGCACCATTAAACTTAGGTAGAATGTAACCCTACATATGAACTAAATATTTACGGAAGCCTCCGACCAGGAGTAATGGTTGGAATAAAAAAGCAGACTAATTTAATGACCTCAATGTACTCATGTTTTGCCTGATAGTCATCAATTCTTTCAAAATATATGATGATGTTTGCATTTACACTTGTTTCCATTTACAAAAGAGAGAAAAAAAAAACATACCTTTAAGTATGTTTTTTGAAACCATTCAAACGGTGCAGTTTTCAGGGTGCGTCCTTCGGTGTCAAGTGTCAACATATACGAAATATATAAGATATTAAAATGAATAAATGTCTATTTTTCAGCCTATTGTATTAGCATTTATTTATCACCCCTTTATTTATTTTAGATACAGTTCCTATATATTGTCATTTACACAGGGCAAATATACTATTTCTTAAATCTACTTTTATTACGTATAGTATTTTAATGGGAATATAATTTATTACAGCTGACAGTTAAACGAGCAGACAAGGTTTGAACATTAACCGTAGCGAGATAAACTGAAATTCATGGCTTTTAACACTTCTATGCATAAATTTGAAGGCTGTTTATTGGATCAATACAGGTAAACGTCATATTATGTGACTATGCATTACTTTATGGAGAGTTTATGACCTACTAGTTAAGTCTTGCCTTAAGAAAAGGTGGTGCAACCAAATTACAGTAACCAACTTCGCTACAAACTAACTAAGCCCTTAATGTAAACTTTACATCCTAAGTTACGAGAGAACTCACGCACAGCTGGTGCAACCCTACAGTACCCAGGTGTCGGCATGCAAGTCAGAATTGAGGTAGGCTATAAAACATGATCAAACTAAAAAGTATGTTTCTAAATAATACAGATGATCTTATTTTTACACAAACATTTTTGGCTCCTGTAGCTGGACATTAGAAAATTCTTTGGACGAAGCAGGGACAGGAAAGCATAAAGAGATGAGTATGTGGGAGGTAAGTCTTAATAAACAAACTACATCCTCAGCCGTCAGAGTCAGGTTTCAGACATCAGATGAAAAAAATTAAGTCTCAGGAATACCTCTGTCAAGTCTATAGAATTACAGAGAAAATAAACACATTTTTGTGTTCTGTAGTAGGCCTACTGTCTTTGATTGTGTCTGATAACAACAAATCTATCTTTTGTATATGAAATTAATCATTTAATTCACTAGCGCTAGTTTAGGACACTACATAAACAGTTGTCAGTAACTATGGCTGCTGCATGCTAAGTTCCTAGCGACTAAAAAGGACTATAGTTTGAGCTGTTTTGAGTTGTTGTTGCAAGTAAACTTAATGAGTTTCAAACGTCAATTTAAACTTACACCAATTATGTTAGCTAGCTAGTTGTTAATTTATAGAAACAACACTTCTGCATTTATAAAGTTAGAGGTGGCCCAGCTAGTTTTGCAAGCTAGCAACCTAACTCAGCCAGTTTAGCTACCAACTCTGCCTAGCGACCAACTCTCTCCACATTCTGAGACCTTTTGTCTAAAGCCACTTCGTCTGAGGCTGTTTTGCCTGATGTTGGCTAATACAATTCCATAGACTTACTTGACAGTTATTTGCATATACAGTATATGCTATAAAACATGTTAAGAATGTTCATGTATAGCATGTTGAAGATATTTAAATACTTTCATAAAGATTAATATTTCTACATGTTGACCTTTCCCAGTACTTATTGCAGTGTATGAATAGTGGATTAAGCAAGTGAAGTTTGTACAGTGCATTGTGTTGCACACTTCTTGCATGCAGCAGGCTTTCAAGAAAGAATAAAAAAGCGATATGAGTAATGGGGGGCCTGTGCCCCAGTAGAGCTTTATGTCTAGCAATGCCCCTGGTGGCAACTAGCTCCAGTTTCCCTATATTGTATTTTGAGATAAATGTATAGATAGAGAAGGGAAATAAAGGAATGACTTTAGAAGTTAAAGTAAGAATAAACAGTAGTGAAGCAGAATATCAGGGTCAGTGGAACATGGTGGTACAGAATCAATAATAAAATTGCTGGCACCAGAACAGTAATCCCAGTTCAGTAACATGCTCCTCTAATCCAGGATTAGAGTCTGATTGAGGACAGAGAAAAGTAGTGCCATCTAAGGGAGACATACACGTGCATCACAGCTCATCTAAAGGAAGCTGCTCTTTTACACTGACCAAAGATAAGCCTGCCCTGTTCAGATCATCAACCATTATACAGTAAGAAGTATAAAAAAAAAACTGTTCAACAATCACTGTGAAAGGTCAGTGTCCACTAATACATCCGATAACCTTTGTTATATTAACACAATAAACATCTCCCTGTGGCCAAATACTGTGTGACAGCTTTACATCCATTTTGTTTGGATTGTTTTGTGTCCATCTGATGTCACTAGTGGACCTAGGGTAGGGGAGGGGAGACCAGAAGCAATTCGGTAATCAGTAATAGCACTATAAATAGATTTACAATGAGAAAGACTTGATCATAATATTGAGTTTAACCTAGTTTTATGATTGTCCATATAATATTAATATTATATCATATATTGATCAGCTGCTAAGTCTAGAACAGTCTTTAGTCAGCTTACATCACTGGTGTAACTTGAATCTTGCGGGCCCCAGTGCAAATAAACTGTCGGGGCCCCCTCCTTAGGGGGCCTTGGTTGTTTTTCATCACCCCTCTATCTAGGGTGTCTGTCCTCTGTTTATGGTTTATTTTTATCAACAGTTGGGGGCCACCTCTCATACTGGGCCCCTACGGCAGCTGCCCACCCAGCCCTCCCTCTAGTTACGCCCCTGGTTTACATATTTAAAACATATTTAAGGAGAGTGACCATTTGGAAGAAAAATTAATTGCAATGCTCAAAAGTGTTAGAAAAAAGTTCTGCCCTTCATTTAAAAGAGGCAATCACTTTACTGACCAAACTAATATATTTACATACACACACTTTTTTTTAAACTAAATTTATAATACCAATGTTTTGATATTTTATTGGTTATTTAAAATATGATACTGAAATGCAAACAGAGACTTTTGTCTAAATAAACTTTTTGATGCCAAAGAGCCCCAAATATGATGATTCCCTTGAGTGTCCACACTTTCTAAAATATAAAAGCAACTATATATATTTTAATTTCTAAAGACCTATTTATACAATGTGAGAAAATTAAAATTTTGACATATATAATAATACTGTGTTGTTTGTAAAATTAAACAATTAGATTGTATATTGTACTCAAGCCAATGAAGTTAGTATTAAATAAAAAAAATTTTTTTGCATTAACATTTCTAACCAAATGTAAATGCAATTTTAGATTTCAAAACCTGAAAAGAAACAATTTAAATCAGTTTAAATTTCTTTGTTGTCTTTTGAAAGCAGAATAAAACGTTCACGCCGAACACGCTTTCCCATCTATCTGCACTTTTCACTAGGCTACATGTTTCTTCAGTGTCTTTAGCATCGCCACATATTTAGATGATGTGACAGTTTAAAAAGAATGTCATCTTTCAAAAATGAGTCGAGACACCTGTCTGTCTTTTTAATGTGAGAATGCATTCAGTGCCCTAATACTGTCACATTTGAAAAAGTTAAAAAAATAAAAATAAAAAATAAATGTATACACTGTTTTTCTCTCTGAAATATTTCATAGATCCTCAAGCACCCTTTTTTAGCCCTCTGTGGGTCCCCAGATCCCTGTTTGAAAACCCCTGGCCTGAGACCTGATTTACTCCACTAAATACTTTGGCTGTGACTGAGCAAGAGGAATGTCTCTACTGGACTCCGAGCTCTGTGCTGCCCCTAGTGGCAGAATTTAACCACCACTGCCATGTCATCAGGCACGTTGTTGACAGCATAGTACAACTATTGCCCCAAAGCAGTAGATCATCTCAGGCAAGTGACATCTCAAGCACATCTCAAGCTAATTGTGAACAGTCATCAGTCATCTTCTGTAAATACAACAAGTTTGCACACCTTCTATGTGTCAGCAGAAGGTGGAACGCACTGCAAAAACATTAAATAAATACAAAATTAAAAAACACTGTTGTTAGGCCAAACCCATCTATAAAGCTTCCTCCAGGAAGGAAACACATGTTTCATGCTCTGATGTCATCAGAGTAAGAGTTATTGAAATCAACTCATCACAAAGTTACCACATTGAGTTTGTCAAATTGCACAAGAAAGTTGGCAATTTGCACCACTCCTATATTTAAGACAACTAACACTAACAAAGATCAAGGTGCAAGAAAACAGATGGACCTTCAAACATGTTGGCCTGAAGGAAAATGTAAAGGTTATCTTAAAATTATTTGGAGGAGGAGGGGGGTTAGTAGGACGGCTGGCATTTAGTGACTATAGTCATGATCTATTAAAGAGGCGTGGAAACCTGTCTACCTACACGTTCTTTCTCTCTTTCTCTCTCTCTCAACAAACACACACAGCAGAGTCTATATAGTGAGTAGTCACCTGAGGAGCAAACTATTTCTCTTTCTTTATATTCACAAAGACTCGTTCAGGTGGACTCAAGAGCTACTTTTCTCATCTGTCTCTGCCATTGAAACAGTAAAGAAGAGGAACTGGGTCTGATTACATCCCTGAGAGAGGCTCTTTGAAGAGTTTCATTTTCTCAGTAATTTTCTTTCTGTCAACACTTCTCTTTTATTTCCACACCTCACTCTGCTCTCCGTCTCTCTCAGCTTTTTTTTTTCCCCATTGGTTTGAGGGAGAATGACAAAGACACACTATGGAGTTCATGCAGTTTTATGGATTCTTTCACTAGTGGAGTGTAAAATTCCAGGTAAGTTGGACTTGAATCACTCTTATTTTTTCACAGACTGCTTTTCTAAAAGTAAAGTATTTGTCTTTTCATTCATTTTAATTTTCCAAGGTTGATCTATTTAGATGGCATATTTGTATTATAAAATAAATCACCAAACTGGTTTAATTTGTCCCCACTATCTTTTATCAAATTAAACAATTTAAAATTCTACTTTAAATTGGGCCAGTGAAAGCAAAATTATTTATAAGCATTATATAAGCATGATAATACATGACATATCATGCAAAAATACTAACCAAAAGTTACATTTTGATGCATTGCATCATGCATGCTTTTCTGTCTGATTTCATAGTTTCAGAAGTTTACTTAATTTTAATAGTAAGTAGGTTCAAAGTTACAATTACTATATAGAAGATTTTGTCATGTGTGACATCTATCATCAAATGGCTTCTTTCAAACAACCATAGATATCATTTTAAAAGCAAAATGTACATATTTCTTTTTTCTGTTTGTTTAAAGTGGATTATTTACCTTAGCTTAACATTTTCTGTTTGCTCTCATACATTTTTATTTGGTGTCCACCACTTTCATCAAGCCACATATTTTAAACAAGCGTTGCATACCATATATGACATCAAGTCAAGCTAAGATGGAAACAGAGGTGCAAAAGTTTACACAAGCAGAGATCATTAGCTTGATGAATGCAAACATACGTATGCACAAAAGAGATGGTAACAACACCACAAGGTATTGTGACTGCTCCACTGTCACTGTAGATTTAGACATTTAAGCCTATTTAAAATGTCTGAATGTCATTAGATAAGAAAATATCAAGTGGCATCAGCAAACAAATGATTCAAGATGTTTTCAAGAACTAACTTCACTTTTCTCAGTCAATTAGTAATTACTTCACTGAATGCAGTCTGTGTTTTTTAGTGGATGCATAAGTTTGTCTCAAGTTCACTTCACACAAGTGTCCAATAACCACAGATGTAGTTTGTCATATTAATAATGAACATGTTCCAAAACATTTGGTGACCAGTGCAAATAATTTTGTCACCATTTTGACTTATAGTTTTATCATTTAAAACCTAACAAACTTCTTGTGAAATGGTTTGCTTGAAAAGTGAGCTTGTGCTAACTAAATCTCGCTTGGTTTGATATTTTGTTGTGCATTGACTTCCATATATTCCTTAATATATGGAAGTCAATGGTTTAAGTGTCCAAAAATGTTTTGGGGCCATTTAAACTGTTGAAGACTTGGCACAATCTTGCAGTGCATGCAGCACTGTGCCCATGTCCAAAAAAAAAAAAAGAAAGGGGGTCAGTGCCATAATGCACTTCACACAGCTCTATTTATTTAATATTATTTATAGACAGATGATCTTCTAAGAGAGGTTCTTGCGATTCAGATAAGGTGAGTGTTGAATAATAAACAATCATAGTCATATAAGTGGTCATTACTGATAAGTGGCCTGTTAGCATGATCTTGGTTTGTTTGTTATGGGTGCACACTCAAATGTAATGACCCATAGAAAGTGCTGTCAGAAAACAGGGCCAGCAGAACTCACAGTTTCTGTGAAGAGAACAGAATGCTATGTACTGCTATGTATTTGAGTGACACACATACAAGTGCACATATGTATGTACTGCACACATGCACACCCACTCAGTATGTGGTTTGGAAACTGGGGATGGCACAGAATTGTCAGAAAATCTGGTGCAGCAATGCCTTATCAACATTGTCTTTCAAAAGTTACAAATGTTTGAGTAGGTTTAAGCAGGAAGTTTGCCTTTGGATCCATTGCAGCCAGTATATGTAACTCTCAATATGCAGTGTATGAATGTTATAACCAAACATGTCATAAAACAAGTGGCATTATTTTTGGCCTTAAAGATCAAATAGATATATCGTTTAAAATAAAGCAAAAAATAAATAAATTATTTGGACACTTTCTGGTTGTAAACCTTTGTGATCCTTAATGTCCAGAGTTAAAGGAATAGTTCCCCCAAAACTGAAAATTCTCTCATCATGTGCATGAATTTTATTTTTTATTTTTTTATATCTCAGCTCTGTTGGTCCTCACAATGCAAGGTGAATGGTGGCCAGAAATCTGAAGGTCAAAATATCACATAATGGCGTATTAAAAGTAATCCATATGACTCCAGTAGTCTAATATATGTCTTCTGAAGCGATCCAACTGGTTTTGTTTGAGAACAGACCAAAATATAACTCCTTTTCACTGTACATTTTGCCATTGCAAAGTCTTGGCACGATCAGGATTTCAAGCTCGATTACACTTCCTAGTGCTTGATGGCGCTATAGGAATTGTTCTTGAGCTTAAAATCATGATCACCAAGGAGACTGCTGTCAAGATTTATAGTGCAAAAGAATTTCATTTTCATCTGTTCTCACCCAAAACCGACTGGATTGCTTCAGAAGACGTTGATTAAACCAATGTAGTTCTATGGATTACTTTTATGATGCCTTTATGTGATATTTGGACCTTCTGAGTTCAGGACACCAGTCAATTGCATTGTGAGTACCAATAGAGCTGAGATATTCTGCAGAAGAAAGAAAGTCATACACATCTGGGATGGCACGAGGGTGAGTAAATTATGAGAAAATGTCATTTTTTGGTGAACTTTCCTCTAAGTGTCCAAATCCTTTTTTGGCCTTTTTAAGCTACACATATCCCATATGCATAAGCCTACATAACTTACAAGTTCATAAGTTTATAATTAAGTAGTGCTTCTTTTAAGGTATACCAACAAATGATTTTGATGTTCTTGGTAAGACTAGAAATCTCAGATCCCTTCTGTTCATTTTCAGAGGTTCGGGTGAACTGCGTTTTCTCTGAGGACTGTACCCTGCCCTGCTCTTTCTTGCCTAACCATACTGATGTGAACATTCAATGGTACCAGCAAGAAGCACTAATACTCCGTTTACAGCAGGTGGGAGAACAGCTCAGCAATGGCACCATGTGGCTGTTTAACGACCACATCTCCAAGGGCAATGCATCACTGCTTGTCAAACATGTAGACATCAGGAATAAAGGACGATACAAATGTGTGGTCAACAATGCAACGCAGATATACGTTATTGCCACAGTAGAAGGTTTGTTTCTGTCAAAATCTTGTTACAGAGTTTATTTTATTAAAAAAAATGTATTTATATAAATGTACTATCTGTGATGAAACATGTTTTAAAGAGTTTTTAAATAACACCATAAAATATCTCTCTGAGCTCTGACAGATAGCACTGAAATACAGTAGGAGTCCTGGGAATTAAAGTCTGTGGCAATGGTAGCCCAAGTCTCTGTGAGCAAATATTACATCAGGGTAGCGGCCCGCTCTTTTTAGCCAGTCTTTTTTTTATCAGTGCTTATTAACAGCAGCGCCATCTTTGATTTTTGATGGGAATGACAGCGAGGCTGTGAGGGATAGACATATGCAGTCTCTTCAATGGGCTGTACTGCAGTTTAAAGTGTTTTTGGATCGTTCCACGGAAAAAAAAACATTGTAAAATATCTTTCCAAGAAGATATATCTTGCCATTGAAGATATAGACCTTATTCACACTAGTGCCATCTTTGATTTTTAATAGGAAAGACAATGAGGCTGTGAGAGATAAACTTACCATCTCTTCAATGGGCTGTACGGCAGTTAAACATTTTTTTTGGATCATTCCACGGATAAAACATTAATAACATTTCCGGTATACAATGAACTTAAGACAACATGAGTTGTGGAAAATCAGATATAATCTAGGAACTTTATACAGCTTTGTACCATTCGAGCAATTGAAGAGATGGTAAGTCTGTCCCTCACAGCCTTGTTGTCATTCCCATTAAAAATCAAAGATGGCGCTAGCGTGAATAAGGTCTATAGGGAGCCCCTTACCTAACCCTAACCTTAGCCGGGAGTGGAAGTGATTCCCCCTTTTAGAGTTGCCGCAGCCCCCTTTTGAAGTAACCACTCCCCCTTTTGGAGGTTTCCAGCCTGCAGCAATACCTACTTTGAGGATTTCAGGTGTGGGGACATCGGGTTAGCTGACAGGTTTTTAAAGGGCTGGGACTTTGGAGAGATGGGATGTGGGCAGTCTCAGTGGCTACTACAAGTAAAATTAGCGATATACCTGAAATTTCTGGTAGGCACTGAATATACGTTTACCAATATATGCAGCCACACTTTTCTCATTCTAAACATCCAGTATTTTAACTACAGGACAAATTTTAGTTTGTTTGTGTATGTGTAATGATTGCCAGCTGGTACGTGCTGTGCACTGTATGTAAACCTCACTCCCCTGGCCTCAAGAGGCCCACTAGCGACTGAAGCTAGAGGCTTTATCATTTAGCCTCCTCGTTAGCGCATCCGCAACCCATCCTGAGACGCTGGTTCAAATCCTGCTCGAAACGGGTCGAGCAGAACCGGTTACAGTGGTGCCGTGACCCGGATGGGAGTGAGGTTTAGGGAGGTGAGTGTAACGGTAGCCAGGTGGTACATGCTGTGCAATGTGTGTAAACCTCTCTCCCCTGGCCTCAAGAAGCCCACTAGCGACTGACACTCAAGGCTGTTGCCTTTAGCCTCCTTGTTAGTGCGCATGCCTCCCATGCTGGAGATGCCAGTTCAAATCCTACTCGGAGTGATTCGAGCAGGACTGGCTACATATGACAACTGAAAACTTGTGATGCCAACTTTTGTGTTTTTCTACACAACTCATAGAACAATTGCTGCGTCCAAATAGCCATACTTCAATACTATATAGTATACCAAAACAGTATACCAATGAAGTAGTATGTCGAATCCTTAGTATTTTTAATACAGGAAGCAAAAAAAAAAACCAAACAGATAAGATACTATTTCCATCAAGTGGAGATAGACTGGAGACTTCAACTAAACCAAGAGAGTTGCTCAATACCCACATCACTGGATGAAGTATGTCCGGAATCTATACAACCTACTTGCATGCATATCTAAAGAATGCACTGTTTTATCGGCAGAGAATTGTGTCCTTCATCAAATGTTGGACAGTACATACTCTGACAGTATATGTGATTTTAGACGTTTATCTGTGGGAAGATTAAGAAATGAAATCTTCCCACAGATAAACGTCAAAGAAAATCAGAAATGTCATCAGGTGACAATGAAGTTTCACAGCTCTGAAATGGCAGATTTGTATTTTTTCATACAACAATTTTTGAATATGAATTGCATTTCCAGTGTTTTTACACAAATTGCATGTTTTATAATTATAATAGGACTATCAATAACAATTTGTAAGCTGTTCCAGGAAATGGAAGTGGAGCATAGTTCTAGCGGGGAGACCAGCAGGTGTACATCATCACATCATTATCTATCAAATAAATGGCATCTCAAACTTCACTCAAGCCTGCGTGTCTTCCCGATAGAAATAACTTTATATTAAATACATGTTTATTACTCTCTGCTGTAATGACTTTACAATGAAATTGATTCAATGAAATAAATAAATGTAATGACTAATAAGGTAATATATGTACATCCATTTTTTAAATATTATTTTATCTGGTAAACCTCTTTTTTTTTATTATTATTTAATTTTTACATGCAGTACACACAGCAAGTGTGGAAACTGTTACTGGCCGATGTTGATAATCTGTAAAAGGCCACATCGATATAGTATCAATTGATTAATCAACCTGAGTTCACTAAATAACAGGTTGATTGCCACACATTAACGGTCCATTTTCCCCTTAAGTAAATAATTTGTGTATATATAGATATTTATTTTTAACATTTTTACTTTTCCAGCTCCCATCAGTATCATCTCCATTGACACAAACCCCTCCGGGCTGATTCAGTGCTCTACTAAAGATGTTTACCCTCCACCGATGGTACAGTGGAGCACAGAACCCAGCTTAACTCCTGCTGCTCTGCAGCCCATCACCCGCATGGTTCCTAACGGAAAGGGCCTCTTTTCTGTTGAGAGCGTTCTGAAAGAGCAGAATAACAGCTTAGAACATATTTATGTGTGTAACATCACCTCTAAATATGGCACACAATCATGGACAGCTTCATTACAATTTAAAGGTAAAACAAATGACAATTTTAGGACTTTTTGGATAATGTGGCAAAAGTTGATATAAGATGCAATCTTACTGTAGATACACTACCAGTCAAAAGTTTGGAAACCAATACATTCTTTATTATCTAAGTGCTACTTATAAACACCAGTCCCACTCATCCATAATTAAAAAATTAAAAATCATATATAGCACAATTTATATTTGTCTACAAGACTAACTTAAAGCATTTAAATACGAGCCTTTAGGCAAACGTTTTTTAAGATGAGAATCATACATTCAGTCATAAGAGTGAACATCATTTTGAGGTAGTGTTTATTCTTCTGGCTGTTAATTAATTATTATACAGGTGGCTCAAACAATTTGACTTTAACTTAAAACTCTACAATTGAAATGACCCTCTTTGGTAGTGTGATAATTGTTAGGACTCTTTCTTTTTTTCCCATGTACATCACAGAAATGAATGACTCTGAAGGGCAAGACCTGGTCATCCCATGCCCAGCTCACAAGAACCTTAAGTTCTCCTCTCTTGTCTGGACTTTTACGAAAGCAAACACAACCACAGAAATTCTCAAGTATGACAGCTTGACCCATAAAACCACTAGCTTCAGGGATCACATAAAACTTACGGAGGAGGACGTAGTGAATGGGGATGGATCGCTTACCCTGCAGAAGCCTGTTGGTGCCAATCATTCTGGAATCTACACATGTGTATTCTCAGGAGAAAAGACGAGACATCTGATACAGATCCATGTCAGTTTTACACACACCAGACAAGGGAAAGGTATCTATTGTTCCATGAATTCCATCCAGCCATCCATACATCTATTATTCATTTGTTGGACCAAGCACAGAACCCCTTCTTGTTAAAACATGGCAGTTTACTTTTTAAATGCAACATCTGTCTTAATTTAAAACTCTTGCTCTTTCTCCATCTCTATGTAGATTTTGTTGCATATAATCTGTGGATGTTGGGTATCGTTGTGGGTTTACTTGGTCTTCTTGCTCTGACTTTACTTATAAAAAGATACAAAGGTAACAGTGAAGAGAAGATAAGTGATTACTGTCCACATTGTCATATAATAATTCTTAATCCATAATAATCCATCTTCTTAAAGTGATGTGTGTATTTTTTTCACTTAAAATATTTTCTCCTATCCCAGATTAATGTGCAGAGGCATCTATAATTAAACCACTTGTAGGTTGATGTCCAAAAAAAATTAGCATGTTCAGTCTAAATAAATGGTCCATGATGTTTATATTTGCAGCTAAATCAAAAAGGAGTCAAGAGAATGCTCAAGCAGATGAAGAGATGCAAAGGATGAACACAGGTATCATCATATCTTTTTTACAATCCACAATTTCAAAAGAGCTACATTCTCAACCAGCAATTATAATCAAGTGTAAAAAAGATGGCAGATGCTATTTGCTCCCTGGTGCAAATAATGGTTTATGCTATTTATACCCCAGTGTAGTGGCAGATATTATTTGCACTCCAACCCTGGTACAAATAAAGGTGATACAAATTTCACCCTGATGAAAATAAAGGTTGATACTAATTGCAAACTGGTGAAAATAGTGTCAGATACTGTTTGCACCCATATTTAAATAATATCGTACAGTATGGACATCACTGCAGTGTGTTTATTGTGTTTATTTAGAGTCCCACAGACACACTACCCCTAAACCTAACCTTACCTTAGAAATAAAACATTGTTCCCCTTTTGTCACTCACTCGATGTTGTGTCGATTGCAGTGGCACAAGGGGGTCTCGTCTGAGAGCCTCGCGTACCTCTGAACTTAAACTTGAGAAAAGGCCCATGTCAAGTTGGCAGACAGAATTTGCATGCCCCCTGATGCTGATGACTCGCCTGGGCTGCCAACTTCTGGTCCGCCCGGCCAGTCTGAGCCTGATGCACGGATGTCCGCTATGCTTTCCCGGCCCGCCGTGAGCGCGAGGTGAACTGGAAACTTCCGTCCCCCCCATCATGGCGACTCGATCGGTTCTGCGGGCCAGGGCGCCGGTCATAGACATCTGCAGACAAAACAACTGTGTTTTGACAGGTCCGAGCCGGTAGAACTCGGTAATATGGAACAACCGACCGGGTGTTCCGCTTGCACCCTTCACCAAGCTGATCCAGTATGCCTTCTTTCCCAGGTGAGCCAGCACCTCTCGCCAGAAGCTCTCGCTTCCTAGATGCTCTGCCTCCCTAGCCCTCTGGCCGCAGATTCAGTGGAGGAGTCGAGTGCTCCGTGTTGGGCTTGGGCTCCACAGGCATAGTTCCCGCTTCAAAGCAACTCCCTGTGATGTATTTTCCACGGTATGGTCCCCCCCGCTAGCAGGACCCGCGTCTCTCTCGGGCAGTCCTCGCTACCCCTTGGTCGCCGTCTCTGTAGCAACTCCTCCCTTGCCAGGCAGGATCTACCACCGCACAATGTCCACGGGTGGCTTGACAACCCCCGTGTGTATTCGCCACAAGTTACCTCCCCTCAGTCTGGGCAGGTCGTGGTCTCCGCAGGGCCTTTTCCCCCTGAAAGAATAGGAACGGAAAAGGACGCCTTCCCTGACACATCTATAGCGTTAAGATAGCCCCACGCCACAGGCGTGAACCATGATTTGCAACTTGCTAGTGTCAAATGGTATTGGGGAATGGGTACTCTCATTCTAGGGAGCATTTCATTGGACAAGAATCTCTGTAGTGCAAGATGACTCATCAATACATTTGGTCTGTTTTTCCACAAGAGCCATATTGGCAGTACTGTATATCCACTAAAAGTGTAATTTGTCAGCATTTATGAGTACACTGGCATATAGATGGCCACAAGATTTGATATTTAGTATTTTATGTTTCCAGCAATGTGAAAAGTGTTTAATTATGAATTGTCTTCACTGAAAGTTAATGATGAATGTATTTTCCATGCAACCAGGAATTTACTGTAATATAATGTAAACATCCATTTGCAATCTTGCAACATTTAATGTTTTTTTTTTCCCTTTTGTTTTTCATAGCCAAACCAACAGAGCAGCCACAAGCAGAAAGTAATCTTATGACACAACCAAGTAGTGGCAATTAACTCTGGAGAGAGGAAAGAAGAATATTACCAAGGAGAGAGAAACCATTCTAGCAGTTTGGAAGACCCAATAATGGGACTGCTGACAACACAGATATATCTGTGCACACAAAATGTCATAGTTTTTGTTTTTTTTAAGAAAAGAGCATTTCATTTTTTTTTATATATTTTAAAGGTGCATTGATTCAATATGTATTATTATTATTAATAATGTTATTAATTTCCATAAAACCAACACTGGCTAATTTATTGCAACATAAAGAGTAATTACTAAATGATGATTACAATTTATTTTGAACTAAAGTAACCACAACGTGACACAGGATTCATTCATACAAACAAACACCAGTGTGCTTTGAGGTTTAAATGTGTTGTGTTTTTTCCTCTCTCTGCTTAATTGCACCTGATACATGGCCAAACCAGCTCTGGTCACTATATGTCCACTCATGAACCATCTGGTTAATCAGTTACTGATTTAATTGATACGTCCACAAGGGTCTTTCTTTCCCCCTTTCTTTCTCAGCGAGAGAGAGAGAGAGACAACATATGTGCATGGGGAGGTGAGAGAAATTGTGGTATCTCAGTACATTGAACTGAAAAGGTGGCATAATCTGACAGTTATGCTACTGCTGCATGTATATGCTGCATTTGTACTTTTTCTAAGGACCGTCAGTGTATCTGGTATATTTTCTACACACACAAGTGCTCACTTTTGATACTTTTCTAAGCAGGGGAGGGAAAATAACAATCCTTGTATTTGTGGGAAAGTTAGTACACTAGGAAAAATTAATCAGTGCGAATATAATTGTAAAAAAACACAAAATAGCATATTTTTAACAAAGGAATCTATGTTTGTTAATTTACTTTGATATTTTAAATAACCAACGTAATATATTTATTTTTTTATTTTTATTGTATGTATTATCTTGAGTAATCTCTACAAGGTTTTATCAGTGCGTGGATTTTCGATATAATATTTAAGTTACATTTACTTAAAAGGCTTGAGTGTTGAATTTGAATGATGCAATTTGTTTTAAACGGCAGGAAACACGTCTCTACAATAGACTATGCCATGAGATACGTGCGATTTTAAAGTAATTTTAAAGTTTTAACATATGAAGCTGCACTTATTACTGTAAAATACTTAATTTTGATTAAGTTTATTGTTGTAACACAAATTGGTTGTACACAGTGTGTGTGTTTTCCTTCGGGCTTGACGTAGGCGGGTTGTAAATACATGTGCGCCAGATACGCAGCGGCCTGTAGGGGTGTTCGATTTAGAGTTTTTTGGAGTCGACTCCGATTCCCAACTCCGGCTGTTGGAATCAACTCTTAAACTCTATTATTTTTTTTAAATGATTTTTCAATCAGGACAGTTTCAAAATGCAGTGCCATCACCGGGGATGGCAATTAGTACCATATTTTCACAGCCCAAAATTTCTTGTCAGGTATCAACGGAATTATAACAATCATAATTTAATTTTCACTCGTATTCCTCACTCAATCCATTGCATATTGCATCTGATTACTGCTCTGTGATAAGGTTGTAGTTTTTCTGTAACTGCTGGTTAGTTTCTCCTACCCAAATTCAAACACAAACGTTAGTGGGGCGGGAGAAACTTAATCAAGATGGTTTCCATGCTGATGGAAAAACAAATCACGCATATTTTCTTGCTCGATTCATTTCAGTAACTAATAGTCATATTATGAAGACGTAATAATAAAAAATAATGATAATAATAATAATTTGGACCATTGATTTTAAATGGAACGTACAGTGTGTAGGCTACATGAAATCGCTTTTTATGGAACGTAGGGTGAAAAAACGGCATCTTTTTAAACTCTCTAACAGTCTTGACCACAACGGATTAAATAGCTGTGGGTTTAATTAAGATATATTGGTGTGGTTATTGCTTTCTTCAAATATCACTAGCGATGGCGATGTTCTTGTGAAGATTGCAGCCTTTAATCGCATTAGACTTTGCATACATTTACCTTAAAATGTCATTCCATAGTTGCTGCTCATATCCAGTTTCAAGAGGGAAAATAACAAGAAAGAGGCTGGGTTGGAAATAATGTCACTGTCATAAAGAAACTAGACAAATTGGGAGAATCCACTTCTCCATTGTCCCTTGCATTGATGTAATAATAATTAATCTACACAAGCTACCAAAAGTTTTCAAATCTGTCACACCCTCTCTCTCTCTCACTCAAAGACACATGATGAATGAGGTGGTGTCCCACCAACCAACAGGTGTTTGTAGAGGCTGTGATTGGTTCAATGAGTTTAGTAAATCACAACATTCTGTTCATAAACTAGGGTTCGAGGAATCTATTCTTTTGGGGTCGACTCCCCATTACCAGAGGGCAGTTCGGTCGATAGTTGCTATTTGCTGCATGAAATAAATTCGCGAGAAGTTATGTTCAAACTTGAACTTGTCTCTGTTTCTTATTTTATTATATTCAAGCGTTTAGGCGAACCTGATAGGAACGCTCAGTTACATTTCCTATGTCAAAACAAAGTTCTCGTCAGGGGTCAAAACAACAGGAAAAAAAAAAGGTAAGAATCAAATTAGGTAACAGACTTAAGAATTGAGTTAATGTTGTTACATAAGGTATGTTGAGGCAAAATGCTTGTTAAATGAACTGATTCATAAATGTATGATGACCCATGTATTGGAAGTACATTTTGTTAATGCTAGTCCTGCCATAAATCAATAGCCTGCCACTTAAGTTGCAAGCAATATAGTTTTTGCTTGAATATACGGATTCAGTCAAGGAGCATTAGATGTGGATTTAGTTATTGTATAGCTGTCTGTGCTCCGTCATTTGGATTAATAATATGTTCTTGTCTGTGTTTGTTTCAACCGGTTAGAAATGCAGACGTGAAATAAACAATCTTGTCAAGACTGTCATGTGCGCCAAACTGAGAGAGGAAAATGGAAAATGTAGCTACCTTTTAGGTTTTCTTGCATTAATTCATTTGTGTTCACATTCTTCAAGTGTATCCTTGATTTAGTGTGGCATATTAATTCAAAATATGTTTTATGTACAAATCGCTAATTAAATGAGTAGCTAACAATTTTTGCACATTCCACTTTATTATGAAGTTTGCAAAATGCATTGTATGTATAAAGAGTTGATGAGAACTCTTTGAAGTAGTTTAAGAAGTTCTGAAGATTTTTTTCAAATTGTAATAAAAAATTTTCAAATTATTAATGTCCTGACAATACATTGTGATCAGCTGAATGCCACTTTGGTGAATAAAAGTACCAATTACTTTCCATAAGAGCAAAATCAGTACATTATTCCAAACCTTTGGCCACAAGTGTATATGTGTGTCATACCAGAGTTCTCACAGATTAATGGCTTCAGGTGACTATGAACTAGATTGGTGCTGACGAATCACATTAAGCTGTACAGACTACACAGAACTGGTCTTCAGCTCTCAATATCCAGTATATTCTCAAAAATATCCAGTGGTAAATAGTACAGGTGGACCCACTTTATATTATATGTGTCTTTAGCTACAGTGTACTTAAGCATTTGATACAATGTATTTATTGTATATATACCTGTTGTTGCATTGTACTCACATTTAAAGTACCTGTAGTTAATTATGTAATCCCCAATCATAATGCTATTACCATAAGTGTGCGCATTTTATTGTTCTTTACACAGTTACCAATGGTGTTGATTTGGCTTGAACATTGGGGTATTGCAGCATGAAGCATTTACAGGTTTGGTATAAAATAATATTGGGGGGGTACTTCAAGTCAAGTCAAGTCAAGTGGTTTTTATTGTCGTTTCAACCATATACAGTTAGTACAGTACACAGCAAAACGAGACAACGTTCCTCCAGGACCATGGTGCTACATAAAAACAACAAAGGACCAACATAGGACCACATGAGACTACACAACGAAATAAAATACCTATATAAACTACCTATATATACCTATATAAAGTGCACGTGCAAACATGTGCAAAAAGTACAGGACAGTACAACAAATTACTGACAATGAACAGGACAATAGACAGTGCAGCGCCGACCAGTACTCAGTAGTGCAAAAAGATGACAGTTTCTAAAATGTAAACATAACATACTATGAGATAGTGTTCTATGCACATAGCAGTTATTGAGGTAGCAGACAGTTATAAAGTGACAGTAATTAAAGTGCAACTCAGGACACGTGTGTGTCAAACCAGTCTCTGAGTATTGAGGAGTCTGATGGCTTGGGGGAAGAAGCTGTTACACAGTCTGGCCGTGAGGGCCCGAATGCTTCGGTACCGCTTGCCAGACGGGAGGAGGGTAAAGAGTTTGTGTGAGGGGTGTGTGGGGTCGACCTCAATGCTGGTTGCTTTGCGGATACAGTGTTTTTTGTAAATGTCTTTGATGGAGGGAAGAGAGACCCCAATGATCTTCTCAGCTGTCCTCACTATCCTCTGCAGGGCTTTGCGGTCCGAAACGGTGCAAGTCCCAAACCAGGCAGTGATGCAGCTGCTCAGGATGCTCTCAATAGTCCCTCTATAGAATGTAGTGAGGATGGGGGTTGGGAGATGTGCTTTCCTCAGCCTTCGAAGAAAGTAGAGACGCTGCTGGGCTTTCTTGGTGATAGAGCTGGTGTTGAGGGACCAGGTGAGGTTCTCCGCCAAGTGAACACCAAGGAATTTGGTGCTTTTGACGATCTCCACAGAGGAGCCGTCGATGTTCAGCGGAGTGTGTTCACCTTGTGCTCTCCTAAAGTCAACAACCATCTCCTTTGTTTTGTCGACATTCAGGGACAGGTTGTTGGCTCTACACCAGTTCGTCAGCCGCTGCACCTCCTCTCTGTATGCTGACTCGTTGTTCTTGCTGATGAGACCCACCACGGTCGTGTCATCGGCGAACTTGATGATGTGATTCGAGCTGTGCATTGCTGAACAGCAGTGGACTGAGCAAACAGCCCTGGGGGGCCCCAGTGCTCAGTGTGGTGGTGGTGGAGATGCTGTTCCCGATCCGGACTGACTGAGGTCTCCCAGTCAGGAAGTCCAGGATCCAGTTGCAGAGGGAGGTGTCCAGGCCCAGCAGGTTCAGCTTTCCAATCAGGTGCTGGGGAATGATTGTGTTGAATGCTGAGCTGAAATCTATGAACAGCATTCGAACGTATGAGTCCTTATTGTCTAGGTGGGTGAGGGCCAGATGGAGGGTTGTGGTGATGGCATCGTCCGTTGAACGGTTTGAACGATACGCAAACTGCAGTGGGTCTAGTGAGGGGGCAGCTGGGTCTTAATCTGCCTCATGACGAGCCTCTCGAAGCACTTCATGATGATGGGTGTAAGTGCGACGGGACGGTAGTCGTTGAGGCAGGACACTGAAGACTTCTTTGGCATGGGGATGATGGTGGTGGCCTTGAAGCACGTTGGAACAACGGCGCTGCTCAGAGAGATGTTGAAGATGTCGGTAAGAACATCTGCTAGCTGGTCTGCACATCCTCTGAGCACTCTGCCAGGAATGTTGTCTGGTCCAGCAGCCTTCCGTGGGTTGACTCTACGTAGAGTTTTCCTCACATCTGCCGTGGTAAGACAGAGCACCTGGTCGTTGGGAGGAGGGGTGGACTTCCTCGCCATCACGCCGTTCTGCACTTCAAACCGAGCGTAGAAGTCGCTCAGCGCATCTGGAAGGGAGGCATCTTTGTCACAGGCAACTGATGTTGTCCTGTAGTTGGTGATGGCCTGGATGCCCTGCCACATGCGCCGCGTGTCACCGCTGTCCTGGAAGTGACTGTGGATTCTCTGGGCGTGTCGCGCTTTGCCTCTCTGATTGCCCGTGACAGTTTGGCCCTAGTTGTTCTTAGGGCTGCCTTATCGCCTGCTCTGAAGGCGGAGTCTCGGGACCTCAGCAGCGTGTGCACCTCCGCAGTCATCCACGGCTTCTGGTTGGAGCGTGTGGTGATGGTCTTGGAGAAAGTGACATCATCAATGCACTTGCTGATGTAGCTGGTCACTGATGCTGTGTATTCCTCCAAGTTGGTAGAATCGCCATATGTTGCAGCCTCCCTGAACATGTGCCAGTCAGTACACTCAAAACAGTCCTGAAGAGCAGAGATGGCTCCTGCTGGCCAGGTTTTCACCTGCTTCTGAAGCGGTTTTGTGCGTCTGACGAGCGGTCTGTATGCTGGAATTAACATAACAGAGATGTGGTCTGAGTAGCCGAGGTGGGGGCGGGCTCCGCCCGGCAGCGCCTGGGATGTTTGTGTAAACAAGATCAAGCGCGTTCAGCCCTCTCGTTGCAAAGTCCACATACTGATGGAATTTAGGGAGCACTGTCTTGAGATTTGCATGGTTAAAATCTCCGGCGACAATAAACAGTCCGTCGGGGTGAGCGTTCTGCAGTTCGCTCATAGCCCCATACAGTTCACAGAGCGCTTCCTTAGCGTTAGCGCTGGGGGAATGTAAACTCCGGTTATGCAAACAGTGGTGAATTCCCGTGGTAGATAAAAGGTCTGCATCTAACAGTCACAAGCTCCAACAGCGATGAACAGTAACTAGAGACTAGCATAGAGTTCTTGCACCATTCCGTGTTGATGTAAACACACAAGCCACCACCGCGAGTCTTACCGCAGAGAGCTGTATTTCTGTCGGCACGAAACGAGGCGAGCCCGTCTAGCTGAATGGCGGCATCCGGAACTCTGTCGCTGAGCCACGTCTCCGTGAAAACAAAGACGCAGCAGTCTCTAAACTCACGCTGCGTAGCCTGCTGGAGTCGGATATAGTCCAGTTTATTGTCCAGGGACCAAACATTTGAGAGCAGGATAGACGGGAGAGCCGGCCGGCTAGGGTTTGTTTTTAGCCTAGCATGGACCCCCGCCCTCTTTCCGCGCTTCCGCTTTCTCGCACACCGCTTACGACGTCCTCTCCCCCAGCCACCGGCATCAGGCGACGCCGAGGGCTGGAGGCCTGGTCTCCGCAGCAAGCCGAGTATGCGTAGCGCCTCCTGCAGGTCATCATGCAGCTTGGTGTTTGCATGAGTCTTATATTTCAGTAGTGTCTGGCGATGGTAGACACGAACACCGGTTGCTCCGATGTCCATGTGTTGCAAAAGTCGGGCTTTTTTAACAAAAATAGCACCATTGTGGATCCGGAGTGGCCGCTGCGTGCTACCGCGCCGCCATCTTGGATACTTGGTATGATTATTAGGGTCGTCGTCCTCTGACGGTTACTATAATCCTCACAGACCACTTAATCATCAGTAAATTAGCCTAAAGCAAGAAAGCCTTGGCATTTACTTTCAAATTTCATTTGATAAATAATTTTTAATTTGTGGTGTATCTCAATTTTGATCTATAAAGAGGCAATGTGAATGGGCTACTAGGAATGTGACTTATGTGAGATACCTAAATAAATGATTGAAAGTGCACGTGAAATATGCGACAGTCCAACATTTCTCTCACGCTCATGCTCTCTCTGGTTGTTTAATGAAGTAATAGCTGGCAGAATTCTCACACACATTTCAGAATTGTTAGCAAATGTCTGGCTGCTTTTAGAGCAAATCTCTCAAGAGATCTTTTGGGAAGGGGCTGATTCATTCTTCCTGTTTACACATTGACATATCCTTCCCTCTTGCACATTTAATTGTAAAAGACTTAAATTCCAGGCTTGTGAGCTTTTTTAGCAGTGTGTCAGCGGTACTGAAGCCGTGAAACAACGTAACCGATAATTAACCTGTAAACAAGAGGTGTTTACAGTTTGAGTGATCCTGCCATGATGGAAATGAATAACTGAAAGTTAATCATCTCACATCGGCTTGACTGAGGAAATAAACAGGACTTTATATGCGGTCTGGAGTCTGATTATTTTACTGACACTTGAAGATGAGTGACACTGCCAGTCTTGTCTCCACAGAGGTAAGCTCTCTCTCTCTGTGTGTGTGTTGCATGCTGGGAGTTGGTGAAAGTGGTGGTGAGAGCTGCTGTATGAAGTGGTGAGAGTTTCTAAATCTTTCTTTTTCCTATTTACTTTTTCTTTTCTTTTCTAGGAAATACATGGTTTAGAAAGCAATTTATAAATTAGTTAAATAGTGGTGATTGTGTGTAGAATGGCATCTCTTGATGAGACGTCGCCATTGTCACTCGTAATGGTGTGTTCCTGAGGATAATGCCATAGTGGAGGATGTGTTGATTGCGGTTGGGGATCAGATTGGCCATGAGAACATTGCATCTGCATCACACATGAATCAAGCAGTCGTTGTGTTTTTAAAGGAACAAAATTTTGTTAATCAGTTAATAGTAACTGGCCTTACCGTTAAAGATGGTTTTGTGCAACTCTCACCGCTATATAAATAGACAACGAAGGTAACAATTTCAAATGTCCCGCCTTTCATACCCAATGATGGGTTGCAACGTGAGTTAGGAAAGTTGTAAGTCCCTTTAAAACTGTCGCACTTGGATGTAAACATCCGGCTCTGAAGCATGTTGCGTCTTTTAGACGGTATGTGTACATGGTGCTAGAATCGCCTGAGAATACACTGGATATTAATTTTCGTGTGAAACATGAGGGAAGATTATATATGGTGTATGCAACTACTGGTAGCATAAGATGTTTCGAATGTGGAGACATCGGACATAAGCGTCTTACGTGTCCACAAGAAAACCGGTACAGAAAACGCGGTAGGATCGGACGATGAGGTCGCAAATAATAGCGCTGAGTTGATGCGGCCCAAGATGAGGTTGTTCCAATTGCTGAGGTGAGTGATGATAATTCAGTTGCTGTGTTACTGGCTGTTGACACTGAAAATTATGTTGCTGTAGCTAACGTGGCCCCTAAGATTAGCGCAACTGAGTTAGTTTCTGAGGTTAATACTGATGATGAAGATGTAGCTAGTACTAGTGGTACTAAACAGTTGGAAAGTGCAATTTATGGAACTGAAAATTCGTATTCAGGCGTCTTGAATAATGAGGAAATGGATGTGGAGGAGGAGCAGTCTGATGATACTGATTCACAAGTTTCTATGTGTGAAAATGATGGTAATTCACAGGGAGTTGTTTTTAACACATCTCAGGCAGGTTCTTTGGGAGATTTCAACAAAGATTCTTTGTATAGTCTGGAACAAATGAATAGTTTTCTGGATGAAACGTATGGTAAACAAATGAACATAAATGCCTTTTTTTCTGATGTAGACAAATTTGTTCACTCTGTTACTTTTTATCAGAGGACTGTTGGAGTTGAGGAACTTAGTGAGAAGAAGCGTTTTCGGCTGAAAAAGCATCTTACCACTATAAGGAAGAATAAAGCAATGAGTAGGAGAAAAAGTAAATCAAAAGATCGCAAATAATCATGCATTAACGGTGTCTTTTCTTTGCTTTCCTTTCATGCTTTGTTCTGTATTTCCCATCTTAATTTTGTGTATGGAGGTTTTGAGGATAGGCTCTATAAATATTAATGGTGGGAGGGATAGTGTACTATTGTCTATGAAACAATTGAACAAAAAATGCTTGATATTATCTTTCTCCAAGAAACTCATAGTGATTTAATGAATGAAGCTGAGTGGAATTTGTGGTGGAAAGGACACAAAATACTTAGTCGTGGTACCAATTTAAGTAGAGGGGTGGGCATCTTTTTCTCTTCAACCATAAGGGTGGATATTATAAGTACAGAGGAACCAGGGAAGAGTCGTTTGTTGGTTGTTAAAGCGCAAATTCAAGGAATGCTTGTGTTCCTGATAAATATTTATGCACCAACTGTGGGACAGGAACGCCTATATTTTCTAAATATGCTTAATAAGAGTCTTAAAAAGTGTTCTAGTGAAGGATGTGTTGTCAATGGTGGAGACTGGAACTGCACTATAAATTTTACAATACACCGTAATACTGAGGAACCTCATATACAGTCCTCAAGCGCTTTGTCAAAACTAATAAAAGAATTCCAGCTCTTAGATATGTGGAGAATTAAACACCCCAATGATAGACAGTATACATGTATTA
Organism: Xyrauchen texanus; assembly: GCF_025860055.1. Taxonomy (NCBI): domain Eukaryota; kingdom Metazoa; phylum Chordata; class Actinopteri; order Cypriniformes; family Catostomidae; genus Xyrauchen; species Xyrauchen texanus. The sequence goes on from NC_068318.1 coordinate 24,602,425, forward strand.
AGGCTTTTAATAATAGAGTTAGTGCTGCCTGATTAGATAGATTCTATGTGTCAAAATATTTTAATAGTAGGGTAATTGAATGTTGCATTTGTCCTGTAGGTTTTTCTGATCAATATTTAGTTATAATGACTATGACCATGTCAAATGTACCTTAAAAATCGGTTTACTGGCATTTTAATGTTAAATTGTTGCAGGATGCTGCTTTTTGTGATAGTTTTCTTTTGGGAAAATTGGAAAAAGAAAAAAAGCTATTTTGAAAACTTGAAACAGTGGTGGGATGTAGGAAAGACTAACTGTAGTAGCAGAATAATAGAGTGAAAAGCAAATTAATTCAAATGGAATTGCAGTTGGTTGATACACATAATTCTGTATTGTACAATGATTTGCAAAAGAAAAAGAAAGAGCTAAGTCTGGTCCTAAATGAGAAAGTAAAGGGGGCCTTGATAAGGTCCCGTTTCATGTCTCTAGCAGAAATGGATGCCCCTACTTCTTTTTTTTTAGCGGAATATAAGGTGGCTCAACAAAAACAAATGCCTTGTCTTAAACTCCCTGATGGGAGGATAACATCTAAGACTATAGAAATGAGAAACCATGCTGTGGATTTTTATTCAAGTCTTTCTGCTGCAGAAAACTGTGAAAATGATGACTGTATGACACAGCTTCTTCAGGGTCTTCCTCAGCTGGACTCTAAATTGAGTCTAAAACTGTCTTGGATGCAAGTATAACATTTAAGGAAATTACTGCTGCTGTGGGACAACTTAGTTCTGGACGATCCCCTGGAATAGATGGACTGCCAGCAGAATTTTATAAAAGGTTTTGGAACTGCATTGGACATTATTTTAATGTTTTATGTGAGTTTATAAGAGATGGTGTTTTACCTACTACCTGTCAATATGCTGTTTTATCATTATTGCCAAAAAAGTGGGATTTAACCTTTTTAAAGAACTGGAGTCCTGTTGCCCTTCTTTCAACAGAATAAATGTTTTTTTTCAAAATGTCTGGCAAATAGATTAAAACATTACTTGGGTTTGGTTGTACACAAGGATCAATCAAGGTTTTTGGTTTTGGTGAAATATTTTTACATTTGATACAGTTATTATATAATGGTGCATCAAGTATGGTTAAGGTAGGGGGGCACTTTGAGTCCACCAATTCCTATTCTAAGGGGTATTATGCAAGGCTGTCCGCTGTCTGGTCAACTATATAGTTTAGCAATTGAGCCGCTGCTTTTTAAACTTCGAGAAAGATTGTCCGGTTTTTATGTGCCTGGGTTTTCTTTAGATTCAAGAATTTCTCTTTCTACGTATGCTGATGATATCACAGTTTTTGTAAATCACACTGAGGATATTAAGTGTTTATCTGAGGTACTCAATCTTTATGAGAAAGGGGAGGTAAAGGGGAGTTGGAGATTCTCCTAAAGTTACCTGGGGACCTTAAGTGGGGTAGAGAGGGACTTAAATTGTTGGGGGTTTTTTGGGGGTCAAATTAATTTCAAAATCTAAATTGGGAGGGTATAGTGGAGAAAGTGTGCAGCAAGTTGTCTAAATGGAAATGGTGGCTACCTCAGTTGTCCTATAGGGGAAGGATTTTAGTGACCAATAATTTGGTTGCTTCCACTCTGTGGCACAAAATAACTGTGTTACAGCCACCTGTTGGACTTATTGAGGAAATTCAAAGGAAACTTGTGAATTTGTTTTGGTCTGGACAACACTGGATTCGTGCTGCTGCTTTATACCTTCCCGTTCAAGAGGGAGGTCAAGGATTGATAGACATTAGATCCAGAATTATGGCTTTCCGGTTAAAAGCAGCTCAGAGATTGTTGTATCACACGGATGTATCATGGCTAGAGACAGCTTCTGCTCTTCTCAGGCAGGTCAGAAGTATGGGATTGGACAAACACTTGTTCTTCATGGAGCTCCAGAATGATGATCGTGTGAATCTTACATCCTTCTATAAGTCAGTGCTGGAGGCATGGAAGGTGTTTACCATTTCACGTTCATCAGATACACATGCTTGATTATGGCTTTTTGAAGAGCCACTTTTTCTCAATGACTTTCTACCTTCAAGACTTATGTCTGGTCCCAGTCTGCATGCATGTCTAACTGCTGCTGGATGCACAAAGTTGGGACATATTCTGAATATAGTCTCAGAGGAATTGAGTAAAAGGACTGGGGTGAGATCTTTGCGGCTACTGAAACAAGCTACTACTGAAATATTCAACTCTCTGCATGTGGATCATAAGAATTTGGCAAATGACTCCATAGTAATTGATCAATGGAGAGAGGGGGTTCCTTTACGTTTTCCCCTCCCTTAATGTAAATATTGCTGTGGGAGAATGGCAAGATGACGAGAAGTGTCTTTTGTCTTTTAAAACCCCTCAGCTTGGAGTTTTCGAAGAAGTGGGGAAAAAAACACTCTATATTTCTTGTGTGAAGGCATCTAATGCTAATCTTTTGAGTGGACTTCCTTCAACAAAATGGACTGATTTTTTTTTTAATTATTTCTTCCCCTAGAGACTGCTGACGGTCCTTATACAAATGCCCAATTGATAAAAGAATGGGTGACCTTCAGTGGAGGATTGTACATGGAGCGATAGCCACAAACAGATACGTGATGCACATTGATCCTTCTGTAGGGGTGGGTTGTCCCTTTTGTACAGATGTTGAAACGGTTTTTCATTTATTTGTACGGTGTGCTCTTTAAATGATTTGTTTTCACTTTTTTTCTCGATGGTTTACTGAAAATGGTGAAGATTTCTCTTTTGAAATGTTTATATGGTCCAAAGGTTACGGAAAATTCAGTTGATTTAACAGAATTTTTTGTCTGGTACAGCAAAACTTGCTATTTGGAAATCTAGAAAAAACAAGTTGTTAGGACAAGGCTCTCTGGATGTGTTGAAAATCTTCAAAGGCTTGGTGGCGGCTCGGCTTAGAATAGAGCATGCCTATTATAAAATGGTTAAATGTGTAGAACTTTTCATGTACATTTGGGGGATAAATGAGGTACTTTGTACAGTAGATGATGATGATGATGATTTAATGCTTGCTTTTTAAAATGTTTTCTTGTTTTTACTTGTAGTATTTTTTTTGTGTGTGTGAGGTTGTAATATTTTTGTGAATACTTTGTTTTAATAAAGGTGTATTAAAATTCAAAAATAAACTCTCTCTCTCTCTCTCTCTCTCTCTCTCTCTTAGTTTTTCTACATTGTGAATAGGTCTGGTTCAGTGAATAGAAATCAAAACAAAGTGAGTTAATAAGCTGTGAAAATATGGTAAAGTAAATTTCTAAGCTGGTTCCACTTAAAGAGAAATCACCAGCAAACTCCCAAGGCCTGAAAGATTTGGGACCTAGTTGTAGCCTATGTTACACCCCTGAAGAAGTGGAAAATAGGCAATTAAAAAACTGGAACACAACACAGTGCTGTTTGCTTGGTGCATAGAAGTGTACTGATTTCAAGTCATTTTCAAATGCATGACATGGACAAACAGGTAAGTATATGTAAATGTAACTCTTTGCAGAACTTGTGCATTAATACATTACCATTTCCTTTAACCCGCTTGACACACTTTTGTTACAAAAGACAATTTCTCACAGTTGACAATATAAACCCATTCAATGGAATGGAAAATTCAATAAATTATATCTACTGTCACCACATGAACTTGAATATTAATGTTGAATAAATCATGAAACTTCTCAAAATGTCAATTGCATCTATTTAGTTTTAAATATACTTTTCCTTAAAGGCTTCTCTTAAACCCAGTGAATAATGAATAATGTGAATGAACCAACACTAGAAAACTGTGATTTTGTACAAAAATGGTTCAAATTGAATTAGAAAGCATTTCACATCTATCACTCTTTGTCTCACTACCTTTGACTTAATGTATAATGCATCATTATCAAACATCACACAATACAATAGAGATATTTGAGTTTCACCCTTGTTTTCCTCTGGTACTAATAATAATATTTTGGCAGCAAGACTAGCAATAACTAGCAATGCTTCTTTTCTAAGTGAATTTAACTTATTATCTTGAATGATATGAAAACAAAAACAATAACTTCTTTGAGCAACAGGTGACTCAGGTTGTTAGAATTTCAAAATGACAAAGAATAATCAACTTTCTGCACCGGAAGAAGGGGAAAATAGGCAATTAAAAGAACCTGTTTTCTTGGCGCATGGCAGTGTATGTATTCCTGAGCACTTGTGATGGGTCGTTCGTGAACGTTGGGAGCTGGCTCGCATATCAGAAGAGCTGAATCTATTTATAAAAAAATATACTAAAAATAAGATATGAATAATCAAAAGATTTTAAATGAAATCCTCCTTTATATTTTTATTTCTTTTTTACGTCATTTGTCTTACTTACACAATACATTTATATATCTACCTCGAAAATGCATTATAGTGTCATTTTATACATTTTCATAGTTAATTAACAACAGCTGGGCTTGAATGCGTGAGCTCACTATCGTGTCACAGGTGATTGATTCATAAGTGTCCCAATGTTCAATGGATTAACACCCTTGCCAGTGCCCGGATGTGTGTTCACGATATACTGAGTTGATAGATGTGGATGAGAAACGAAATCAATATTTTGGTCCTTTTTGCTCTTCTCCATGCCCAGTAGGTGGTGATATGCACAAAGAAAAATACTGTGAAATTGGAGATTGATAGTAAAATGGATTTAAATATTGATCTGTTTCTCACCCACACCTATCATATTGTTTCTGAAGACATGGATTTAACCACTGCAGTCTTATTAATTTTATGCTGCTTTTATGTGCTTTCGGGGTTCAAAAATGTTGGTACCCATTCAGTAGCATTGTGAGGACCAATTTTGAGGACCAGAGCTGAGATATTCTTCAAAAAAAAATTGTGTTCAGCAGAAGAAAGACAGTCATACATATCTGGGATGGCATGAGGGTGAGTAAATGAAGATAGAATTTTCATTTTTAGGGGAACCATTCCTTTAATTCAACTTTCATTTTTCTGAAAAAGATTTAGAGATGATCTAAGTAATGCAGGAAGCCAAGCTTTCTTTTTTTTATTATAATTTTTTAATTCTTCTTTTACAGAAGGAGCATGACCTATGAGGGTTTTTATTCACACTCATCGCTATCTTCACTCTCTCTCATGAAGATGATGCACTTTCTGAGCTAGAAAATACATTTCTTCATCTTTGGCATTAATATTGGGGAGCAATAGACTAGTCACCTGACCTCAAATACAGAACTGAGAAAGATAAGAAGTCCAGTGTTCTCAGCTGTTTCTGATCCTCACTTCCTCCCAACAGAGCCAAAGGAAACACCCAGAATGCTAGCCAGCTGGAGAACAAGAATAACAACCTTGTGTCAACATCCCAGAGCAGGACTGCTGTGTTATACAGTCGAAGTCAGAAGTTTACATACATTTACGTGGGGGTGCATGACACAAATAATTTTTCCAACCGCTCAGGAAGGAAATACATTCTGTCTCCTACAGATGAATGTGGTTTGGTGCGAAAAGTGCAAATCAATCCCAGAACAACAGCAAAGGACCTTGTGAAGATGGAGAAAACAGGTAGACAAGTATCTATATCCACAGTAAAACAAGTCCTATATCGCCATAACCTGAAAGGCTGCTCTACTCATAACCTGAAAGGAAAATTATGTATATATATATTGAAGCAACATCTCAAGACATCAGCCAGGAAATTGAAGCTCGGTTGCAAATGGATCTTCCAAATGGACAATGACCCCAAGCATACCTCCAAAGTTGTGGCAAAATGGCTTAAGGACAACAAAATCAAGGCACTGAAGTGGCCATCACAAAGCCCTGACCTCAATCCTGAAAAAGTATGTGCGAGCAAGGAGGCCTCAGTTACATGAGTTCTGTCTGGAGGAATGGACCAAAATTCCAGCAACTTATTGTGTTTGACCTAAGTTAAACAATTTAAAGGTGATGGCACCAAATACTAACAAAGAGTAAACTTCTGAACCACTTGGAATGTAATGAAAGAAAAAAAGATTAAAAAAATAATTCTCTTTACTATTATTCTGACATTTCACATTGTTAAAATAAAGTAGACATCCTAACTGACCTAAGACAGGGAATGTTTTCTACGATTAAATGTTAGGCTAAGGTGTATGCAAACTTCTTACTTCAACTGTATATATATATGATGACCCAAATAAACATCACAATTTTCAGGGAAAACTGATTCTAGATTATTTGTGATTCCCTGCTGGTGTTTGGCTTTCAGATAAAGCAATGTCTGACTTTTAGTTATTTATAGATAACAGACAAAATTCCTTACTGCCTTTTAATAGAGACTGTAGGTTTAGACTTGCATGGCATGTCATGCTTATGGCCCATAAATCCTGTTCTGGCACACAAACTGGCACTCGCTTGGGCAAATGATTTACTTTTATTTCGTATATATAAATATAAAATAAAAAAGTTGCAAAAGAATACTCATGTATACAGTCAGCTCTTAATGGAAATAGCCTCTGCCGTGTACCGCATTATAATTTTTGGCCTCTGTTTTAAGTAATCTGGTGCAATGGATGGGTTTGCTTATGGCCTTAATTTCTGTGTTTTAGCATTTTGGCTGACAATCTTGTGTCTCCTCAACTTTTAAACCATGGTACACTCTGAGTTTTTCCGTCTTGACAATTTATAGTAAGCCGTCTCAGCCTGGCCACTTTTCTTCCTCCATCCCCCTGTCTGTCCTTTTCTCTTTCTTTGTCCCTGAAGATCCTATGAAAACATTCTTCTACAATATTTTCATCTTCTCTTTCTCTCATAAACTGAGGCATCATACTGTCTCTAAAACTGCTACCACTATTTTGTCTGTGATTTTGTGCGTGCATCTATTGATTAATCTCAATCTTAACCAATAACAGATCAGCTTTACCTATTTTCAAGCATAGTGTGTGCATGAAAAGGGTCTTTATCTCAGGCTCCATTAAAAGACTGGTAAGACTTGACACAGAGAGGATACGATATATTTTACTACAGCAATAACTTTGATTGACAAACAAGTAAATCCATAATGTAAATGCAGATTTTTTTGCTTCATGGCCCAAAGAGTATTTGGACACTCAACCACATGTATGAATGTCATTGCATTAGATAACAAAAAATAAATAAATGACATTTATTATATCGAAAAATAGAGCAAGCAACACTTTGAGTGCAAGAAACATTTCACAAGTTTGCTTGATTTAAATTATTAAAAACAATACATATACTGCTCACAACTTTGAAAAAACATTTCCATATAATGTGATGAACTATTGTGGTTACTTTGCTAGAACAACTGTATGAACTTAAAGGAAAACTTCATTCAGAAAAGTTAATTCTCTCATCATTTTCTCACCCTCATACCATCCCAGATGTGTATGAGATTCTTTCTTCAGCAGAACACAATTGAAGATTTTTAGCAGGATAGCTCTGCTCTGTAGTTTCATAGAATGCAAGTGACCAAAACTTCGAAGCTCCAAAAAGCACATAAATCAGCCTAAAATTCAGTGCACAATACTCCAGTGGTTTAATCCATGTATTTTGAAGCAATCCAATCACGTTTTTGGTGAGAACAAACCATAACTCCTTTTTCACTATAAATCTTGACTTGAGTAGTCTCCTTTTTAATCATGACTTCAATCTCGATTACACTTCCTAGCACCATCTAGAGCTGTGTGCATGCATCAAGCACTAGGAAGTGTAATCGAACTTGAAATCGTGATCATACCTAGAGACAAAATGGCAAAATGTACAGTGAAAAAAAGTTACATTTTAGAATTTTTCACCCAAAACTGATTGGATCGCTTTAGAAGACTAATTTCAAACACTGGATTAAAACACTGGAGACATATGGATTACTTTTATGCTGCCTTAATGTGCTTTTTGGTCACCACTAACATTGTATGGACCAAAAGAGCTGAGATATTCTTCTTAAAATCTTTGTTTTTGTTCTGCAGAAGAAAGAAAGTCATACGCATGGCTTGAGGGTGAATAAATTATGAGAGAATTTTCATTTTTGGGTGAACCATTAATTTAAGGGGAACTGACTCCAAACAACAATTAAAAAATCACCTTGGGTCCGGTTAAAAAAGTAATTGCAAAAATGGCTAAGAAAGGATAGTTCTTGGGAAAAGCATTATTCGTTTGCATGCCAATTGGTTTGATACAGTAAGCTGTATCTAATGCAATGACATTAATACATTTTAACCTTACTTTTGGGTGTCACTGTACCTTAATTTGCAAAACCTCTAGTTTTGTCAGTAAATCATGCATGCTCATTGTCTCATTCTTTAATAAGCAGTGATGCTATTGTGTCCCTGTTTTTCTTATCCTTAAGAAACTAATTTGGAAATAATTCACACTGGGAATGGCCTAAACGTGTGAGCAGCCACAACCCACCTGGTCAGTCTGGGCAATATCCATCTCAGCTTTTCTATTACTTTGATACCTCTTACTAAAGGTAATTGGGTCTTGAATGTCCACTTACAAAAATCAACATATTATATAAGAGATAATATACAAGATTTATCCTGTATTTAAAATGAAATAACAGTTTAAACATATATGCTAGCACAAACATATACACATAGACATGTTTTGTGCAAATACATTCTGCTTATTTACACGTTTTCTTCCTCCCCAAAAATATTTTTAATTTTTTAATTTTTCATGCAAAAATCATGGACATATCTTGCTATGACATGTAGGCATCTTGACTCTGTCCAAGGAACTGAATTTGCCAATTTCATTTGTAATTTTTTTTATTCATTCCATAGCATCAATTCACCTTGGCCCGATCAAAGGATTCCACTATCTGAACTTGCCTGTGTCATCCACTCCATTCCATCCATCCCTTTCAATTCCAGTCCACTCAGTCACATCCCATTCCATCCCATCCCATTCCATCCAATCCATCCATCCATCCATCCATCCATCCATCCATGCATCCATTCATCCATTCATCTATCCATTTCCATTCATCAATCCCTTTCCATTCCATCCATCCATCCATTCTATTCTATTCCACCCAATCCCATCCATCCATTCTATTCTATTCCACCCAATCCCATCCATCCATCCATCAATTCTATTCTATTCCACCCAATCCCATCCGTCCATCCATCCATTCTATTCTATTCCACCCAATCCCATCCATCCATCCATTCCATTCTATTCTATTCCACCCAATCCCATCCATCCTTCCATTCTATTCCACCCAATCCCATCCATCCATCAATTCTATTCTGTTCCACCCAATCCCATCCATCCATTCTATTCTATACTATTCCACCCAATCCCAGCCATCCATTCTATTCTATTCCACCCAATCCCATCCGTCCATCAATTTTATTCCACCCAATCCCATCCATCCATCCATCCATCCATCCATCCATCCATCCATCCATCCATCCTATTCCACCCAGTCCCATCCATCCATCCATTCTATACTATTCCACCCAATCCCATCCATCCATCCATCCATTCTATTCTATACTATTCCACCCAATCCCATCCATCCATCCATCCATCCATTCTATTCTATTCCACCCAATCCCATCCGTCCATCAATTTTATTCCATCCCATCCATCCATCCATCCATCCATCCATCCATCCATCCATCCATCCATCCATCCAGTCCATCCATCCATCCATTCTATTCCACCCAATCCCATCCATCCATTCTATTCTATTCTATTCTATTCTATTCTATTCCACTCCAATCCCAGTCCATCCATCCATCGCCACTCCATTCCATTTTTATCAGTACAGCATATTTATCCAATTTAACTGTCTTTCAGAATAAACACAGATTGACCTTGAAGATAGTGAGGTACTACAGAACGTCACTGTTGATGGTCCAGGGACCCAGTCGCACCATTGTGTCATCACCACCAGATTATATTACACCGCTGTGAAAAAATGTGTACTCTTGATGAATTTCCAATCACCAAGCCCACAAAGCTTACTCATGGAAACTCTCTCAGACATATTCAACACAGAACTTTCCAAGCCTAATGGCAGTTAAAAACCCCATATCATATGTACCAAATGTAATGTTACAATGACAAAAACACTGCAGACTTGTTTTATTGCATTATTAATGATTAAATCTCACTTTCATGTCTAAATCTCACCAGAGGTCATAGTTATAAGGAGAGGTCAAATATTTGATGTTGCAATTTCTTATTCAGTTGCTCAGCTGGTTTTGGAGATATAACCATGTTTGCTTACAGCCTCAGAGAGAAATCAAAACAAGCAATGGCAATGAATGACTTCCTGTAAGTTGATACCACTCAGACCTGACATACCACAGGAATAACATCTCTTGCCACTTTCTTTCTGTCTTGTACTGGCTAAGTTTGATTTTCATCATAAGTTGAACACAGTCTCTAAACAAACTCTCTTTCTCTCTTTTTTCATTATTTCTCTCTCTTCCTTTCTACATTTCTGATCAGAGTGATATGAGGCCACACAATTTTTATTTGACTACAGACTCCCAGAGAATGTTATATTTAATAGTTGAAAGATCACACACCCCTCCTCATCCTCTCTCTCAATCTCTGTCTCATTCTCTTACTCTACTCCTCAAGACTCTTGCCTCTTTTTGTTTTTCTTAATGCCCCTAGTTTACCCCATTGAATGAAAGTTCTGTCATCATTTACTCATCCTAATGTTGTTCTAAACTTGTATGACATTCTTTCTTATGTGGAACAAAAAGCTGCTCTTTTCCATACAATGAGAGTAGCAACATTTTCAGTGAAGAATTACTTAATTTTCTGTTCCTTTCACAATGGTATCGTATGGCTTCAGAAGACTTGGTATATATCACACAAGTTGTAAGGATGATACATTTGTTACTTTTTTTGTCCTTTTTGGAACTTGACAGCCCTTGGTCCCATCTGCTTTCATTGAATGTAAGAGAGCAGCTCGGACATTCTGCTAAACATTTCCTTTGCTGTTCCACAGAAGAAAGGAAATTTATGGGTTTGGAACAACATGAGGTTAAGTAAATGATGGCAGAATTTTCATTTTTAAGGGTCGGCAAATAATTTGAGACCTGAAGTGCTCACTGACAACTTCCATTCATATTATACACATTACAGAGAGATAGATTGACAGTAACAGTATTTCAGAATGGACATTCTCAAGATTGCTTGATGTTTCATGCATCCCTACCAGGCATGATCAAGCATTCATAATGATTCACTCATCATGTTGTGTTTTATCTGTTTGCCTCTGTGTTCAACCCCCACCTGCATCTTCACAGTGTAAACATGATAAAAAGACAGAATGGCGCATCTGGTAACCATCTAATGTAATTATGAAGGAATTAGAAATGAATCTATATATTTTTGTGTTTATATGTGGCTATATGTGTGTATGAATATGGAGATGTCAATGTTTAAATCCGTTGTAACATTGTAGCCGAGGTCTGGAAGTAATCAGAGTTGCCGGGCAGTGCTCCAGCTCCAGCTACCCAACCCCATGATGATTCTAAGAGAGAGATGGAGTACAGAGTGCCCACCGGGCAGCAGGGGGAGTGTCTGTCTTTCCCTCTCTTCCCCCTTCCTCCACCCAGCAGCACACTGTTACACTGAAGGAACTTTACAATGGAAAATATGCCAAGGAACTCTCCAGGTCAGGGATTTAATGTGAGGTCAAGCAGAAGACTTGGAACCAGACAAACACTCTTACGTAATACACACATACACTTGTTATGATTGGCCTATAGAATGTGACAGTTGAAAAGGGCAGACAAGTCAACAGTTCTGTCTGTAGAGCTTGTTAATGATTATAATTCACCCCAAAATTCTGTCAACATTTAAACACCCTCATGTGTTTCTGAACCTGTAGCCTATGACTTCCTTTCTTCAATGGAACATGAAAGGAGATGTTAGGCAGAATGTTAGTCTCAGTCACCAATGGTGAGTGGGACACATAACAGCCTAACATCTCCTTTTGTGTTCTACTGAAAAAAGGAAGTTACGGGTTTGGAACATATGAGGTTGGGTAAATAATGTCCATTTTCAGAAAGAAAATTTACCAAAAAATTCAAGTGATTTTTTCTTCTCTTGGCTAGTAAATATGTTTAACTCCCAGTGAAAGAGGGTGGTATATGTAATTGTTACCAGACTTTAAATGTATGCGTCATAGTTACAGTAAGGCAGATTTCTTTCTGTCTGAGTAAGGTTTTAATTTGAGTTACAACAGGGGTATGACTTCAGTTATCCTGATTAAACTTGTAGGATGCTTTAGAAATCAAAAACTGAGTCAGAAAATGAAATCCAGTCAGACATTCCCTAACCTCCCTCTATCTGTTGTGAAGTTTTGTGGGCAGTTCACACAGAAAACGTTATTGCACTAAAAAAGAAAGCTAGACGTGTCTCCATGAATAGGCAGAAGAATGCATGTGTCACGCAATTTGTTTTACAGTATACGTTCTTTTTAACTTGACATGGCGTCTAAAAACGCGGCGCTCCTGAGCGTTACGCTAAGTTCCATTAAAGCGCGTTCTCTATCAGCACATTGGAGATAAAAGCTGAACATTTAAGCGCGTCCCCGCTGAGAGGAGGAGTGTCCGCAGACACGGCCAAAGTCTTGCCGCACTCAACATCGCGTCTGTCCTCTTTGTCATGCAAAACTGGCTGGACAGAGAGACAGGACCGACCGCGCATCATCCTCCCGAGGCTTCTTCAATGGGACACTAAACAAAGGTTAGTATTATTGCTGCGAATATTGACTGAGCTATAGTTTTCTTTAGAGTTTAACTTTGGAATTTGAATGTTCAAGGCGTCCGACAGCGATGGGTTATACGTTTTGAACCGTTATATGGTTTTGTTCGTTTGAAAAGTAGTCTAAAGTGTTGTTCATGGACACGGGATGGAACTTTAGACTGACAAACACACCGTGACAACAATCAATGTTGTTTACATTGAGATGCTGTGCGCGTGCGGTTGTTTGCTTTTGCGCTGGGCGGCTCACGCGAGCACATCGCTGATATTTAACCCTGCTTTAATCCCTGTATATTAAAGCAATTATTGAAGACAGAAAACAGTCTGAGTATTATAGTGCTTATTCAGCCTCTTCAATTGGTACTTTTCTGCTTGATTTAAATGTGCACGCTTTAATTCTGGTATATTTGAAATCAGATGGCCGATTTAATGCATTTTTATGTAACCACGTATGCATGCCCGAACTATGTATTCTATTCTATTCTATTCTATTCTATTCTATTATGTTGTGTTCTATTCTGTTATGTTCTGTTATACTTTATTCTCTTCTATTCTGTTGTGCTCTACTGTATTGTAACTGTACTGCTCTGCTGTACTTTATTTTCTGTTCTGTTCTATTTTATTCTGTTGTGTTCTATTCTGTTCTGTTATGCTCTAGTCTGTTCTGTTGAGTTCTATCTGTTCTGTTCTGTTCTATTCTGCTCTATTCTGTTCTATTTTGTTGTGTTCTGTTCTGTTCTATTCTGCTCTATTCTGTTCTAATCTGTTCTGTTGTTTTCTATTCTATTCTGTTCTTTTCTATTCTTTTGTGTTCAATTCTATTTTGTTATGTTGTTCTCTATTCTCATTCTCATCTATATTCTCATCTATTCTACTCTATTTTATTCTATATGGTAGGCCTGCCCCTAACAGTAACTACAATGAACTGATAACCTGATTACTTGAAAACTTAGTGTCATCAAAAACAATCACAAAAAGATTCTTACATTATTTTAAAGATATCATACATTTATAATGGTTTTTACAACTGTTACAAAAATGCATAACTATGGTAGTTTTGGAGAAACCCATAGTTACAAATATAACATTTTGTGAGGGGTGACTGGGGGAAGAAGGGTGTGGATGATTTCCCAGAGTATTGGGCTTAACATGCAGTTATAGACTCAAAATAGAAAAAAAATAACTAAAATCAATTTCATCAGCATGGTGTTTTTTTTGTTGTTTAAACAGGCTTTATCAGTTTGGCAGGAGCCACGTGCTGAAAGCTTGACAAGTGCTGCAAATCATTAGACAGGGAATGACTGTGGTTCATAGTCCCAACCCAGAGCTGGAAATCCCACAGTTTAGCAAAACGCATTTTGTCTTTTCCCAAGGGTTTAAACTTAAACAAGCTGTTAAAACTTCAGAAAGGAGTGATTACACTACACATGAAAGCGTTATTGAGACATGTAGTTTGTGAGTGTACTCTCCTTCAATCTGGGGCAATGCTGTTTAAATGATGTGGGAGGGACGGTTACCATATGTTAGAGTGCTTGTATCAGCCAGTGATAGAGAGAGTGTGAGAGACACATTGCAACAGACTCAATTGAATTTGACACATCCAAAAAAAGCCTGAGCCATAATTACATATCATAACAATTCAGCTGATATACCTTCATCATCTCTTTCCAAATAAAAGCATTTTTTTTATTATTTCAAAATGACTGGTATGAAAATCCACAGTATTTGTGGATATGATTATTAACATATGAGGCACGATTTAGAAAACTGGCCCCTTTGCTGGCTTTGAGGAAAACCAAAGCTTTGTCAGGTGGCTAGAGATGGTGAACTCATGGTGAAGGATTGTGTCGCTGAAAGCGTAAAACGACACCCCACTTCCTGAACAGTCTCCTCATAGGCAGCCATAGACTGCAGGAGTGGGCTTTCTTAGGAGATGTGTGTGTGTGTGTGTGTGTGTATGTGAGTGTGTATTTATCACTTTGTGGGGACCAAATGTCCCCATAAGGATAGTAAAACCCGAAATTTTTGACCTTGTGGGGACATTTTGTCGGTCCCCATGAGGAAAACAGCTTATAAATCATACTAAATTATGTTTTTTGAAAATGTAAAAATGCAGAATGTTTTCTGTGAGGGTTAGGTTTAGGGGTAGGGTTAGGTTTAGGGGATAGAATATATAGTTTGTACAGTATAAAAACCATTATGTCTATGGAAAGTCCCCATAAAACATGGAAACACAACATGTGTGTGTGTGTGTGTGTGTGTGTGTGTGTGTGTTTATGCAGTATGTTTCAGGAAAACCCGGCAAATCGAACACGTCTCCCCTAGAGTTTTAGAAGTTATCTCAACAATGAGCAAGTTTACATGCACAATCTTTCAACACTTAGTAAGCCAACAATGTCCTTTTCAGGTTAAGGTCATAAACGGTTTAAAAAATGATTTGCCTAGACACCAAAGTCTGCAGTGTAAAGTTTGATTCCATTCAATCTCAAAATATTTCTCGTAAAAAAGAAAAAGAAAGAAAAGTATCACTGATCACATTAATTGTATAGCTCTATTCTCTTACTCTATGGAAACAAGTGCTATTTGCTTCTAGTTTTATTTCTCCAAAGGAATTTTAAGAGAAACACATTTGACATTTGAGACTCTGTTGAGATCTCCCATAAAATTTTCCTCTATGTTTCTCTCTATCACATACACATGCATAGTCTCAGTAGTGAAAAGAGAAGAGAGAGGAGAAAGATGTATGAGACAGACTAAAAGAAAGAAGGAGAGAGAGGGAATGTGTCCCAGGCTTAAGGGGAAAATCAGTCTTGTGGATTTAAGTCCCCTGAAAGACTCAGTGGACTTTGCTTCAGAAGAGACTTCAAAATGGTTCTGAAATCTGAGCTCTTTTTGCTCTGTTTTTTCACTTAATCAAGACTCTCTCTCTCTCTCTCTCACTCTCTCGCTCTCTCTCTCTCTCTCTCTCTCTCTCTCTCTTTTCCTGGATTGTTAAAGGAATAGTTCACCCCAAAATGAAATTCTATCATCATTTACTCACCCTCATGCCATTCCAGATGTGTACATTCTTTCTTCAGCAGAACAGAGTCAAAAAAGGACTTACATTTTGATCTTTTTCTCACCCACACCTATCATGTCACTTCTGAAGACATGGATTTAACCACTGGAGTCTTATAGATTACCTCAGTATCCTTTATGTCCTTTTATTATCCTGATTTTTTGGAGCTACAAAGGTCTGATCACCATTAATTTTTGTATGGACCTACTGAGCTGAGATATTCTTCTAAAAGTCTTTGTTTGTGTTCTGTTAATATAGTACACATCTGGGATGGCATGAGGGTGAGTAAATATGAATGTTTATTTTTGGGTGAACTATCACTTGGGATTCATTTTAAGATTTAAAGCAAAGCTTTTTCTTCAAACTTTCATTACATATCTATTTGGAATACTACAGTTTCATGCAACTTTATTCAGTCATAACTCTAATGCTAGAGTAATTGTGTATCATACTTTGTTGGCTTGTATGTCTGAGCTCATGATTTATTAATGCTTTATTTCCTTTCAGAGCCTTGGACGAAATGTCTTTATTTTAAACATGACTGTGTGTGATTTGGTTCTCCACAGGGTGCACTCTTTGTCTGGGCAGATCCTTTTTCCATTTCAACCACCCAGAAGAGGCGAATCGCATAAAGAACATGCTGCCAAAGAAGACTGCAGGGCCAGCGCTGTCCTTCAATACGGGTGAGATATCTTCTTCCACCTTCTCCAAGTCAGCTCTTGGTAGGATCCATTCTTCTGTTTTCACATAAACAAAGTGACTTGCCTGCAGCCTAATTGGTTCCTTCCGTTGTTATGCCACAGACTGTTTTATTCACAGGAAGAGCGCAGTTCAGTGCCATCTGTTGTGTTCGTCTTTGCCGTTTTGTGTTGGATTGTTTATTAAACATGTAAATATTCAGTAATGTATTATAATTTTTTTAAATAAATAAAACAGAAATTTAAAAAGAGTATGCCATGGTGTGGGTAACAAGGTTGCGAGTAGGGTTGCAAATCTAGCCTAAATTTAGCTATCTTTTATTAGCGGCTCGCTATTTTAGGACCAAGTATTGGTTTATAGTTATTGGCAGGGTTGGGAGGGTTACTTTTGAAATGTATTCCACTACAGATTACAGAACACATGCTGTAAAATGTAATTTGTAACAGTTGCTACTTTTCATGCTGTGTTAGTTTTATGCTAGATAATAGTTTATCTAATATATCATATAGAACTTACAACAAAAACATTGGATTTGTGACTCTAATGATTTACGAAGAAAGACAAAGGGCACCAAAATATATAACATTTGTGAAAAGTCTCTCTTCTCCTTCTCTGTTGGCTTTGTGTTGGCTGAGAGGCCTTTGAATAATACAAAACGTCATCATTACCACCATGAACCCACAACTGTACAAATTGCCATGTTACGTTGTAAATAAATGACAATGTTAAATCCCATCCATATGGCTCAAGGTCAACCACTTAGCTAAAATGATTAACAACCCAAAACCAAGATAAACATTCTGGAGTACAGGTGGTCTGCACACACATAGCTGTATGTGTGTGTTCACTGAAAG
Source organism: Xyrauchen texanus (assembly GCF_025860055.1). Taxonomy (NCBI): domain Eukaryota; kingdom Metazoa; phylum Chordata; class Actinopteri; order Cypriniformes; family Catostomidae; genus Xyrauchen; species Xyrauchen texanus. The sequence goes on from NC_068318.1 coordinate 24,619,781, forward strand.
GGACCTCTATTGCTCCCACAAATCACGTTCTGGTTGAGGAGGAGTTCTGACCAGATCCCTTTTCTCTGCTCCAGTGCCAAAAACTACAAACCCATTCTGGCTTTGGTTCTTCCATTTTTAGAGGGCCTTTTTTCCTTTAAACTGAAGGCATCCATATTTGTGTGGGCTAATATTTGTCTCAGAAAGGCTTCTAAACTTTATAGTATGCAATCAACACAAGCTGAGTTTATGTGACCCTTGGATGTCCTCAGCAAAGCCTAAAAATTAGCCAGAGCATATGTCTAATTCCTATGTTTATCTTATGAGATTTCACAAATCTGTGTTTACGTGTGTCCAATACAACCTGTGCAAACAATGAGCTTTTGTATTAGTACAACAAGACCGCATGAAGGGTTTGTCATGCTACAACACTTGATTAGTTCCAGCTAAACGCATAACTGCCTGGCCATCTCCCTGGGGAAATGTATGTCTCCATTGAAGTTGCCTACAGATGTTTTAGTTAGTTCTTTTTTGTGAAACCTACATAGCATTACATTTAGCCCTATGTAAATGTTGGCTAATCAGAAACATTCATCATTCATTAGTATTTCTCCATTAGATATCAGGCAAATTCATCACCTGATTTATTCAACGCATTTCGAGGTAAGCGTTAAAGAGGTCACATCATGCTTTTTACAGCCTGATGCCATTTAAACATGTCACTGTGATTAATGTGTTATGCGGTTCCTTACACATATCGCAGCAGTTCTGCGATGAAATGTCCATTTGTGGAGCTAAAAGAGAGTTAAATTTCCTCTCAAACAAATGGTTTTAAAGTTAATGCTCTATCAAGTTTTAAAACAACAAAATCTACCTCCCCACCCTAAACCTTAAATCTAATCCTCAAAGTTAGTTTCATAAAAAGCAAATGTGATATAAAAACACAATTGCTGCAGCAACCATGTAATATTTCTGTGGCTTCTCTGACACTTTCGGCTCATGTGTCGAATTGTGTGCTCTTCAGGACTTGTACTCCAGTCCTTTGCATCTCCGGTCTTTTGGATATGTAATGCAAACATCAAAATGAATCGGCTTACTGTCATATACTATGTAGTAAAAGTATTTAGGTGTCATAAAATAGCATTGTGTGTGGAACATGACAAAAGGACGAAATGTGTTTATGAACTGATTGTCTGCCGCTATTCTCAAGAAATAAATGTAATTGTTGTTGAGCACCTCTATAGTGTTCATTTCACCAGGAATGTGACACAATACGTACCACGTAAAAATAATTTAGCAAAAATGTATAAAGAATAGTAACGTGATTCTATGTGGACAAAGTTCGCTTAGAATCTTAGTCAAGGCCATAATTTAGTTTCTCAGAACCATTTTACACATTCTCTCGTCTTAGACATTTATTGCTTCTGTGCCTTTAAGACTTACAATCTATGGAAACACTCTCTTCACTTGTGCAATGAGTAACAGCAGTTTGTTGCACTTACACATGAGATGTGAGTTGTGGAAGATCCTACAGAGCCGCTTTAGCAGATTAGTTTTAGAAATGTTCTTATTGAACTTTGCAGGATGTTCTGAAAGTTACAGTTTTTTATCATAGCTAATGGAACACATATTTCTAATTTAAAACACCTTTAATGATAAATATTATGTTTCCTTTTAGATGCAACAAAGCTTCATTCCAATGGTGGCTCATTGGGTGGACCCATTGTCAATGGCACTCGCTCGAAGGCGGAGCTTCGGGAGTTGATGGAGAGCTTACAGCGCAGGAAATCCACTCTGGAGGCCAGATTGAAGGCCAATTCAGACCGTGGCTACCTCACTTTATCCCCACCCCCTAGTCCCCAGTCAGCTTCCTCCTATCTACAGGAGCGTCCACAACTTTCCATCAGAGTCCCCTCTCCTTACACGCCCACCAGTAGCCTGAGCATGCCACCATCCCCACACCTGTCGGAGCGCCCCATAAGTTCAGTCCCAAGCCAACCTTGCGCACAACACCAATCACAGGACAGCCTGTTGCTTTGCCACTCTTCTGAAGTTTACCATCCAAATACTACCACCTCACTCCTCTCCATGTGGAAAGTTTCCTCTTCTTCCTGCATGACCAATGCTCTTCCTCCATCTCATCGAGGTCCAAGTGGGGCAGCTAGCATGCCCTCCAGCCCTCGCTTGGGACGTAGGCTGAAATTGCGAGAGGGGGAGTCTGCCATGGAACCATTGCTCCGGCAGAGAAAATACTCCTCCGGCTCACTAAATGGCCTAGGTGGGCATAGTCGTTCTTTGCCCAGGCTGTATCGAGGGGATGCTCCAATGCTTTCTTTGCCACCACGCCGCACTACCAAGCCACGCTGCAGCCTTCCTTCATCAGAGAAACCACCAGATGTGACCGTGATAGCCAACATGCCTGGCAGTCCTCGCAGGGCCAGCCTCTGTTCCGTGGGCTCTGCGCCGTGTTTGGACCAGGGAGTTAGGGAAAGGCGGCTTTCATTTGGTAAAGGAGGGCTGGGACCAGGCATGGGGCAGAGGAGAGGCAGTATCAGTTCGCTCAGTGGAAAAGAAGAGCTCAGAGATTATCATCAGAGACAAAGAGATGAGAGACTGAGAGAACAGGAAGTGGAAAGACTGGTAAGGAAATCTGCACTTCACTAGAGAAACACTTAGGGGCATTCACACAAGGCACACTTCATCAGATAAATTTTAAGGGGAGGAGACAGACCACTTGTAAATAGATGATTGGGTAAATATGTCTTACTCTCGCCTAGTTAATGGAGCCAATCACCTTTTTGATAGAGGCATTGCAATGCTCAATATGGCGGCTGTAGAAATGGAAGTCACGCCTTACAGTTACAAGAGCCAATGTGCATGCATATTAGCTAGACTACAATGAAAAATGAATTTTTTGCATGATTTAAATGTGCCCTATTTGAACGGCCCCTTAAACCCTCATACAGACTCTCTAAGGGAGTTCTTTTTGTGAATATTGTAGAATGTTTATGTAAAATTGTGAGTTCTCTGCCTGGAAATCAACACTTTTGTTTTCAGTTTGCATCATTTGAGGCAGTGATGAGACTTGAAAGTGTCTTACAGGCCTTTGAGCTGTATTTTGTGCTTGGATTTGAACATTTTAAGAGAGGATCACTGGATTTTTCACACTCTTTCATGGAAGAGTTTTTAAGTGACACACAGAGCTCACACTGTGTGTCCATGAGCCAGCTGGTAAAGTTTTTGCATTACAGTTTGTTGTTTATGAGAACCTGAAATGTGTTGTTGGATATTTTAGCTTTTATTTACAGTTAATGTTGCCTCTAGGCCACATGATAACATTGTGCTAAAACACTGCAACTCTAGTCAAACCATCTGATCTGACCGCAGGGGCATGTGCAGCAAACGTGTGTTTGTCTGTGTGTAGCTAAATTAGTGCCAGGGCCAAATACCACAACTCACTGCTAAAGAGGCCTCAAACCTAAATAAAACAAATGTAAACAGTCTTTTTAATGAACATATCTAATGTTTCAAAAAATAACTTGAATCTATTGGGTAAGCTAATTTTATTTATAAGATCACTTTACATGTACAGTGGGTTCCTAAAGTGGTCTGAGACCACTTGTAAAAATGCTTTTATCAGCATAAAAATTTGAATAAAAAGGCTGAATTGAAAAATGTACATTTACATTATAAGATTTTTTAATATTTGGTATGCCAAATCCCATAAAAAATCCCATATTTGAAATATGGTTTCAGACAGTTGCACCCCACTGTATGCAATGCTGGGTAGTAATGTGTTAGATTTAATGTAGATTAAGTAATCAGGATCTAAAAATCAAGTATTTGTATTTAGATTATTTAAATAAAAAAATGCTCATAATCAGAGTACATTTACTTTTTTTTGAATACATGTATGCATATTAATCAGCCAATGGCAGTCAATTGTTCATTTGTTGATCCCACTTATTCTTATTCTTTTTAAATATCCATTTTTCATTCTAAATCAGCCTACAGCTGATATAAATTTAGTACGTTTTCAAGTGTTTTCTAATGTGGGGAGTGAGGGGGGAATTGGAACCATACTAGACAGTAGCCATTATTACACTAAAGATGGAGCAGTTATAAATGCCAAACCAATTGGATTAGTGTAAAGTTTGTTTTAGTTGCACAAATAGTTTTTGTATTCGGTTTTAAAATGTTTCAATGTACATGAATGCGCTTTTGTGACTGTTTGCTTTGTGACTTTGATTCAGATAAAACTGGACTGACCTTATCACACATAGATGGTTCTGGTGTAATACAGTTTTAAGTGCCCTTTTTAAAGGGATAGTTCATCCAAAAATGAAAGTTATCTCATGATATTCCAGGTGTGTATGACTGTCTTTCTTGTGTGACACATTTATGAAGAAAATTTGAAAAATATAATAAAAATATAATATATCACATTAGGTCCTTAAAATACAAGTGGATGGTGATTCGACTTTTGAAGCTCAGACAGTCTGCATAAATGTCATCCATACAATTCCAGCTGTTAAATGAATGTCTTCTAAAGTGACACGATTGCTTTTGGTGCGAAAAGATAAATATGTTTTTTAACTCTAAATCATCGCTTCCGGTCAGCAGCGGTACGTGCATGAGACACGCGAGAACTGTGGCATGTTCGGCACACATGGAAGAGCAGTGCTGTTTACAAGTGAGTAGGACATGAGAAACACTGTACAGAAGCTTTGTTGGTTTTGGTTTAGATCTGTATTTGTATCTGTTGATTTACTCACATGGTGTTTTTGTGTTCTTATCCTGGATGTCTCAACTTAGAGGAAAACACAAGATTATGTCCGTATCATCATAACAATGCAAATATGTCACACGAGAGACCATGTGATCGCCACCCTCTTGTGAAGCTTATGGAAATGTTAGATTATAGATAAATAGTACTTAAATATTGATCTTTTGTCAAACCAAAAGCATTCATATCGCTTTAGAAGACATTAATTTAACCACTGGAGTCGTATTGATGACGTTTATGCTGACTATTTGTGATTTTTGAAGCTTCAAATGTTGGATCACCATCCACTTGCATTTTAAGGACCTACTGAGCTGAGATATTTTTCTATTTGTCTTCAAATGTGTCCTGGAGAAGAAAGAAAATCATACACACCTGGGATATCATGAGGGTGCGTAAATAATTAAAGAGAATTAAAATTTTTGGGTGAACTGTCCATATAACAGACAAATAGTGAGTAAAACACACACACAAACTCCATTAGGTAGGTTTTTCATTAGGTAAAATTCAGAAGTAATCTACTCTGCTCTAATATATTATTGCTGTAAAAGGCATTATGAGTTTTTTTGCGTGACTGTTAAGTGGTTCTTCTGAGATAACCAACCTCTGTTTCAATTTCCTTTAGGAGCGCCAACGCCTCGAGACCATCCTTTGCCTGTGTTCTGAGCTGGGCCGCACTGATCTCAGTCGGGTGGAGACCGACTCTGGCGTCTCGCCAATTTCTGACCTGCAGAAGATCAACCGAGAGCTGGAGAAGCTTCAGGTGTCTGACGATGAATCTGTGTTTTCTGACTCAACCACAGGAGTATCTATGGATAGCAGATTTTTGGGTAAGGCTCGTGGTGAGATCCTGACTCAGAGAGAGCGTAGACTCAGTGAACACAGGGAGACCAGACCTCAGTCACCCACCACCAGCCTACAGAGCTCAGTCCCCTCTCCTTCTCCACACCTCTGCAGCAAGGTAATCCTGCATGTTGTTAGCCAGTTGCAAGGAACCTGTCTGGTGGCAATATGTTTGTGTGTATATCTTTCAGAATACAAACAGGATATTTTCTTTCCAAAATGTTGTGTCTACCTTTACTGATGTAAACTATATAATAAGCTATTGCCATGATGATGTTTGGTCTTTTATACCACTTTCAGCTTGTTCAAATCTAAAGCAGCTTGGAACAGTGTACAGGGTGTCGAAAATGTGCCTTTTTACACTGTATGTCTGGATATTTGCTGATTACTAACACTCTACTTTATAATTTGATCATCATTTGATGATTAGACTGCTGCCATGATATGTGAAAAAATGTTTTAATAAATAAAATAACTAAGACAAACAAAACCTAATTCCACTGAAATATAGCATACAAAATTGCCACAACTGTTGAATTAATTCGCTCCACAATATCCTAGAATGAGTTAATGAAGCAATAGAAACTATGCAGTCCTATTGGATTTGAAGTTTACGAAACAGTTTGAGAATGCATACTTGGGATTTGGAGTCTTTATACCTGATAGCTTCGCTGTTGATGTATTTTTCTTAACAGCATGTCACAGTAAACTTTGACCATTATATGTTAAAAAACATTGACCTCACACTCTGTATTCAGGGATCGAAACATATTTTAAAACAGATACCGTTTGCACTTAAAGGGATAGTTCACCCAAAAATGAAAACTTTCTGATCATTTACTCAACTTTTTTCATGAACATGGAAGGAAATGTTTTGCAGAATGACATCCTCAGTCACCGTTCACTTTTTTTCTGAGGATGGTGACTGAGGATGTCACATAAGGATGAACATACTTCCTAACATCTCCTTTATTTTCCACAAACAACATAAGGGTCAGTCAATTTACCAACATTTTCATATTTGGGTGAACTATCCCTTTAACAAAGAGACTTTATGTTGAAAAACTATTTTTCTATTGGATAGCTATAATGACATTAGGGTTTGTTTGAGTTTAATAGACTTTCTCAGGAGAGAGGGCCAGTTATTGCCTCCCCTGCAACAGGAGAATAACAGAACAGGACTCTATGCTCATACATGCCTTCTCCTCTCCGGCAATATTTCTTAATAATTTCTCATATGTTTTGACAAAAATTGCACAATTAGTGTTGCACAAGCTTAGAAACATATGCAAAATATGCACAGGCCCATCCCTGTAGATATTTCTGGTAAATGTCAATACCATGGAGATCAGACACGCTTATCAGAATGGGAGAGTCAGACAGACTCTGTTGCTCAGCTGTATTCCTCTGCACTACCACTGGAAACCTCTAGAACTGCCAAGTTAACAATCCATAAAGATTTGGACATATAGACATATACATAGTATGGGTATAGCTCTTAGGAGGAGCTGGAGTATTAGTTTAAAGAGTTAGACTTGATTGCCAGGTCTGATTGTATGAATGTGTGTTTAGTCTATCAGTGGAACAAGAGAACAGTCTGTTTCTAATCAGGTCTTTAAATATTTGTAAGTATATGTTCACGTGTGTACTGTATGTTGAATCAATCTAGCAGAGGTAAAATGGTGGTTTGAGACTAATGACAGATGCAGATGTTCAGTCATCATGATTAACCTAGTCAGCCTTAAAACTCTTGAGACTTTCCAAGGGATCCGCACAGATTCTTTTTCTCAAATCCACACATCTGCTTAATGTCTTGTCACGTAACTGCTTTAAGATGCAACTTTTGCTTAAACAGTATTACTCATAGGACAGAAAAATCACAAATGTAAACTCTGAAATATCACAGTTATTGATGGCATATATTTTTCAAAGACTACAATGAGATCAAATTAAAATCCAGTCTAAAGTCAGGCATTTCAGTATGAACGCAACATTTCTTATAATATTCTTTCATGGCCACAGTGCATCTCCTTTGTTTTATAATTGTATTTCTTCTATGGAATTTTAGGCAAACATACGATGAATTGATGAAACTTACGAAATTGATGAAACATACCTGGTAACTTCAAGTCTCCTGAGCTATAAAAGAACAACATCCGAGCAAGAACAATTGTCTTATAGATTATATTTATTTTCTACAGTGCACTGTTAATTTTGTATATTTTTTTCTCTTCTGGCTTTATGTGTGTGTGTTTGTGTATATAATATACACTGATCAGCCACAACATTAAAACCACTGACAGGTGAAGTGAATAACATTTCTTATCTCATTGTAATGGCACCTGTCAAGGGGTGGGATATATTATGCAGCAAGTGAACATACAGGTCTTGAATTTCATGTGTTGGGTCAGAGCATCTCTAAAATGGCAGGTCTCACGGGATGTTCCCGATATGCAGTGGTTAGTACCTACCAAAAGTGGTCCAAGGAACGACAGCCAGTGAACCGGCTACAGGGTCATAGGCGCCCAAGGCTCATTGATGCACGTGGGGAGCAAAGGCTAGCCCGTCTGGTCCGATCCCACAGAAGCTACTGTAGCACAAATTGCTGAAAAACAGAATGATAGCCATGATAGAAAGGAGTCAGAATACAAAGTGCATCGCAGCTTGCTGCGTAGCCGCAGAATAGTCAGAAGTGCCTACAATAGGCACGTGAGCATCAGAACTGGACCATGGAGCAAAGAGGTAGGCCAGGTCTGATGAATCACATGTTCTTTTAGATCACGTGGACGGCCAGGTGCGTGTGAGTCATTTACCTGGGGAAGAGATGGCAGCAGGATGCACCATGAGAAGAAGGTATGCCGGCGGAGGCAGTTTGATACTCTGGGCAATGTTCTCTTGTGAAACCTTGGGTCCTGGCATTCATGTGGATATTACTTTGACACGTACCACCTACCTAATAATTGTTGCAGACCACGTACATACCTTCATGGCAACGGTAATCCCTGATGGCAGTGGCATCTTTCAGCAGGATAATGCACGTGCAACACTGCAAATATTGTTCAGGAACAGTTTGAGGAACATGACAAAGAGTTCAAGGTGTTGACTTGGCCTCCAAATTCCCTAGATCTCAATTGAGCATAAATGGGATGTGCTAGACTAACAAGTCCGATCCATGGAGTCTCCCCCTCACAACTTACAGGACTTAAATTATCTGCTGCTAACGTCTTGGTGCCAGATACCACAGGACATCTTCAGAAGTCTTGTGGAGTACATGCCTCGACGGTCAGAGCTGTTTTGACAAACATCTGTTAGCATTGACAATGTCCCCTGCTGGACAATTACAGTGCATGCTTCTTTATATAGAACAGGCACAACAGAACTAATGAAATGCGTTCTTGAACATTATAATGGGGCTCAAGCACATTAAGCAGATGCTTAAATCCTGTGTTCTCGATGACTGAGAATAGTCGCATATCTGCAGCAATATATATATACTCCTCTGGCATTCACTTTAATCTTGCCTCAGCTTGCAGCGAGAGGCTGCTTGAATGCCATGACAAGACTAATTTGCACAGGCTGTTTATGCTTTGCTCCCATAACCTCAAGAGACACATGTGGATGATGTCACCACAAATTAGTCATTATTTTAGATGTGCTTCCTGAGACATACCTGACTTCACTACAGACTTCACTACTCGTTGCCAGTATTACTGTAGTTTACTGTGAAAACATTATGCTCCCAAGCAGATTTTAGAGATGGCGGTGGTTCTTCAATCTCTGGCTTATTTGACATACGTATTCATATTTAATTTAGTTCCATCACAGTTGGGAAAAATAGGGAGCTAGCTAGTGTAAACATCACATTCGCAGTTTCTAGTGTACCGTGTGGCGCTCTGCTCTGTTAAGTTTTGGTTCTGTGTGGTCCTGTGTTGCTTCACAATCTTTTTTCATTTTAGTTCTATGCAGTTTGTGTTGTTCATAATATTTTGTTTTAATATTGGTTTCATGCATGCTAAAGTATATAATCATTTGTGTGACTGCGTGTACCATACTGAAGGCTCTGTATCCGTTCTTTGCAGCCCTAAAAATATAAATATACATTTATGTATATCTTATTACAAGACGACTTGCCAAATAAATACACAAATGCACATGAAACATTGGTTTGAGTTAGAATTATGTTAATGTATAGATCGCACAGTGATCCGAGAAGCAGGAACGATAGCTCAATATCTGGATGAGAGGTCTGATACTTGGATCTGCGGTTGTAACTGAGAAATATCAGACTGCTAGATGGCGCCATTGACCAATCAGAATTGAGTATTCCAGAGGGCCATGTAATAAAGTATATTTTGATACAGCTCGGATGTCTGTTATAAAGTACGTCTGATCTCTTATAATGTGTCTGATGTTAGCAGGCGTCTGAAGACATGCAGCTGAGGCAGGAAGTGACACGTATAGAAGAAGAGAGAATTCAGGTGCTCAACAACATTGAGGAACTGGAACAGAAGATAAGAGATCTAGACACACAGATGGATGAGTCCATTAGAGAGGTTTGTGTACTTAAATTAGCTGCTTATGTGTTTTGAAGTCACCATATGTAACAACTTATAATCACCTTATTCATCAGCTAGTAAATAGCTATGTAGCGATATGCAGCAGCCATATCATCCTGTAGCTCAAGACTGGTTGACCACTGAAGTTAAGCAGGGTTGAGCCTGATCAGTACTTGGATGGGAGACCTCCTGGTGAAAACTAAGTTTGCTGCTGGAAGAGGTGTTAAGGAGGCCTGCAGGAGGTCCTCATTCTGTATTATTTGTGGGTCATAACACCCCAGTACAGTGATGGGGACACTATACTGTAAAAAAGGGCACCATCCTTAAGATGAGATGTTAAACCCAAGTCCTGACTCTCTGTGGTCATTATAAATCCCAGGACACCTCTCGAAAAGAGTAGGGGTGTAACCTAACAATTGATCTGTAAAACTTTGATAATTTAAGTGGATTAATTTATTCCCTAATGAGGAGCTAAAGTCAATAAACAATAAACAGTCTCTCTCTTTCTCTGTAGATGGAGGTAGAGAGGGCTCTCTTGGATGGTGAGCAAGAGGCAGAGGTGGCTCAACTACAAAGCGATAAGGAAATGCTAGAGCAGCTCAATGAAAAACTGGGCACCATGGAGAAACATGCTCAAACCAAACAAACTCAGGTAACCGCAGATGAGTAACAGATGTGTTTTCAGAGATTAAACCTAGATTATCAAAACTTCAGATTACACAAAGATTACCCTACTAAATAGACCAGTTTAAAAATTCTGTTTTATTATGGTTAGTGCTGGTCTAGCTGGTGACAAGTTGTTCACCAACAAAAATGCTGGACTAAAAAAGTTTTACTAGTTATGCTAGTTAAGAAGCCTAGTGGACAACACCCACAAACAAAACTCAATGATTGTCTTTTTAACAGGGTAGTGTTTCCAATAAGGAAAAAGAGACTATTTTCATCTACCTACACCTTTTTTCCAATTCCTCTATTCCTTTCTCTAACCCATCTTGCCCTATCTCTTCTTTGTCCATCATATTTGTGTGCTCTGTTTGTGTTCGTCATCCATATGTCCCTGCAATGGCCACGGTGCTGTAGGACAAAGCCCTGTTGGAGGCTCAGAGAGTTAAAGTAGAGAGGCTAGCTGAGATGATCTCAGAACAGAAGATCCAGTTGGACACCTGTCCTGAAGCACTGAAGGAGCTGCTCCAAAATCAGATATCCAGGGTCAGTCAGATACCTCTGTTTCTCTCGTACCTGTGCCCATCTGTGCGGCCACCTGTTCTGCTCTCTGTTCTTCTGTTGTCCTGTAGACCAGCATTTTCTCTCTCATAAACTTTGTTCTTTGTTTTCTCTCTGCAACAGCTCTGGAGAGACCGTTTGTTCTTGTTGGTAGGCCTTTCTCTCCTGTGTGTTTTAAATTTTGTTTTTACATTTCTTGAGCCTTTAAAGGGATAATTAACCCACAAATTAAAATTATGTCATTATTTACTCTCATTATTTATTCCATACCTGTATGGCTTTGTTTATTCTGGGAAACACAAAAGGAGAAGACTCAGTCACCTTTCATTTTTAATGCATATTCATAGGTCAAAATGTTTGGGTGAACAATCCTTTTAAGCTCAGTTTAGCATTTTTTCTTGTCTGTTTTGTGAAATTCTGTGAATTATATAATATTTTTTTGGTAGTTTAGTTTGGAGTTGCACCATTGTATAAAGTATATAATCTACTGACTTAGTGTTGTTGAAAAATCTTTTGAGTGTGCACATGTTTTTTGGTAGGACACTGAAGCCTTGGAAGCCGCGGCGAAGCGTTTTGAAGATCTGGAGTTTCAGCAGCTGGAAAAAGAGAGCCGACAAGATGAAGAGAAAGAATCACAGACACAGCAGCTGCTTAGAGAGATTGCAGAATATCAAAGATCTGTTGTCACTCGAAAGGTGTGTGCATGATTTATGCATACTTATTTTTATATATATAACAGTTCTGTCAAAGTGTACTCACCCCCATGTTGCTCCATGACTTTCTTTTTTTTCTGGAACACAAAAATATTTCAAAGAATGTCCTGGCTGTTCTTTTCCATAGAGTGAAAGTAAATGGAGACAGGGCTGTTAAGCTCCACAAATGGCAAAAAAGCATGATGAAAGTGGTCCATATTCCACTATATTCCAAGTGACTATATTCCAAGCCTTCTGAATAAATATGATAGCTTTGTGAGTGGAAAAGACTGAAATCTTCCCCTCCACTGTAGCTTTCAAATTTCCTTCACATTCACATACATTCAAATATGGCATTGTGTTGCAAAACATTTGAGAGCGTACAAATAACTTTTTATAATAAAAATGTTTCTTCTGCCCGTTGTATGCCTCTAATAAAGGAAAAGCTGCTTACCCTGAAGAAGCAGTCGACCCAGATAACCCAGCAGGCACAGCGGGAAAAGGAAAGCTTCTTGAAAGAGAAGAGCAACGTCATTAATATGCTGCAGAGGGTAAGGATATTTTTCTACATACAGGAATGTGTCTATCAATGCTTGAATATTTCTCTGGATTGATCTTTTTCACCAATCTCTCTGTAGGAACGCAAGAACATTTCATCTTTGGAAAGGAAGTACTCTGAGCTGACAGGTGGTCAGGCCTTCCCCCTTAACCCTGTGTCCATGAAGGAGGTAACACAAAGTTTGTTTCAAGTTTTGATAGCAGAGCACTGGCTTTGAAAGACTGTCTGTTTAAATGTTCCAGCATTTTCGCTCTCTGGACGAGAGGAGGCAGAGCAATGGCAGTAAGGAGGGCGGAGCTCTGCTGAGTGACAGCGTAGTGTCCCGTAAAGGAGTGAGGCAGAGTTCCAGGACCATAAGCAACTCTACAAATAGTCGCATTCTGTCTCCCAAGGTCAGACATCAAATTTGGCACACAAATACGGTATATTTAAAGAATTATTACTATGTTATAATTTCTGTACTGTAAATCTCTTTTTTCTCTCTCACTCAATTAATCCTGTAGCCTCATATGCCACTGTCTCAAAGCTCTAGCTGTGGTACTGTACTCCCCCGCACTCTGTCGGTCACCTCTCGTGACTTAGACACACGCCGACTGCTCAAGGGTAACACTAATATACACTTATCACCATGGCCACACCTCTCAAATCTTATCAATACAGTTTTCAGTTTTTATCATATAAATATTCTTATTTCTAATATAGTTCAGATAATTTATTTTTAGTGTTTAAATATACATACATAATATAATTTTTTTTATATAAATATATTTTTATAAATATTCTTGTAGCATTTTGAAATATGCTTACATGTATTTGCAAGTATGTGACTTTTGTATATCAGTGAAAACCATACATGAACATACACATATTTTGCCATTTATCAGATTTCTGTATGTGTATTTGTTTATTACTCAGGGGCAATACACATTAATTGACATTGCACTGTGAAATAAATGTGCCAAATTTAGCCAAAGTGGCTAATTGTCATCTGCTGTCCCTGAACCTGTTGATGTTAAAAACAAAAACTAAAATATTTTAAATGTTCAATCCTACTCTGAACCAAAGAAAAACATTTTATGCACCATAAATACATCCTAAAAAAACATAGTGATAATCTAAAACACATCACTTAGCACTTAGATCCTTTTCTCTCTCTTGTTCTTGCAGCAGGTCAGCTGTATCTTAATGAAGATAGGCAGAGACTGAGTGAGATGTCCAACAGGGCGGTTTCTGAATCAATTGTGTACCTGGAACCGTTCCATTACCTGGATAATGGACACAACTTTGACACACTGAGCATGGACAGTTCAGAAAGCCTGGAGACCAGCATTTCAGCCTGTTCACCTGCCAACAATTCCAGGTAGGACTAGAAGTCATGGCTTTTGGTTAAATTCAATAACGATCAAGACTATATGAAGGGCTGTGTTTTGTAAATTCCATCTCACTGATTGGCTCAGTTAATGCATTTTTGCACTTGGTAAGCATCTAGCCTGACTCCCATGTTACACATATTTGCTGAAAACTTTCCCAATTAAATAAGATAAACTTTTATAAGATAGGAAAAATAATTTAAAGCTTGTTAACCCAACAGTAACATCCACTTTAAAGGCAGCTTTATCAAGTAACTTATGACATTGTCGCCAGTGATGTTAACATGCTGCCAAGTGAGTGAGAAGTGTGCAAGAATGTGTATCTATATTCTGCATAATCTGTGAGTCAGTGAGAGTTTAAGTAAATGTAATATTGTTTATAAGGAAGCTGAATAGACAGGTGTTTGCATTTAAGTATCTCAGATATGCACATATCCTGTCTGTGGAATTTGTATTGCATTCCAAAGCCGCTCCAAGGAACTGAAGCTTTAGATTCTCTGGAACATATTGCTAAATGAGGTTGAGGGTTTTAAACCTCTGAGTTTATTTTTAATGCAGTATTTTTATTAGGACTGTCAATTGATTACAATTTTTTATAAAATGAATTACATGGTGTCCCGATTAATTAATCGTGATTAATCGCATTTAATCGCATATACAAATATTTGCTGAGAAAACCCCTCATATAACAAAAATGTTAAATATAATGATAAAATAATTATACATAGTTATCTTTAAATATGTAAAAATTATATATATAAAATAAAAAATGTTCAGATAATTACAATGCATTACATTCTTGTGGCTGAAGAGTTAATCATTGATAAGACAATACAAAAAGCGGCTTTAGAATACAATGTATTGTTTACTACCATATTATTGAACATAATTCAATCATTGGCATACAGTTCACAGCAATCCATTTCACAAGTGAATTTGTCAATCAGTTGGAGATTTATTATGAGGGCTTGTTTAAGGGCCTGTCAATTTACACTTACGTTAGACGTCTCGGGTGTGTTGCGTCATAAACATAAAATGTTTAGGTCACTGTGTCAAGTTAAATATAGTTTAATACTCAATCTTTAAACAGATCTTGAGATCCCTTAGTTGGCATTTGCGCTCCTTCGAGTGTTTTGAACGCAAGAACATAACGCATGTTTGTGTTGTTCTGCCTACTGAAGTGTTTTCTTCACTGTATAAACTGCGTGTTGCTCATACAGCTGAAGATTCACTTACTGCCCTCTGGAGTAAACAGGTGGTACTACAAGCTTGCATTTCTCAGGAATCTTCCTTATTACGGTCCGGGGGCATTGCAATTAATCGACAGCCCTAATTTTTATTTAATTTTACTATATAAATCTTATTAAGACCTCAAAGACTTAAAAATTCTTACCTCCCTTAGAATCATCAGTTGAAGGTGATCTGTGTCACAAAAACTGCTTGTGTGTTTGTGTTTGGTGCCCTCAGTGCCAGCACAGCTAATATGGCTAAGATAGAGGAGATGGGACACATGCTCAGAGAAGCCCAGGCTGAGAAGAACCGAATACTGGAGCACAGGGTAACTCAACATTTTCCTGATATCTCTCTTTCTGTTTATTTCTCTCTGTCTCACCCTCCTAGCTCTGTAAAAGTCTGCTTGCTTATAACTAGGCTCACATGGAGTCTGTTTTACTGTATAAATCTATTCATCAGAATCCCACACATTTTACCCCCAAAATCTGTTCAGAAAATGTGAAAAAAGTTAGCAAATTCCCACTGGGGCTCCTTATAACAAAGATGCTGATGTAACTAGCCATACCTGTTTGTCAATTTGTTCGTCCACCGTAGGAGCTAGAGATGGAGTTGCGCAGGCAGGCTCTTGAGGACGAGAGGAGAAGAAGGGAGGAGTTAGAGAGGAGACTGCAAGAGGAGACGAATAGACGACAGAAACTAGTGGAGAGAGAGGTGAAACTCTGGGAGACTCAGTGAAAGCAGGTGAGAGAGGGAGAGAACTAGAGCGATGAAGATGAAGAAATGACTGATAATGGCTAAAGACTAATCTCACGGCACTTACCATAATACAAAACAACCTCTGAGCATATCTGAGGGAACGAGTGCAGTAATAGATTCTATGTCATAATTCTGTAGATTGTTACTCAAAATCAGTTAATAATTAGACTCCCTCTCTCACTGTCTATATTAAAGGGTTAGCTCACAAAAAAAAATTGAAATTATCTCCTTTACTCACCCTCATGCCATCCCAGATGTGTTTGAATTTGTTTATTTTGCTTAACAAAATAGATAATTTTAGAAGAGTTTTAGAAGAATATCTCAGCTCTTTAGGTCCATACAATGCAAGTGAATGGGTGCCAAAATTGTTAAGCTCCAAAATCCACATAAGGGCCAAAGTGGTTATATCCATGTCTTCTGAAGAGATAGGTATGGGTGAGAAACAGATCAATATTTAAGTCTACTAAATTTCCCTGCTCAGTCAATTTATATTGACTATATTAATTTATAACATCTTAATTTGTGTTCTGCAGAAGAAAGAAAGTCATATACATCTGGGATGGCATGAGGTTGAGTAAATCTTGAGAGAATTTTCATTTTTGGGTGAACTATCCCATTAATCCTGCTGAAATAAAGCAGCTTAAACCAGCCTGTGGTGGTTATCTGGTCTCCCAGTCTGGCCAAATTGGTCAGACTGGGACCTGTCTATTTTGATAGTTTTATATTAGTTATGGTCATTTTTCTTTTTAGCTTGTCCAGGCTAAGAGACCAGCTAGACCTGCTTAAACTGGCTAAGACTACCAAACCACCTCAGGCAGGTTTAAGCTGTTTTTTTTTGGTGTGTTTTTTACAAAAGGGAATGCACACATACACACTAAAATATACTTACTTTACTTTACCTAAACTTTGGCTTTTGTGTTCAGTCTTGTCCGTTAACACGGTACCTGCCAGTGAGAAAGGATGACTTTGACTTGAGAGGTCACATCGAGGCGGCTGGTCACCATCCAGAAACTTGTTTTCACTTGGCCATAACTGAGAAGACCTGCAGGGGGTTCCTGGTTAAAATGGGCGGGAAAATTAAAACCTGGAAGAAGCGCTGGTTCGTTTTTGACCGCAATCGCAGGACGCTGGCATATTATGCTGGTAAGTACATTAACTTTTCTTTACAGGACTTAAATGTGCACTCAGTAATTTTTTTCCCCATTAAAAAGTTTTACTCCTAAAGAAATGTATTGTAATTTTGAAATGTATGTATAAAATCATGACTACTCACTTGAGATGAGGACTCCAGTCATATCAGTAACCTTATAAAAGCAGTTTTATTATACATATGGGGCAGGGCGATCTCATGGGGGCTGCCATTTTAGAATCGCATGACCATCTGGATACTACTCAATCTCAAGTAACCGTCTTGTTATTGGACACTTTTACTCTTGGATTAAATTAATCATGGCTGATTTTAAATAGTGAATTTCTACAATTGCATCTGTAACTGAAAACTATTAATTTTGAATGATGCTGCATCCACACCACTAGGTGTCACTCTCCAAGTCCAAGATGACACGAACAAAAATTTACTGAGTGCACCTTTAAGCTCAATCAACCGCATTTGTGGCCTGCTGTCAATTACCAAAGGAAATAAAATGTTGATTTGTCCTTCAGTCTGTATAAACAACTAAAAAACATGTTTACATAATGCAATTATAATGGAAGACCAGCAGGCGGGCATTCTGGAGGTTTTAAAATCACCTAAAAAAAATTGTTTTAGAATTTCCTTTTCTTTCTCAAATAAAAGAGAACTGTAAAATTGTCTGAATCATCCTTAAAACATTTTTATATTAATAATTTTATTACAAACTGGGGGATGAGTTATTTTCAGTAATCAACAGCAGGCCTTAGATAAGATGGAATATTCCTTTGATTTCACTTTTTTTATGTTTTTTTCCCAAGCTTTTTAATGCTTTTTTAACACATCTATGAACCATAGCACATTGTTTATTTTACAAAGGCTTACCAATTTGCAAAAAAATAATAGGCAATGGCTTCTTATGAAACTGGTATATAACAAAAGGGGGCAGCACTGAACTGTGTCAGAGCTCACAGAAGTTGATGGCAACATCGGTACCACCGTCATCAACCTGCAAATCTGATACTTACCATCTGAAGATTGTATCTTTTATAAACCACTTTTATTTTACATTGTATTAATAGACCTAGTTTAAGTATAAAGATTCAACAAAGGTTGTTTCAATTATAAAAAGTATGGATTTTCTGTCAAAACACCACAGTGATAGGATTGATTTTTCTCCAGATAAACATGAAACCAAAATGAAAGGTGTGATCTATTTCCAAGCCATAGAGGAAGTGTATTATGACCACCTAAAGAACGCACACAAGGTGAGCTGCAGCACACTTACAGTGATTTTACAAGCACAGACCTTAGTGCCCATTCAATGTAATTATACTTTTTTGCATAATAAATCTTGCTTCTTACTTCTCTCACACTCATATGTTTTCCCAGAGCCCAAATTCCTCCCTGACATTCAGTGTAAAGACACATGACCGAGTTTATTACATGGTGGCTCCATCTCCAGAGACCATGAGAATTTGGATGGATGTCATAGTCACGGGAGCGGAGGGAAATACACACTTCCTGGTCTGAGCATATTTGTTAAAAAACATTTATCAAGCCCAAAGTGAAATGAGTCCTGGTACTGCACTACCAACATTCTGAAGCGGTTCCTTTAATAAACAATACTCTTTTATACATACTGATCATCAAATTAGCAGTGCAGATTTGCAGTCATCCGGGATGTAAAGTGCTTTACCCACCATCTCATGTATCGGATTTCAGAGGCAGCTTTCAGCTTTCAAAAGTACAATACAACAGCTCGATTTATCTTTTTTTCTTTTTATATATTCTGCCCCATTTTCACCACTTCCAATGTTGAGACTCAGGACAGCACTCTGTAAATGTAGGAAATCACTCTCATGGTCTCTACAAGAATTCTGCACACTTGCAAACTCTTAATGAAGCTTTGACCTGGATATACCTCAAAGAAATAGTTAATTCTATTTTTCATAATTAAAATGAGACACCAAAGACAAAAATATTTCTGATGTGCCATACGGACTAAAAAACCATATCAGTATTGTGGTCAGGGTATTGTTCAGCAGTATCCCCTGCGACTTGAAATATATATTTTTTAATCTTTAAAATACCTTGTATTTGTTTTTATGTTTATTTTATATTTGTCCCATATATTATATTTGTTATACTGTATTTGTTTTTCCAAAGTGCCTTATTGAGCATGTGTAGTGAATTGCTGCCTAAATATTAAGCTATTTACTTGGCACAGATATGTATAGCGATAAAAATGACTGTGGTTATTAGTGCTATTTTTTATGTACTAATTGTGCCTCTGTAACGGGAGCCAGCTGGTATGTGATAGCCTCCTCGCTAGCGTGCCTGCCTCCCATGCCGGAGATGCTGGTTTGAATACCACTCGGAGCAGGTCGTGCAGGACCGGTTACATCTCCACGTTGCTCAAGAACATTCCAGATGGAAGCGCACCCTTACAAAACTGTGATAATTGATTGTTTTACTGGCACGATAACTGATTAATTTCACATGAAAATGAGCTTTGCGGCAAAACTTGTTTCCAAAGGTTTGCCACAGAAGTGTTTGCCAGAAGTCCATTGCAAATTGGCAAATTGTCCACTGTTGCCAAAGGTTTGCTACTGCAGGTTCCACTACTGGTGAAGAGCTGCAACACCCTGGCAAACATTTACGGAAAATCGCAAGCTTGTCTGCATGTGAAAATAATGAGTGGAAAATTTGCGGCAAGTTTGCAGCTAGTTTGTGGGAATCTGTATTTTGTGAAAGAGTATAGCACACCAAAAACAAGAGTTGCGTACCAAAACGCACACCCCTGCACTATGCCGTTTTGTAGTGCAAGTGGTGCGAGTAGTGTGTTAACACTGAAAATGCAACAAAAGAAGTGTACTACGAGTACCCGAATAATGCACTTCTTTGTGTGGAAAGTCTTCATGCACTCAACAGTCGCAGCTTGGCGGTTGCCTGGCTGAAATGCTGGTCTAATTATAACAATTGTAAATAATAGAGAATGTGGCAACAAGCAAAACTTCAGTGTAGACAGCACCTTACAAATGTGAGTGAAATGCTTTACAAGCACTCCAAGCTGTGGGAATATGTACGTTGTTTGAGATACAAGTGTTAAACTGAAGTTGGCTAATGCGCTAAAGCTAGCAGCAACACATCACATACGTCACTTTCATCAGCTGCTAAAAGCGAATGCTTCAGTGTAGTAAAAAAACCTTAAGTGTTCCATTTGGGACGATACTACACTTCAAGAATGTTTTCACTACTTGGCTGAGTGCAGAGTCTATTGTCAGGGGCGGATTATGACTAGCAAGGGACCCGGGGCCAATTTTCTTTTTGGCCATTTTAATACTTGTTCTGTTATTTACAGTCAGATTCATTCAAACACAGCACAGATGTGGTGAAGAATCCACTCAACCGAATCACGTTCGCTGAACAGCCAATGTTCTTAAAGACACATTTTAACATTTTAACAATGTAAATACTACAAATTATGCACACAATAAACAAGCATGTAACAAAACGTGTGATAAATGTGTAAACGGCCTATAGTTAATGGGGCAATAATACATTATGAAATATTTTAACTTCATTAAACACTTTACATATTGAAGAATTTAACAAATATACTCCTACGGTATCTACGCATTGGTTTGGTGAGACTTGTGGTTGTGTGTGGTGATGATTCTAAACGAGAATGCCCCCAAAGTTGCCACCCTGCATGCCTAAATTCACCACTGACCATTATTATTCTATCATCCATAAAAGCCCTGTGAAGACATAATTTAAGTCAAAATCCCCTAAACTACATTACATTGACAGAATATTTAAATGAGCTATGAGTCTTGAATGTTTTGAATGTTCATGATTTCAAACTTCATCTGTCAAAATGTACACTCAAGACCTTTTATCTGCTTTAAGATGCTCTCTTCTTTCTTTCTTTGTACTCTCAGAACTTTTGTACCACAAAAATAAAATATCAATATCTTCTTTTTCCCAACCACCTAACCCAAGTTATTGGGGCCCTCAAAGTCACAGGGACCTGTTGAGGGGAGTTAAATAAGCTATGGGTCCCACATATTTAAGAATATATACATTTGTTTTCAAAGTTGATGGGCTGCGAGTCCTTGCAGCCTAGGGCCCTCCCGGGCCCCTGGGTACTGGCCCCACTGGCTCAGTCTGTAATTCACCTATGCCTATTGTGTTAGTGCATAGTGTAAAGTGTGTCATTTGTGACAAAGGTAAGCTGAATTTGTATTACATATTGTATTACTGTTTTATATGCAACTGAACTGGATTTCTTACAGTTTAATTAAAAGTTTAATTTCATCAGCT
Source organism: Xyrauchen texanus (assembly GCF_025860055.1). Lineage (NCBI taxonomy): Eukaryota > Metazoa > Chordata > Actinopteri > Cypriniformes > Catostomidae > Xyrauchen > Xyrauchen texanus. Next base: position 24,641,234 of record NC_068318.1, read on the forward strand.
TAATCCACAACATCCACACTATTCTGTTTTCAATTTCCTAAATTTATTGTTTTCCAAAGTATGCAGTCATGGAGAGCGTCTTCGATACACTTAATTTTCGGTGAAAGAAAACGCTTTCTATTGTGGATGAGAGGTGTAAATGTATCCAAATTAATGTGTGGACGTGGCCTTGACATTAAGAAGAATTTTCAAGCTATTGACCAAGCGCTCTGTAATAGTTTGCATTGACAGTGTAGTACTACAACTAACCAGCAGAGGGCGGCTAGAGGCATGCAATGTCAAGAATCTTTTGTGACCCCATGTTGAACACTTTGTTTTTAATAGTTTGTTTGCCAAAGAAACAATATGCATGTCACTACGGAAGCCCAGAAGTGCCATTTACAGAAGAATGAAGGACTAAATTATCAATCTATTAATTTGAAAATAAAAATTTGAATAAATAAACCAATTTATAAATGGACAAATAAATGTCATTATATTTAACAATAAAACTGTGTATTAATAAACCATATTTAAATGCACCTTTTTAAATTGTGCTTTAAAAAGCATTTGGCAATTGCTTTTCTTCATCTATTTGCCAGTTGCTTTCCTTTTTGTTTTACTTTTCCTTTTTTTAACATTTGTCAGTTCACACTTTGTTTTTAATAGTTTGTTTGCCAAAGAAACAATATGCATGTCACTATGGAAGCCCAGGAGTGCCATTTACAAAAGAATGAAGGACTAAAATCAATCAATTAATTTGAAAATAAAAACTTGAATAAATCAATCAATTTATAAATGGACAAATAAAAAGACGCATTTAAATGTGTTTAATTAATGTTTAAAAATGTTATTATATTTAACAATACAATTGTCCATTAAAAAAAAATCAAATTTATTTCATCTCTAAAATGTAATTAAATGTTACAATAAATGAGTACATTAATGAGTCTTTTAAATGCACTTTAAAAGCACCTTTTAAATCACATTTAAAAAATATATTTGCCAATTGCTTTTCTTCATCTCGCCTCATTTGCCAATCCCTTTTCCTCACGTCAACGTGGCCTACCTGAGCACACGCAGTTATATGTGTCCGGTTCGGAGCTGGTAATCGGGACCGACCCGTGCCCCGAACTGAAACACGTGATGGAAGTGAGCAAGGGCAATGGCTCAAGTTGCTGGAGAAACCTGATGGACGGTCCAGAACTTATACTGAAGAAAACACACATCCCCTTTCAGTGATATTACATTCATAAAAAACACTGTATGATCATCTTTAAATAGTTTATTTTTATAAACATAATTGCCTGTGTATGATCGAGAAAAGGCAGACTGTCAGAATGACGGCCACCTGAGGATACAGAGAAGGCAAGCGAGCACACTTTTGTGGAACAAATGGTAGTGTTTAAACTAATGTGTTTTATGAAAGTCAAGTCAAGTCAATTTTATTTGTATATAGCGCCTGTCTCTGAATGTGGACAAAACAAAAGAGATGGTTGTTGACTATAGGAGAGCACAGAGTGGCCGCTCTCCACTGAACATTGATGGCTCCTCTGTGGAGATTGTCAAGAGCACCAAATTCCTTGGTGTTCACCTGATGGAGAAACTCACCTGGTCCCTCAACACCAGCTCTATTGCCAAGAAAGCCCAGCAGCGTCTCTACTTTCTTCGAAGGCTGAGGAAAGCACATCTCCCACCCCCCATCCTCACTACATTCTATAGAGGGACTATTGAGAGCATCCTGAGCAGCTGCATCACTGCCTGGTTTGGGACTTGCACCGTTTCGGACCGCAAAACCCTGCAGAGGATAGTGAGGACAGCTGAGAAGATCATTGGGGTCTCTTCCCTCCATCAAAGACATTTACAAAAAACACTGTATCCGCAAAGCAACCAGCATTGTGGACGACCCCACACACCCTTCACACAAACTCTTTACCCTCCTGCCGTCTGGCAAGAGGTACCGAAGCATTCGGGCCCTCACGGCCAGACTGTGTAACAGCTTCTTCCCCCAAGCCACCAGACTCCTCAATACTCAGAGACTGGACTGACACACACACACACACACACACACACACACACACACACACGTGTCCTGAGTTGCACTTTTAATTTTGTCACTTTATAACTGTCTGCTACCTCAATAACTGCTATGTGCATAGAACACTATCTCATAGTATGTTATGTTTACATTTGGCATTTTTAGAAACTGTCATCTTTTTGCACTACTGTGTACTGGTCGGCGCTGCACTGTCTCTTACTGTGCCCATTGTCCGGTTAATTTTTAGTAATTTATTGTACTGTCCTGTACTTTTTGCACACGTTTGCACGTGCACTTTATATAGGTATGTTTAGTCTCATGTGGTTCTGTGTTTGTCCTATGTTGTTTTATGTAGCACCGTGGTCCTGGAGGAACGTTGTCTCGTTTCACTGTGTACTGTACTAACTGTATATGGTTGAACAACAATAAAAACCACTTGACTTGACTTGACTTGAATTGTTCGAAATGAAACTTAACATAACATTTACTTGAAAAAATGACCCTCTGGTTGTGTAAATGAAAGAGAAAAATTTATTAAGCTTTATAAACAGAAACAGTTTCATTGTATCCCAGTGCTTATGATCGATGATCTCGCAGTGCACAGAGGGTACAGTATATTGTTTAATACAAAGAAAGGAAAACATTATTATGAATCTTTTCCGAAAATGAATGCATCAACAATATCAAACAAACCAGAAGCGAGCACAAACGATGGAGACAGGTGAGAGTAATTGACATTGGGGTTTAGACTGCGTGATTTCACGGCTCTTAAAAGCTATCTTGTTAAATACAAAGAAAGCAACAAACAACACCTGTTTGGAGTGATATGGACCACAAGGGGTGGAAAGTGGCATCCAAGACAAAAAATATCTAATTTAGCAATATCACAGGAGCAATTGTGCTATATTGCCCTGCATCAGCACTGCTGTGATTCGCCTGCAGGCCGAGTGCTGATTTAGGGTCATATAGCACACTTGCGAGTGTGATATTGCTTATATACAATAGTTCAATGAACAAGTAAATAAAAAAAGAAAAACTGAGTATGGTCAGAAAAAACACATTTGTGCATGGAACTACTTTCATAAGCGACGGATCAGAATCTGCCATTGCTGGTTGAAACCAAATGATGCGTCCAAATCCTCTGTTATTAATGCAAAAAATTCACTTCAGAAATAGTATCACAGCTTGTGCTGTTTCCAACAAGTTATTGTTTAAACAAGCATGTGTGTGTGTGTGTGTTGTATGAGAGAGAGAGAGAGAGAGAGAGAGCGAGCATGCGTGATCACCTGTTGCCACACCCAAGCAGAGATGCTGTCAGCTTTCTCAGTGGAAAAATAGTGTCCAAGCGGGGGTATTTCTCCCTATTTCGTGGTAGCCAGTGTGATAGAGTCGATCACTATAGAAACCGCTATGTCCTCCGCCATTTTAAACAGCACGCATTGTGTAACTGATCAGTCTGTTGTGTCTCTCAGCTCTGATGTGCCGTAATGCCGAAGTTGTTTGTTTAAAGCCATTTAAAGCTATTTCCTAGCTTTAGTACTGCAGTAGTAATACAAGCGATCACAAAGAGATGTTGTTTGTAAACAATGGCTGACTCAGATTCACTTCACATCACCTAACTGGCTCATATTACAGAAAAATTATCTTTTGCCACCACCTGCTGGCTACTATATGTAATGTAAAAAAAAAGACACAATAGCTTTTAAAACATATGCACCGCTCTTACACTTTAGTTTAGAATGGCACGATCACAAGCAGAGTGATACACACACAGTGAAGCATCAGAGTTCTTATGGTGTCAGACCATCAGTGCTCATGGTTTGTCTCTCATCCAGTAAGATTCTAGGAACTGAACTAACTGTTGTACATTATCTAATATCGCAAACACCGAACCAGCACAAATTAATGGTGTAGATTTGGCAATGATTTATTTATATGAGGTGCAAACTTCACAGAGGTTACTAAAGCAATTGCTCCTCTGTATTGCCTGATCTTACAACTTTTTACCTGTTTCAATATTGTATGACCACTCTTTCTGCCATATTTGTGAACAAGCCCATATACTGTACCTTCTGTGCACTGTGAGATCATCGATCACATGCACTGGGACACAATGAAACTTTCTAAACTGTTTCTGTTTATAAAGCTTAATAAAGTGTTATCTTTAATTTACACAACCAGAAGGTCTTTTTTTCTAGTAAAAGTTATGTGACTGTTTCATTTCACTCAATTCTAGAAGTGAAGGGGAGAAACAATTGTTTGTAATTGCTTTTTTTCTCTAGGAAATTGTCTGGCTTAATCTTGGACATTTGACCTCAAACATTTTTGAAATTGTCATTATCTGTGTCAATTAAATTTTGTCTATAACATAATCGATTAAGGTACAATTAAAATGTAAATTCATTAAAATTAAAATTGTTAAATCCATATGACCCAGTCTACAATTGTGAAAGAGCAATGTGATAAAAGAATGTGTACACTGTGTATTTACTGTGTGTGTAGCGTCTGTCAGTCAATAAGATGAGCACAACAAAAGATTAAGCACAAACTTAGTTTATTGACATTATAAACAGATGTACACAGCAGATTGGTGTGAAAAAAAAACATATATATATATATATATATATATATACATTTTCATTTGAAAGAGACACTTTCATAATACACAACATTAGTTTAAACAGTACCATATGTTCCACATCAGCTGTCATTCAAACAGTCCACCTTTTCTCGATTAATAATCTGATTAATGTACTCATTTATTGCTACATTTAATGACAATTTAAACATGAAATAAATCTGATTTATTAATGCACAATTTTATTGTTAAATATAATTACATTTTTAAACATTAATTAAATAAACACATTTAAATGTGTCTTTTTATTTGTCCAATTATAAATGTATTTATTTATTAAAGTTTTTATTTTCAAATTAATAGATTGATAATTTATTCCTTCACTCTTTTTTAATTGGCACTCCTGGGCTTCAGCTGGTATGAATTGACAAATGGTAAAAGAAAAGGAAAAGTCAAACAATAAAGAAAAGTAATTGCCAAATGCTTTTAAAACGCCATTTAAAAGGTGCATTTAAATATGATTTATTTATGCACAATTATATTGTTAAATATAATGACATTTTAAAACATTAAATAAATAAACACATTTAAATGTGTCATTATTTGTCCATTTATAAATTGGTTTATTCACATTTTTATTTTCAAATTAATAGATTGATAATTTATTCCTTGATTCTTTTGTAAATGGCACTCCTGGGCTTCCATATGTCTCATCTTACAATTGTGTATATTTTTTTAAGCATTTATCAATCAGGATCATTTCATTTATCAAATTTAGAGTAATAATACAGAAATGATTTGAATATTGGTGTCAAGATGAAATGTCTGAAAGTTTTCTTGTAAAAAGTGACTATAAAGGCACAGGTGCTATCTGACAGCAATACATGTGGATTGTAGTCTACGGAGACCAAATATTAATAATTTAAAGGGATAGTTCACTCAAAAAAGTTGTTATTTACTCACCCTCATGCCATCCTGGATGTGGATGACTTTCTTTCTTCTGCTGAACACAAACAAACAATTTTTGAAGAATATCTCAGCAAGTCATCAAATACATAATCCATCAAACTCCAGTGGTTAAATCAATGTCTTCTGAAGTGATCCAGTTGGTTTTGGGTGAGAACGGACCAAAATGTAACTAATGTTTCACTGTACATCTTGACAGCAGTCTCCTTGGTGATCATGATTTCAAGCTTGATTACACTTCCTATAGCGCCATCTATTGCTCTGTACATGCGTCAAGCACTAGGAAGTGTAATTGAGCTTGAAGTCATGATCGTGTCTAGAGACTGAAAAGGCAAGATGTACAGTGAAAAAGGAGAATTTTGGTCTGTTCTCACACAAAAACAACTGAATCGCTTAGGAAGATATGGAATAAACACTGGAGTCTGGATTATGGATTAACTGTATGCTGATTTTGTTTCCTTTTTGAAGCCACCATTCACTTGCATTGTATGGACATACAGAGATGAGATATTCTACTAAAAATATTAGTTTTTGTTCTGCAGAAGAAAGAAAGTCATATACACATCTGGGATGGCATGAGGGTGAGCAAATTATGAGAATTGTCTTTTTTTTTTTGGAAGAACTATCCTTTTAAATATTCAGCAGACAGCATTTTTAGCAAATAATAAATATTTTTTGCCAAAGTATGTAGGCTGTGAAATGCAAGAATTTTGGTTGACCAACCAATAGATCAATACTTCTAAATTGGTGCACTGCAAGAGTAATAGTAGGTCTTTTGTGGGTAAATGTAGAATATTTAGAGTAAATCTCAGCATGTAATTGAAACAAGCACAGTGTGACAGAATAATATTCAAGACCTATCCCCAGATACTGGATATTTCTTTCAGCTTTAACAGAATTCCACTTTAAGCATGCTTGCACCTGCACAAGTGTTCAGCTATATAAATCACAGTAGCATACTTAATAATAACGAGCTATTTAAAATGTATCTTGATGTTTTGTATTATTTTTTCAGTATTTTTTTAACCCATTCCATGTTTTTGAGACAAAAGCAATATATTAGCGTAAGCATGTTTTTAAGCTCATTAAAAATGTGAACCGAAACAAAATATATGTATGAGTAAAACAAATACTTTTTAATTGTATTTAATTATATTTGTGTATTGCGATTACAGTGACTGATAACATTGAACTGAGTGTCTGTTTGTCTTTGTGCATCATTGTTGATGATTATGATGAATAAATGCAGCATATGGCTATAAAATCCAACTTACTGACTGGCACATCCCAGTATGGAGGTCCTGATGCACAAACACATTTGCAGCCTGCCTCACACACTCTCTCACCTCCTGTTCGCCCAAAAACATGTGATCAAGTGTGATTCAATTAATACAATCAGAACGTTTAGAACAGCCCATCTGTCACTTACATTAACAAGCCTTGATCATGTCTATACATACTATAATATGGATAAATGACTACAGGCCTATATGTCATTTTGAAACCCATAAGATTGAGGTGTTATATTCAGAAATTGTTACGTATTTGAAAGCCCATTTTAGAACTGCTTACTACTTCAACACGCCCCTCCTCTTTTTCTGGACCCCCATTGGCTGACCTAGCGAGGTTGCCATAGTGACGTATTTTTTTTTCTTTCAGTGGAGCATGGATAATTAGCCAAACATCTCCTAACAGAGAACATCTTTTCACTGGGGCTGTTTATATACACTCATGGGGAATAAGACACAAGCACTCTGTCATCAAGACCCCTTTAGAAGTATCAGGAGAGTTCATGAAGATCTCTCCAGCTCATAATGGTGCATTTGTTTTGCATTGTAAAAAGAATATAAGCCAAAGGGTAAGTACAGTAGGCTAATATCAGGCACAGTTTAATCTACTGATGTTGTGATTTATTTTTGTGTGCAATATATATCACATAAACATACCATCTAAAAATGTTTACACTTCTTCTAGCCACTTTATCCCCTAAATTTATGTCTGTGCTTTCAGGTTTCCTGTGTTTCATTTTAACACAAATCTCTCAGAGGGATTATAGTGTTAATCTCATGTTTGGATACACATAAACACACTACAGCGTATGGAGTTAAATCTTGTTTTTAATCCTATTCTAAGTGACATCACCAATTCCATAAGCAGAGATGTACAGTATTTGTCTGTGCGTATAATTGTGAATATGACTAGGAAGTCTACTGAAGTTATGTTAGTGCCTTTTTGGTGTACCATCTGCTTAAGGGGAAGATCACCTCTGGTACAACATGTCAGACTGTCTAGCGTGGCTGGACTATGACGGCTGCCTATTTTCCACATCATCTTTTTAGCTTTAGACAGACAATTCCATGCCTAACGGCGGTCAAAAATAGACCTCTTATTCAGGATTTATTCTGTGCATATCCATCCGCTTTTTTTTTTTTTGCATTTTTTTGTTGCCCTAGATCAGACTGCATGCTGCTTTTGACATTTTTCACTTAGCAGTTATTTAGTTTTGAGATTTTCGTTGTCAAAATATTTGGTAACCAAAAAGTGTCCTTATAGTTGTGTCTTCATTTTGATCAATATATCATAATACATCATTTGAACTTAACTTCTTTATGAAAAATGTTTTGCTATATAATGCAAAGACATTCATGCATTTTTAACAGTGGCTTAGAGGAGTGGCTTAGACCCCAATTATACCTGGTATTAAGATGCATTTTTGATGATCCAGTCACATGTGGTCGGCACTAAATACAGGTCTAAATGGGGTCTAAAACGTTTTGTGATCAGATCACAAAAACCACATACGAATGTGGTCAAAATGCATGTGACCGCTTCGCATTCATGACCAGACGCTAATCCGTCCTGTATATGTGCTGGCAGCAGCGAAGCGCATCCTCTCACCAGTCAATCAACCACTGCGCTAAAACAAGAGTTTAATTTTTGTCGGTTATGAACTGCCTTAAGAGGAAATAATCATCTGGTCAGAAAATTAAAAAAAGTAGGCACACACACACACACACACACACACACACACACACACACACACACACACACACACACACACACAAGCATGAGAACTACATGGAACTTCTTCAGTGTGTCTGATATGCACATGCAGGGATTTATTTGTTTTCTCTGACTTTGTTGCGCTTTAATGTCATGCAGTAACACAGTTGCTGGGTTTCCATCCACAATGTTTTTCAATTTGCAAATACAAATTGTCACACGTTTCCATACACTACGTAATGTGCATTTTCATGAAGGAGCCGCTTCGTCATGACGGAGCAGCTGAATGACCTCTCTGCTTTGGGAAGAGTTTTATTTGCAAGATTGGAGCAAGTATCTAATTTTAATAAATGCACCAATGAGACCGCAGAATAAGTGTATTATCTGATATAATGTGGGGTGAAATAGATGCGATGCCCACAAACCGCCAGTCTCTGCATACCTGGGAAACTCTAGAAAATCCACCTCTTAGCGCAAATTTAGAAAGTTTATTCGCATATCAAGCGTTTCCATTCAGGATTTCTTATGCACAATTTCAAAATGCACATAAAAATAGTTGGATGGAAACCATGTACTGACATAGGGATTGATGTATGTCGTAACAGAGTCCCTCCCCTCAAAATCCAATCACAAATGGTCACAAGGGATGTATTTAAGCAACCAGGTGTAAACAGCAATGTGTCTCATCTGACCACGTGATTGGATCACACGAGACACACCTTAATACCAGGTGCAAACAGCATTTTATGCTTAATCGACCGCATATGTGGCTTAATGTTGATCACCACAAAACTTTATTTAGACTTGTCCCTCCTTTTCTTTAAAAAGAGCAACAACCTGGGTTACAGTGAGGCACTTACAATGGAAGTGAATGGGGTGATTCGTAAATGCCGAAATACTCACAACAATAGCCACGAAACATAAAAATTGTACATATCTGCCTTTGAACCCTCAAAACAATGGCCCCCATTTCCACTGTAAGTGCCTCATTGTAACCTTGATTATTTTATTTATTTTTTTAAGAAAAAGTTATCAAAAAAGTAAAAGTAATCAATATTATGCCACAAATGCTGTCGATTTAGCTTAGTTGAACTCAGAAAATTATTTTCTTTCTTTAAGTGCTCAAATACTTTCTGAGGCCATGTACTGTATATTTATAATCAGACCTCAGGTCTGTTCTCTGATGGTCGGTAAAGAGCATTCTATACAGGAAAGACTGATCACAGATGAGCTACTGGGTAAGGCTTTCATCTTCTTCAGACCCCAGGGGGGCTGATCCACAAGCAATGGACAGTTTCCATTAACAGTGGGCTGCTCTTTAGCTAATCACCCTGTGAAGTGGTGAAGTCCTCGTGTTTTTCCAGTTAAAACATTCCCACTGCTCTGGGCTCTGTAGTAGACAACAAAGCATTGTTTGTGCTTGCTCTGTGAACAGTTTCATCTGTAAATATCCACCCTGTTCTTTTTCCTTTTGGGAAATCTACAAACCCCTCTCAGCCTCTTTTATCCACCAAAATGGTGAACGTCCGAACATCTGTCCCTAAAAATATTAGTTGTATTATCTGTACTGTTAAATGGACAGTTCAGCTACAAACAAAGAAATCTGTTACCACTTTCTCACCCTCATGTTGTTCCAAATCTGGATGATTTTCTTTCCTCTGTGGAACACTGAGAGAAATGTTTGATGGAATATTTAGGGACGTTTAGCTTCTATCACCATTCACTTTCATTCATGGGAAAAAAAGAGATGCAATGAAAGCAAAACAGAAAATAAGTCCTACAGGTTTAGAACAACATGGGGAAGAGTATATGATGACTGAATTTTCATTTTAGGGCAAATAATCCCTTTAAATTATTTCAATAGGAAGTTTTTTATATGTTGTAATTGATATTCCAAGTATGCTCCTTCATCTCTACTGTAACTATTACATTTTTCATAATGTCTCTGAGAATCGTATCTGGGTGATACCAGACTGCGTCTCACTGTGATGGTCCTATACTCCGAAATCAAAAGAAACAAATATGAAAATTTTATTTTGCTTTAAGAAGCAAAAATGAAGCCTTTTTGGAGCCATTCCTTTTTGTATTATTTAAATATATTATAATTATAATTATTTACATGATAATTGCGCACATCATGGCCCCCAATACCCATAACCTGAATGTGGAAAGTCCTTAAAGGGATAGTTTGCCCAAAAATTTAAATTCTCTTATTATTTACTCATGTTTGACTTTCTTTTATCTGCTGAACACCAAGGAAGATTTTTATGAGAATATTTCAGCTCTGTAGGTCCATACAATGCAAGTGAATGGGTGCAAACATTTTTAAGCTCCCAAATATACATAAGGGCAACATAAAAGTACCCCAGACAACTCCAGTGGTTAAGTGGCTATGATAGGTGTGGGTGAGAAACAGATCAATATTTAAGTCCTTTTTCCTTCATTTTCACTTTCTCCTTCTGTTTTTGGTGATTCACATTCTTCATGCATATCACCCCCTACTGGGTAGGGAGGAGAATTTATTATAAAAAAAATTACTTAAATATTGATCTGTTTCTCACCCACACCTATCAAATCGTGTCTGAACACATGGATTTAACCACTGGAGTCAGGATTACTTTTATGCTGCCTTTATGTTGATTTTGGAGCTTTTCAATTTTGGCACCCATTTACTTGCATTGTATGGACCTACAGAGCTGAAATATTCTTCTAAAAATCATCATTTGTGTTCTCCAGAGGAAAAACACATCTGAAATGCCAGGAGGGTGAGTAAATCATGTGTGAATGCGTAACTTTTCAAAATGTTCATTTTTGGGTGAAGTACCCCTTTAAATGTCCTAAAACTAATGCAAAAAATCATAATGGTCCTAAACATATTTATTTTTCTTTATGCAAAAAATAATTGTATTTATTATTATTATTATTATTCTTATTGATTCGTGGTTATGACCATGACATTTTCTTGACAATTTAAATGAGATTCACCCATTTGCAGCATTTGCATATGTAAAATGTGCTATATGAAAATGACGTCATTCTCAATGTCATTACATAATGCCTTTAAGATTTCCTGCAGTGACATGACTGGAATAACATGAAACCAAAAAAGACTTGCCTTTTCCCCGCCCTCCCCTTCCTTGTCCTCTCTCTCCATCTTTACCACAATTCCCTCCCTCATCCGTTTCATCCTCCTTCTCTGTCTCTGTGCTCAAGTGTTTCTCCAATTCTCCCCACTGTCATCCCTTATTCATTCCCTCTATTCATTTTTATAAAGGTTGACATGGCTTTAGTCCAGAGCCCCTAGCAGACTAAGGATAACAATAACCGAAGACACAATTCTTGCCCAAAAATATAAAATCCTATTAAAAATGTACAGGGATTTTCAGAGGTTTCATGGTTGCATAGCAGAATCCTATAGCATCTTAGCGTACAGCTCACTGAACAGGGAATACTGACATTCAAGAGGTTTGCTATTCAGGTCAGTGGGTTTTTCAGCACAACAGCATGGCACTGCAGAGAAATCATTGGGGTGGGGGGTGTTTCCAGAAATTGGGGGCTGGGTCTTTCTAGTGGAAGCTCTGTAGGGCTCAACTTCTAATGTCTGTCCGTAATACAGTTACATAACCTCACTACAGTTAACAACATACTCAGAAACAAATGGTCACTACACCATCAGTCTCTCGCAACCGCTTGTTAAATTTGTCTCTGGGTATGTTCCGAATGGAATACTATAACATACTTACTGAATACTGCACAGTATACATTGTGTGCTGTTCAGAAATTATTTTGAAAACAGAAAGTGAAATAGGAGGCGATAAACGTTAAACGATAAACGTTTCAAACAAACCTATGCTATATTGATGTGATATGACGTCTTGCCGCATGTGATGGATATCCACATACCATCTTGTAAATATAAATGTTTATTTAGCTTTTAAATCCAATTTGATGAAAACAATGCTTATTTTTTTGGCAGTCAGGCCAAATAATGAGTCAAAACAGATGTTAAAAATCGTGGCTATAATTACTTCCAGTTCATTCGTCACACTGGAAATGGAAGGTCAAGTTAAGCACATTGCCTTGTGGGACACAGTATTCTACATAATATTTATACAGTATTCATTTTGGCACATTAACTATTAATACTGGAGAAAATATGTATATTGTGTACAGTATACATAAAATATAATGCAGAAATTGCAAGAGCAATATTCTATTTCAAACATATTCCAAATCCTCATCTCACTCAATAATCATTATCATTTAACCATTGCATGACATTGAAACTGTTCCAGGTATAATCAATCACATTTTATTGATTAAATAGGAAACAGTGACATTAAGATAAACACTCCCACTCATACACACCATGAACATGTGCATGAGATGGTAACTTCAAAAAAGAACCTATCCATCCAAAGCTTGACACCCCTGTTATTCATGAAAGTCTCAGCTTACCTATAAGACCAACTGCCTGTGAAAAACCACTTCTACTGTCCCTGGACTTCTTTAAGGAAGTCTCACACAATGTTCCACATAGCTATATCCAGACAGTATGCCACATGGTTCTTTGATGACATATTACACACACAGTTGACAGGCACTGTGTGACTTAACACAGTGTTAAAAAAACAAAAAACATCAGGAAAAGGACGTTGTGGGGAGAGGAAGAGAAGTGAGATGGCTCATCTGTTTAAGTAGGGCATGCGTTCTGCTACATACATTCAAAAGATACTGTGGGATATCCTGTCTTGGCATTAACTGTACATGTAAGAGATTCTGTTTCTTTGCATACAACACATGGGAGTTCCAAGAAGACAAACACTGATCCACAAAATTCACTTCAAAAAGAATATTGAAAAAAGACACCAGACACCAACTAACCAAATAACAAAGGCTACAAATATCCTCCATTGTTCTGTAACAAAACAGTTTGTTTTCTGGTGTGGAAGGCCAGGAATATAAGAAAAAGCACCTTTTTGATGATTCTGAGACCCTCTGGTGTTATAGACCTGGACAAAAACCACAAGACTCCATGTTGGATTGCTTGCTTCTTCTCTGAGGCTTTTAATTATGACATCAGACCATTATTGACCATTTTGATGCTGCTGACAAGATTATGCTCTTTACTAGAGTTAATGGATGTTGCACTGCTTGCTTCTACAGAGAAGATCTTCATGGCTTTGGATTACAGGTGAGGGCTCTTGTGCTTTAGTGCCTGCCTTTTAATTTGCATGTTAGGTTGCCATGGGGATCATTTAGACAGAGCCTATATGTGTGCTGTCTGTTCCTGGTGGTGCTCAGGGTCGAATCCACAGCGTCAGTCTGTTTAACAGTGATATGAATAGAAACATCCAGTTGATACAAGACTTTAACAGTGATTGACATGGTGTGAAAAATAATTCCAATAATGATTACAATCCAGTTGTACCTGTAAGGATATCTGCTGCAAAAAGGCTTAAAACAGGCACACTGATGCCTGACTGAATATCAAAAATAAGATCTTGAGAAGACTGTGGCCAGTGGAATGTTTCAGGTTTTTTCATATCCAGAATAATATTATCTATTATTTTCGGCTGACGGCAGCTGTAGCTGCGGGTGCAGGCTTATTGCTGGTCCGACGGACGGGCATTTTGGACACAGGTATTTTGGAGCGTCCAGCCTCTGCCCTTCCCTGCACTGAATGGTAGGTTGCAGTGGAGCCATGTTTGATTGGGATCTTGGACTCCCGTGCTAAGCTTGTGGAACTAGCTGTATGACGTGCAGATGCCTGCAGACCAAGTTTGCCATACAGAATGTCCTCTTGGCTTTGGGAGAGGGTTGGGGTGACAGCTCCTGATTCTGTGGAGTAATCACTGAGGGCTTCCTTGCTGCTACTTTCTCGTGAGAGAGAGAAAGGACTCTCCTCTTCATGTACCGGTGTTGGTAGATTTGAATGTTCTTCATCTCCATTGGGCTGGGCCTCTTGATGTTGCTGCTTTGTAGGTCTGCCTCCACCACTCACAGGGATCTTACTCAAAGATGTGGGCTTTACTGTATGACCCTTTTTTACTGCCTTGTTGAGGCTTTGAGCAGCAACAGAGTCTCTTGTGTCAATTCCTTCTTGTCTGACATCCTCTTCTTCCACTCTTCTTGATAAAATGGGAGGTGGAGCAGTACATGGAGGAGACTTGAGAACAGGACTCTGAGGTGTAGAGCTAACAGCAGAAGAGGATTTAGCAATGGGTGCAGGCGGTTCAGAGACTGAGGCTTTTCTCGATGTTGTGCCACTTTTGTCAGTTTGGGGGGTGGATTGGCAAGATTTTGGAGCTTGTCCTGTGGGCTGCTTTGTCTCAGGTTTGGTGATAGGAGCTGTATTCCGACTTGTCGATAATCCAAATGTTGTTATAAGTTTTGGTCTTGGTGTTGCTGCAGGGGTTGGGGTAGACTTACCAAATGGGGGTGGGTAAGGTGTATATTTGTTTGCAGAGGTTGAAGTAGCATGTTTAGATTCATTGGTAATGCTCAGAGTGGGTTTTGTTTCATGGGTTGGGGCTTGGGTGGGTTTAATCATAGGGGTTGGTGTAGGTTCTGTTTTTGTGACTGCAGCAGGTTCAGGGGTTGTGGGTGGGGGTGAGGTTTCATAAATAGGGGTAGAGACAGAGACAGGAGTGTGTGTCGATGTTGAGATAGATTTGGGCATGGGGGTTGTTGTGGGACTAGATGGTGGTATTGTGGCAGGTTTGATTTCAGGGCTAGATTTAGGAGACCGGGCAGGTTTGGTTGGGGAAATGGTGGTTTTAGATGTGGGGCTCAATATAGTACCCTGGGCAAACTGTGCAATTGATACAGGTGTAGGGGTTGGGGTAGTTTGAATAAACTGGGTAGATGTTGAAGGTGGGGTTGTCCTAGTTATTGGGGTTGGTAATGGGGTAGACTGGGTAATGGACACAGCTGATGGGGTTGGGGTAGGTTTAGCAACAGGGCTGGTTGTTGGGGTAGGGGTAATAGGGGAAGATGACATGGATGGTGACGATTTGGTCATTGGAGAAGATGCTGAGGAAACTGCAGGTTTTATCAAAGGACTGATGGGTTTAATGGTGGAAGGTGAAGGGATGGGTTTGGTCGCTGAAGTAGGCGAAGGTTTGGAGGTGGGGGTAGGGCTGAAAGTGGATGTAGGAGAAGGGATGGGCTTTGATCTGGATGAAATTGCAGAAGATGAAGTATTATCCTTTTCAGAATCATTCATCTTCAGTGTAGTTGGTCCGTCCATTCGAGTGCTGGCTTTGACCCATTCTGCCTCAACGTCTGCTACAATATCTCCACATGCCGTCAGTGAATCAAAGCTCAAAATTGATGCGATATCTCCAAGCAGCGTGCTAAATCGTTCATTTGTTGGTTGTTTTGTTGCCTCGCTCACCTTTTCAGAGTCCTCAGATGATGTTTGGCCCTCTTGTGGAGTAGGAAACTGTTTCTTTTCCTCCTGCTGTTGCTCCTCCACAGAACGAGGTGTTGGCCTAGGTGTCAATGGTACACTCTCCTTTATAATCTCAACACTGTTGGAGCGGGAAGCAAGAAGGGGAGGGCCAGGTTCAGCCTCCTCTTCATCCTTCTCTTTACCACGCCAGCGTACACTACCAAACAATCCCTTTATGCCTTTGCGTTGTCGCCCGGGCCTCTGAGACTCAGTCTGAGTCTGCCGTTCTCCCGCTACTCCTCTTCGGCCTTTACGAAGCATATTAAGGAAGGTCAGGGACTTAGCAGATGTGAGGGAGGAGATGGACTGCCTCGTTGGGGTGGTTTCTGAATTTATGTTCCCACTCGTGAACTCCTCCATTGGGGCATCCTCCTGTTGACTCTCCTCCTCCTGGTCAAGATCCACTTGCTCTGCCTCTGCTTCGGGGGCGGTAGGCTCATTTAATCTATCCAGAGTTTTGCTCATTGATGGTGGTGATTTAGGGCCTCCATCTCCTTTCTCTCGCATGGAGAAGATGCTGGCGACACTGCTGCCTGGCTTTCGCTTGCCGAACAGCTTGAAGGCTTTCCTGATTTTACCTGAAGGCTGAGGGTCACATGGCGGTGGTTCACAGCTCTCAGACTGTGCATCCATATTCCAGCTCCACTGCAGTGTCTTTAGCTTCGTCTAATCACTCTGTCTACCCTTTCACGTTCTCTCTTTAAAATCTCTCACTCAGATGGATTAAATACAGCTCTAATGAAAATAAAAATATTATTACCTTTCGCCTTTGTATTTCTGCATACGTTTTTTGCTAGCAATGCGTATCTATCTCCGTCTCCACTCGTGTTCTCTCCCTCAGTCTATTGCTCTTTTTTTTAAGCGCTCCCTCTTTCTCTCTCTCGCTCTGTTCCTCCCTCCCAAGCCTCCGCCCTCCCTCTCCCTCTCTCTGCTCCTCTCCTCTGGCTGCTCCAGCTGGTCACCATGGCAACTGAGGGTCTAAGCAGCTTTCGTCAGCAATTGAGCGGAGCCAGAGGCTGTCATCATCCAACCCTCTCTCCTTCGCTCTCTCTGTCCCTGTCCACTCCCTCTTATGATCTAACCATGTGTTCCGATCTCTCTCATCCAGTTTCGCAATCATCAAGATTTATCCTTCATATTTGTGACTTTGTTCTCTTCTTATCTGCATCAATGTTACATATGGGACAGGGGACGAAACAGGCAACAACGGTGCCAGTTTACAGCATCCCTGCTATGACAAATTTACAAACAAGCCACTCAAAATTTCACCCTGATCATTACCACTCCAAGCCCATGTATTGAATTTCTGTACATTAGAGGAAGGACACAATGGAAATCGTTGAACAATGGAGAAACAGAAACACTATAGCTTAGGCTGTAATATGTATATGGCTGTAATATGTGAGAACTGGCTTAAATATTTTCCCAAAGGTAATTTCCATCACTCTTTGCCCATCTCACATCAAATGTGCTCCTTTTTCCCAAACAACCTTCCTTCTCTCTCTTGTTCCCCTTCCAATAAACCACCCACAATCTCTCCCACACACATTTAATTAACTATTTAAATAGGCATATATAATAGACTTACATTGTTTTTATGTAAAGCTAATTATAATTACGATAGACTGACTGTAACCCACACCCCAAACCTATCATTATAAAAATATAAATTCTGTCAATTCTGCCATTCTGTCATTTACTTATGATGTTCCAAATCTGTATGACTTGCATTCTTCATTGGAACTCACAAGAAATGTTAGACAGTGTTCATCACCATTAACTTTCATTGCATCTTTTTCCTTGAAATAAAAGTGAATGGTGACTGAGGCCAACAATATGCCTAGCATCTCCTTTTGTGTTTCATAGAAGGACATTTGTGTTTTGGAACAATGTCCTTCTAAATAAAAAGTAAATAATGGCAGAATTTAATTATTGGTTGTTTAACTATCCCTTTAACAGACAGATTTTTTGTACAATGATAAATGATATCTCCAAAGCAAAATAGATACAGTCGTGCTTCCAATGCACCATAACGTCCCGTCTGATAATTTAAAAGTGAGCTTTGTTGGTAACTAAGAAAATATAGTATTAAATGACAAGAATGGTTATGTCTTGCTAAAAAATTGAATCACGAGTTGAAATATAGATAGAAATTATTTGTTTATCATTTTCTATCTATACGAACAGTAAATGCTTTAAGTCTTTTAAAACACCACACGACAAGGAAAACGAAGCTGTGAGGGACTGATTACATCTAGTTCTCACAACTCGTGTTTTCTGAAGTTTTTAATATTTTTTTGGGAATTATGTTTTTTCAATGTTCAATGTTTCGTCAGTGGAACGATCAAAAACATTGTGGTGGTGGAAATAATTAATTTTTAAAAATTAATTTAGGTTACCTCTCCATTAGGGCAGCATGTTTCTCTGGCTCTTTCTCTGTCTTTCATTATCTCCCCATTTTCAATCCTTTCCTTATTAAGTGACTATCTCTCTCTATTTCTCTCATTATCTCTTTATGTATGAGATTACATACCACACCCATCCCTCTTCTCTTATCCATTTTGTTGATCTACATACATCCATTTATCCATCTCCTTTTCTGTCCTTATCTGCTCAGTATTCTCTCTTTAAAACAGACGCCTTTCCTCCTTACTTCACCCCATCATCACAAAACAATGAATACATTCATTCCTTAAGTGCTGCTTTCATTGAGGATCACAAAAAAGGGGCGACTGGCCAGACAAAACATCACCTTAGTCTGTGCAGAGACACAAACATAGTTATAAAAAAAGAGTGATATACCAGAATAAATGCTGGAAGAGATACAAATTTGATAAAGATACATCTCACTCTCTCAACACTCTCAGCGTAACTTATCCATCAGTTACATTGTCCATACCAGAAATGTGTCAGTATTCACAAGGCCTCTTAGAGGCAGGAGGCTAATTTAGCTAGATGTGACAGCAACTTCTGGAATCTTTTAGATTGAGTTAAGATTTCTGCTGTCAACGTGCCCAAGCATAACTCATGTAAAGTTTCTACAACTGATAATAAAGAACACATGCACATATAGGTCTGACATCTGGGATTTTTTCAAATTTAAACCTGGAACAATGTTTTAAGAAAAAATAAGAAAAAACAAAGGAAACAAAGAAGAAATGTTATAATAAAATGAAGAAGAACGATTCTGTACAACATCTAGTCATTAATCAAATATAGCCTAAACAAATTTGTGAAATTGACCTTAACTCTTTTATACATGAAGTCTAATTTAATGGACAGATCATCAGGTTTTGCACAAACGCAACAAATTGGAGTCCATGCCAGCTCAAATGCATGCTGTCATTAAAGCAAAAGGGGGGCACAACAAAGACTAGAAATCTAAAATTATTGTAAATTTGTTCCATTGTGCTGGGTGGATTAAACACTATGTAATTATGAGTTGCATACACACAGGTGTGTTTGCATGTTATGCAATATCACTCAGAGCAGGTGACATCAAAGCACTCAAAGCATTTAGCACATTCACAGTAATGGACCATTAAAAGACTGTATTTAATTTTCCATTTTAAATAAACCTGCTCTAAATGAGCAAGCCATTGTTAGTAAATAGTCTTACATAGGGGACTTATTATATAAACACTTACAGTGCAGAGAGAGAGAGAGAGAGAGAGAGAGAGAGAGTGAGAAAGATATGTTTGTATAAGAGTATTTAATCATAACAAGAACAAGAGTTCTAAATCAGGCCCAGCACAAGATCTCCTTTGCACAAGTAAGTGCATGAACAGACAAGTTGTTCTTTGTTTCACTGACAACACATCTGAAACCTCCAGAAGAGAAGAGAAGAGATAGAGAAGAGGAAAGAAAGGACCAGATAACAGAAAAATTAAACA
This sequence comes from Xyrauchen texanus, assembly GCF_025860055.1. NCBI lineage: Eukaryota > Metazoa > Chordata > Actinopteri > Cypriniformes > Catostomidae > Xyrauchen > Xyrauchen texanus. The sequence continues at coordinate 24,661,147 of NC_068318.1, forward strand.
CATTTTGCAACAATACTGCAATTCTCCTACAGGACAGAGCAAAAAATAAATAAATAAATACAAATAATCGAATACATCTTACAAACACTAAGATGCAGTCCACAAATCAACAAATCATAATGCACCAATAAAAAGAAGAACATTAAACATGACGAACATCGACAATTTTCCAATGAAATATAACTGCCTGACTGGACTGAATCCATATAACATTTTGTTCAAATTCATCCAGACTGAAATATTGATTTTTGCGTCCCACCCACAAGTCCTCTCACCTCTTCAGACTGTCACAATGGGAGACCAACAAAATGACACTGAAGCTTGAGCGCTGCTTCCCTCTGCTGGCCTGACACAATAGCAAGTATCATTTTGATCTGGGTCTTTCTTCAATAGCGGTGGCAAATGGTGCCTCTCTAACTTGCAACAATAGAAATCAACTTTAAATATTAATAAATCGTAAAATGTTTACACATTTGTTTTCTGTGGGGTGAAAGCAATTTGTGCATTGTTAAAAGTAAAATTTCTGTCTTAAAATACATGTTTTATTGAGTTTGAGAGATGTGGTGTTTATATACATATTACATATACATATTTTGATATATTTTAAGAAAATGTTGTGTCCCTTATTTTTATGTCTGTGGTGTTACAACATTGGAAATCTGCCCTTTAAGAAAAGAGGGAATTCTATTTGGACTACATCCTGTGTGCAAACGTCATTATAGGTGATCGGTTGATCTGAAGAGTGCATTTTGAGTTTATACTTTCTTATAAATTGTTATATATTTGACAGATTTTAATCTAATTTTGATAAATATAATCTTATTAACATTTCCAAAATGTCCCTGACCTTGAAATTATCATGATGGCAGCCTCCATTTGAAAAAAGTCCAGATTTGTGCAAATTTAATCCAACGTTACTCCACAGGCAATATACAGACAAAGACAAGGGCATAATGGAAGTTGTCTGTGGTGTTTCTTTAAATTGTAACATTTTAAAGTAGCTACAATTTAGAGCGACGGAGCCAATTAATCTTATTATTTGACAATTTCAAATAATAATTTTTAACTTTTATATTTATCCCCATTTCTCCCCAATTTGGAATGCCTAATTCCCACTACTTATTAGGTCCTGGTGGTTTCGGTTACTCCCCTCAATCCAGAGGACAAGTCTCAGTTGCCTCCACTTCTGAGACAGTCAATCCGCACATCTTATCATGTGGCTCGTTGTGCATGACACTGCAAAGACTCACAGCATGTGGAGGCTCATGCTACTCTCCACAATCCACACACAACTTACCATGCGCCCCATTGAGAGCGAGAACCACTAACTGCGACCACGAGGAGGTTATCCCATGTGACTCTGCCCTCCTTAGCAACCGGGCCAAATATTATCTTAGAAGACCTGCCTGGAGTCACTCAGCACACCCTGGATTCAAACTTGCATCTCCAGGGTTGGTAGTCAGTGTAAATACTCACTACAAATTACTACAGTTTATTTGCCTTGTCTAAATAAATATATAAATTTTCCCTAGACAAAAATAGGGTTTAAGCTGAAACATTCCACACATTGTTTTTATTAAGTTATATATTTTTCTGAATAAATCTCTTAAGTTGCACTTACCTATTCATTTTAGAATAACCCAGAATTTAACTTAATATCGGTAACCACAGACATGTGGTTGTGTCACTAGTTTTTCATTAAAATTATTTTAAAAACAAAATGTATTTAAGCATAATAAACTATTTTGAAATACATAGCAATAAAGTACATTATTTTATAAATAAGCATTTTGACTAATTCTGCCTGTGGTTTGCCACTCCAGTGGAAGAATAACCCAGCTGTGTTATTATTTTTAGACACATTTCTCTTACAGTTAGACCAAATAAACTCCAAATATAAGACGATTCTATTGATAACTATTCGTTTATAGTGGTAAAGTTGTAAGTTGGAGTGTGGTATCGTTTAGTTTAAACGATAACAGAGAACTAACGTGCTGTCAGTGTGAAGCGTTTCATTGTTTTTGTGCCCGCACTCATCGATCGGACGAGCGTCGTGCTGTGACGTCGCTGACAGCCTTTCCGCGTGAGGCGGGTCGAATTAAAGATGGCGCCCTCTCATGCACTACGATGCTGTCAACGGGGCTTATCCTGGATACCTGTGATTTTCATCAACCTGATCGTGTGCTGGTCCTACTACGCCTACGTGGTGGAGCTCTGTATATGTAAGTATCGATCCAAGTTGGTCTGGTGTTTCACAAAACAGGGGATAAAATTCGCTGGTTAGTTGTTGCAGTGATGGTCTGGGCAGGAAGTGACAGCAACTGACTGGTACCAGCAGAAATATTGGTACTGAAATTCAGATTGGTTTCCAAGCATGCAAATGTGTTTATGATTTATATCGAAAGCCATACGCGTGTTAGTTGAGTTTGTGGTTTGATTTCATTTATTGCATTCCGTGTTACAGTTAAACCTCGAGTTTTAAGCCCAGTTGATGCCTTGATACTTAAAAATAGATTTGATGATAGTTCTTTTGATAAAATGCATTGAGGAAGTCTGATTTATGTCGTACTATAACTAGTGGAATTCTATAATTTAATAGCATAGCTGTCAGTTCGGCCTGACAGCATAATAGACATAAATGGTGATCTGTTCAATTAACAAATGAGAAATCAGGTTTCACCATAGTATTATCATAGCGTTTGAATTTGTTTCCTATTTTAAATAAACTCAAAACAACTGGACACAATCCAGTCTTTGAAAAAAAGAATAGGAAAATTTCATTTAATTATTTTACATGTATTACACATTAAAGTTCCTAAGTATTTACATACATTGACCAAAGTGTCAATTTAGCTACTTAAAGTAATTAGATTAATTATTTAGCTATCTTATAACATTTTAATCAGATCCCATCTATTTTCAGTTTTTAATATCTGGTTATGTATGTGATATTGTGTGACTTTTTGAGTGTGCTATATTTCCTTATTTGTTTTTCTCCATCTCTGAATTTGTGGGGGCTTAATTGATATTGGTTAGATCTTTCTATTTGAGCGATAAAAGGCCAAACATGTGTGCTAAATGAAAGAACAGAAATGTCTGTGTTGTTCTTGCAAAGCACAAGAAGTTTTAAACTTCATCTGATGTTAACCACTTCACAGTAACCTATAAACTCTCTCTTGTTCCACACCGACTCCACCCGGTTATTACTTTCCCATCAGTCTAAAAATATAGCCTACTCACTTCAGTGTAAGTTGTGGTCCGTTTACTGCCCTTGGAAAGCTGATACAAAGTGATAAATTGCAAGACCTTCCTTATTGATTAATTCTTCCTCCTTTTGCTGTAGAGGTGTATACAGTTTTACAGTTAGATTTTTTATGGACAGTGCTAACATGACATGCATCTGTAAGTCGTTTAGTTGTCATGACAACTGGGGTATTTTATCATTGATGGACACAAGGCTCTTTCTGCCAGATTGCAGTGCCAGTCTCCCAGTGCTCGGGCCTATCTGGGCTGATCAAGCTGAGCTGGTGGGAACTGGGAAAGAGTTGAGAGAGAGAAAGAGTGGTTTCCCTGCACTCAGCAGATGGTTTTGTGAATTGTGCCAGTTGCTGTTAATTGGATTGCTGATTGGGCTAAACTTTGCTGCTTTCTCTTTGCAGATACAATCCCTAACACTGAGGAGCAAGGTAAGAGAAACACCAGTGAATCCAACCACACATTGGTTGTTGTGTCCGAAAGCAGAAAAATGCTGCCTTAGTTGTCAGTATACAGAGGTAGGAAGGCCTCAAGGCATGTCAGAATCCAGTGGTTGCATAATATCCTACATAGATGATTACTTCAATTTACTTGAACATGCTTCGATGCATTCATTTGGTCAGTTTTTGAAGGCAGCATAGATGTGTGCTTTGTTGCATATGATAATCTGCAACAGGTGTGTTTTTTGACTGTTAGTGTAAAAATATAAATTGTGCCTGAAGGAGCAGTTGAAAAGAGCTACTTTAATTTATAAATATTTTTTTTATTTACTTCTGTCCCAGTTTTAGAGAAATAAGCATTGTAGTGAGTTTTGACTAATGATTTGCATATTTGTTTGCTTCAATTGTATTAGATATTTAGACATGCTAGTGCCTTAAAGGGATAGTTCACCAATTAATGAAAATTCTCTCATCATTTACTCACCCTCATGCCATCCCAGATGTGTATTACTTTCTTTCTTCTGCTGAACACAGAGACTTTTAAAATAATATTTAAGCTTTGTTGGTCCTCACAATGCAAGTGAATGATGACCAGACCTTTGAAGGTCCAGAAGAGACATATAAAGGCAGTATAAAAGTAATCCATAAGAATCTAGTGGTTAAATCCATGTATTCTGTAGAGATCTGATTGGTGTGGGTGGAAACGGATCAATATTCACCTCCACATTCTGGAAGTCACATTCAGCCACCTACTGTTTGGGGCTGGTCAAAGGTAGTGGTTGATTAAAAAAAAAAAACTTGTATATTGATCTTTTTGCTATCTTATTGCTTTTGAAGATGTGGATTAAACCAATGGAGTCAAATGGATTACTTTTATGCTGCCTTTATGTGATTTTTGGACCTTCTGAGTTCTGGTCACCATTCACTTACATTGGGAGGACCATCAGTGCTGAGATATTCTTCTAAAAATCTTAATTTGTGTTCTGCAGAAGAAAGTAAGTCAGACACCTGTGCTTTTTTTGTTTTGCAAATATAAACGTGCTAGACTGACATGTTAAAATGAGTAAATTTATTCATACATTTTTTTTTTCATCTTATGACCCAATTTCTCAAGAGATCTGCATTGTAGTGAGATGTTTTTATTGATATCTCTAAAGCTAATTTGAATTTGTATTAGATCGTTTTGAAAATCGCAAGTTATTTTAACTTGACATGGCATCTTAAAAAGCTTAGTGTTTCTTCGTGAGAGGGTGAAGAAAACAGAGATACGCAACCCAGCAGTCAAAAGCGTCCATCTTTGCATGTTTACATAGAAAAACAATAAAAAAACACCACAAAAGTATGCTATAACAGCCCTTAAGGCTGTCTGAAACCAGTTTCTGTAGAAGGTATAACTTCATACACAAATACTGCCTATGAAGTAATTGAGTCACAAAGCAAAAAAGCAGCTGCTTTAGATTTCGGACACAGCCAATATTACAAAAGCAGTTGACAAATCCATTTGTTAGCTAATCTCACCTCCTACTGTTGTCATACGTTTTGTCACACCAGAGTGAACAAATGTTCCATTTGTATTGTTGTTAAGAAGTATCAGCTTTTGTTGTGGGCTATAAAGTAAGTATGAAGCACAAGTGTGACTGAAATGAAATAATTTTGTCTCTCTACATGCTGTTTCTGTTGTAGTTATTTATCTGATAGTGTTTCACAGCTGCTTCTTCATGTTCATATGGTCCTATTGGAAGACCATAATTTCCAAGCCAGCCAACCCCTCGAAAGAGGTACTTTCACTCTTTCTCTCCCTCCTCCTTTCTCAAAAAATTCCTGTTAATGCTTTCTTATTTCCTGGGCCTTTAGTTTCTCAGTTCAGCTAGGGGAACAAAATTTCTCCTGATACATCATCATAATTTTTGGCAGTGACACTGTAATGTTTATCTGGAAAGGTCCAGGTTCAGTTGTAATACTCTTCTCATCTGGAGGTGGAGCGGCAGTTGGGATCATAAACGGGCAGCTCTGTAGTTTTAATACCACAGAATGTAATGAGAGAGAAGGGGAGAGGAAGAAGGCCAAAAAAATATATAGTTTTTAATGTAGACTCGCTTCCTGCTCTATAACATGAATTTCTTACCCATCAAAGGCAATGAATTAAGTAATCAAAAAAGGAATGTCTGAAGACAAACCAGACATCATTAGAACAGAGCATATACAGAATTACACTGGAGAAAATGTTGTCTGTAATTCATGTATATCCAGAATTTAAAGCCCTTGATTCTATATCGTACAGTTAAAGCTCTTATATGTACCATAGTTCATTATATGTATAAGTGCTGTGACTGGTCATGATTTATTTTTGTAATTTTTCTTTTTCTAGTTCATTTTAAATGGTCTTTTTGTGTGTTAAATTTATAATAGTACAACAATTCCATAGAGTGTCTCAGTTATTGAGGCATGAAACAGGCATGCATAATAAATATGAAAGAATTAGCAGAATGCTGTTTGGAATGGAGTGTAGTATGTCACACTGCAGAACTTGTTGTTTTTCCTGGCTTGCATCTTTAGGATTAAAGATGGTTTGTTTAGAACCTGAAAATGTGAAATGTTGATATATAGACAAGCATACTTTTACCTAAATCTCTTGTCCCTCTTAGTTCTGTCTCTCTAACTCAGAGAAAGAGCTGTATGAGAAAGAGGAGAGACCAGAAGCCAAGCAGGACATCCTGAAGAAAGTGGCTAGGGAATTGCCCATATATACACGCACAGGATCTGGGGGTGAGTAAATATTATAACTTAGTGATACTTAACCCAAAATGATACTTTACTCACCTTTATGTTGTTCCAAACCTGTATGACTTTCTTCCATGAACGCAAAATTAGATGTTTGGCATAGTGTTAATCTTTTTCCATTCAATGAAAGTGAACGGTATCAGAGGCTGTCATTCTGCGCATCTCCTTGCATGTTCCATGGAAAAAACAAAGTCATGTGGGTTTGGAACAACATGAGGGTGGCACATTTATGTTCAGAATTATTAACGAGTCCTCTGTCATCCTCAGCTATCCGTTATTGTGACCGTTGTCAGCTACTCAAACCAGACAGATGTCATCACTGCTCCACCTGCGACATGTGGGTCCACTCAGAATGCATTTGTTATCTTGTTTCTTTAAGTTTGCACAACGTTTATCATTGATCTTTTGTTTTTCCAGGTGTGTCCTGAAAATGGATCACCACTGTCCCTGGTATGTGTCTCTGGGGCTTTGGTTTTAAAGGAATAGTACCCCCCCATGTAAATTCTGTCATTATTTCTAGCCTTGTGTTGTTCCAAACCCATATGACTGACTTTCTGATGCAGAACACGTGTTTTAATGAATATCCTGGCCTGTCTTTGCAATATAATAGCAGCTGAAAGTGATTTACTTTTAAAGAAATGGGACCAAAAGGTTTACAAAAAAGGCCATGGGACATGTCATATTCCAAATCTTCCTTAAGAATAGGTTTTGGTGAGAAAAATTACATGTAAGACATTTTTTGAAGGAAAACTTTATTTCAGTTGCGCATTCATCGTGGTTGGTTCACACGAGAACATATTGTTTTTAGGATGCCAGCTAAATGAATGAGTAAATTATGACAGAATTTTCATTTTTGGTTGAACTATTCCTTAAAGGTAATCTTTTATGATTGTTTTTCCACTAAGCAGTAAAGGGATAGTTTATTAAAAAATGAAAATTCTCTCATCATTTACTCATCCCAGATGTGTATGACTTTCTTTCATCTGTTGAACACAAACAAAGATTTTTATGAGAATATTTCAGTTCTGCTGATCCATACAATGCAAGCGAATGGTGACCAAAACACTCAAGCACAGTAGTTATCAGAAGGCAGCATAAAAGTAACAATACAACTCCATTAGTTAAATCCATATATTCAGAAGCGATATGATAGGTGTGGGTGAGAAACAGATAAATATTAAATATATAATTTTTAAATGACTTGGCTGTTTTGAAGCTGAACCACTTAAGTCTGAGTGGTAACTGTGTGGCTCATATTGAGAGTTTTCTCTCTCTCTCTCTCTCTCTCTCTCCCTCTCTCTCTCCCTCTCCCTCTCCCCCCTTCAGGGTTAATAACTGTGTTGGATTCTCCAACTACAAGTTCTTTGTGCTGTTCCTGGCATACACAATGCTGTACTGTGTCTTCATTGCCGCTACCGTTTTGCAGTACTTTATCAAGTTCTGGACCGTAAGTGTACATGTGCACACAGCATGTGATTCCTCTCATCTGTCACACCTCTTGTCTCTCACATTGTGCTATTTCAAGCGTTAACTGCAGCACGTCTTTCTGCCTAACTGTGTTTCTATCTGCATGAAACTAAATTAAACAACATATAATCTAATAAGTTTGACCAAGCCAGTAAACATTTATTTAAACCAGTATGTGGAAAAGCTTTATAGAAGATAAAGAAGCTGAAAAAGAGTAAAAGATTTTGTGTGTGTTTGTCAGCTTTTGAGAGCAAGGATGAAAGAAATAGAAGGGATGTCTTTGCTTCTAACATCTGTCTGTATTTTTAACACTTTAAAGCTTTGCAGACGGAGGGCTCTAGTGCATTGCCCGGAGGTAAACCACTCACGCTTGCTTTGCGCTGTTGTCACTGTAGGCATTTGGTTTGGTGTTGCAGTGTCGACTCATTTCGCTGTGTGTATTCACTGATGGAAATAAACAGCAATTGTGCAGCAAAGAGTATATTTTTGCATATTAAATTATGCAGATTATTTTTGGTTATTCTTGCCATATATAGACATGTCATGGCTCTGAGACCGGTCTGTAAAAAAAGATTAATAGCTTTGCTAAAAAACGATTTTGGACATCTGATTCTTTTAAAAAGATCAGCTGTGTTTGCTGAAGTTTTTGTCATCTTCTCATCTGTTTTTCTGCTCAACAGAATCAGCTGCCGGACACTCAAACAAAGTTCCATGTGTTATTCCTCTTCTTTGTTGCGGCCATGTTCTTCATTAGCATACTGTCACTTTTCAGCTACCACTTATGGCTGGTGGGAAAAAACAGAACCACTATTGGTAAATAAGAAATTCTCACTCACTAGCTTTATTGTTCTCACAGTTGTCTGCAATTATTTCAGCTCCAACTGGTTAAAGGGGTCATGACATGCCTTTTTTTTTTGTTTTTTAACCATTTTTAATATGTTCCTTCAGGTGCACTTATAATAATAGTATTTTATTTATAGAGTCATATATTTGTAAAACATGATCACTTTGTCCTTCGTTCTGACCCTCCGTCAGAAACACTGTTTTTGCTGCTGCTTTCCCTTTTAAGGCTTGAAAGTAAACGCCCACTGTTATGATTGCTCTCTGCCCTTGACTGACAGACCTGCTCTCTCGCCGCTACTAGGCGGGGCTACGGAAGTGATCAGGTAAAGTAGGCACTGATGTGTTGTTGTGGTGGTAGTCGGATGCAAATGTTTACCACAGTGTGACATCACAATTTGTAGGATATAGAGAATGAGTCGTTTTGGCAGCTTTGTTTCAACAAATGCTCTTTTTGCAGTGAGGAGGAAGTTTTGAGTTCTGAAACTTAAATTCTCATGTCATGACCCCTTTAACTCTGACGTACAAAGCAACGTTAGCTCGACCAATGATGTGAATTTGGGCCGGGAGTGCTTTTTGGGCAACCAAAGTCAATATTGTTTTCTGGAATCTGTTTGAAAACAGTGATTGTTTTTGCAGTTCTGTTTCACAATGCTAGTAGCACAAAAACTATAAATTTTAACAAATTTAAAGTGTGTATTAAGACTTAATTCAAAGCTTTGTTTGATCAATTCAGCAATAGATGTGCTATTTTTGTAAATATTTTAAATTAAATTCAGAAAATCTCTCTTTGACTGATAGCATGTTAGCTAATCAATATTTAATTGGTGTCATTATCATATATTACGATTTTCAATTATTTTCCAGATCGACTGCCATAATTTACCTAATAAATTGTGAATGGTCAGCATTAATATGCAGAATTCATAGAAACGTTTTGAAGATAATTTCAGCCTTAGTTGTGCTACATTTGTTTTTGTAAACATGTATAGATTTTAACATTTAAATCTGAAAATCTCCCTTTAACATACACTTATAATACTTTTTAATCAGTGATTAATTGGTGTCACTGTATTATTTGCATTTTGGCTGTCAAAGTTAATGCTGTTAATTGTATTATCAAGTTTTCTTGTAACTGAGCGTGTTAAGGCATTAACGACGGAAAACTTTTATATTAATCGTGACTAAATATTATAATCTATTGACAGCCCCAATTTGCATTATAAATTGTTTTTGGTTGTCTTTCGCTGACTTACAAACAAAATCTAGTAAATACAGTTTGTCCTCTTATGATCCTGATTATTTCAAGCAATACAGCCCAAGGTTTATATTCCCCTTTCCCTCGTACTGTTTTCTCTGAAGTTGTTTGGTCTTCCTATCTCTCAGTTACATATTGTGACCTCTTTCTCATAATTTCTTATTGAGGGAAACTGCAGTCACATGTTTAGAAACCGAATAAAGCTGTGTCGGTAAAAGTGTAATGTAGATAAGTGTGGGGGTGGATTGTGGGTACGCTTATGAAAAATATTTGGGTCACACTTCACTCATACACAAAAAGACATTGTGCCTTTCCTACAATGAGGAAGTTTGATTCACCGCCATCAAAGTTGGTTCAAAAGTAAATGATCACAACATTAAGTGGAGAGGGGAAAGATCTCATTCTAATATTTTATCACCCCTTCCTTCTCTTTAGAGGCTTTCAGGGCACCGGTGTTTAGAAATGGCCCAGATAAAAATGGTTTCACCATTGGCTTTCACAAGAATATCACCCAGGTTTTCGGAGACCAGAAGAAATACTGGTGCTTACCTGTTTACACCTGGTAAAAAAAGCCATATTGCATAATTTTGCTCATTTCATAATAGGCACATTCACACATGCAATCTTTGCTGAAAATTTATCAGCATTTTTGGTTGAAAGATCATGTGCAGAAATGCAAACATTCACTACGAAAATGCATCAAACATAAACAGTATTGCAGACAGCTATAAACAAAGTATGTCCCACCATTTTTTTAACTAATTAACAGCCTACCTATGTTTCTGTCATTTCTGGCAAAGCACATCAGAGCATTTTAAATACATTTTGGTGGTGCATTGCATGTGTGTGTGTGTGTGTGTGTGTATAGCAGATGCAACACATTTTTCCTGGAGTATACCCAGCAATTTAACAGTTTTTATCATGTGTGAAAGTGCCTAATATCTGTTCTGTATATACTGTATGTGATATGCTATGTATGTATATAAAAAGCACTGACTTGTTAGAGTCCTCAACTGTTTCTCTAAACATTCAGCATTTCTAAACAGCGATGGTAGGATAAATAATAGTTTTTCTTCCTCTAGTTTGGGAGATGGGTACACATTCCCTACCCGCCTAGTCAACATTGACTCAGAGCAAGGCAATGTTGAACACCAGACAATTAAATGGTAATTGCAGTCTCATTTGTTTTCAATACCTGTCACGTCTTCATTTATTTTAGTGTATGGAAAATGACTAATTTATCAAAGGCAAATGTAACCATGTCATTTTTCCTTAAAGGGATAGTTCTCCCAAAAATGACAATTCTGTCACTAATTACTCACTCTTAAGGCTACGTTCACACAGTCAGTGTTTGGGATTGACAACCGTATTTTCTTACATGTTTGAGTCTTGAAAAGTCCCATTAGTACAACAGCTTATAGTAGTAGTTTGAATACTGTGTAAATGAACGAACAACCGAAGTCACAACCATATTACAGTTGTAACCGGCATGTCTTATCCCAATTGCCACCACGTTATTAAATAAATGAGTCCAACCGAGTTGAGAGTTCATCCATCAGAACATAATTAACCAACAGTGGCTTCGAATGCTTTTTAACCACGTCCAGAGTGCAGATTTGTGTCGTGCGGCTTGTGCCCGTAAGCAGCCAGTTGTCACTATTCACTTTCATAAAATATTTCCGTAATATTTCCGAGTAAATGATGGCAGAATTTTCATTTCTGACTGAACTATGCCTTTTATGTTGATTTGAGATCATTTTGTAATCTTCATAGAGGATTTCATAGAAATCTAGTCTTTCCGATGTAACTAGTAAGAGTATCATGTAATCCAGGGTGAGATTTATTATAGGGTAGTGAAAACATCTGCAAGTGTTAGTGCCTGATTGCATAATGGTTGTTATGGTAACAGCACAGTTGATGGACAGACAAATGGCAGACCTCTGAGTGAGTCACAGAATCATCTCCTAGGCAACGATGTGTACTCTGAGGAACAAAAAGGTGGAAGCCATGCAAATAGCGGTATGTCACAAGAGAGGTTTTACAACACTGAAATTGCTAGAGAAAATTGTGAAATGTAGTTTTTTTTTAATAACGAGGCAGTTCTAAAATTGACTTGAATTTACTTAAATCTTTGAGTTCTGCCTAGAAAGGTTTTAATCAACTGTCTGCACCTTAACAAAGCTTATAAAATGTCTTCACTATATGTGAAGATAAATATATGCATGAATGTTTGCATATATAATATTCTAATCTGCCTTTGTTTGTCTTCCAGAAGGATGTCAAAATGTTTCCGTTACCATGGAGAATGATTCATAGTCAGGTGAGTTCACAGCACATGAAAGCAAGTTCAGTGGAAAACATTAAAAATGCAATGTAAACATTTATAAACACACTCTTTTGCAATATAGGCTTTTATGAAGCAATATAAAATAATAAAGCAAATTACTCAATCAAACGTCTGTTGGCTCCATGCAAGTTAAACCATGCCAGGTGTTAATTGGTCTTAATCTAGACAGTGGTGGTGGCGTAGTGGCTAAAGCACAGGGCTGTTAATCAGAAGGTTGCAGGTTCTAACCCCACGGCCACCACCATTGTGTCCTTGAGCAAGGCACTTAACTCCAGGGGGATTGTCCCTGTAATAAGTGCACTGTAAGTCGCTTTGGATAAAAGCGTCTGCCAAATGCATAAATGTAAATGTAAATGTAGACAATTTAAACTGTTTTTATTCCACACTTTGAGGTTTGGGGGTTTTCATTCTGTATAGATTATTTATGTAAATCCCTCTCCTCAAGTTTGTAAAAATTGTCAGTGGCCAACTTCTTAAAAAACTTCTCTTGTAGTAGTCTGTACGGGCATTAAATTGAAGCAAATTTTAAGCCTGTACCCGAAATCGCTTGGTCTCTTTATAATCTCTTCTCTAAGCAAGTAGGCTTTAGTGAAATTTGTTGCAGTAAGCTGTAGCAATAAATATACACAGAACTTCTTCAAAATGTTAAATATTTGTGACACCTGCACCTAAAAAAGCTAAATGCAGTGCAACAAATGAAGAAGAACACAGGTGTCTCAATATACGTTTTTAAACATAAAACGTGATGGTCCTGTGTGAGATGCTGAAAGAACAGCAACGGTCAAAGACGCTTGTCCAGAGTGAAACAGGGGAGATGCATGCAATAACACATTCGGTGTGAACAGCATCTAAATTGCTTGTTCTCATATGTCTGAACGAGAGTGTGTAAGCGAAACCAGTTCTGTTAAAAATAAAACAATATATGCATAGTACTGTGCAAATGTTTTAGGCACTTGTGAAAAATGTCTTCAAAAGTAATGCCATAAATATTTCTCATTTATCAATTAACGTCATACAAAGTCCTGTAAAAATAAAAATCAGTATTTGGTGACCACCTTTGCCTTCAAAACAGCCCCTATTCTCCTAGGTACACCTGGACACAGTTGTTCATGGTTGTTGGCAGATAGGATGTTCCAAGCTTCTTGGAGAACTTGCCACAGTTCTTCTATCCATTTAGGCTGTCTCAACTGCTTCTGTCTCTTCATGTAATCCCAGACTGACTCGATGATGTTCCGGGCTTTGTGCGGGCAATACCATCTGTTGTAGGGCTCCTTGTTCTTCTATTTGCAAAGTGTTGAAATCTAAAATTGATATTTCCTGCTGATACACAAAAAGCAGAATATAAAAAATTACCCCTTCAAGACAAATATTTTTGTGAAATATATAATGCGCTGTCAGCCTCGAACTGCTGCTTCACTTACCTTAAAGAGAGAGTTAACCCCAAAATTGTCTCATTATTTACTCACCCTCATGCCACGTCAGCGGTGTAAGACTTTCTGTCTTCTGCTGAATACAAACAAAGATTTTTAGAAGAATATTTTGGCACTGTAGGTCCACACAATGCAAGTGAATGGGTTAAAGCTCCAAAAGCACATGAAGGCAGCATAAAAGGTATCCATACAACTTCAGTGGTAAAATCCATGTCTTAAGAAGAGATATAATAGGTGTCAATCTCCACTTTCATATTCTTCGTGCATATCACCACCGACTGGGCATAGAGGAAAATTGATAGTAAAAAGGACTTAAATATTGACCTGTTTCGCATGTACACCTATCATATCACTTCTGAAGATGTACATTTTACCACAGGAGTTTTATGGATTACTTTATGCTGCCTATGTGCTTTTTGCAGCTTCAAAGTTTTGGTCACCATCCACTTGCATTATATGGACTTACAGAGGTGAAATATTCTTTTGAAAATCTTCATTTGTGTTCAGTAAAATAAAGAGTCGTACACATATGTGGTGACATGAGAGTGAGTACATTTTTGGGCGATCCATTCCAGCTTAACTTGTACTGTGTTTACAATGTAATGTCTGTGTACCCTTAAAACAACAAAGTCTTAACTGTCCTATTTCCTCCCAACAGGACTTTGGAATGGCACAAATAAGTATTTGGCTTTCCTCTCTTAAGGATACTCTTGTCCTCAGACCTCACATGAAAGACATCATAGCCCTCTGATATAATGCCTTAAGGTTTGGAAACGATCTGCAGCATGCTGCTGTGGTGCATGTATTTAAACTGCATTCATATCAGTATAGACACTTTGCACCAAACAGCAATTGGTAATTCAATGTTTTCCTTTTGCTCTGTACATACTGTTTATGTTTTTTGTTTGACCAAATACCCTAAGCTGATCATCAAGTGTTTTGTTGTTCTATTCTGTTCCGTAATATTTTTTTTTATTTATACTGTTTATCTCTGGGACTGCTTTGCATAGGCCAAAAAAATTGGTAGGTTATTTTACTACAGTTGTTTTATACCCAAGATGCACTTTTGTCACCAAGGATTTTTGAAGAAGGTTTTTGGGACATAAATTAATACTCAAGTGAAATGCAGTATTTGATAAGAATGTATTAATCCACAGATTTACATTTGCTACACATCAGCCTTAACCTAAACGTATGTACTTGGTTGACTCTGAAATAGGAATTTCAGTCTAAGGATTTTGCCAGATAAATTTGGAAAAAGTGACATGATGAGGAATTTAATATTTCCGAAAATAGTCATCATTTATTAAAAAATTGTCATTATTTACTCATCTTCATGTCGCTTCCACTTTCTTCCGTGGAACACAAAGGTGTTTGGCAGAATGTTAGGGAATGATGGCATCAGTCACCATTGACTTTCATATTATGGAAAATAAGATGCAGTGAAATTCAACTGGGTCTGACGACCTCAGTCATTAAATCTTTGGGTGAACTACAATATGCCTTTAACTGAAAAGTTATTTTATGATTTTTAAAAAAAATAATAATTTCAATGATGTTCTACAGCATTTATGTCTCGGTATTTGTTGTTATGGCCGGTTTAACATTCATCAACACTAAAGTCTTTTTTTAATTTTTTTGTCAGACCTCTTTTTTTTTTTTTTTTTTGACCTCCGTGCTCTTTCACATTTTGTACTATCAGCTTTGTGCCTTCAGTTGAGGGTTACATTGTATGCCAGATTGTGAAATGTGTGACATTTTAAAGCACACTTAAATCATTCAAGATTGTATTGCACTGCAAACACAACACTTAAATTAATCGTTTTTAAATTGTTTCACGTGGAGTTTTGACATAAATGTAATGTTTGAAGCTAGTTAAAACCGTTTTCTTGCAAGTGTATCCTTTGCGCTAATTAATTTATATATTTTTTTTCTTTAAAGGTATAGTTCACCCAAAAAGAAAGTTATGTCCTCATGTACTCGCTATTCCACACCTGTTTGACTTACTTTTGACAAACACAAAAGGAGATGTTAAGCAGAATGTTAGGGGCTGACAGCTTCTGTCACCATTCTCTTTCATTGACTGAACTTTCGTTTTTGGTTGAGCTGTCCCCTTAAGACGTTATCGTGGATGTGAGATTTGTTTACAGTTGTATTTTGCTTTCTTGTTTATTTCTGAATGATTGTGACTTCCGATTTGTAAAAGGAAGTCTTACATGATCATGAGATTAGCAGACTGAAAAATGTGCTTATCTCTGCTTTATAAATATGAAGGGTGTTAACAGTACTTCTAAACTTGATCAGTCACAAAAACTCATCATTTCAGGTTTAATGAGTTGGATATCTCTTTTTTTTTTTTAAATCTTATTATGCACAACCCTGTTGCATAGCATTGAATCCTATTTAAGTTATCACATGTCAGTGTGAGAAATGTTGAAAAACAATGGTCTAGATAATGAAGTGGTTTACCACATTATGACCTCACGTCAGCATTTATGTGGACATGGAGCTGATGTAATCATGGCAACATCATTATTCCGAAATCTGCAGTTTGCTTAAAAATAATTACTGATGGGCTACATCTGCTGGAAGTCATATGAGTTTTGTATCATATAAATATGGACAAAAACAGTGATTATGCCCAAAAAACATTTTAATATCTAGGAACTCACTTATTAATCATGAACTTGTAATATTACTGGAATTAAATACCAAATGTATCAAGGACCATTTTCTCTTCAGATTTTTGTTATATTTTTTATTTACAAAAAATGGCTTGTACAGAATTTTCAGCTTTTGTTTTTTGTACCTAACCTGTAGGCCAGTTTGTTTCATTATATTTTTAGATGTTTTTGTTTTGAAGAACAGTTTGCACAGATTTTTAATGTCTAATTAAACTTAATGTTTGTACTTTGCAGATTAAACAATTATTCAATTATGCATTTTAAATGTTATTTATTTATTATATATTTAAATGAAGTAACATCGCAGGAAAAGGTTTTGTATATTTAAGCAATATCACACGAGCAAGAGTGTGATATGGCCGTACATCAGCACTGCTGTGATTCAGCGGCCGAGTGCCGTAGGTAATTACAGCAGTGTTGATGTAGGGCAATATAGCATGATTGTGAGGGTGATATTTCTTATAAACAACAGTTCAATGAACATGTCAATTTAAAAAAATTAGGAAAAACCGAGTCATAAAAACACATTTGTGCATGGAACTACTTTCTTACTTGACGGATCAGAATCTGCCGTTGCTGGTTCAAAACAAATGATGTTTCCAAGCCTTCATTAGTAATTAAAAAATAGTCACTTCAGAAATAGTATCACAGCTTGTGCTGTTTATAACAAGCCACTGGATAAAGAAGGATAGACGGATGGATCTGTGTGTGTATGAGTGAGATCACCTGTTGCCACACCCAGAGATGCTGTCAGCTTTCTGAAGGTCAGCTTTCTCAGTGGAAAATAGACGTCCAAGCGGGGGTATTCCTCCCTAATTTGCTGTAGCAGGTGCACAAGTGTCATTCACTATAGAAACAGCGATGTCCTCCACCATTTTAAACAGTATGTATCCAATGTGGAATCTCTGATAAAAGGTAAGCACCTTGAGTTCTGTAATAAATCAGTTGTCTCTCAGCTGCGATGAGCCTTAATCCTGAAGTTGTCCATTTAAAGCTATTTCCTAACTTTGGTAATGTATTAGTAAACGGGCGATTATGGAGCGCTGGTCTGTCAACAATGACTAATGATTCACTTTACATCACCAACTGGCTCATATTGCACACGAAAATGATATTTTGCCACCACCTGCTGGCTAACATATGTAATTTAAAAAATAAAGACAGTAACTCCTAACAGATCTGGACTGCTCTTACACTTTAGTTTAGAACAGCATGAACACAAGCGGAGTGATACACACATACACCGTAAACCGTCCGATTGCTGATGGTGTCAGACCATCAGTGCTCATGGAATGTCTCTTGTCCAATCAGATTCAAGGACTGAAACTATCTGTGGTATATTATTTATTCTTTAATAGACTACTTTCCTAAGACCTGGACTTAAAAAATAGTTCACCAAAAAAATGTAATTCTCTCAATTCACTCTCATGCCATCTCAGATATGTATCTAACCTTTAAAAAAAACTAAGAGTATCGTAGCTCTGTAGGTCCATACAAGGCAAGTGAATGGTGGCCAGATGGTTGAAACTCCAAAAAGGACATAAAATAATCTGTACGGCTCCAGTGTTTTAAGTAATGTCTTCACAAGTGATATATGAACAGATCCACATTTAAGTTATTTTTTGCTATACATTTTCCTCCCTGCATTGTAGGTGATATACACGAAGAATGCGAATCCTGTTTTCTATAAATCAGGACCTAAATATTGGTCTATTTCTCACCCACACCAATCATATCGCTCCTGAATATATACATTTAACCACTGGAATCATATGGATTACTTTTATACTGCATTTATGTGCTTTTTGGAGCTTCAAAGATCTGGCCACCATTCACTTGCATTGTATGGGCCTACAGAGCTGAAATATTCTTCTAAAATGTTGTTTGTGTTCAGCAGAAGAATGTAATTCATACACGTCTGGAATAGCATGAGGCTGAGTAAATAATAAGTTTACATTTTTGGGTGAACTATCCCTTTAAAATATTTCAAAAAGTACCACTGTATCAGTAATCAATGAGAAATAGCGACATCTAGTGTTCAAATGAAGCAGGAATCACACACAAAAGACAAACAACAAACTCCAGTGTATTTTTAATACATTTTACAACATTAAAAACAAAAGACCTCATGTTACAACAGAACAATGGTATCAAAAAAGGAACAAAAAAGTGAGGAAGATACTTAAACCATTAAAACAAATGAGCTCTTAAATGATTAATAACTTTTATTCTTAAGCGTTCACATTAAAACTAATATTTATCTGTGGAAATGGAAAAAAAAAATTGTAAGGAGACACAAACATATTAATACAAGCTTGAAAATAATTCTATTTTTGACCTTTAAAGCTCTACAGGAAAAACTATTAATTAAACACATTTTTAGACTCTGCTGTGTTTGTGAACAAGCTGGATGACAATCAAACTAATGCATACATCTGGTTTCACCATTTTTGGTACATTGTCCTTTGTCTTTCAAAATGTTTTCCCAAAGAAATGTTTGAACAACCACAGAAAAAGTGCAGCTTTTGTTTTCCATTTAGAGACAGATACACTTGAATTTTCTGTAATGCAATAGAAGCACCGTGACATTTAGACTCTTCCTTAAGCATAAAAGTGTAGAGTGTTAAGACTACTCTCATAACCAATTAATTACATCAGTATTTACTTCACATCAGTGTTGAAAATACTTTTATGTATTGAGATTATATTCTTATATCTTGACATAATTACATATAGAATTTGTGAATCAAAGATGTTTTCATAGAACTAATACAGAAGATTAGATGGTTACGACCGTGTTAGAACTAAATTGTGATTGATAACTGATAAATGAATTGAAATGCAATGCTGACTTAAATACACATGTCAAATAAACATGCTTGGAGCAAACAAAAGCATGCACTGCGGCAATGAAATGACACAATAAACAGCATTACACACGTGCCTTACAGGCCACAGAACAAGAGCGAGAGGGGACATCAAACTGAATGTCTCATCGCCCTGAACCCCTCACACTGCCTCCTACTGGAGCTCTCACCTCATAACAGACCATTGAGGCGCGAACTAAGTTCTCTATTTGCATAGAGATATCTTCCTCACACTGAAACGAACTCATTCGCAGTGCAACTGGCCAATATTTCTCAGTGATTTCACACAATCACTGCAAGCTGGCACTCTAAACAGCAGATGGGTCGATGCTGGTTTCGCTCTAACACCCTGCATGCATTCACTGATGTCTCTTCATCCAGGCCTTCTACACTTCAAACAAACCCCTAAATCAGCTAAACTGGTTTCACCCCCTCCATTCTTTCCTTTCTCTCTTTGAAGCAAGCTGCTGTCCATGCACGCTGCATTTTTAGGGGAAGATAAAGTGGTTTGGTTTCTCACTCTGTGCTCTTTCTGTCAGACAAAAAGCTTGTATTTTCCCCCTTTATATTCATCCTCTCCCTCTCAGGCATAATTTCCTCTCCAACTGTAGTGGAGGACGAATGGTTTGTACAGCGGTAGATCTGGTCTGTGGTTCAGCCTATTTTAGCCCAGCTCAGGAACACCGGAATATCTCGGACCGGAACGTTGCGTGTGAGAGCCTTGACTCGCAGGTTGCGGTCGTCTGTGAGCAGGACCACCTCCCTGCGCAACCTCACCGGCCCATCTGGAAGAGAATTCACAAATGTGTTGGTCAGATCAGAGAATTACAAAAGGAAGAAAACAAGATAAATGAAACTAGTAAGTATTAAGTAATAAGTAAGATGGCTCACTTCTCTCAGCAGGCATGAAGTCCTTGGCTTTGTCCTGACAGTAGTGCAGACAGCAGGACAGGATGACATCATCGTTGTTGCCCTAAGGAGACAGATCCACAATGAATGAGTGGGTTTAAAATAGAGCATAACATTTCATGAGCATATAAACCTTAAAATTATCCTCTAAGGGGCTGTTCGCTCTGGATGCATTCAAAAATACCAAGAACAGAATGCTTGAAATGTGTTTTACGACTTGTGTCATGATTTATGCACTGTTTATAAGAGTAACTTTCATTTCAGCCTGATCTTCACACAAAGTGATTGTATGGCTTCAGAAGGCTTGGAATATACTGAAAAATTCACATCAACTACTTTTTCTGTGGATTTAAGATGTTTTTGCATATTTTTGCAAACTCATAGAAAATAACCACAACAATCCTAGGTGTTTATTCAGTACTGTGGCTAAATTGGTTAGGAATAAAGCCTCAACTGAATTAGATATGACTTCATTAATTTCTTTACTGATAAAATTGAATCAGTATGGAATTATGAGATTATACAGCACCTCAGAAAACAGTCTCACAATTTTCCTCACGAGCAACTTCAATCCTACTCTGTCATTGATCTTGAAGAGCTAACAAAGCTTTTCGCAAACAGCAAATGCAATAACATGCATGTTAGATCCAATATAAACTAGGATCTTAAGAGTGTTCCCTGCTATGAAACATCATCTATATAAATACAGCTCTGTAGAAATGATCTCCACAACACCATTTAAGTAAAAGGTTTGCATAAACATTCATGGGGCTAAATACTAAAATGTACCGATGCACTTTGTGGCCGATCAGGGGAAGACTGGCCATCGAGAGAACCCAGGGGTCCGCGAGAACCTAAAATGAGCAGCCGCTTTATGCAGAAAGGAACACAAAATGGTGCTGTGATATGCAGAAAAGGACAGCGAAACTCAGGCAGCTTTGTCAGGCCAAAGAGGATGCTTACAGAAGTGGGGATAAAATCTTGTACAATCCAGCCAAAAACTGACAAAGGAGATTAGAGTGGCTAAAAGAAGCTACTCTGAGAAGCTGAAAAACAAGATTTCAGCTAATGACCTTGCATCAGTGTGGAGGTCTGAAAGATATTACCAACTACAAGACACCCCCCCCAACTCTGTAGGGAAACAACAACTGGCTGATGACCTGAATGTGTTTTAATGTAGATCTGAAAAGCCCAGTCTCACACCCCACACCCACGCTGACCTTCACTTCACACAAACACCTCATGCAACCACCATCCTCCCCTCTTAAACTACTCAACCTGCACTTAAGATCTGTGAAGAGGATGTGTGTCTTCCGGAAAAAACTCCCGGCCCGGACAGTGTTTCACCCAATTGTTTATAAGCCTGTGCCAAACAGCTGGCCCCCATCTTCAAGACATTATCGAGAATGCAATTGACAGGACATTGTAGATGACATATTAACCCCACATGAAATATGACCCCACCCCCCTTTTTATGGATTTACACAATTCACGTGGGTCATATTTTTAGGTTGGGAAAAAAATTGTAATTCCGGATTCATCTGGAAGAATCACATCCCTGTATTATTAACTCTTCGCTACCCTTAGGACGCGTCCCAAGAAACTTCAAAACGGCAGTTATCAAACCACTTATTACGAAGTCACAGCATGATGCTGGATGATTGGCTAATTATAGGCCGAATCAAATCTCCCATTTATGTAGACAAATCGTGAAGTGTTTAAAGCGACATTTGAGTGAGTAAATAAATGACAGAATTTTCATTTTTTAGGTGAACTATCCCTTTAACAAAACAACACTCATGGCATGAGATGTTTAAAAAATGTGTTAGATGCAATAGAACAGCCAAATATGTATGAACTACCGATGCATTAAAAAAACAGTGCAGATGGAACACAAGACAGCATCCTGTGTGAATGCTTCCCAAGACCAGGAAGTAAATGAGAGCCATTTGAATTTAAGTTAATGATGCAAACTTTCTACAAGTCAAATAAAACGATGTCAAAAGAGACTTTGAGGAACTGAAACAAGTCAAACTCCAAATCAAACTCAACGATCGAACCTGCATTCATTTCTGTAGATCAGTAATACCATACTATTTCTAAAGGGAACCTCCCACACACAGACCTTTTGTCCAGAGGTGTCTTCGCTGCGAAAGGCAATTGACTCCAGTGTGTTTCCTCTGCTGGTGAGCGCTCTGATGCAGGGATTTCTAGACTCAAAGGCTTTTTCCAGAAACATAACTGATGCTTTGGCTTTCTCCTGCACCTGTCTAGTATGAGCGCCATTCCCGATCCCTTCACGACTGTCCTGCCCTTTAGCTAGACCATCCAACTCGGTGATCACTGATGGAAAGAGAATGCAATTAAATTAGACCAAAAAACTAAGAGGAACTGTGCATCTTGATTATCAGTGATGGACTCACCAATAAGAGGCACAACCAGGATGTATGTTCCACAGGCCAGAAGCTTCCTCAGGCCATCCAAGTGATCTATGAAGCCGTTTGTGTCAGGGACCAAATAGAATGGTCTGATCTCAATCTCCAGCTGCCCACCTGTCTGCAAAACCGCCTGAAGGACAAAAAAAATGCATGTACTCTATCATCTTTAACTGGACACATCAATGTCAGAGCCGTAGCTTAGCAGTTGGCACACATGCTCTGACATATTGAGCTGAAACACAATTGAAAGATTTTCCTTTCTTTTAAAATTGAGTTTGAAAGTTTATGTGGCCATTTAAAAAAAAAAAGTGCCACTGTGTATGCATAAAATGTGTTATAAGTTACTTATAAAAGATGGTATTGTGAGATAGAGATACCTGAATTTTGTCCCTGCGTTTTTGCTGCTGTGCCAGCTTGTGTGTGAGAGCATGGCGCCGTGCCCTCAGCTCTCTAATATCATCCTCACTTCCGTCTCCTTCCATCTCTCCTTCCGATGCCGAGAGAGACGATTCCTCCACAATAACATCATCATCCTGAGAAAACAATGGAATTAGTTGAGCCCCACCCAGATGGTTAATTATACTTACACACTGACGGATGGGTTTCTGAAAAAAGATTCTGTTTTCGGAAAAGCACAAAACCAATGATACAATAAAAAAAATTAAAATAAGAGTAAACAAACTGAATAAACTTCTTTCAGGTGTCCAAGAAATCTGAGTTTCACCTTACCTGTTCTTGTGTTTGCATCTTGTCCTCTGCACTTATTCCGGGTGTAGTATGTATTGCCATGGAAACATACTTCCCTCCCTTAAATGCCAGCAGCGGCTCCTCCTGTCCGCACAGAGCCTCCAGGAAGTACTTCAGAACAGTCACTCTTTTACAGTCAGCTGCTATGGCCTACAACAGAAAAACATTTGTTTTTCATGTGTTCAGGCTGCTATAGAAAACATCCTAATTTATGATATTAATTAAATGTGCTTAACATCATCCTATTTATTTAACACATAATTTGTGTGCGATTTCTGAAGTCTGGTTAGAATGAGCCTGTTTACACCTAGTATTAAGATTACCGTTTTGGGTGATCCGATCACTTGTGGTCAGCCCTATTTACAGGTCTAAACGGTGTTGAAAACTTTTTGTGATCAGATCACACAAAACGCATATGACAGTGGTCAAAAATGCATGTGACCAAATTGCATTTGAGGCGTGTAAATGCTAATTCGTCCCAAATCCGTCACTCATTCCTATGTATAAGGAAAATAACTTCTTATGGGCTCAATAATTTATAAATGAAATACAGATGGAATGTTTCACAAAATTAAAGTAATTTGCACTCTTTGAATTGAATAATTTAATTACCTATCATCACAGCTCAATAGGACAGAAATATCACTAGTCAGAAAGTTTGGGCACACCTACTTTTTATTATTAACGCTCAATTTAACAATATAAAATGTTATATAACAAAAATAAAAAATATTAATAATATTACTCTTTATTATTTCCTAAATTTAGAATAATAGCAAAGTCATCAAATCAAGCATCACAGGTAGATGGGAGGAGAAGACTATATACATGTACATTTAACAACAGCTGGATGGAAGAATTGAATTTCATATCCCGAAGCCATATCGACAATGCCCACGCCTTTTGCAATGTGTGTCGCACTGATTTTAATATCGGACACGGTGGGAAAAATTACGTTAAATCACAACGGCACAATTTGTATGTGTTTAGCCTGCCTCTGCCATCCAGCACCCCCCTTCCCCTCTCCCGGATTTGTGTACCCAAATGTTGACAGATAACAGGCTGCGTGTTACATGACAGGAGATTGAACAACTCGGTCAACGCGACGTTGGAAAGTACCTCATACTCTGTTTTGAGGAAATTTAGCAGATTTCTGCTCCCTCTGTCCTCAACTATGGAGAACAGCTGCTCATCCAGGGCCATGAATTCCATAATTTTCCTCGTAATTGCTTTGGTAGTTTCGCTGCTCATTCCAAGGAATGATAGGAGATGCTGCTGACTTGTGACTGGCTTTGAGCTCTGGCTAGCTTTAGCCGCTTTCCCTTTTTAGCTTCTTTTTTAAAATGGGCATTTTCAGCAGGGTGATGGTGTTTTAAATGTCTAATTAGGTTTGTTGTTCCGAAAGTTATTGTGGTGGTTCCCCCGCGGTTTAATTATTACACATTTCGAACTTTATGTATTCTTCACTCACACAGTGAAGATCTTCCACGCCAATGACATTTACATGCGGCTGTGACGTTATAGCCTGCGCCGCTGGCAACAAAACGGACCGGCTTGGAATCGGACAGACGTGAGGCTGACCGGCCGGTTACTGGTCCGGGCTGAGCATGCGGAAAATCGGCTAATTCCGGTCCCTGGCCGGTCGATCAGTGCATCTCTAGTAATAAATATTTAGATCAAAATTATTTTAAGATAATGAAAACCATAAATTCAGTCTAGTGTGCCCAAAGTTTTGACTAGTAGTGTATGAGTGAAACACATGGTTGATAGTACTAAGGTCACTAGAGGACAGCAGCAGTCATGAGATTACAGCTTGTGCCTGAATCACCCAGTACGCAATATGGCAGAGCATACGGGTGATGCAATGGATTACTCGGAGAAGATGTTTGTTTATAAGCCATGCTGAGTGTGCCAGTGTGTACATTACTGACCGTATCTGCTCCCTTGTCTATATAGCAGGGGTCCTGCGGAGCAGCAAGCAGAGGGACAAACCCAGCCAGCATTTTATCCTCCTCTAGCTGCAGGACTCGGAGCTCCTCGTCTCCATCTCCATCTGCATCGGCTTTATACAGCAGAGACTCACTGTGATACACACGTGCCAGAGAGTTGCACAGGTCTGCCAGGCATTGCCACACGTCTGGACTTCCCCTATAAACACAATCACAGATCAGGGCACAGTATTATCCAGAGTTCCAAAAAATGTTTAGCAATAAATATCATTCATATTAATCGGATAAGGATTTTTAAAACCATTTTATTGAGATTGCACTCACAACAAGCACTTTCTGACAGTTTAAAAATATTTTAGAGCCGAGTGTAACTTAAATTGACAATATACATTTTTATGACTTTTGCACCCATTCACATTTTGTTTGGACCTACAGAGCTGAAATATTCTTCTAAAAATAATAATTTGTGCTTTGCAGACGAGTTAAATTCATACACATCTGGGGTGGCATGAAGGTGAGTAAATGATTAGAGAATTAAAATTTTTGGATGAACAATCCCTTTAAATCAACACGAGCAGTACTTACGGCATACTGCATGGAGGTGGGTTCCATTGTTCTGGGTGTCCAAGCATCCAGTCAGACCAGACCTTGATGCTCGGCAGCAGCTCTCTGAGATCAGGGGTGAACGCAGACACACGTACCATCCCCTCCTCATCATCCATCTCATCAAACTCCCCCAATTCTTCGGCAGGGATTGGCTCTAAGAGAGATAAAAAAAGAGATTACATCATTCACAGTAAAGATAGTTTATCTGAATGATAAAATGAAAATGTTGTCATCGTTTACGTGACTTACTTTTTTCCATGAAACAACAAATGTTAGGAAGAATGTTCACCTCAGTCACTCTTTTTTGCCTCTTTTTTTTTTTTTCTCCATACAATGAAAGATAATGGTAACTGAGGAAAACTTTTTTTGATTTTCACAGCAGAAAGAAATCATATGCGTTTGGAACAACATGAGGGTGACAGCAAATGATGACACATTTTCCATTTTTGGGTGAATTATTCCTTAAACATGTTTAATTTCTGAGCAACTAGCAGCACCAAACAGAATCAGAAAAATAATGACTGATTTCAAACAAGATTCACACAGCCCTTCTTTTCCATTGTTTGGTGAAATCAGGTAGTCCACCCCCAAATGCATAGCATTGTTTAACCCAGTCAAGCCACCTAAACAAAAAGATTGCAATTCCATTTGGTCCTGCTAGTGGCACAGAAATGACACTTCAACTAAACTCACAAGATTTTACCAGACTTACCAGCCGGCGTTTCCTTCAAAAGTTCAGTGCAACGCTGTACCAGCAGACCAAACATAGCTAAGCCTAAAGATGTGGTCTGCTCCTCCAATACAGATCGAGTTTCACCCTGTCCTTTAGCTAAGCAAGATAAATTGAGAGACATGGCAGAGAAGAGTGAGAAGCAAGGAAGACTAGGTAAAAGAGAAAAAGTCAAATCTTTGAAAATGAATCAATACTACACATTACTGTACTTTTACCTCTGATCTGTGCATTATGGATGGCGAACATGTTGATAGTGATAATCTGCAGCATGCGTGTGCTGCCGAGGGGGGAGGGGCTATGCTGGAGGAGGGCCCGAAACTCCTGCAGTACTTTACTGGCTACAGCAGGAAAACTCTCCATTCTGAGGACCAATTACAATACAATGTGCAAATGATTATTAGACCGATTATGTTTCTGATATTTCTAATAATGAATTAAGATGCCGTTTCACAGCATAGTTTTTATTTTTTAAAACCCTAAAGGTGTTCTGAGATGATTTGCATTTGGCATTTGATCAAAGGGTTATGAATCACATTAACAGCAAAATAATACATTTAAAAAAATGAAGCTTTAAAATGAACCTGTATATATTAAGACTTACCCTACTTTGGTGAAGAGCTTTCCATGAGAGTACAAGAAACTCAAAATGAATCTCTTATTAAGCTATAAAGAAGAGACAGTAATGAGGAATTGTATATAAAAGCAGCAGAAACTGTTGAAATTACAGTGATCACTCATTATAGTAAAAATGGAACAAGTTTTTCCACATGAAACCAACTGCTCCTTACGGGTAAACAATCACCACAGCTTGATTCGAAAACAAAATGATCAGAAAACTAACTCACCTTGTTTATCTGATCAATCTAAAATGCTCTCATTCAATTAAATCAGTGTATAGCAAGAAGCAATTGATAAATGATGAATGGATGGGCGAATGGAGGTGAAATATCTTAGTATAAGTGTGCATTTAATGCTGACGTGGGAAAATATTCAAGGTTATGAATATGACGGCTGCCTCACAGCCCACTGATGCCCTTTTCTGCCATGTATGGGTGACTCATAGTGAGTCTCAACCGGTGCGAGTCTCACAAACAACTCAAGATGACCTCTTCTAATGTGTGCATGTTTTTGCACAAGCATGTCAGCGCGTATGTCTGCCTTTATTTGTAACAGCGGTCAGCTCACAAAATATTTTCCTTTGTTTACACGTACACTCATTTGACAGATTGTAAACTTAGAAATACAACGTCAGGACACATGGGGTAACGTCCTCGTGGTCGCGATTAGTAGTTCTCGCTCTCAATGGGGCGCATGGTAAGTTGTGTGTGGATCGCGGAGAGTAGCATGAGCCTCCACATGCTGCGAGTATCAGCAGTGTCATGCACAACGAGCCACGTGATAAGATGTGTGGCTTGACAGTCTCAGAAGTTGAGGCAACTAGGACTTGTCCTCCACAACCCGGATTAAAGTGAGTAACCACACCACCACGAGGACCTACTAAGTAGTGGGAATTGGGCATTCCAAATTAGGAGAAAAGGCTAAATTTTACTAAAATATACAACATAAACTTTGACATGTTACTTGAGCATGTAGCTTAAATGTTACAAGTAACTATTTTACTCTGACAAGTGAATGACCAATTTACTTGTCCAGAGGACAAGCACATTACAATGCTTAATGTCGAGGCCTGCGTTATATCAGCCACTTAGTATTTATCACTTTAACCCAGTGCATATGATTGGGACATGTTGTTAGGCCAAGGATACTGATGAAAAAATTACCGGGGAAAAAAAAAACAAAAAACGAAATGAATAAATTACAGTACATGATATAGTTGTTAGCATCAGAAAGGAAATGAATCAACAAACAAGTGGTAAGAAAACAGGTGTTATCCAAGCACTCACATCACTGGCACTCAGAATTCCCAGCTCTCCGTCCTGCTCTGAGTCTTTTCCCGATTCGCTTCCCTTTGTACGAGACGTGCCTGGATGTCCGCTCGGACGAATCCAGATCTCTACACGGGTAGTGTCTTCTCCCCGACCACCACGCCCACCTGCATGACCTTTAGGACCTCGAGTATCTCCATCTATATTCTGCTTCTGTCTGCATTCAATCTGGTCAGCCTGGGAAAACAGTGAAAATTCTCCTTGAACAATTTTGAATGTTCTCCTTGAAGAACTCATAAAAACAATTTCCTTGAACAAAAAAGTGAAAAGTTGTCGAACTATTGCCAACAAATAGCCAATTCTAGTTCTAGCACACAGGAGACAATCAAGCTTTCCCCAAACACAGATTGCAAATATTTCTAAATGGTGATGTCATGCACGATGTGTTATAACTGGCTAATTCAAATGAAGCAGCAGTGTAACATGTATACCTTGCGCTTGGCTTCCTCAAACAAACTCATCAGGCTCTCTTTGGCTGTGAGGATTGGGTTACTCGCAGCTAGACTACGCATGTAATAGTAAACAGCATCAAGCTTTCGCTTCTGATAGAGATTGGGGAAAAAAGAACATGCTTAGATTTCAATTATTATTCATAACTGAAGCAACACCAATAACTAGCAAAATAAAAAACATGGTTTTTAAAATATACATTAATTAAAAAATCATGAAGAAACTGAGTGGCAAGACTGCTCGGTTATTAGACTGTTTCAATAGGTAAATGATTGTGTTCTCACCGTGTACAATGCTAGCAGGGCCAGCTGGTTGTAAGGTCGCCCGTTTTTCGGCGCAATCTGCTGAGCTTTCAGATACCAACTGCACATGAAAGCAGAGAATGATTGCTTAACTCATTAAAATATGCATTTCTGGGCTGCCGCCTGCAATGATTCACACTCAAATTTTAAAGCTCACTATTCACACACACTGTGGACTAAATTAACAAATAATAATAAAAAAAAACTGAAACCCCCCCCCAAATAATAAAAAGACTCCAATTATTCATATTTTTATGTTTATCATAAGATTAAATGTTTATAATCTTTTTTTTTGTCCCAAATTTGTAAGCATGTAATTCTGGTTCTGTTTACTCTATCTCACTTTGAAATTCTTATTTTGTTCCAATAGATGACAGCAAGTACTTTCACATTCCATCACAGTATACAGATCTGATATGTAGGTGGCACTCTAACGCATTTTAGCCCTCACAAATTTGCTCATCCATAGACATTGTCCTATTTTCAGTTTATGCATCACCCTTATCGTTTTATTGAATATCTCGGCCACTTAGTGGAATAGAAGCTGAGATCATCACATTTGATGATGTATAACATTTTATCATCAATAGTCGATAACATATTTTTATGATGATTTGTTTAGCATGCTTTTCCTGCTGGATGGCATATTTTGTTCTGGACATCCAAGATACAATATTGGATTATTCAGTCAAGCAAGCTCACAGACAAGTAAAAAGTGGCTAATTTTTTATATACTTTACCTTTAATAAAGGTAATTAAGGTAAAAGTTATAATGTTTTTTGGCTTACAGCAGCAATAATCTGTGCATAAATGAGGCATGATTTACAGAAATCATTTCTTTGTGATTCTTTTGAAAATCTTTCAAACTGTGGTATTAGGGCAAAAGTCACATTCCTGAGAATAAGATATTTGATATATGACTTTCCATTTTTGTGCCATGTGAAACACTTTTATATTCAAATGAATATTTCTACCCCATTACCTCTAGGAGGTCTACTTTGCGATGCACATGTTTTCAGGCATTATTTTGTTATTTTGTGTAACATAAATGCAAAAGTGTTGGCATTCTCTGAAACGTTCAGATTCTAAGATTTCAAACGATACCTCATATGCCTGATTATGGGGGCTTTATAGGGCTGGGCGATAAAACAATATCGATATATATCATGATAAAGAAAATCCACGATAAGCTTTTGAAGAATTTTCGATATTTACAGCGTGTCGCTAAAACACAAGCAGTTCAGTCCACTGGGGCGGACGAAATCCGCTCAAAGGCGCTCCCAGCGCTAGGAGAGAGCTTGCTCCGCACCGCTGCCAATCCTACGATCCACCTTGCGAGCATGACGCTCTGCTTTCATAGGAATTCTCTCTCAGCATCTCTCACAGGTGCCAGTGGTAACGTAGGGTCAGACTAGATGAACTTGCTAATGCTAGCTGCCGTGCTAACAGTTAGGTTACGTCGGACACCGGATTGATTCCATCTGCAAGACTTCATGACAACGGTTGCGCCCTCTCATCGTCTCTAGTCAAGATCGCGACAGTAAAACAGTAATGTGGACAACAGCTCTGATCTTTCTGCGCTGTAATCTTGAATATTGTTCTCTAGCACCACACATGCATCATTTCTGCCCTGTCCCGATCCGCTCGCGTTGCCTCTTTGCCCTGCATGTGTGTAGACATGAAGCACCGCATGAGTTAACATGGTTTCAAAGCACCTTTTAGACCATAACGTTTTTCCCTTCTAAATGTATCTTTATTAATCAGCATGTTACGAGTCTTTAATAATAAACAAATCGATTTCTGTTCTAATTTTGTGAAAATTAATAAGATGTCTGGAATGGATAAGGAAAGACTAAAATTACTAGTTGGTAGACTAGTCTCTCACTTTAATGAAAATATAAAAATGTTTAAAAAAAAGTATTTATTTTTTTGTTCTAAATTTTCTCTCGGCACACCCCTGAACCCACATTCAGCATCATTCCACAGTCACAAGGGCTTCTATGCCCCATACTTGGGTATCTGAATCTAAAGAAAATAAAAAATATTTCATTTTAATTTAAAAATATTCCAACAAATACTGGACTGCTGTCACTATACTTCAGAACAGACAGATGGTCTTTTAACATTCATTTTCAATTGATAAACTATTAAATATTTTTATATTTTGGAAAAAAGATCCCGCAGACACCACTGCTTTGGCCGTCTCTGGACCCCCAGTGCAGTTTTGTAGAGACTATTTTGAAATAAAAAAAAGAAAGTGCAATGTGTAAATGTATATCGTGATAAATATCGATATCGAACAATATGAAAAAGATGATTGTGATAAAAATTTTGGTCATATCGCCCAGCCCTAGGGCTTTAACGTTTTAAGTTAAATACATTTTCATGAAATGGCAGGTCCACAGAGTTTAAGGGTTTACATTGAACATCTACACAACACAAAAGAAATGGGGATTATTAAATGGATATTATTAAAAACAAGAAATGACAGAAGAATTTATATTGTCATAGGTCATAATAAAACATGTTTGTTCAATTGTATCCTGTGTATCCCCTCTGAACATGACTCACCTTCGTGCCTTCCCATAGTTAGCAGAGTCACTGGCCTGTTCACGATATCGTGAGATATCTCCCTGACAGATCATGCAGCGCTGGGCACTAATCAAAGCATACTTCACCTGCAACAAGGTAAGAGGATTCACACGTGCTGAATTTGTTTGTACAACTTTCAGCTCTTATATAAAAATTGCTTGATCTAAAATGACAGATCAGTTTTCGTACTTTTAAGATGATCAATATAATATTTGTTTGGCTTGAAGTAATAATGTTAAGTATTAAAGGTGTGTACCGTCTTGCGTAAAGGTCTTGCTCGTATAGCCATGCAGTCCATATAGTCTTCCAACTTGAACTGAAACACTGTCTGCAGCTTTTGCAGCAGTGAGTCGAAGAATAATGACCCCTAGATCAAAAAATATACATTGTTCCTTACTTTCCTCCAGCATAAAATCAATATAATCCAGTGGAGCTATATCAAACCACAAGAAACCTCTCTTTCCCAACACAAATTCATAGTTCAATTCTACAATGAAGACCAGTGGTGATGAACTATGACAATTACGAAAGGCAATTAAATAAAATAAATTAGGCCAAGATAGTTAATTTCACAAAGAGGAATTAGGCTGTTTTGCACATGTATACCTCTTCCAGTATGGACATGAGCATAGTTTTGATATGTGGGGAGGTATCTGAGGTCTGGTCCTTCAGTAATTGTCTAAACCTTTCAATCACTTGGTAGAACACATTCTTCCACAGCACCTGGTCCAGATTCTGAGAGTCTGAAAACTCTATGTCTGTCAAAATCACCCGCTCGTACACCGTTAGAAGTTCAGCCCTGTATGAACAAGATAAAAGACAAGGAATGCGTTAGAGGAAGACAGAAAAGTTTAGACTTCTAAGACTACTATAATGTCCAACAAAAAATGAAGCGATGCTATTCAAAGTTACCATCTATAAAGAAACTGTTAGTTTTTTTTGGCTGAAAATGTTTAACGGTGTAATTTTTTTTTATAGTGCTCTAAATTACAATCTTCTAAATGGAGGACTCACCTTCTAATTTATGGTAATCTATTAAATCAATTCTAATATATGCTAATCCACTCACAACTTGGTTAAATTCTTACTCACCTGAGCTGGGCCATCCTCTCCAGTCCTTCCAAGCTCAGTCTGTCCCGGGACAACAGATTACTGAGCTGCAGCTCTTGACTGTCAGCCAACCGCAGCAACTTTCCCAGCTCCCCTACGGTTTGCACCTCTGCCTCTTCTGGGGCAAGAGAGGACCCCGCTGGAGGAGGGTAACTTTGCCCACAGGGTCCATAAAAAGGTGGCATAGCAGAGGGGGGATACATTCCATTAGAACCAGGAATTTGGTAGGGAATACTATATGGGTATGGATAACGTGGTGGGGTGTTCGGGGTATTGGCTGCTAAGGGATAGCAGTAGGGATTGTCAGAATTCTGGAATTTGTAGTAAGCCATCGCAGTAGCTTGCTGATTTTGGAAGTACTCCCCGTGGCTGACCGGAGGACTTCCAGCCGTTTCATCATCAGTGTCCAGGAAGTGCAAGGTGCCATATCCACCCTGTTGAAAATACAAAGCCTGATGGAGAGATGCATTCTGAGACTGCTTGCTTGACACAAGAGCTGGTTTCTTATCTGGGTTGTTTGGGTCCCAAAGGCGTCTTGTCCCACCTCCACGACCCCCTCTTCCTCTGCTCAAACCCATTCCACCTCTCATTCCACCAAGCTGAGTGCCAGGCTCAGGGGCCATAGTCAGATCCGTGTGGGCGGGAAGTACCAGGATGCCCCTTCCATGACCTCTTGGGTTTAGTTTTTTCCGGCTTGCTCGTTCCTCATTAGCAGCACCTGAGGATGTGTTTGAATGCTTGTCCAAAGACACTCTCAAGATTCCTCCTCGACCACAAGATGCTCTAAGGCCTCTACCGCCCCCTTCAAGACCCCTGTGAGATGTCCTTGCATCTTCAGCATCTCGATCTCTTAGATCACTTTTATCTTCTCTCTCCCAAGCCTCATTTTCCTCCAGCGAGTCGGTGGACGACAAGGTTCGAGCTGTCCTCCTCCTCTGCCGGGCTTGGCTCCCTCGGACAAACTCCCTCTGTCCAGATGTCCTCTCTGTAATGCGTACCGCTGACTCTGTAATTGCACCCTCTGCCCTCCATCTCTCAGCCTCTGCAAGCCCGTCCATGCTGGTCCCACTACTGGCCGAACTCGTGCTGTAGGTGCGGTTTCGAGGTCGTCGGATATCCGACTGAGAGTAACGCTTTGATGTGGAGTTGATTCTGTTTGAATCTGCTCCTTCAGACATTTTCCCTCTGTCTCCACCCTTAAATTTCAGTCTGTTGCCTCTTTGTTTTTCATGGTTAAGATTCTGGTCACGGCTTCCTTCTTTTCCACCTACATTTCTCTGTCGTCTTCCCTCTGGTCTTTTACATTTCTCTTGCTCAAGTTTAGATGTTTCAGAGCCTCTTCCTCTTACCTCCCCTTCCTCTTTCTTTGGGAATACCTGGTTGCTTTCCTTCTCCTTTCCTGGTCTGGATTTCCCATTTCCCTTTTCTTTTTTTTGGTCCTCTCCCGCCCCAGCTTGGCTTCTTCGACCTTCTCCACTAGGATTTCTCCTGTGAGGACCATCCTGCTTACATTCCTCTCTATTTTTCTCCAACTCTACTCTAGCTTGGCCGCTGATGCTGAGATTGTTGACTTTACCAGTTATACTCTCGACATTACTCTCGCTGATGTTTGTAGAGGTGGAGTATACATTTCCCTCAGACTGTTTTCCTTGATCTTCCTTTTTCCTGCTATCTTTTCCCCATCGGTTTCTTTGCTTTTCCTCTTTCTCCTTCACTTCCTCCACAGGTAAATTCATACAATCATCTTTTTCCACTGATTTACCACCCACTGCTTCTTTCTTTTTGTCCTCTCTAATGGCACTGTCAAGTTCTTTGCTTGTCCCAGTTTCTCTGTTTCCTTGAGACCTCCGCCCCCCTGGCTGATATATCTCCCGGTCAGGTTTACGCATCTTTCGAGACTGCTTTGGAGACCTGGATGTACCAGCACTGGTGGCGTCAATGTTTTTAACAGCGTTTCCATCCACAAGTTGGTGGTTTTTATCGCTTACACATTCTTTAGGATTATGATCCTTTGTCTCAGGTTGACTGTCATTTGGAAAGTCTCTGCTGTTTATTCCATGGCTGTAAGTGCATTCAGGACTGGTTGGTGAGTTGCCAGTCCTTTTCACGTCATTATCAGAACTGCAATCTCCTTTGGGATGCATGCTGTCTGAAAAAGCAATGTGTGCTTCTCCTGCACTGTCCTTGCATCTGCTTGACTGACCACCACCAGGTTTGTACCGCTGCATGTCTGGACGCTTACTGTCTCGTTGCCATTGTTTCTTACCCTCCTGTCGCAATTCTGAGAAAAAGAAGAAATGAACGCAGTGAAAATTACTTGTAATAACTGGTTGGAAGTAGTGCAGCAGGATTAATCACATTGCAATCGCGATGTCAGCCTGTTCGATTATATGACGGCAAATTCTGCGATTTTATCAAATAAATAAGTGCATGTGTGGATGTGACAGCCCATTCTCTCTGAGAGCTGTTTGCCCATTTTCTACACCGCTAATAAAAAGATGGCCAGTCAGTCTCAGTTTAGGGAGTGGCACATGTGGTCATGTCAGTTTCCGGTGTTCAGCATGGAAATCAGGTGAAGATGGATATCGAGCAGACCGACACTGAGCTGGTGGTCAGAAAAAATAACACAGAAACCCAGATCACAGCTTGGTGATATGTCTTTATTTCATCAATAATTAAAGGTAATATAATACGGGAGTGTGCCATGTAAATAAACACAAACTCCAAAACTGTCATTCTCTGTGCCGTCAGAGCTGCTTCAACCAGTCGCGGAAGAGACCCAATCTAAGCGGGAGTCCAGACCGGGAGAGATATAAAGTTCTGCCGGCTGATGCGCCCACTAACATGGAGACGCTTGTCTCTCACTCCCGCTGTCTGCAGCTCGAGTGTCTGATAGAAACACAGATCACAGCTTTGTGATATATCTTTATTTTATCCTTAATTAAAGTTCATATAATATGGGAGTGAATCATCTCGGTGCTGTCAAGCCACTTCAACCAGTCGCGGAAGAGACCCAATCTGAGCGGGAGTCGAGACCAGGTGAGATATAAAGTTCCACCGGCTGATGTGCCCTCTAACACGAGACGCAAAGTGTTGCATCATTGATGAGATCATCATAAGATCAATCTTATGTGAAAAACAACAACAACAGTTTTAGTGGTTTGATTGAGTGAACCACACTTTTACATCCAGTTTCCTTTTCAAAAGAGTTTATACAAAGTACATGTTACATCCTGTTTAAATGTCCCTGTTTGTTTGTACAATTTATTTTCGTGAAAATGTGCATGTTCTTATTTATTGTTCTATTTTATTTAGGTGTAATATTGAGAAAATAACAAGTTTGCAGTAATGCAAAGATATTATTTAATTTAGTAAAAATATTTTAATTTGAAAAAACTGTGCATTTATAGTTGTTGTTGTTGCTAGTTTGTATGTTTGAGTTGAAAAATACACATTTCAGCATTATCAGTAATCTATTTGTGCATTTTCATTGATAACCAAGCATGTTGACTCATGATACCATTTGTTTATTATATCGCAATCGCAATATTAACCTCAATAATCGCAATATGACATTCTCCCCAAATCGTACAGCCCTCGTTGGAAGTGACAACGTTCCAATGGGTGGCTGAAAAAATAGTAGGGCAGACAAAGCAAGTTATTACATATTGATGAAAAAAATTGTCTTTGAGATAATATGTTGAAGCAAACGATTCACATTCAAGGAATATTACAGGTTCAATACAAGTTAAACATAATTGATGAACACAATAAAAAAAAATGGAAAACTCAAACCGTTCCTTATTTACAAATCACTGCTCCAATAAGGCACTTACAATGGAATTAAATAGAGCCAGTCCAATAAAATTTTAAATACAAACGGTTTCAAAAGTATAATCACAAGACTATACTTTTAAAGTAAATAAGGTCAATTTTGATTTCATGTTGACTTCAAAAACATGAGATCACAATTTATTGATTGGCTTAACTTCACTTAATAACATATCACAAACATACAAGTTATTTAGTCAATATGTAGCGAACTTTATGATTTTGTCTAGTTTAAAATTGGTTCCAGTTCTTTTATATATATAAAAAAGGGTAAGCATCAAGCATGGAGAAAAGGTCAGAGTCAGATCACAACATATGATGCCTCTAGTGATCAAAAAATCAATAATGGATGCTGTTGCTATAGCATCTGAGGAAAGCAACCTGTTGCATGCACTCTAGATTAACCCAGCAAAAGATATTGACTATTCACACAAGGACTGCAATGATTAACTAGTGATTTAAAGTTGAAGAGTTGAGATCTGACTGCTGGCTATATATAAACTCTCCTATTAAATCTACAACATACATGAAGTTGCCGCCTTCTAAACCAGAATGATAATTTGCATTACGCTTGCTTCTTCAAATGCAGAAGCTGATCACTTAAATGCTTAGTTTGATTTACGTGCGGCTGCAAATATATAAGCTTGTTGTGTTACAGGGGAAAATCACGCAGAGGTGGATAATGTTTTTAAAAATAGAGACTCTTATTCCGCTTTAGCGAAGACTGTTATGAACTATTATGCTAGCTAGCTATTAGCCAACTGAACCCTAAGTTTACCGTTTCATTTAAAAATGGAACTTGTGACAGACAATAAGCTTTATTACTTATTAAAGAATGTTTAGGGGACTCTGACCTTTCAAGCTGTCGCGGTGTAAAGTAAAATTTGACGCTTCTTCTCGGAGCTCCGCGGCTGAAATTCGTACTCTCTCCAGCTCGTCGGCCATTTTCGTCGGAACCAAACACAAACAAACGGTGGCTCGGTAGTCCCAACAAACCCCAGAACGCGTTTAGAAATTGACACTTTTCCATCCGTCATGGCCACAAGCGAGGCTGCGTGGCTTGTCATGACGAACAGCCGTTCTGAATAGTCAGTTAAAAAAATGGTAATTGCATCACACTCTTAAAAATGATGTAATAATATTGCAAAAGAATACCTTGCTACGACCCTGGTAATAACATGGTGCTTTGATTCTTTGGTAGTAAATGGTGAACCATGGTATTTACGCAGTAGGCCTACTACAAGGTACTTCAAAGACTTAAATGGAAGTACAGCGTCCAAATGAAAAAAGTAAAAGAAAAACTTGATAAAACAATGTTATTTTATTTATTTATTATTATTATTATTGGTTCCTAATTTAGAATTTAAAATAATGTATATTGTAAACATAAATTGCAAATGGGTTCATCTAAAACAACACAGTGTTTCTAATTGTTTATTTACAAGGGCAGGTTTACGATTTCTGAGGCCCCAAGCATCCGACCAACCCAGGGCCCCATTTCAAAAATATTTGCTTAAAATATGAAATAAAATGTATTTTAAATCATAATTTAAAATTCATCCTATCAACCATTGTAGTCAAGTACATTCAAAATGTAGCATTGTTTTATATATATATATATATATATATATATATATATATATATATATATATATACACATACACACACACACACACACACACACACACACAAACTGGACAACAATAAATAATTGTTTGGTTATAATATTAATAAATAACAACTGAATTCCAAAATGTTACTGGGTGAAGTAGTAGATTTTGCTAAAAAAAAAAAAAACATTGTTTTGTAAAAATATATGTAGGGGAATATATCACTGATCTATATAGGTCAGTGGAATATATACATATTTTTTTTCAAAACAATTGTTTTTAGTTTGTTTTACTACTTCACCCAGTAACATTTTGGAATTCAACTGTTATTTATTAATATTATAACCCAACAATTATTTATTGTTGTCCAGTTTATTACTTTGAGGATTTGTTGTATACAATAGTAATATATCCCTGCCTTATTTACTTTACTTTCACCTGAAGTTTATATTAAATCATTGCCGTTTAGCAAGCGTTGAAACTTTGTTTATTGCAGAACAATCTGGAATACTGTTAAACATTGTAACAGTGCCCTCTTTGCAACCTGAACATGTTCAGAACGTTAAATCTATCTAGACTATGAGGGCATTTCAACGCCATTAATACGAGGAAACGGGAGAACCTGCGCGCGCATAACATCGCGAGGACATGCCTGACAGCAAGACAATTCCCCAAAGTCTCCCGCTCTATCGAATCTAAATGAACTACATTGCGCGCCAGGGTTTAAAACGCGCGCGCGAGTTCTTATTTTTTTCCTTGCGTGACGTTAATCTTTCGCGAGTGCGAGCGTCAATAACGCCTTCATACTAGACACAGTGCACTGATACAGAACGCAGGTCTCGGCATGCATTTTTGAAACCTGGAACTCTTGTGAATTTGACCCAGTGTTTAAAAATGTGCCAGTCCTCCGTGAGACACTGAAGAAACAGCGAGACGCGGTGCAGCATGTATGGACGTTCATCCAGCGCGTTTACACAGGAAAACAATGGCAAACCATTCACTCACAGATACGCGCAAACGGTTTAGGGGCTGTTCACACCGAACGTGTTTTTGTCTGCAAAAAGCGTCTGTCATTTTTTAAGCAAACAATTTCGCTTGGTCAGATGCTTAGGGCCTCAGAAATATATATATATATATATATATATATATATATATATATATATATATATATATATATATATATATATATATATATATATTATTATTTTTTTTATCTCCATAAATTTCAAACTCGAACCCTACTTTCAAAACTCACCTGTTACTAATTTCGTGGTTTGCGTGGTGGTTATAACCGCTACTGTTTATTTATTGTGTATACCATTGTCAGTTTTAGAAATTAACCTTTACATTAAAGCAAGGGCATTTTTTGTCCCCCACATTTTTTATTTCTGGGACATTTTGGTGGCGTTTTACATTTCTGACCCTGATGCGGATGAGAGACATAATATTTGTACTTAAAAAATACAAGACTTGAGAAATGGTAACATATACAGCACCTAAAATATAGGCTTCACTTTCCATTATGCATATACAGGTGAAACTCGAAAAATTAGAATATCGTGCAAAAGTTCATTAATTTCAGTAATTCAACTTAAAAGGTGAAACTAATATATTATATAGACTCATTACAAGCAAAGTAAGATATTTCAAGCCTTTATTTGATAAAATTTTGATGATTATGGCTTACAGCTTATGAAAACCCCAAATTCAGAATCTCAGAAAATTAGAATATTGTGAAAAGGTTCAGTATTGTAGGCTCAAAGTGTCACACTCTAATCAGCTAAACACCTGCAAAGGGTTCCTGAGCCTTTAAATGGTCTCTCAGTCTGGTTCAGTTGAATTCACAATCATGGGGAAGACTGCTGACCTGACAGTTGTGCAGAAAACCATCATTGACACCCTCCACAAGGAGGGAAAGCCTCAAAAGGTAATTGCAAAAGAAGTTGGATGTTCTCAAAGTGCTGTATCAAAGCACATTAATAGAAAGTTAAGTGGAAGGGAAAAGTGTGGAAGAAAAAGGTGCACAAGCAGCAGGGATGACCGTAGCCTGGTCAGGAAAAGGCCATTCAAATGTGTGGGGGAGCTTCACAAGGAGTGGACTGAGGCTGAAGTTACTGCATCAAGAGCCACCACACACAGACGGGTCCTGGACATGGGCTTCAAATGTCAAACGTCTTACCTGGGCTAAAGAAAAAAAGAACTGGTCTGTTACTCAGTGGTCCAAAGTCCTCTTTTCTGATGAGAGCAAATTTTGCATCTCATTTGGAAACCAAGGTCCCAGAGTCTGGAGGAAGAATGGAGAGGCACA
This sequence comes from Xyrauchen texanus, assembly GCF_025860055.1. Lineage (NCBI taxonomy): Eukaryota > Metazoa > Chordata > Actinopteri > Cypriniformes > Catostomidae > Xyrauchen > Xyrauchen texanus. The sequence goes on from NC_068318.1 coordinate 24,702,048, forward strand.
CAATCCAAGATGCTTGAAGTCCAGTGTGAAGTTTCCACAGTCTGTGTTGGTTTGGGGAGCCATGTCATCGGCTGGTGTTGGTCCACTGTGCTTTATTAAGTCCAGAGTCAACGCAGCCGTCTACCGGGACATTTTAGAGCACTTCATGCTTCCTTCAGCAGACAAGCTTTATGGAGATGCTGACTTCATTTTCCAGCAGGACTTGGCACCTGCCCACACTGCCAAAAGTACCAAAACCTGGTTCAATGACCATGGTATTACTGTGCTTGATTGGCCAGCAAACTCGCCTGACCTGAACCCCATAGAGAATCTATGGGGCATTGCCAAGAGAAAGATGAGAGACATGAGACCAAACAATGCAGAAGAGCTGAAGGCCGCTATTGAAGCATCTTGGTCTTCCATAACACCTCAGCAGTGCCACAGGCTGATAGCATCCATGCCACGCCGCATTGAGGCAGTAATTAATGCAAAAGGGGCCCAAACCAAGTACTGAGTACATATGCATGATTATACTTTTCAGAGGGCCGACATTTCTGTATTTAAAATCCTTTTTATTATTGATTTCATGTAATATTCTAATTTTCTGAGATTCTGAATTTGGGGTTTTCATAAGCTGTAAGCCATAATCATCAAAATGATATCAAATAAAGGCTTGAAATATCTTACTTTGCTTGTAATGAGTCTATATAATATATTAGTTTCACCTTTTAAGTTGAATTACTGAAATTAATGAACTTTTGCACGATATTCTAATTTTTCGAGTTTCACCTGTACATCCTGTAGTTTTTTCTTTCTTCAAATTAACAGATAGACATGTTTGATGTCAAATACCAACAAACCATTAAGACTAGCAAATCTCACAATCTGAACAAAATGTGACTTCTGGTTACATGCATTTCCAGGATATGGTACATTATTTTGAGAGTTTCTAATGAGGAATATTAAAATGGCACTCTGTTGTGTTGTTCATCTTTTAAAGTTTTGTTTTCATTTGTAAGACACTGTTTAGAAAACAATTACAGCTCCAATCTAAGTGCTGAGTCGGAAAAAACATCCCAACCAGCAATTATGTTGTTCAGCTATCAAGTGCTGATGACAAATGATTGAAATTAATGAAATCTCTCCACGTCTCACACACAGCCTTCTCTCACCCATCACTACAGAGAGGTGGGTATTATGAGTCATCCTTGTGAGTCATGTGCTCTGTTGTCATGTGTGTGTGCGTCCGTGCGTGCGTGCGTGTGTGTGTGTGTGTTTGTGGGAATGTTTATGTGGTTTACGACGACAATTTTTTAGGTTACAAACTGGTAATTACAAGGGTATTATGCTATAAATGTGGTTTATGAGGACATTTCTAGTGTCCCCATAATTTTAAAAGCTTAAAAAACATATTAAACTGGTTTTATTGAAAATGTAAAAATACAGAAAGTTTTTGTGAGGGTTAGGTTTAGAGGTAGGTTTAGGGGATAGAATCTATAGTTTGTACAGTATAAAAATCATTATGTCCATGGAAAGTCCTCATAATGATAGGTAAACCAACATGTTTGTGAGTGCGTGCGTGCGTGCATGTGTTGAGAGGAGTGAGGAAAAACCTGAAAAATAAGGAACAAACAAAGATCATTTTTTTTTTTGCAAAATTTTAGCAATTTTGTAGGCTACCGTGTCTTGTTTCAAATTTTTTTGCATTTAATAAAATTGCCAATGCAGTTCTTGCACATGGCCAAAGCTGTCACTGTTGTTGCATTTTCAAGAACATCCTCAAGGACGTTCCTCAGAAATCACTCTGTATTATTTTTGTCTTTAATTCTGTCCTCACATTGACTAGAATATGCAGATATGTCTCAATGCAGATCATAAACTATTAAACATATCACACCCTTTTAAAAACTGTGATGTCAGTTTTCTTTTTCTTGCGTGATGGAAGTTAGTAAAAACAAAAGCAGAAAAGAGTGACAGAAAAGAAAAGAGAGAAAACTCTGCTTCATTAAAATGTAGTTGACAAGGTCAGTTTGTCATCATTTCCCTCACCCTACTCATTTCTAAGAAGCACATACCAGTTCTGTAATTGCACATGCATAAATCACCAGTAACAGAATTAATTAGCTTATTCCTCTTTATTAAATTGGCCTTTTCTGACAGTGAGAGGCAAGTAGAAGGAAAAACAGCACAGTTTGAACATGAAGTAGAAAGAACTAGAGAGAGAGAGAGAGAGAAAACATGGAAGGACACCAGAGAGTCAGTTAGCTCACAGTGATGTTGGAGTAAACAGCTTCATTTCCCTAGCAACATGGCATCAGCTAGGCATTTAAAGGGACAGGGGCCTTTTTCACCTTTAGTCTGAATTGTTTAATTTTGGAAGTGCTTCCTGCTGGAATCATGCTACCAAGCTTGTGGATTTGACATAAGGGCATACAGTACTAAATGACACGCTGATGTCCCATCAAATAACACATTTTTAAATCTCAAATGAAATCGAATTTTTGTGAATATAAAAAAAAAAAAACTTTCGTGGTACCATGGCGTAGTGATGTTTCTGATGGTAATACCAATATACTTAGATATACCATGAAACTGAATGATATCAAAATTCATCTAACACTGCATTTACGTTGAACTCGTTGAAAAGTGTACTTTTTAGTGCCTGTACTTTTACAGTGCCTGTAATTTTATGCCATCTTATTGTACCAATTTAGTACAACTGTAATTAAATAATCTACTCTCGTGTATCAAGTGTGGAATTTAACAAGTACTGTATTCTCAGGGTAAACATGGTATTTCCGGATATATGTAAAAAAATGGTGTAACCATGGTGCATGTTCAAATATACTACATTAATACATACTACTTTTTAAAATCATTTTATATGCACTTAATGCACCAATATAGTGCAAATAAATGGTGATTCATTGGTTCACTCTCATATAACAAGTGTGGATTTATTAAATTTTTTTTTTCCTTTTTTATTTATTTATTTATATGTGGTATTACCACATTTACACGTTGGTTACACTGAATTTATTTTCTGTTTTATCACAGGGCATACATGTCCAAAAACATGGTATTGTATAATCATCATACATGTTATAACCAAAGTAATACTATTGTATTTTATATCTGCAATTTTATACTAGTTTAATGCACCAATGTAGTACATCTGAACAGTGACTATTTGGTCCATTCTCATGTAACAATATAATTTTTGTTCTGTTTTATGAACATTGTAAAGTGTAAACTGGATACTGATGTTTCAGGACCTATGGGGCTGCACTGTGAAGCAGGTAAAGTAAAAATGAGGGACAGAACAGAGGGTGGAGGGGGATGAGATTTTGAGGCTGGTGGAGGGAAGGAGGGAGAGCAGAGAAAAGGCTTGGAATACAGATGAGCCGAGCGGAGGTGGAAAAGACAGGGAGTTTTCTGCAGGTGAATACAGAAGACCAGGGGATTTTTCCTGCCCCCTCATTTAACCATCTCTCTCTCTCTCTCTCTCTCTCTCTCTCTCTCTCTCTCTCTCTCTCTCTCTCTCTCTCTCTCTCTCTCTCTCTCTTTCTCTCTTTCTCACACACTGCTGTTCTCTCCCCCGCTCTCCCTTGAGATGTAAAGGACAGGTGGGTGATCGGCAGCAGCCAACTTTTAAAAGTAATGAGAGAAGAGGTGGATGATGGTGTAAGGAGGAATGGAGTGATCCAGGTGGCACATGGGAGAAACGAGACAGTGATTAATATAAGATATTTAAAGAAGAGATAGCAAAGGTGCTGCAAGAACAATGAGCAATGCAGAGAGATAAACCAAGCAAAAGAAGAAGGGAGGACAAAAATGAGGCATAGAACCTATGACGTACATACACATCCCAATAATCTCAAACCTCGGAAAGCTTTTAAATGTTTAATTCACATTAACAGCTCAAGGGATGAGAGAGAAAATAAGAGGAAAGAGAGAGAGAGAGAGAGAGCATGAGAGAGAGAGAGAGAGAGAGAGAGAGAGTCAAACAGGATACCTTTCTTATTATTATTAATATATTATTATTTTAGGTTTTTTATGTATAAATAAACATAAATACCTAATATACATAAATATTTGTTTTGGTTTGTTAATGAATGCTTTGGCAACATTGTACATTGTATTCATGCCAAAAAAGCTAAACTGAATTGAATTTTATTGAATTGAGAGAGAACCCAACTTTAACTAACCCCAACATTATTTAATATTTATATAAATGAATTGGCCACAATGCTTCAAAACTCTTCTAGCCATGGACTCAATCTAGAGGACAGAGAAATCTGTATATATATATATATAGAGAGAGAGAGAGAGAGAGAGAGAGAGAGAGAGAGAGAGAGAGAGAGAGAGAGAGAGACAGAGAGACAGAGAGACAGAGAGAGACAGAGAGAGCACCCAACAGACATTCTGGATCTTTGAAGCAAAGGAAGTGTGATTAATTTACAAGCCGCTCAGATACCACAGTGTACCAAAATCAAGGGAAAACATTGTAACTTCATAACATGACTAAATTAATTCAGTTCTCAGATAAGGCATGAATTATTCAGAGTGTTTGTAGATTGTGTCATAATTTGCATATTAATGTTTATTTCACTTTTAAGTGCACAAAATATATTATTTAACTTATACTGAAACTTTAACTGGAATTTTTTGTAGTACTTACAAACATATTCTGTATTATTATGTGTTTAATGTGAATGTTGCCTATTATTTATATACTGTGCAGTGGGCTGGGTCAAAATATTGATTGTCCGATTAATAACAATCTTCGTTTGATTGATCCTGATAATGATTATTAAAATCCCAAAACATTTTTACACAATGTGCAACCCACTACATTATGAGGAAATCCCTCACACATGCACTCTGTTTTGCACTCTACGTCTAAAATGTTAAGCTACTGGTTGGTAAATTTTCAGATTTTACTCACCTGTAATTGAGTGGCAAAATTGCTCCGCACCGAGATCCTTTGACTGCATGTTGAGAGTTAAAGTCCAGTTTGACTCATTCTGTGTACCAGGTATCCAAGACAAGATGCATACAATACTTTTGTCATTTAATAATATCACTTTAATAGATATTTCTTTACATGTATTGTATTAATTCAGTGTGATTAATAAATAACGGGTTTAAAAACATTTAATACAATTAATCATGCCCTCGAACAGTAATAAGGAATATTCCTACCATCATAGCAAATCAAGCTTCAAGTACTGCCTTCATGTGTTCAGCAGTGGGCAGTAAGCACATGTGTAGCTGTAGAGATGCATAGCTGTAGAGGCAACAATCCACACTTACAGACAGCAGAGAGCTCAAGATGAGGACTCATACTTGCATTCAGTCACAATTGGATGGAGCCCACCTCTAAATGCAGGGGTCTCGAGTGTAACTTGAGACAACGTCTTAAAATGCAGTGTTTGTGCAATCAAAATGAAGCACTCCAAAAGCATCTATCTGTTGCATGCTTACATAGACGCGTCCATACAAAAGCCCTTATAATAAGTATACCTTGGAAATATTGACAAATCAAATTGCAAAATGGATTGCTGTATACTGTAGGCCAATGATAGGTTTATGTTCAACATATTGCCTTCTAAAACCATTTTTATATTCCCTAATTAATGCTGTACTTGTCTTCCAAAATAATGTTATGTATTTTAATTATCTAAATTATCATGTTAATTATTTATTTGATATAAAATGATTTAAATATAATTGTTTGTAATTATTTAATAATTTATTGAATTATTTTTATTTGGGGATCTCATCAAATATTGATAGTTGTGATTAATTTGATTAATCAATCTTTATATCATGTAATAAATTTGATTACAATTTGTAATCGATTGAGAGCCCTAGTATATATCCTATTTCAAAACACAATATTTATTGATGGAAAAGATGTACATTTTTAAAAAGCCCAAATGTGACTAAAATGATAAAAAAAAAATATGATAAAATAAAATTGGTAAAATGTAATGTACTAAGTTAAGGTACCCTTTATAATTAACAGCAAAATGTAAATAGACATTATAAATATAATGTACCCAAAAATGTTATAAATATACCCAAATTAATCAGAATCTAATTGAAATCTATTTCTATATTATACATTATATTATACAGTATATTGTGTTCTTCTGGCTCTACATCACCACAATGTTGGTGGAACACACACCCAAAAAATTTTTGGCATTTCAATGTATATTAAAACAATACCACCTCATTGACAGTTATTGGTCAAACTAGAGTTACACAGCGGTCCAGGTGTTGATAGAATTTGTTGTTTCGATGTATAATAAATGAACTTTCCGCCTGCATCGGTGAGTGTACATACTTGCATGTGTTGGGCGATACAGGTTGGTGTGGTAGGAGGACTAGGAATGTGTGTGAGTATGAACACGCGGGGGTGGAGGGGGTTTTTACTAATCAGAGTCCACTTGCCTCCAACCCGTGTCTTTTTTCTTTCTCCCTTTCTCTTCAGCAAACCTCATGATTTGCAAGTCAGCCGTGCAATCTGAACAAATAAACACAAACTAGGCTCAGGCATGCAGGGATTTCTGCATGAGTTAGAGACAGACACAGAGAGAGAAAGACATGGTGGGTGGGGGTGAAGAGAAGGGAGGCAGAGAATAAGGCAGGTGTGTGGATTTTTTTTATTGATCTGAGGGCATTCTGTGTGGTGAATACGGAGCACACACACACACACACACACACACACACACACACACACACACACACACACACAAATGAAAGTGGGAAGGGAAAGGAGACAGAGATAGGGTCTGCAAAAAGAAAGATGGGGGCATGTAGAGCAGTTACTCATTGACTTCAGACATTAAATATTGCCGTATTTGAATCAGCCTTAGAAATTCTGTTATCATTAACGGCAAGTATGAAGAATTTACATGTTTACATTGACCATGATATAAATATTGGGGAGGTTACCTCCCCCCATCCCCCTGGAATCTATGCTCCTGATTTTCGGTGTCGGTAGCAAATTGAATACACAATACAGTGACAACGTGGAGAGACACGCGAGAAGGAGGGAGAGAGAAAGAGAGTTAGGGAGGGAGGTGACAGTTTCTGTGGGGGCGATTACATTGGAGAGGGAGGAAGAGAGCAGGATGATAAGGGTGGGCGGAAGTGACAAAGAAAGAAAGAAAAAGAAAGAGAGCGAGAGAGAGAGAGAGAGGAGATAACAAAATTCAGCATAGTCTCGTTATAAAAAAAAAAAACCTTAAAGGGACAGTTCACACAAAAATGACAATACTGTCATATTTGACTCAACCTCATGTTGTTCCAAAACTTTTCTTTTCTCTGTGGAACACACGGCCACAAAAAAAAAAAAAAAAAAAAAAAGATGTTAGCCACAGTCACCATTCACTTTCTTTGTGTGGGAAAAAAGATACAATAGAAAGTGAATGGTGACTGAGACTGCCTTTCTGCTTAACATCTTCTGTGTTCCAAGTAAGAAAGAAAGTTATACAGGGTTGGAACAATATGAGGGTGAGTAAATGATGACAGGATTTTCAGTTTTAGGAATGATCCTTTTGTTCGCACACTATGTTATTGAAACTTTAATGATCTCTGACAATTCTACACGTGTGTGAGTCTTAAAAGTGGATATTTGGCGGTCAGAACGTCTTCATGAATCACTCTGTATTTGAGGCAGTCTACAACATACAGTCCAACAAAAAAAAACTTCTCACAGCTGGAAGTAACTCATAAACAAATACGAATCAAATAGCCAAAGGATGGAGAGATGCAGAGAGTAGGAAGGGATGACAAAAAAGGAGCCCCTGATGAGGAGATGGGCCACTGAAAATAGAAACGGAAGAGAACGCAGCCTGCCAAAAACTCTTCCCACTCAGCGTCTCCGAGTTATTTTCTCTTTGCTGCTCTGAAATAAAATAGATTGAAACCGGCAGTGAGCTTTCTGCAATCTGCAATGTGTGTGTTTCTCTGAATTTAAAAAGGAGCACAACACGTGTTTACCCGAAATACCCTGATAAAGTTCAGCGAGGAGGCTGTGTATGTTAAAGACTAATGCTCAAAAACACCAAACCCAGTCTCTCAAAAGAGAAAATATTCAGTTATATTAATTCTATGATAACAGCTTATTAGTCATATATTAATGGAATAAGCTTCGAATCAACCTGCTGCAATTACACATATAAGGCTTTTGTAATTATTTCTAATGTGCAGGCAACAAGTGTGACTACTGTAAATATACACCACTTAGTATCATGACAACGACTAATAATGTGTGACAAATTATGCTACTATTCTACTTTGTAGTTTGGAATCATCATGACCTGCTCAAATAAGGGAAAATTTTATTGGCTTTAAAGAAAGAATCTTGGAATCACAATGTGCTTGTTGAGCAACTGTGTATGTAATTTTGTATAATTTCACAAATATAGTATCAAATCTTACAAACAACTTGTAAGTATATCCTCACTACTAGAAGCCTAAATAAGTTCTTAAATGGGCCAAATTCAGTGATGCCTTGATTAAATAAAAATAAATAACAGTAAAAAAAAAAAAAATACAATTCTGTAATTTACTCAACCTCATGCTGTTCCAAACCTGTATGACTTTGTTTCTTCCATGAAACACGAGATGTCATGCAGAATCTAAGTCTCAGTCACCATCCTCTTTAATTGTATGTAAAGAAGCAAAGAAAGTGAATGGTGACTGAAGATGTCAGTTCTGAAAGGTTTTCCATGGAAAAGACAAACTGGTCTGGAACAACATGAGAGTTGTAAAATGAACATTTGAACATGGGACATTTTTAGGTTACTTATGGTTATTTGCTTAATTCATGAACAATAGAAGGCAATGGGCCGTACACATTTAACATTTGCAGCTTTGTGTGTGAATAGCCTCCCTTATTAAATTCCAAGTCATTTTTGTTCAAATAATACGTTCACTAATGTAATTTTCTGAATTAGTTTGCATGAAAGAGCACAACGAATGCTCAAAAAGCTTCAAACTTCAGGGGCGTACCCTTTGCGGGGGCACGGGGTGTATTCCGCCGTCGTATTCATCCCACGTTCAAGGAGGAGGATACGAGATATCCGTACCTGACACGTGCATTACGTCTCAGGGTTCCCCAAATCACACTCCAGAATTGGTCATGAGGACGTAGACTACCGGTTGTACATATTTGCGAGAGACTTCAAATCGAGATAAAGTTGTATTGATTTTAGGCGGCTGTGATCAATACGATTCAGTTATGACAGCCTCCCATTGACGTCTTTCTAAATAACTACGCGAAAACGCATCTTCTTGGGATCCGTTGAGATTTTCGACATAACTGCGCGCTCTGGTCGAAATCTGCTCATTACAACTAGTGAGAAATCTATCCCGCGTCATTCATAAGAAATTGAACAGCGATTTACTGTTCTTGCTGGAAATTTTGCGTCCGCGGGTTCACCAAAGGGTGAACGCACAGAATCAAGACCCATGAGAACGTTCCGGCGGGACAATCGATTCAATAAAATGAACTTTATCGCTCGAATATTCGATTTATTTTTCCAAATATGAACCAAAACTTTTAGAGACGAGCATAGGCTATATAAAATGTGTCCCGAATGCATGAATTTCCATAACTTGAATGTTAATATTTGTTCTCAGTCTGCTCTTAGGCAAACAAAGTAGAGCTACATCAAAACCAGCGTTCATTTAATAATTATTTGATGGCCCTAAAACGTATTTAACTTCATTTCCAGACTTGATCGTTTAAATTACAGGTTCAGAAACAGGAACAGGGAACATACAGGCTATTTACAGGTAGAGAGTCGTTTTAACATTGCTCCAGGAGCATTGTGAGAATCCAAACTCTCTACTTGGTCTGTATAAATAGCAGCCCCGTTGACAAAATTCCGTCAATGACGTAGAACACGCGCGTAGTTGAGGAGGTGATGCTTTTTAGTGAATGAGTCCCCCTCCCTCTTCAGCTTACTAGTACTACCAGATCTCTATAAAAAGCGCACGGTAGATGGGAAAGCTTGAGAGTTGCTTGTTTCTACCAGGAAAAAGAAGACAAGACGAGATTGACGAGTGTAGACACTGGTGGCCCATATGGAGAGAGAACAGTCCGGCTAAACTTCTCATTACGCAGCGCGCCTGTGGCAACCGTGCTGCAACACTACTGGAGCGCAAACGTTTAATAGACAAATTACGAGAAAACAGACAGCAGTCATAAAGATCCTGTCGCAATTTTGGACGAGGAGACTTCTATTTCAAGGTAAGTGTGATTTGACACTCTTGGTTGAAATGGGATATTATTGGCTGAAGTTCATTTAAGAAATGCCATTTCTATCGTAGAAGTTTATGTCTTAGAAGTTTTTTCAGGTAGCATTTTTATGCGTGGTTATTAAAAGCTGTACGGTATTTTGAAGATGACCCGAAACTTACTGCAGTATGACTCACTTTTCTGCACGTGGGCAGCATGAAGCCCATTTAAAGAGAGCAGCCTAATGGACAATGCAGTTGACGTTGAAACAGTTCTCTCTCTCTCTCTCTCTCTCTCTCTCTCTCTCTCTCTCTCTCTCTCTCTCTCTCTCTCTCTCAGGGTGAGCAAATTTTAACTGAAAAAGAAAAATTAAAATGCACTTTTATTGTAGTGGATTTTAATATTAATTTGTAATCCAGTGGCATAATTATGAATTGAAAATGGCAGGCATGATATTCAAATATTATTTCCCCAATGTATTTGCGTTTATGAACTGAATATTGTGAAATAAGCCAATCACTGATAGTTGCTGAACATCTGTCTGTACAATGCCCTCCAATCTTCGCTGTTAATCTCTTCTCTCGTCAATGTGTGACATCGGGAGATTTCCGCTCGTCGTTTTTCTGTACACCTCTGTATCCCCTCCGCCCCCTCCCCCCTTCTTTCCGGTTGATACATTCCACATAAACCATCCTTTCATTGTAGCTGTAATATTCAACGGGGTCGTTCTCTTTTTTTCGCTTTACCTCCCTCCTTCCTCTCCTGAGTGTATATGAGTTTCCTTCCTATCTAACGTTTCTGTTCACCTTTTTTTCTACACAGTTTCTGACGTGTTTTCAGGCGTTGAAGTCAGGTCTGCGTCACTCTTGCGCACTTTGCAGATGATTCGTAGTCACCTACAGTAACCCTTTAAAGAGACTCACACACAACACACAAAATGACTGCAGTAAAGCCCTCTAGTTTAATTTTATGCAGGGGTGATACCGAAGGGAGTGGGCGTTTATTTTTCATTCACATGTAAAACATTTATTAATTGATGCCTTTGTGTATTAATGAATATAAAACTGAATTCGCGTAGCCAACACTATTACGAACATTTTGAGTGGCTGAAACCCATATGAAAACACTGATCGTTCCACTAACGGATCAAAGTTGGTTATTTTTCGGGGAACCGATTCCTAACGTTCGAAGAGCTTTCTTTTTTAGGTTTAATAATTTTGTTTTATAACCAAAAGCGAACGTTTCCAGAATGTTCTGTGAACCAAGAAAAAGAGTAGGCTAGAACTTGTGATTCCGAGAGGCAGTTACAACACAAAGTAATAGTCTGTCTTTGGGACGTTGTAACTTTAACAACACCGAGGCTTAATAAAAACGGAAACAATTTAGCAATAAGCTAGGGCTGCTATTTTACATTGGTTTTCTATTATAAGAAGCGGATGCTGTTTTCAGGACCACGGACAGCGGTTCGCGCGCTTTAAAAGCTACATCCGGCTCTCACGCTGGAAGTCTCGAGACTGAACAAAATATAGCCGTCTGCCAACAAAAGCCACTGCAATAAATTACATAGAAAATTAACAAAATTGAGAATAAAATAAATCAAAAAATCTGACAGGAAATGGCCCTATATTTTAAAGGGGTTCAAGCCAGCATTTACGTCACTGTCTCAGCACTGTCTTGTGCTCTTGGAAATCGATGTTCCGAAAACATTCTGCTTGGTCAAACCATTTATAGGCCTAGAGATATGTTTCTAAAATAGATTTCTTTCAATTAACCAATAAGACAAATATTATTATAACAACGAATATATTCTTTTCATCTCTTTATGTCTTCTCTTAAAACAGAGCTAACCCGCAATTATTAGCTCAAGGATCTATTTCTGCTAGACGTTAGGTGCAACCTAATTTTTCAGGTATATTTAGTGAGATTACATGACTTTTTTGACTTGAATAAAACTTTGCTTTTTAATTGAATAGATGTTACCACAATAAGCAAGGCTGGCTGCTCACAAATCATTTTGTGTATATTCTTTGTATAATAAAACTTCTAATATTAGCTTACCTATGGTGCAGTGCAGGTCAAAGATAATCTTTTATGTTAATACACTTAAAATTGCTTCTCTTCAATTGCAGTAGCTGTTTTTTCTGTCTTCCAGTGATCTGAATTGTTCCTGATGTTACCCAGCATGGCTGTAATGGGAGTCTTTACAGAGTATGCCAGCATTTCATGACCTTGGCTCTAGACTGCTTACTGCTTAGGGAGCCCAACAGTACAGTAACAGTCTACAGTCATGGCTACTGAAGTCTGGCTCCAGCCGCTGTCTTACAGTATGATGATGGGTGATTAACTTGCTGTAGGCAGTGATACAAATGTCTAAACATCACAGACATATCACATTCATAACAGGCAGTACTGGTGTTAAATCGGTTTTAGCTCTGGAAACCTAATACTGTTTGGAGTTGCAACTGTTTTATTGTCTTTTACAAAGCTGTAATCTGAATTACAAAGGTTGATGTTGGTAAATTGGAGATCATTGAAAAGGGAACACTTTGTAATAAGGAGCTTTCTCTCTTTCTATCTCTCTCTCTCTCTCTCTCTCTCTCTCTCTCTCTCTCTCACACACACACACACACACACACACACACACACACACACACACACTCACACACACACACACACACACACACAGCTATCATTATGAGGACTCTCCATAGACATAATGAATTTATACTGAACAAATTACAGATTCAATCCCCTTACCCTACCCCTAAACCTAACCCTCACAAAAACCTTTCTGCATTTTTACATTTTCAATAAAACATTGTTTAGTATGTTTTTTAAGCGATTTGAATCATGGTGACTATCACTAGAAATGTCTGTAGAAATGTTTTTAACCTAAAATAAAGTCCTCGTAAACCACTTAAACCTGCCAACACACACACACACACACACACACACACACACACACACACACACACACACACACACACACACACACACACACACACACACACACACACACACAAATACTAAAATATCTAAATACTCTGCTGTGATGGCAAACAGTTTTGTATAACTGAGCCTGTATTGGGGGAGTTCTGTGCTATGGAGGCTTGCCGTTACATCTAACAAGCCAATAGGACTGCACTTTTTCCAGTTACCATGCCAACACCCCCTCATCCCTACCTCTGCTGTCTCCATGGTGACCGTGGCTTTAGATTGTTACTGTAGCGACGGCACGTGGTAACAGTCTACAGCCATGGTCGCCAAGGGGCAGGTGTTCTAGCGACAACTGGAAGCATCAAAGTTAATTGTGAATTGCATGCAAAAATGTGTAACATAAGTGTGACCAGAATGGTGTAAAACAGTTTGAAGATTAAGTGGCAGAATGATTTGATGTTAGAAAGTAGATCAAGTTCTCACTTTATTTATTTATATATCTTTTCCCTCTAAACACTTCTGAAATAGCTCCCTGTTTCTGCAGACATTAGAGTAACTCCAAGATTTATTTCTTGATTTATTTTCTTGTAATGTTCTTACTAATAAGTTTGTGATCCCCCAAAAGAAAATAGAGAAAAGGTGAAGAATGTAAACTTTATTCTTATTAAAGAAAATGGTAATACAATTCAATATGGGCAGATTCATGAAACTGAATATGTTTTCTGTTGTAATAAATGTAATACCTGTACAGTATCATTTAGCTTGTTATTCTCTCTAATGTTTGTGTGATGATGCAGTATCCTCATGGCCAAGATAGTCATTCTAATGTTGGATGCCAATGATTGCTCCTTTTCCAAATTATTTCCTGTGCAACAGGGAGATTCTGTTTCATTTAAACACAGAAAAACTGTGTTATTGACGAAATCCATACATTTTACTGCTTACATTTACATCTATGAACATCAATGTGTTTATTTCAGAGAAATTAACAGATTATAAATGGCAGGGTTTTCTTGTATAATTTCATTTCAATCCACAGAATATTTCAGTCTTGTGTAGCTGAATATGTCCCAGATGTGAAAACGGTTGTGTTTTAAACGTTAATATAACGTTTTGCAGTATTATAGCGCCCTCTGGAGAACAGACACTATAATTGCAGAATGCAATCTGTAAAGTAAAATCGGGCATTTTGTGCATGGTGCCAAAATTAAATCAGAATTAAATTATGTATTTGTTTAAGAAATCTATATAAGAATTCAATTAAATAAAATCCCAGAATCCCAAGAAAATGTCCCATGTTTTGTTTTATTATTTCAAATTATTCAAGTTCTTGTTGTATCAGTTGAAATGAAATCATTTTGGTTATGCTCTGGGCTAGATGCAAACCTTGACCTGAGTCATCTTAAATTAAAATTAGTTTTTAATTATTTTTAACCAGGTATTAATATTTATTTATCTAGATTAAACCATGTTGATCTTCCAAACAACAGATGAAAATATTAGTATAGTTACACAACAAGATGTTGATGCAAGATGCTCTTTTCCCTATAAGTAAGAGACCATGTGCCGATATTTAAACCTCAGCACATAAACTCTTACTGTTCAGGGCTAAGGGCATTATATTGGATAGATACACTCTTTCACACACAATAATTCACAGCCTCTCTAAGAATTAGTTACACATTAAGCCTCTAAAAGTGGTAAATAATCTCACCTGGCAGTGTCAGTACTAGAGACAGAAGAGCATATGCAATAAAAAATATTTTTTGTTTAAAACAAAATACACCATTGTTTAATTGCACATATCATCAAGCAAGTCTGTTCATTTTAAAGACATAAACACCTTAACCAGACATTAAATTTAGTCAGTAGAAAATAAAGTAGTCTCTGATTTATCAGCTCCACCTCCAATTGACCCAAATGCGCCCCTAGAAAAATAACCAGATGGAACAGCCAAACCACAAGTATTTGTATTTTTGTCCAGGTCAGAGCAATCTGGCCGCCAAAACCTTACAGATCATTCCATTGATGTCACAGAGAAAGAAAGAAAGAAAGAAAGAAAGAAAGAAAGAAAGAAAGAGACAGACAGACAGACAGACAGACAGACAGATAGATAGATAGATAGGACTGTGGTATTAACTGTCCACATAAACAGGAAAACCATGTAGCAGCAGGATCGTGTGTTTGGATCAGGCTGGAAATAAACAATAAGTAACTCAAACCACACTGTTCTGGATGAATTCCTGGCATGAATTTTTTGTATGGTTATAAGACTCTGCCTGAACCTCTGGAACAAATAATCAAATTGCCAACACTATCATAAATACACAAAAACACAACATGCCTCATGAGTTATATGGAAGTATCCTGTCCTGACAATACAAAGGGATAATTCTGAAACAAACAAGCTTACTCCACTATACAACTATGATAATTTTAAATAAAATCTTTCAATTTTAAGCACATTCTTCTTATTATTATTATCATTATTAAATAAAAAGTACTAATACACCTTTTCTCATTTTTGTGATCAAAACTCTGAAGTATCAGTCTTCAGTCACTATCATTTTCTTCACTTCTAACTCTTTTTGTCATTCAAAGTATTTGTCACACTAATCTCATACCTTTGTAAACACTGAGCATGCGACTCAAAATGGCATGACATCACAGTGACATCATAGTTGTCCCTTAGGTTCAAATCTACTGCTTGGGAAACTTAAGTGCGAAGTCTCCCACCATCGCTGCTGAGAAATCATTGGTCAATCCTGCCAAACTGGTCCTCACAGTGACCTCTTCGCATTAACACATTTCTTGGAATTAACGTGTTTACTGAATGCTATTCTTGGAAACCTCAAATATAAAGAGTCAACATTCCACATTTCCATTTCTTTGATATTTTCTTCAGTTTTTCCCACTCTTTTCTACTCTTATCATCTTTATTAATCTAAACCACATCCATCAATTCAAACCTACAGTTATCCAAGTGATGTCAGTTCACTTGTTTACTTTAGATTAAACAAGATCTAACCATACACATAACCAGACATGTTATGACATTTAAAATGGAACAAATCGCAATGCCAACTTAAAAAATGTGACTTTCGTAGAATCCCAAGTGACTCAAGCCTTTATGCAAACATTTTTATTCTAAATTCTATATATTGTATAACAGTGAAATTTGAATAAATATATTCACACAGCAAATAAAGCCATTCTGGTATGCTGAATCCACAAGATCCTGGAAAGTCTGCATACAGACATGCAAACACTTTGTTTTACCAGGCAACGTCTTTTAGAGGAAACCATGAGACAAACAGGTTGCTGTGAGACCCAACACATGACTCCGACATAAAAATAATAGGCACCCAGGATCATAACTGCGCCACATGCATCGCTCCTCAAAACATCCTATGAAGTTGTACATTTCAATATGGGTAGCATGAAGGATCTGAGATAGGTGTTAAGAGGCATCAGTGCAATCTTGTGATATAGTCCATTCTGAGATGGAAAGTGAGCTGTGCCTTCTGGATGGGAGAAAGTCACTTCAAGTAACATTTCAGGAAGAAACTGGGGTCTACTATGCTTATAAAAACACTCAGTTGCTCCACCCCCATTCTTAAAACCACTCCTATTTCTTTTAATACAGGTTACTGGCATTCTTCCTAATGCAGTGGCCCAAAAGATTCAAAATCCAACCTGATGCACACACTCCACCTCCTCTCCAGAAATTCCCCAATCTTACACAACCCTCTCTCACCCTTTGCCACTGCTGTTGTGTAAGCCAATGGATTCCTGAGGCTGAGAGTCACAGTCCTGTTGTAAAACTTACTGGCAAGAGGGATTTTCTGTGTTTCTCCTCTTCTCTTGTCTTCCATTTGATCAAAACCATGTGTTTGAGTGCAGAACGAGACACGTGGCACTGAAAAGAACAGAAAAACAAAAGGAGAAGGATATAGGAAGAACTGACAGAAAGAGGGGGGAAACAAAAAAAAGGGCAAAAAAATTCTTAAAGTTTACATGATCATTGACATGATATTAATAGCCAAATGTTCTACTGTAATATAAGAAATTGTTGTATAATTAAATGAAATAAAAGATATTAATGTATTACACAGCTTGTACATTATCCCTAGTACTTCTAGCCTATATATAGCCATTTAAATTCAATAAATGCATATACAGTATATGCATAAAAATTATATACATTTGCCAAAATTGTAAAAATCTAAATGCAAATAAATATTCTGGGATGAAATTTAATTGATTAATTATACAATTGTGACTGGCTGACAGTACATTATCCCTACTTATATAATTTTATATACTTATTTTTATTCTATAAATATATAAAAATGAAGTACGTTTGCTACCATTTTAAAAATCCAGCAGCAAATGAATTATGTTTAGATGATAGAAGATAAAAAATGACAGGTACAAGGGTAGATTTGTGGTATGTGGTTAAAGGAATAGTTCACCCAAAAATGAAAAATGTCTCATCATTTACTCACCCTCGTGCCATTCCAGATGTGTAAGACTTTGTTTTTTTATGTTGAACACAAACAAAGATTTTCAGAAGAATATTTCAGCTCTGTAGGTCCATACAATGGACGTTAATGGTGATCAGACCTTTGTAGCTCCAACAATCACATAAAGGTAACACACAGGTAATCCATAAGACTCCAGTGGTTAAAAACATATCTTCAGAAGCAATATAAAAGGCGTGGTTGAGAAACAGATACAAATGTAAGTCCCTTTTTACTCTAAATATTCACTTTTACATTTGAAAGTCTCATGTGGTGCTTTTTGAGTTTCACTTTCGCATCTGAAAGTAAGTTAAAGTGGAGATTTTGAGTAAAATAGGACTTAAACATTGTTCTGTTTCTCATCCACACCTATTATATCACTTCTGACGATAGGCATATGGATTCCTTTTATGTTTCCTTTATGTAATTTTCTGGAGCTACAAAGGTCTGATCACCATTCACCTGCATTGTATGGCCTTACAAAGCAGAGATATTTAAAAAACTAAATATTTGTTTGTGTTCTGTTGAAGAAAAAAAATCATACACATCTGGGATGGCATGAGGGTGAGTAAACGATGAGAGAATTTTCATTTTTGAGTGAACTATTCCTTTAAGAGCTTATTTTCTTGAAAAGATAAAGCAGTTTAAAACCACACTACTCAGACATCTATCCTTTTTTCAGTCTATTGAGAGGCTGAATACAAACACATCTACGTACAGAGAAACAAAAACAGAGCAACCAAGAAAAAACACAATTCATATTTTTTCACATATATTTGTCAACATGAAATTACTCTTACAATCAGTATTATTCTCATAATGTGAAGTATTGCCAAGTGAAACGGGAAATTCAAAAATGAAGAAAAATGTAGTGAGGTATTTTATCTTTTGGGAGTTCATTAAACTCCAGAAAGGAGCCAGAGTTTAACGTGAGTTTACAAAAATAATATCTAATGGCAAGAATTGGTCAACATACTCTGTAATGTAACAGAAAAGTTGTTTCAGAGGTGAAGCAATCTATTAAAGAAAGTTTACGAAGACAAACCTTTTTTCTTTTTTGTTTGTAATAACATCTGCAGATGAATTGTGCAAAATTAGACCAGAAGCATGCAGTGTGGTCTGCTGAAAACAATACATCACAGCCTAATACACAGAGCTGTTTTATTGCCATTTACAAGAATTAGAGAGGGATGGAGCCAGGGAAGGCGAGAAAGAATCAGAGGAACAGTGAGAGATTGTGTCATTAAAGGGAGGGGGAAGGTGTTGGGACGCTCTCTAGAAGGAAAGAGTGAGAAAGAAGAGAGGAGTGCTTTCCGCAAACATCTGGAAATCATCACGAATGCAATCCTGGACCACAAACTCCCCTCAAGCTACAAGAGAACACAGAGTTCCCATTCTGCCTGTGAGTGCTCACAAACACACACACACACACACACACACACAGACTAAATTGACAAAGAAATCAAAATGATAAACGGCTGCCAGTGACAATAGGGCCACTCACTCTCAACTACCCCTGCTGGGAATAGGAGGTACTGCACTAGTCAGAGCTAAAATGAATTTTATGGGGCTTCTATAAATGCAGGTCATCTCAGGTACATTACATTATTTTAACAACACTAAAAGGATGATTTAGGCAACCTAATAGCTCAAATAACGTGCAATTTTGTACAGAGGACTTTATAAGTGCATTAAAGCTGAAATGTGTAATTTCTGCACCCAGAAGTGTAATTGCAAAAATAAGCATTGTTTTCAAACAGAATTCCTCATATGCCATTAATCAAAAAGCAGACAGTCCCGCCCGAAAATAATTGTATTGGTGTTGATGGACAGGCAATGGCATACACCATTCATTTGCATTGAATGGACCTACAGATCTTTGATATTCTTCTAAAAATCTTCATTTGTGTTCTGCAGAAGAAATAAAGTCATACACATCTGGGATGGCATGAGGGTGAGTTAATGATGAGAGAATTTTCAATTTTGAGTGTTCCAGGTTCAGTACAAGTTAAGCTCAATTGAAAGCATTTGTGGCAGAATGTTGATTACCATATAAAATTAATTTCGACTCGTCCCTCCTTTTATTTAAAGAAAGCTAAAATTTGAGGCACTTACAATGAAAGTGAATGTGGCAATTTTTTTGAGGAATTAAACACAGAAATGTGCAGCTTATTCTGTTAGAACTTGTGTATTATTTTAGCTTTAAAGTTGTTTAAATGGAAAATTTGACAGTTGTGTTAGTGTTTGTTGACATTACATCATCATGGTAACGAACTTGTAAAATCATGATCGCACTAAAATCATGTTTATATTATACTTTTGAAAAACTGAGTAGGCCTATTTTAACATTCAAAAATTGGGCCCATTCACTTCCATTGTAAGTGCCTCACTGTAACCCAGATTTTTGCTTTTAAAGAAAAGGAGGAACAAGTCCAAATTTATTTTTGAGGTATTCAACATTATAACACAAATGCTGTTGATTGAGCTTAACATTCCTTTAAAGGAATAGTTCACCCAAAAATGAATATTCTCATTATTCACTTACCCTGATGCCACCCCAGATATGTATGACTCTCATTCTTCAGTAGAACACAAATAAAGATTTTTAGGATACAGAGCTCTGTCAGGTCCTTATAAAGGAATTATATGGGTGCCAGCACTTTGATGGTCCAAAAGTCACATTTAGGCAGCTTAAAAGTAATCCAGGTGACTCCAGTCAATCAATGAATGTCTTCTGAAGCAAACTGACAGGTTTATGTAAGAAACAAGTCGATAATTAAAATGTTTTTAACTTAATATCTGCGCTTGCATCCAGGGCTCTGATGCTGTTTGAAATGGCCGAACTCTCGTATGACATTTCGTTCTTCTGTTGTAAATAAGTGCCATCAAAGCCCTTCTTATAGTGAAGCCTACAAGGTTAGCAAAGATTAGCGTAACATGGCCATTCCATTTTCATTCTATGGTGGTACACTGGTGAAGAGACAAGATGCCAATCTTTTTGAATGAATTTCTATGGATGAGATGCTTCACAACGCTGAATAAACCACTGTTTCTGTGCAGAAACAGATCATTTAATGAATTAACTCTCCGCTAAACTTCAACATGTTTATCACTAAACAATTCTTTTGGAGTGAACTATGTGTGGAGTTTACTATGATAAAATGCCTTTTAAGTCACGATTTTAAGTCCGGAAGGTTCTCTCCATTCATTTGTATTGCACCAGCAATCTGTTGTAAAATGCTAGTTGACCATTACAGGCATTAAGCTCTGTCCAATGATAGAACCGCAAACGTTATTATCTCGGTACTATAAGATCTCTGGAGCCATTTCCGAATCCTCGCGTGAATTTGCCGACGTGCTTACGTCACAGCTACATGATATAGGTCAACTGCTGGCAGGAAGCACTTATTAAAAGTTAATAATTTTTTAATTATCGATTTATTTTTTACACAAACTTATCAATTTGCTTCAGAAGACATTAATTGATCGACTGGAGTCTCCTGGATTACTTTTATGTATGTGACTTTTAGACCGTCAAAGTGCTGGCACTCATGCGCTTGCATTATAAGGATCTGACAAAGCTCTATCTTCTTCTAAAAATCTTTATTTGTGTTCTGCTGAAGATAGAAAGTCATACACATCTGGGATGGCATCAGGGTATGCGAATGATAAGAGAATTTTCATTTTTGGGTGAACTATTCCTTTAACTTGTATTGAACCCAGAATAATCTTTTATATATCGATACTGTCAATCAAATGAGCTGGAACACAAATAAAACAGACTGAAAACTTGTGAAAGTCTTTATTGAAGTGCTGTAGCTTTTTCCCTGAGAACAAATTACTATAAAACATCCTTTAAGTTTTTTTTTTTTAAGGCTGTAATTATGTTTAAATCACAGCACATTGTATACGTTTTCAATGATTACTTCCATAAACTCACATATTCTTTGATCCCATCACTGAAACTTTTTAAGAAAATCTTGGTAGGTCTGTCTGTGCGCGGATGCTGCAGGAACAAAGTGTCCACCAGGGTGAACAAGGATTTGAGCTCCATCAAATGTGGGCAGCAAGTCTCGACTCATTTGCTCTGGAATCACACGGTCATCCTGTCCAAACACATGCAGAGAGGGGATAGTGATCGCCGGCCCCTTGTAGAACCGCTGATGCTGGGAACAGACACTACGGAATCCAGCGACCAGTATGGCAAAGCGGAAATTAAAGTCAGGCTCTAGTTTGTGCTCCTGTAGGGCACACAGCATAGCCACCAGGGCGGCGCCCTGACTAAAGCCCAAGATGCCATCAAAGGGGCCAAGCTCCTTCACTGCAATCTTTACTGCCTCCAAACTGTCTTCCAGACCCAGGCTGCTCTCACACTCCTGATTAGCATTGAAACTTCGAGCCTGGACATCAGAGAACCACCAGCCCCTCTGGTCCTCATCACCGCCACCCTTTTCTAGCTCCTGATTGGCTGATTTGTAAGATAAGCAGTAAACAAAAGACACAACTGTGACAATGATGTGTTCAATATGATAAGAATGTAACTTAAAGTGTAACTCTGTTTTAAAATAAATGTCTGTCAGTCTATCTGGACTGCATTTTTGGAGAGCACACTTTTTAATGCACATAGGATGCCCAAAAATGCTGTTTAGCGCGCCATAGGGTTTTAAGACAGACAGTTTGGTTACTTACTTTCGTGTTTAATGGCAGGCACTTGGTGTGGTGCACTAATATACACCAGCTCCACTTGTTTCTTTAACAGTTTGCGCAAAGCACCTGTCTTCTCTCTAAAAGTGTTGCTATTTTGACGGTAACCGTGAATACAGAGAATTCTGAGAGGAACAGCAGCTTTAGACATGTCTTTAGATACTTTTTTTCAATTGAATAGCTATTATCCAAATTTGACGACGGAACTGATTACAAGATAAGACAAAATAGGACGTCTTAAAATGACAGATAAATTACCGTTTTAGTTATTGAAATTAATATTACAAAATTTCCGGATGCTTCCTCTGGTGACGCTAATATATTTAGTCGTGCGGAAACAAGACGCATCAAGGGTTCCGCCTGTCCAAGCATTTGCTGGTATTTATTTATTAAACTCACCGGTTTCGTTTTTTAACAGGGTTATCGCTATATGTTATCATAACGTAATAAGGTTATCAAGCTGAATTTGTGATAATTCTAATTTAATTGTGTAAATTGGTGTGAAAACTAAATCTATTTGATAAAATGCTGTTTTTTTATATTATAATTGTTTTAAAATACTTTTCACAGATTTCATAGATAATATTTAATAATATCTATGAAATATTACATAATCAAAGCTTTTATAAAAACTGAAATTGAAACTTCCGAATGAAGACGCCAGAGGGCAATCTGTCCCTGTAGAAATGTGCAATCTGCAAAGTAACTCGTCTCGTTTGCCTCTCATATAGGCCTACATATGCCTGATGGTATATATACATTATAGCAAACAACGGAATCAATTTAATCCTCAATAAATATTCTGTCTCAAGGCTTATCAAAGAATGTACAATTTGAAAATGAGAGAATGTTATCTAATAAAATGTAATGCTACTTTTAAGATTTTGGTAGAATTTTACCTATGTATGTATGTATGTATGTATGTATGTATGTATGTATGTATTTATTTATTTATTTATTTTCACTTAGAGACCTGTAACAAAATTGAGTTCTGTGTAAGAATGACACAGATTGCATTGGTATTGGGATGAATGAGTGACCATGTCAGAGGGGCACATGATGTTTGATTTGAACAAAACAACAACATTAGGCTACATTGAAAAAAAATCTATGGGCAAGAAAAGTTCAAGTTCACAAAGAGTATAATAGTGTTGACAACAGACATAGTGGTATGAAAAGCATGTTTGGAGTAGTAAAATCTAAACGAATAGCCAAAGCTGATCAGCAGTTATTATTAGATCAAGAGCAAAATAGGCAACTTAGCATGGATATGAAATGCTAGATAATTTAAAAATAACTGAAGAACAGAGACAAAGCAAAATATTTATGCATTTCTACAATAATGCATAGCAATTTAAGTATTCTGTGTTTACCCATATTTCCAAATGTTCGCATAACAAAAGAGAAAAACACACCTCTAAAATTTCAGATGATATAAATATCCGAGTCAAAGAGTTTAACAAAAATCTGTATGCATTTAATATTTCATGCTATCCTGGAGGGAAAGGTACTTAATTTGGTTAGATGATTATTTTTGTATGTTGATGTCAGAATTTTCTAGATGATTGTGCCCCCTGAGCACTTGACAATTAATCGAAAAATGAGCAGATACCCTGGAGGACTGATGTCGGTAATCCTTATACCCTTATACAACTCAGTTTATCTGTATGAACAGGGTGGTGCTGCTCTGAGTCTAGTTTAGCAAATTCTTCTGAGATGATAGATAGATAGATAGATAGATAGATAGATAGATAGATAGATAGATAGATAGATAGATAGATAGATAGATAGATAGATAGATAGATAGATAGATAGATAGGTTTAAATCCATATCTTCAAAAGTATCATAATAGGTGTGGGTGAGAAACAGAACAATATTTCATTTAAATAAGTCATTTAGTACTCTAAATCTCCCCTTTAACTTTCACTTTCAGGTGTAAAGTTAAATTTAATAGGCACCACATGTGACTTTCAGATGTAAAAGTGAAAGTGGAGATTTAGTGTAAAAAGAGGACTTACATTTTGATCCGTTTCTCACCCACACCTACTATATCACTTTTGAAGATATGGATTTAACCACTGGAGTTTTATGGATTCTATATTTCCTTTGTGTGATTTTTGGAGCTACAATGTTCTGATAACCATTAAATTGCATTGTATGGACCTACAGAGCGGAGATGTTCATCTAAAAATATTGGTTTGTGTTCTGCTGAAGAAAGAAAGTCATGCACATCTGGGATGATATGAGGGTGAGTAAATGATGAGAGAATTGACATTTTGGGGTGAATAATTTCTTTAAGTATAGAGTACTGCATCTCACCCTTGATGGATTCCTGTTTCTGTCAATTGATAAAAAGAGAGAAGCAAAAAAAACAACACTGAACATATGCTTCAAGCCATAATTAAACCAGGGTTTGTTGCGATGCACCATGTTAACTTAAATTAGTAGCTGTAAAAGAAGAAGAGGTTTAATTAAGGATAGAGGCTCTCATTCTCATTTATTGTCTTGTCTGTACATATTGAAAATATATAATTAACCAGCCATTCCCTATGGGTAGCCACTCTACCTCACTCATTTCATGAACAGATTCACTGAACACATCTATAACTATTTTGCCAGTGCAAACTATCACACATTAAATGCACAAATTTTAACTGAAACGAGGATTGAGTAAATGATGATAGAATTTTCAATTTTGGAGTTAACTATGTCCCTTCAACGATCTTCCTCCATCAAGCAACATCTTGTTCACACCAGTTTATTACCTCTGATTTTTCCCTGTCCTCTGTCTGAACTGCTGCTTTCTTTAATATTCACCATGATCAACTGGAAAGATGAGACACAAATGAGACCAAATAAATAAAACAGGCCCTAAGGCCAGCATTCCTTTCAGTGCTGTTTAAGTGATTTATTCACAAATGCATCTTGTTAGCGGCAGGTAAGGGTGCTCCATTCTCACCCTTTGCAGCAGGAAGTAACCCCTGCAGCAATGTCAGCGCGGAATACAGATGAGAAAATGGATATCCATACTAACACACATGAAATGGGAAAGCATGATTGCGCTGATACACTTGTTCCCACACACAGTGTAATGGACCACTGGGTAAGGATGACACGGATTGCATCATGATTGGGATGAGTAACCATATTTTGTAAAAAATGTGTTAATCAAAACAACAAACAATTTCCACCATTAGCGGGGGGAAAAAATCGTTATAGGGATTATATGGAGGGGCAGTACCAGTCAGTAATATTTTAGATTAATAATACCAAGACATTGACCATATTCAGATGGTCTCTCACCACATTCTTCACAGTTTTTGCAATAAATGCTTTTTGAGTTATTAATAACAAAATGTGTATATATTTTCTAATATGCTGAGAACTTCCCTGACCCATGACTAATAGAAAATATATTTATTTGTATTTCTTCGATTATTTATCGTTATCTTATTTATGTATACATCTCTGCTTATTTACATGTATTTTGAATTTTTTGAATTTTAATTTATTTTAATTTGCACCTGTACTTCTTGTTTTTATGACTCAGTGACTATATTCATACATTGTTAGATCTGTGTAATTTTTTACATCTTTTTGAACATTTATTTTGAACCTTCTGTTTTTGTTTTTTTTAATCCACAGCTTTAGCACAATGTGTGGACTTTTAAGACAGCCCTTTGCCACACCATCCACAGTATTAGCATGTTTCAGCACAATGTGTGGACTTTTCCGACTTTTCAGATCATTGTAAAATCAAAGATCTGGAACGATTTCACCATGATGCTATCTGACCAGATTACAGGACAAATTATTTTATATTTAAATACGCGACAATCTGATATTTTACAGGATGTGTTGCATCCCTACCTGGAGGTCTACTACATTTTCATGAGCAAAGTGTGGATACGGAAAATCGTGAGTTTATCGGGAGAATCTGTAAATCGGGATTTCAGCGGGAGGAGGGGTGGAAAACAGTAGAAACACGGTAAAATTGGGAGTGTTGGTAGGTATGGTTGATGAGTTGTTGTGGTGGCAGTCAGATTCAAATATCTACCACATGTGACATCACAATATGGAGTAAGTAGAGAATGAGTTGTTTTGGAGGCTTGCTTTCAACAAATGCTCTTTTTGCAGTGAGGAGGAAGTTTTGAGTTCTGAAACTTACAGTATGTTTTTATAGTATAATGAAATATTATGTCAAGAGATCAAGGAAAATTTGATTCCTTATGTCATGACCTCTTTTAAAAAACATATTTTTTCAAAAGAATAGCTACAAGACATTAACATTATTTGTGTTAACACGATTTTAGCATGATCGCTTACTAAAACTGCTTACTAAACTTATCTGTGCAAAGTTATAAACAAAATATATAAAAGTACAACTTAGTTTTCAAGAGAACGTAACTGGACATCGTTTCAATATATTTAAATATAAATGGACTGGCCCCATTCACTTCCATTGTAAAAGCCTTACTGTAACTGCAATTTAATAATTTTGATAAATGAGTGACATGTTGAAAAACATTATGTGGTAATCAACTTTAGAGCTTAACTTCTTAACGTTTCTTTAAATGAGGTTCACAGTATTTGGAATTGTTTCAAATTTGGAACATTTCTGAATACAGTTTAAAACCCTGATTGTTGTGTATTTTATATTTTCTAGCAATACACATTAAACAGACATGAAAATTAAATAAACACACAAATGAAATACAAATGTTGAAGGTTCTAGTAAAGATATAAATACCCCAAAAATAATAATAATTGGGACAATCTTAACTCTAACATCAGATAATTCTATATTCCATGGGATTGGGATATACCTCATTCCTTGAAAGTGCCAAAGGTACATGGCTTAAAAAAATACATAGCACAAGGCTTCCTGAAAAATACAGCATCCTTTGACATACATATATTAGAAGCTGTGTTATATCAGATCTCATGAGACTTCACAAATATCAAATTATTAGAGCAACTGTCCATTCCCTTACAATAGAAATGCATTAATGTAGTTACAGTGCATTATAAGAAATGTATGGATTTCGCATATCAGGTAATGTGTTGATGAAGAGAAATAAAGAGGGAGACACTTCAGACAGTTTGGATGCAGGAAAGTATAAAAATAAATGGCATTAATATCACAGTTCCAGTTCAATTGCGGCCATGGAATTATGATGTACTATAAATAATATCGTAAGTAATTTGGTCAGTAAGTTCCTGTAAGTGCATGAGCACATTGCAATAACAAAGCTTCTTTATCATAATCCAAAGTCATACAGTATCATCTCAGGTTTAAACCTCCATATGGTTACTACTCTCAAACAGATACAGTGCAGGTTTTACACATCGAAAGAGATATCACAGCATGTTACCTGTAATGCTGTGCTCTCAAAGAGCTGGGATTTGCTGTAGCTTCTTGCTTGTTTGTGTTGTACCATGTCGCTATCTTTGTGGGTGGGAAGCGCCTATTCCCGTTCCCTGCAGCTATTCTGACGAATAATATTTATGCCTCTCCTGAGTGACCTCGCTGTTTGGTTCATATCCTATCAGCTCAGTTCAGAAAGCTAGCTGTTACAGTTTAATAACAGCAGTGTATCACACAGTAAAATGATGACAATTTGTGCTATTGACTTGTCTATAAACATAATATCTGCAGTCAGTTTGCATCAATGTGGTTTCCTGTCAATGTGGTTTTAAGTGCATTACTGTAAATGTTTCCTGTCCAGAATTATTGTTTGTGGTAATCAACAGGACACCACAAATGCCCACAGGCCTTAAACTGAAAATAATCTGCAATATTCTTTAAATGGTACTGAAATATACACTCAGTGCCTTTGAATTATCTTCGTAACTGTGCTGTCTTAGTACATGGTAAGTGGGTTACACTGATAATTAGGACCATTCTTAAAGTTTCCCCGGAGGACAGGGCAATTAGAGCTAACCATTACACCGCTATTTATAGCATGATATTGTGTCTGTGTTTAAAGTAGAATGGAAGAGAAACTGGAGTGAAAGACAGGTCAAAAGGTTCAATGAATGACATCTATTTTGCTTTTATGATGGTGCTATCCAGAGTCAGCAATTTAAAGACATGTGAGAATGGATAAATGATCTATTTCACAAGTAATTTTATCTGAGGTTTCTATTTGTGAGGTGCAGTAATGTTGTACGACTATGAAATTGTGATGTGAGAGATATTGTAAAAGCAGATTTAGTCATTGAGACTGATTCAATGTTCAGAGATCTGTGAACAGCAGAGCAGAAGAGGAGCTCGTCTTAAACCAAGATAAATTTGATCAGTTATGTTGACTAACTAGAAATAGATTCACCGGCAAAAATGTATTTCATCTCGGCCTAGGTCCCTATCTGGCCTGCATTTTTAGTTCATGCCAGGGTTTTGCCAATATAATATTTAGCCAAAACAATCTTTAGCCAAGACTCATAATTTATTCCGTAATGTGAAACAGGCCTTTATGAAATCAGAATTGGAGTTTTGTGGCTCTTTGTCCATGTCTTTAAGGTCATATATGCTAGTATTCTAAATTTGACAAAATGAACTTGTAGCAGATATACACTGGCATCCAAAAGTTTGGAAAAATGTACAGATTTAGCTGTTTTGGAAGGAAATTGGTATTTTAATTCACAAAAGTGGCATTCAACTGATCACAAAATATAGTCAGGAAATTACTGATGTAAAAAACTGCACCATCACTTTTTGAAAAAAGTCATTTTTGATCAAATCTAGACAGGCTCCATTTCCAGCAGCCATCAATCCAACACCTTATCCTTGAGTAATCATGCTATATTGCTAATTTGGTACTAGAAAATCACTTGCTAATATATCAAACACATTTGAAAACCATTTGGATTGTTTTTGAGTTGTCACAGTATGCAATAGACTGGCATGTCTTAAGGTCAATATTAGGCTAAAAATAGCAAAAAAGAAACAGCTTTCTCTGGAAACCCATCAGTCAATAATTATTTTGAGGAACGAAGGCTATACATTGCTTGAAATTGACAAAAAACTGAAAACCAAAAAACGTTGGGTTATTTATTTTACCCAATAGCTGGGTTAAACATATTGGGTCATTCTGTTGGGTTATTCCTAATGTTTATTGGGTTGTTTCTATAAAAACGCACCCAGTTGGGATAAAATTGTTCTCGCGAGGACATTTTAAATTTCAACGGTCGACCAGTGCCACTGCCAACAGACGATACAGAGGTAAGTTAATAATATCATGTTATATGAATGCTTTTGGTTTTCTTTATCAACATACAATAATAGTTGATTAATTAAATAATTAATAATTTCCCCTTAATTTTGGGTCTGGTGTATTGTTGCTCACTTGGCACATAACACTTGCTATGAAGCCAGCCTATTTTAAACTGTGGCATAGAAACTATTAATTGGGATGCTCCTCCTCATTTTCTGTGTTCCTCCCAACACTTTTTTTTGGAAATCATACATAATATTTCATATATTTCGCCGATGCGCGAAGAAATTGTAAGACGCCTCGACTTTAAGACTCGTTATCTGGTGGTGCAGGCACGGCAGTTTTTCATCAACTGAAAGAAAATAATATTGTAATTTTTACAGTGTAACATTAAAATACTTAAAGCGGAAATCTGAAACATTTTATCTAGAAAGTTATATCTGCAAGGCACTAAATTATATAATACACAAATTGGACTCAACAAGATATTACACCAGGGATCGGCAACCTTTTTGACGTGGAGTGCTATTTTTTTATTTACTAGTCAATGGCTGTGTCGATGAAGGATTAATAGTGGTGTTTTCCTTTTTACATGACGTGTTGTCGGAATGTAGGCTGTCATCTGCGCAGTCTGACCAAAGCAAAGCGGGCGCATTTACGATTAATCGAAAGTGAAGTGCTGCTGGCTCGTGATGTGTGAACGGATTGCAAGCGCAGGGAGTCTCATCACACTTTGTTAGTGTTCATATAAATTATATAAATATAGTCTACTCCTCTCTCGCCATTGCTGGCATGCCAATGATTACCCCTCCAATGCTGGCAGCGTGCCATAGGTTGCCTACACCTGTATTACACAATAGCCAGCATCTACATGACATTGGGTGATAGCCTAATCAGAAGCCATTTTTCAGATAGTTCTGCACCCCTGAATTCACGACGGTTATTACTTTTTTCACGTCGTGACATTTATCACTTTTATTGTGACTTTTTAATGCCAAAAAGCAGCAACATTTTGATGGTGTTCTTTTACCATTGCAGGAAGGTGCCTGGCTACGCCAGAGTCAGCTCCAGGCCATGTCACAGCCACACCAGAGTCAGATCCAGGCCATGTCACAGCCACGCCAGAGTCAGATCCAGGCCATGTCACAGCCACGCCTCAGCCTGCTCCATGCCATGTCACAGCCACGCCTCAGCCTGCTCCACGCAATGTCTCAGCCAAGCTCCAGGCTGCTCCATACCATGTCACAGCCGAACCGCAGTCTACTCCATGCCATGTTTCATTTGAACCACAGACTGCTCCATGTCACAAGCAAACCTCTGCTCACCGGTCCAGGCCCGCCTCTGCGCCACAGTCCAGGCCGCCTCTGCGCCACAGTCCAGGCCCGCCTCTGCACCACAGTCCAGGCCAGCCTCTGCTCCATGGTCCAGGCCCACCTCCATCCCTACGACTCCACCTTGGCTCCACCCCTCGAGCCTCTCATGCTAATAATAATAATAATAATGTCAACAATAATACTAGGATGATTAAAGCAACATTTTGGTCCCCCCAAAAAATAAAACCCAACAAATGAGTTATTTTATAACCCAATTTATTGGGTAAAACTTGCTACCCAATGCATTGGGTTAAAATAACACAACAATGGGTCGGTGCTATATCAACCCACCATTGGGCTATGTGTTTGGTCATTTTTAACCCAACTGATTTTAGTGAGTACACTACAGTCTTCAAAGACAAAGGACAACTGGCTCTAACAAGGACAGAAAGAGATGTGGAAGGCCCAAATACAATTAAACAAGAGGATAAGTACATCAGAGTCTCTAGTTTGAGAAATAGATGCCTCACATGTCCTCAGCTGACAGCTTCATTGAATTCTACCCGCTCCACACCAGTTTCATGTATAACAGTAAAGAGAAGACTCAGGAGTTCAGGCCTTATGGGAAGAATTGCAAAGAAAAAGCCACTTTAGAAACAGAAAAACAAAAAGGAAAGGTTAGAGTGGACATGGAAACAAAGACATTGGACAACAGATAATTGGAAAAGAGTGTTATGAATCTTAAACTCATTGAGCTTTTGTGGGATCAGCTAGACTGTAAGGTGCGTGAGAAGTGCCTGACAAGACAGACACATCTATGGCAAGTGCTACAAGGAGCGTGGGGTGAAATGTCACCTGAGTATCTGGACAAACTGACAGCTAGAATGGCAAAAATCTGCAACGCTGTCATTGCTGCATGTGGAGCTTAAGAATTCTGAATTTTTATTTCCAATTTTAATAATACATTTTCACATTATTAATGTCCTGACTATACATTATGATCAGTTGAATGCCACTTTGGTGAATAAAAGTACCAATTTCTTTCCATAAGAGCAAAATCTGTACATTATTCCAAACTTTTGGTCACCAGTATACATAATTTCAAAATTTGAATCTTCCTCTTCTGGGAAAATGGACCAAAGATATTGATGACTCATCTTGCGGGTATATACAAATTCTTGTTCAATAAAATGCTTTCTAGAATGAGAGGTCCCTTCCACCTCATGCCACCTACCACTGTTACTCAAAAATAATTATCTAAAACTGTAATAATATTGCTTCACTGATTACTACATTGGAAAAGAAACCACAATACTTAAGACTTGACGTTTTACTAACTTTCTAAAGCACTTTCCTAGAAAAATGCAACAAATTATTTTTGTTCACTGTCACACGCAAGCTGTACACTCACATGTTTCTCTTTATGATGACTCATTAGAGGGCAAACACCCATCAGCTGTCACAGAAACACATGCAGACATTAACATGATTCATGTTTTAAATGTACACATATTGAATATTATTCCATAAATATATGTAACCCAAGTAATGTATTTTGAAGTAATTAACTTAAAGGGATATTCTGGGTTCTATACAAGTGAAGCTCAATTAGTAGCATTTGTGGCATAATGTTGATTACCCCAAAACATTTTTTTGATCCGCACCTTGTTTATTAAAAACACATGTTACAGTAAGGGACTTACAATGGAAGGGAATGAGTCCAGTCCATAAACATTATTATGCATTCAGGGTTGGGGAGTAATGGAATACATGTAACAGGATTACGTATTTAAAATACAAAATTTAAGTAACTGTATTCCACTACAGTTACAATTGAAATCATTGGTAATTAGAATTCAGTTACATTTAAAAAAATAGTTTGATTACTGAAGAGTTTACTTTGCATTTTATTGTCATTCGTTTCATTTAATATTTAGTCCTTTCAGATGGAAAACATTTATACATATAAATGATGCAAAGTGCATTTGAAAAGCAGTGAAACACTTTCTTATGATGTGTTACATTCATACGAGCAGACAGAGAAGTACATTTGAAGTAAGTTTGGAGCAGAAGAAATAGAAATAAACCTTTAGTAAAATGTTTACTTAGCTTTGGGCTAAGTTAAGTTCTAGCCATTTTACATGTACGTTACCAGGCACAATCATGTTTTTTATCAAGAAAATTCACGTTGGATCATAATTTCTATTTTTCTAGTAAGAACTTTGATATTAGGGAAAAAATCCTATTCTTGATAATAATTGTTTTATTGTTTTCCTGTAGAAATATCTACAAATCCTTAAAACAAGATCAAATTGATTTTTATTGTTTTAGAAACAACACTGCATAAGATATTTAGTTTTTTCAGAGAATGTATTTTTAACATGTGTATTTTGTCTTACAAAGCAGAGTGTAAAGTGCAGCCCAGTCTTTTGGTTGTTTATTGAGGAAGTGATATCAGCTGCCCACTGTTGAAAGTATGTGTGGTCTGCAGAGTGAGCAGGTGTCAGATAGCAGAAGGTCAATAGATGCTAAATGTTCTGCAACGAGGCGATGTTGAACTCGCATTCCATTTGTGATTCCCTCTCCGTCATCAACTTCCTCTTCATACATGTATACAGACAGCCTGGACTGACTGTCACCTCCCATTAGGATCAGTCAGTCTCTCTCTCTGTCTCTATTTACGTTCACACCTGGACATAACTAGAGCTCACTGCCTGAAATCTCACAAATAGGACATTATATAGTAACCTATTAAAAAAGCTGGGGTTATTTGATATTTATCCTGCTCTTTATCAAAACTGACTGGTACTACCTCATTAGGATTGTGCTTGTTAAAATGAGCCTAATTTTTGAGCTTGCACAAAGAATCCATATACAACTCCCTCTAGTATTATTTTTTTACTCCATTTTACTTCACAACTGTGTTTGCACAGCGATAGGCTTCAAATTACAGTAAAGAAACTTCAGATTTTCCCTTGATTAAAGGCAGTGACCCTAGGGTGGATTTATAGTTGATTTAATGTATAATTAATCAGAAATACAAAATTTAAACAATGTTTACCTTATGGTTTCACAACATGATCACACAGGAAATCGACACGATGCTTCTGAAGTTCATGTACCCTAAAAACAAACCCATTCAGCTGAATTTACCAAAGCGCATTTAATTTTGGCGCCACTCTCTGGAAAATTCACCCAAAAACTGGAGCACACATGTGCCCATACATTCAACAACACTTCCAGCTTCAGCCACTGGGGGCAGTGATTCCAATTTCAGTAAGCTCAGACCAATTTCATCTGAAGAACTTTCGATCCACTTTTGTTGAATTAACAGTGAGATCAATTTGAATTTTTATGGATGCCTTTTCAGTAATATGTCTAAGGTAGTAGAGAAACTTTCTGCATGGTGTTAAAACAAATGCTCACAGTAGCTTTGTAAGTGTAGATGGGACCACAAATAAGCTTACACAAAAGCTCCAATGCTTGCAAATGCAGGTCTTAAATAAATAGAAAAGTGCCTAACATATATCGGAGTGTTTCTAAGACCCCAGAGTTCTGAAATATAGATGTTTAAGTGGATGACTAGGAGCATAACTAATTCACATGCACTTAGCCAAGCAAATAAGAAAAAAAAAAAATCAAGAGAAGGATTACATATGGTACTCACTGATCCAAATATGTGAATTATTTAAGGAAGTGGAATCTTCATTAATATATTATTGTATATGCCTTAGTGCAGTAAAGCTAGGAAAAGCAGAGAGAGAGAGAGAGAGAGAGAGAGAGAGAGAGAGAGAGAGAGAGAGAGAGAGAGAGAGAAACTGGAGTAATTTTGGAGTAAAATAGGTTTGGTTATTGACAGTGCAGTTGTTAATATACAGAGAAAGAGTGTCATGATACTTTTATCTCTTGCACTGTTCATTTTCTCTCACAAGACACAAAGTATAAACCTATCCTTACTTCACTCGACACTACAGCAGAGACACTGCATTAATCTCACTGGACAACAGAGAGAGAGAGAAATAGGGTGAAGGAAAAGAGAGAATAAGATTCAGAGGTATGTGAGGAAGACAAAAAGAAAATAAGAGGAAGAGAGGAAGAGATCTGGGCGGTGAGTTGCTACCAAATGAGAAAAGAAATAGGCCTGCATGTCAATAGATGGGCAAACAGACAGACTAATGAACAGGCAGACAGACAATCAGACATATAGATGAAGACAGAGGGATAGGATACAAACAAAATAGAGCTAAAAATAGTTATTTATCAGTATTAAAGGTGATATAATGAAATGCAATAGTTAAGAGTTTTATACTTACCTATCAACTAAGAGAACAGGTGATCACATTGTTTGGTAGCTTGTAACTAACTTTGGTTAAGTAAAGAAAGATATTGCAGAAAAGATAGATATTTTCTCAATTTAATTAGTTTGTTTAAGCGTGAACTTGAAAATATTATTAAATTCTACATTTGTTTTTAATTGCAACATTCCTACAAAATGTATGCTCTAGCTTAGAAGCAAATGTTATTAATGATTCTTTGTTATCTTAACAAAGCACCATAATGTAAAAATCTTAAAGATATCATGTTTATTCCTTAATTTGAGTACATTTCAATGCTAAATAAATAAGTACATTTATTTAACTTTCGAAGCTGCTGTTCCCAATATGCACCAGGCTTGAATAATTAATAAGCCTGCATTGCTTAACTGTTTACAAGTTTATTTCCATCATTTTTATTGATGATATTGTTGTTACATTTGATAACTTCTTGTTTTGTGAAGTCTGAAGTTAGTTGTCTGCTCAAAATGACCAGTTCATGATCCAAAAAGTGTTGAGGTCTGCTTGCGCAACTTCATGTTGTGATCTCATTGCCAGTTCAGCAAGGTGATATTGTCTGAAACACTAGAGCATGCATTAAGCTTTTTTATGGAAAGCTTCTGTAAGTCATGTGGTACATTACTTAACATGCTAATAATGAAAGCTCAAAATGTGGAATGTTCTAGTAAATGCTCATATAAGTTTTGAACTTTCAAGTACATTTTATGTAATTTATTACCATAGAAAAACAGAAACCTAGACCTTAAAAAAAGCACTTCTTAAGTAAATCGTACTCGTCATTTGTTTCATTGTAGGACAAATTGATGCTCATGAATATTTGTGTGGGTAGATGAGATGCATACCCTGCCCTTTTCTGTACCATTGCCCAAGGGCGTAGATTTGGCTTGAACATTGGGGGGTTGCAGCGTGAAGAATTTGCATTTTTCCATTGATTACCTCCTCCCCCCATCCCCTCCGGAGTCTATGCCCCTGCCATTTGCCTTTGTATGATCGAGCTTGCATTTATTGTTTGAAATTTGTTTTGTAGACAAAAATATAACTGTGTCAACATATACATTTATTTAATTAAAAAACTAACATTTTGTTTAAACAAAAAGTTTTTGAAATGGATGACTAAATAATTAAGAAAAGCAGCCACTTAAATGCCCAAAATATAGATGGCAACTCCTTCAATACTGTTTAAAATGCAACCAGGGTGATAAGATGTTTGAGAAAATGCCAAGAGTACATTTCTGCAAAATCTCGGCAAAGTTTGGCCTCTTTGAAGATGCTAAAATATAACACAGTTTGATTTATATTGGCTTTTTTTTTGTCACAACATAATTCCCATATTTCCATTTCTATTATTCCATAGTTGTGATGACTTTACTCTTATTCTAAAATAATAATAAAAGATAAAGAATAAGTGACCCTAAACTTTTGAATGGTAGTGAATGTGTGTCTGTATAAAATGAAGATATAAACACAACAAATGAGACATTAGACACTCCATCTAATGATTGTCAAATCATATGCTGACTTCATATTGATGATACATTGTGCATACAATCAAATACACACCAAATGAAGACTATCTCTGAGACATATCAAAATGTTTCATATCAAATAATGACTGTGCATCAATGTCTGTAATGTACTTTAGAGTTGTGGACTTTAAACAATTTTGTATGTTTGAATTTAAAACAAATAAAGACTTGTTTAATTGTAAGGCACAATATACTGTACCTTTATATATATATATATATACACTCACCTAAAGGATTATTAGGAACACCATACTAATACTGTGTTTGACCCCCTTTCGCCTTCAGAACTGCCTTAATTCTACGTGGCATTGATTCAACAAGGTGCTGAAAGCATTCTTTAGACATGTTGGCCCATATTGATAGGATAGCATCTTGCAGTTGATGGAGATTTGTGGGATGCACATCCAGGGCACGAAGCTCCTGTTCCACCACATCCCAAAGATGCTCTATTGGGTTGAGATCTGGTGACTGTGGGGGCCATTTTAGTACAGTGAACTCATTGTCATGTTCAAGAAACCAATTTGAAATGATTCAAGCTTTGTGACATGGTGCATTATCCTGCTGGAAGTAGCCATCAGAGGATGGGTACATGGTGGCCATAAAGGGATGGACATGGTCAGAAACAATGCTCAGGTAGGCCGTGGCATTTAAACGATGCCCAATTGGCACTAAGGGGCCTAAAGTGTGCCAAGAAAACATCCCCCACACCATTACACCACCACCACCAGCCTGCACAGTGGTAACAAGGCATGATGGATCCATGTTCTCATTCTGTTTATGCCAAATTCTGACTCTACCATCTGAATGTCTCAACAGAAATCGAGACTCATCAGACCAGGCAACATTTTTCCAGTCTTCAACTGTCCAATTTTGGTGAGCTCTTGCAAATTGTAGCCTCTTTTTCCTATTTGTAGTGGAGATGAGTGGTACCCGGTGGGGTCTTCTGCTGTTGTAGCCCATCCGCCTCAAGGTTGTGCGTGTTGTGGCTTCACAAATGCTTTGCTGCATACCTCGGTTGTAACGAGTGGTTATTTCAGTCAAAGTTGCTCTTCTATCAGCTTGAATCAGTCGGCCCATTCTCCTCTGACCTCTAGCATCAACAAGACATTTTCGCCCACAGGACTGCCGCATACTGGATGTTTTTCCCTTTTCACACCATTCTTTGTAAACCCTAGAAATGGTTGTGCGTGAAAATCCCAGTAACTGAGCAGATTGTGAAATACTCAGACCGGCCTGTCTGGCACCAACAACCATGCCACGCTCAAAATTGCTTAAATCACCTTTCTTTCCCTTTCTGACATTCAGTTTGGAGTTCAGGAGATTGTCTTGACCAGGACCACACCCCTAAATGCATTGAAGCAACTGCCATGTGATTGGTTGATTAGATAATTGCATTAATGAGAAATTGAACAGGTGTTCCTAATAATCCTTTAGGTGAGTGTATATATATATATTTATAAAATTTTATATTTTAGAAAATTATATTGTGACTTACAATCCCTACTGCAAGTCTCTTTTTTTTATACATTTCAAAATTATGGAATTAAAAAAAATCTGATCTATATATAAAATATGGACTATCTAAATGTGTTAGCAAGAGCAGTACAATTCAAATGTATGCAATAAAATAACATTGTCATTATTATTGTATCATTATATGAAAAAAATAAGTTGATGGATATCAGTATTATGCCACAAATGCTGTCGATAGAGCTTGACTTGTATTGAAACTGGAATATTTCTTTAAATACAGTCTTTCAATGTAACCCGACCCGACTATATTAAAGAGAACAGAAATGTCTTTAATTTTAAACTGCACAGTTTTTTCCATTCTGCAAAAGCAATATATAACCTACAAGATATATTAGTTAACATTTCAGAGTCAAGCTCTATACTCCTTCACAGTGACTCTACAGAAAGAATGCAATCACCCACTCTTCTCCTCCTCTCCCATTTAAGAACATATACATTGATCCAGAAGTTTCTTTGAAATGGACCACTTTGAGTTTAAGAGTAGAGGAAGGAGAGAATGTAATTTGCTTTACCATCTGCTCTGTGTAATGTTTTCACATGGTGTGTGACTGGTGTGTTATCAGAAACTAAATCTTTAACATGACAGATGCTACACTTGGTAAAAAAAAAGAATAAACAAGAAAAGTAATAGCAACCAAATGTATTAAGGTGTTTATCATGTGTGAACCTCTGTTAAGAGTTTGAAACCCATCTCTGAAGATCTCATTGTCAAGTTCTGTAAAATTCACTTTGTAGAACGCTTCAGAGGCATCATGCACATTGAAAATGTAATAGTAATAATTTGAATTATTTATTGTTATTATAATTAATAAATGATCTTTGATAATGAAATTACACAAGTATTGTACATCTTTTCTTTTTCTTTTTTTTATTGAAAACAATTAAACAATCTACACTGTAAAATCTAATAGATGTCCATACTTACAAACATTTACTTGGTTGCACTTCTTTTTATGAAGTAACAGTTACTTGCATGGTGAATAAAACAATTTACTTATAGTTTTGAGTGACCGTAACTTAAAACAAATAAGTAACAAAGGGAACAATGACGTTTTTTCACCAGTGGGAGGCAGCAATGCACTTAATTGAGCAAAGTCTGCTGAAAAGACAGAGGAGAAGAAGAAGCAGCGGCAATATAACTATAATATTTTGCTTTCCCCCAGTCAACACAGATAACACATTTTGATCACTATGCTGGCACAACTAATAATTTTTTTAACACACAATTAGGAAATGTTGCTGTTGTAGAAAAGTGGTCCCCAGCCACCGGGCCTCGGCACATTCGCTACCGGGCCGAACATGATACATTTAACCTGAATATGAAAATAATATTCTGTTATTATTGTGCTGTTTGTGCTGTAATTACATATTGAACTTGGTGCAGTCTGTCGGTCCTTTTCCATCCATCTCCACTATGTCTCACACACACACACACACACACACAACCGTTTAGGCTACAGATTTTGAATTTTTGAAACGTGTGCTCTGTGAGTTCATCATGGCCTGCGTAAATTGAGTTGCCTCCTAACTTTGTAATAGCTTGCTGATATGAGTAAAAAACTAATGTCGTGCTCCTTCGGAAGGGGTAAGAGAGTTAAATGTCACCTGAATTTAACCGCGTACTCAATGGCGTTATTGACGTTCTCAATCACATCAAAGCACACGCCCTGAACTCGCGTCTGTTTGATAAAGCTGTGTGAGCAAATGGACAGACAGCACAACCGCCTTCTCCGATTCAATGCTCTCTAAATCAGCGACATGGTGAGATGCAATGTTTATATTATAGGGTCGTTCATGAAAAAATATGTACTTTGTTTTAATAAAATCATTATGTTAGACCAACTTAAACAAAAATGTTATATATAAAAAAAACGTATACATTACATTTATAGGCCTAATCAATATTTTGTGTGGTAGTGTAGTGACCTTTCCCCCCACGACCACCTGATGGTCGGTCCGGGAAAATATTGTCTCTATTAAACCAGTCCGTGGTGCAAAAAAAGTTTGGGGACAGCTGGTATAGAATGAGACCTCATAGATATTTATCTAAATGTATTTACATTCATGGCAAAAACATGTGTTTTCATGTCATTTTTGTAAAACATGCGCATATAATTGGATGTGTCTCTAGATAAGTGGAAATTGCTTTTTACTTAAAAAAAAATCAAATGTGTCTATTGCAGAAGAAGTGGTCACAGCAAAAGCCCAAGTGCTCTTCAATGCTTTGTCACTCAGTACACAGGAGGTGAGACTCCAGTAGTTACAATCAGCAGTAGAGCAGTTATTAAAA
Organism: Xyrauchen texanus; assembly: GCF_025860055.1. Taxonomy (NCBI): domain Eukaryota; kingdom Metazoa; phylum Chordata; class Actinopteri; order Cypriniformes; family Catostomidae; genus Xyrauchen; species Xyrauchen texanus. The sequence continues at coordinate 24,742,666 of NC_068318.1, forward strand.
TGTTTATTGTGCTACTACTAAATTAGAGAGACTATCTAATCTTTCATTCCTTGCAGATGCAGTGGACTTGTTTTGGAGTAAGTTGTGGAGGCAGAACCACCAGTGAAAACTTTGAAGGAGCGATGGCCAGCTCTTTTTACAGAGAGACAAGTCACATTCTTTCAGTCGCTGAATTGTCTACAGTAGATGTAGGACAGTGTGACCCCATTTTGCTGCTTCTGTGCTGAGACTCTGTCTGTTTCTCCAAACTGGAGGCATGCTGACTGCCATCTACTGTAGCTTCTGACTATGGATATGTACTGTATACACGGCCCCACTTCAAAATTCCAGAACTAGCTCTTGAATATTTATTTTGAGGAATAACTGAGATTTTGACCAAAAACATTTAATGATGTGGCTGTTGTTAAGAATAACGATGTGTGTTATATTTCACATCTTCTACATTAATACATGCACATGAGCAAGCAAATTATGTTACTAGCTAAAGATAAATAAAAATTTCTCGAAATTATTTATTTTGAGCCTTACTTTATGCCACCACCTCTGTCCTGTCACTCTGCCTGTTGATTCAATAAGTTTCCCATCTACTGGTGAAATTTGGCAAAAAATGTATGTTAACAGTTGTTAAGGTTTGCACACTGGGTTGCAAAAATGTCCACACTGGCACAAGCCTGATTAGTCAATGTTTTTTGCAATGTTGCAGGTGTTTGCAGAGTTCAACAAGATAGCAACCACAAACCTGGAGAATGATTTTTATGATGCATTGGACCAGCACACGCCACGCTTTGTCACAATCTTCAAGTCCAAGAAAGGAAATGTTGGAGAAACATTGGCTGAGCTTCTTCAACAAAAAGATTTACGGGTGAGTCTTCAAGAGGCTTCTTTTATATCTTTATAATGGTGAGTTGACTAAAAATTGTGTTTTACTTTGGTTTTTGCAACAACACTGTTTAAGGAGAAAAATAAGATTGAACTGTCACTGTCACAACTATTGTATATATCTATACAAACAAGTGTAATATAACTTGAATACTATATAATCTTGAACTTTATTTGTTAGTTATCACTTCTAGAAAAAAGATGTGACAGCACTGCTCACGCTTGTGCTCGGATGCCTCCAGATCCTACTTGGTGATGACCCAAGTAAATTCTACAACACTTGCTTAGTAAGTTTGGTTTGGATTTCATCAACCCTCTCCTGCTCTCACGCTTCTGTTACTATGGAATAAAGTAAACATGCCCCCAAAAAATCTTAGAAACTTTTAGATGTATATGGAGATGGTGAACGGTGTTTTGGTTTCCTCGTTTCACATGAACTAGGGCTAATAACATCACCCATACTATGGAGCATATATTTTCACTGAGTTTCACTGCTGAGCTCAAAAGTCTGCTTGATATGCTGCATTTGTGTATTCTGCACAAGAGGTAGAACATGATCACTCTCCCTCACTAGCAAGAACAAACTCCTTAGGACAGCAATGTGAGGAATATTTTGTATTTTGTTTTGCACTCAAAATCTTTAAACTGAAATGTTTTAAGCCTACTAATGTTGATAAACCTTCTAAATACAGGTGCATGTGGATTGAAAATGGCTGTAAGTTCATTGTAGGCAGGGCAGATGACAGTGTGACAATGTATTGATCTTGCATATGGACATCTTCCTGATGTAGTGTTTGTTTTGTTTTTTTGTACAGACAGTGACGAGACCTGGGCAGAAGTTTCTGTTGGGGTGCTGACTGTCATCTCTGAAGATGAGCCTGGCGTGCCAAATAATCTCCACCTAGACAGTAAAAGGGCATCTTTTGTATACTCTCATTTACATAGTCTGCAGAAGCCAGTATGTTCCATGACCATTGTTTTAAACCAGCACAATACACTATTGAACTATTTGTAAAGACCTCTAAAAAAAAAAACCACACACACACAGTTGAAATTGTGTCACTATCATGATTTATTACATGTTCGTGTAATGGATGTTTTCAGCACTTGAGTTACATGAGTAACAGTTACTTGATATTTTTAAGGCAATCGGTTTGCATGGTTTAACAAGTAAATGGGATGGCTGTTCAAGTAAATACAACTGATAATTTCTAAGTAGCAGGAAATGCCACATTAGTTATCCCAACTTAGGTTGGGTAGTGTTGTAAAATAGTAATTGTGAGTAGACTAAACTAATCCAAGAGTACATCTAAAGTACATTTTCAAGTACTTTCAAGTCTAAGTGTACTAAACTAACTTAGCATTTGTTAGTACAACATATAATACTTATTGCACTTTGTTTTTTTAAGGCAATCGGTTTGCATGCTTTTTCTAAGTAAAGTTAACTAATTAGAATTTACAGTGTACATTTGGACAGTCCAATCAAGACTGGACAGCTGCTTCACACTGTAAATCATTTCTGCCACAAGAGTACAAGACAACCCTAAAGTACTTCAGCAGACTGATTCAAACTCAACGTCTAAACAGAGAAAGAGATTTTATAAATCAACAAAGTAAAGATATATTTGAGCAGGTGATGCGAAGTGTGAAAAAGAAGAGAGTGAACAGTGAACAGTAACATATCTGGGCCTCTGCATTCAAGTATGGTTATCCTCTGTTTAATCAGGGAAGGTTAACAACAGTTATGGATGGTGTTAGCAATTTAATATTGTTTTTCTTCTTATTCGTTTGAATCATTTGAAATTTTATTCAAATTTATTTAAAAAAGATTTATTCTTATTTCATGTTCTTAATTGATTTTTTTTTATGCATCTTCTATTTTCTTTAAAATGTATATGCATTTTGAATTGCCATTACGTATGAAATGTGCTATATAAATAAACTTGCCTTGCCTTGATGGGAACCCTGCTGTCAGTCTGATTTATGAAAATGAAAAATGTATAGATCACAATTAGCTGGTTGTATGTTAGGGATAGACAGAAAGATTTAACATAAAACAGCCTAGATAAGTACATGATAGCACAGATTTCTATGATCCTCTGTGGCCTCATTCTACGTTATTTCATGATGTATTCACATTAGACACACATCCTGGCATTTCATATGGTTTCAGTCGCTGTGAAAAATGCAAATATTAAACAGCAAATCTTTGTTAGGGTGAGCGTCATGACATCTGTCAAGAACATGTCCAGGTTCCAGGTCCACATTATGTTGGTGTTTCATTTAGATTATGGATTGAAATATGACCTGGACATGTTTTTGTGAGATTCACTTGTTAAAACTTCACCTGCAAAACACATGTGGTATCCCTAACAAAACTATCATCTATAAATCAGTTCCCTCAGCACTGAACATTCTTTGACATATTGCACAAAATCATGTTTCACGAGTTCGTTTATTTTACAAAAACATGTCCGTAGTGAGTGAGGATTCATTATCGTATCAAGGCCAAGAGCACATCTGCTCTGTGATGGTAGACTGCTTTAGAGTGATTTAGTTTTGTTAAATAATCTTTTCACTAAAACCGATGGTGTTGGAGGGAGAGTGTGTGAAAATAAGATAGGGATACATGAATGAAAGTGATAATCTTGAGGAGAGACCTGTGAGCGATAGCGCATCTATTTATACATTGCTGTTCCACACACACCCAAGCAAACACTGTGTCACTGCTGTCTCAAACCCACAGTGAGTGCCGTTAGACTGAATGAAACAGAACATTGATCACAAAGCATGAATAATCTTGATTTTTAACATACTAGTAGGAAAACACATTTGAACCTTGTCTTGCCAACTCTTTTATTTGGGAATTCAGATAGCTCTGTCATACTTGAATACAGTACATTGTACTCCCTCTTTTTACATAAGTGAAGAACATAGATGGTCTCAGTTGGTCTCCCACCCTAGGCAAGCTAATGATCGGCTGATTTAACTGGTCAGCCAGCTCGTCTACCAGCACTGAAAGCTAACAGTTGCACAAACAAAAAAGTACACCGTCAATTCTGCGACAGTCAGTCGAAAGTTATAGAGCCTAAATTCGTCTATGCTTCCTAAAATTCAAACTCCTGCCCCCAGTCCCCAAAGCTAGAAGTGTTGTGAACGTATGGGCCAAATAAGCTTCAGTTTCTGGAAGGAATATCCACAGAGTGGCACCAAAAACAAGTTGTATTTTTAGTTGGAAATGATGAAATATAGTCAACAGGAATGCATAGTTTATTAAATGTACAGCCTAATGCAAACCCCAACCCTAAATCTAACATCGGTGTAGTAAAAATGTAATTTTAGAGAGAAAATGCACGCACCGAATTGTGCGCACTATTCTTTATGTGATTACTTCCTGGTTCCCATGGGACCAGAACAGTGCCTCTGAGGTTGCTCGCGCAACCTAGCACTAGAACTAAATGTTTTCAAGTTTGAATTGATGCAAAAAGGTCTGATGGGGGATGGCGCGTGCCAGTAAATTGACTGCATTGGGTTGTTTTCAGAGTACATGAACTTTCAGAAGCAACATGTGGATTTCCTGTGTGATCATGTTATACTAGTAAAACTAGTAAAAAAAGGTATACAAGTGCTTCAAAGAACCAAGAAACCGATACATTCATCTGAAGATTGTATCACCAAGAACTTTATAAATCTCTAAAAAAAACTTAGAGCCAACTCAAGAAGCCTAAATGTAAAAATAAAAAATATTAAAGAACACTGAAAAATCTTTATTTTAAAGAGAGTTTTGCAGTCACAAAGCAGTCGTTACTCATTCAGCCTGTAATGATTCAAGCCAACTTTAATATGAGCCAAATTTGAGTTCAGACACTTCTTTTCGCACTGGTGCTCTGCTTCGGCACAATCCATCTGGGGATATATGTGTCAGAACTGGGCTCGTGCCGGTAGAAGGCGATAGAGAAATGGGCCACACGATTCCATCTATCCAGCCCTCAGTGCCTGCTGTTGGGTTTTGGGTCGTGAGCTGGCTGATGTCCCTGCACATCCATGGAGGGCTGGTGTGTGTGAATCGGAGCCTCGCAGAGCTCCCAGCGAATGACCCAACTGACTAAAAAGTTGCACAAGGGCACGGTATCAGTGCATCTAGTTGAGGGCCAGGAAAGAAAGGAAAGAAGAGAAGGTATGGCGGGATCATGCAGCAGGAGAGAAGAAATGGATGGTTGTGGTTCTCAGACATCTTATAGGAGACTGATTAAAGGCATGTAAGACATATCTCTGCTCCTTATATGCATATTATGCTGTCTGCATAGGGCACCAACTCCATAGAGGGGCACCATCTTGCCCTAGGGGCACCAGAAACTCCACCGGCTGCCCTTTCCCGTACATTATACGTTATTCAAGGACCCGAGAGCAGTCACAGATCACAGATGATTGCCTCACAGCACACACCGCGTCATGATCACCTCGGATCCAACCCACCCCCCCAGTATGCACAGTATGTAGTGAACAGTCTACAGTATACTAGAAATCTATTCTAAACATTGCTTGAGATTGAATGAGATTAAATTAAGAGAGGTTAAATGAAGACAGACATACCAGCTAGAGAAACGATAACATCAATTAAGTAATTATATTAACACTAATATAATTACACATCTAATTATGACCATGGCTGTTTTTCAGAGAGGGGCTAAAAGAGAAACCAAGCACAGTACATGTGTGCATGTGTGCGCGTGTGTGCGCGTGTGTGTGTCTTTGAGTGCATAAGGGCTACAGGATGTCAAGCTGAATGAATAATTCAAGTGTACCATCTTCTGTGATAATGAGGAAGCAACAGGCAGGTCAAGACAGATTGAAACATGACAGGAAAGTAATATAGCAGTAAAAGCCATATTCCTCCAGCCCGACAAGCCAAAGTTTGTCTGCATGTGCAGAGTTAAGTGTCATGACAATTTGAAATGCGTGACATGCAAAGTTTAAGGTGAAGGTTGATACCGAAGAGGAAATTGCTTAAACTATATTTTTCACATTTGGAGGGCTTTGGGAGAAAAACAAACTATACAATTTATGTAATTTCTCTGAGATGTAAATCACTGTTGTCACTATTAGCAATTTAAACACTTTTCATGGCAGACACAAATGTAATATAAAATATAACATACAGCTCTTTTCAGGGGTTTAAGCACAGGTTTAAAATTCCTGCTAAAGTCGATAAAAAGATGCTCGACAAATTACATGACCTTAAAAACAACACTTTTACATAAGACAGCTGTTTGTATGCACATGTACAGTATGTGTGTGTTTATGCACATGTGCAAAACAAACAATCTAAACTGCAGTAGGGTGACACCTTCAAATGAGTTGTCCTTTAGAAAATGTAATTGTGTTTTTCAAAGGGCAGGCACAGCACTCTGTCTGTAGTGTGGAAAAAAACAGTAATACCCCGCTCTCTTTTGTTCTGATAAGAACAGTGTTGGGCTAAATTATGATAATGTAAAAGCTTGTTATAGAGTCAGAGACCCTGGTACAATTCCAAACAATTCTCAAGGACAAACCCATACACCTTTCCCCTACAAAAAAATATAAATAAATAATCCACCTTGTAAAATCATGGTTATCTACCAGGAAGAAATGCATTTGTGATATAAGACATTTTCTAATCAATTTAAATGTTTATTCTAATCTGTAGTTCAAATCATATGGACCTTTATCTCATATTTGAGATGCCAAAACAACAAGCTTGTTAGCAGTTTGCCTATGCAGTGAGATCTTCTCACGACTCAAGTGTTTTTCATACTTAATGATGTAGCGTGTCCCTCTGGTAGCATTCAGAGTTCACTGGCACCAGTGAGAAACTCTGAGTCCCATGAGTCACGAAAACCAGCTTTCCTCAGTAGTCTGCACCATCTCCTTGTGTATTCATTATCCCACTTTTCTTGGCAATTAGGTCTGATCTCTCACCTCTCCCTGCTTCCAAATAATCCTTTGCCCTGAACTGTGACAGGAGAGCTGGGGAGAATGCTCTCACGGCTTCCTCGTGTGCCAGGGCTTTTTGTACAGTAGCAGTATGAGGGAAGGAAACTGGTGTGATTTTTACAAATGTGTGCTGGGAAATGTGGCGGTCGAATGCAAATTGCACATGACATACTGCTGTTTGTCTCTGATTTATCCTCTGGGTGTTTTGCATCATTACAGGCGGAATGTTTCGCTTGATAACTTTGCTGACGCAAGAAATGTATTTAAATTACAAATGAAACATGTAGATGCTTCTATCTTAGAATATCTTTGTTAAAAATTTTTTTTAAGAAAGTTACTTTTCTAATGGGACAGAAAGCTAGTCAAACTATAAATAAAGAAATGTGAGTCGTACTTGCCTGTGCAAAACTCGCCGCCAAGACTCGCAGCAAGTGTTGTGGCTGATTAACAGGCTGTTGCTAGGTGATTGCTAAGATGTTCTAAGTGGTTTTTAGTGTATTGCTATGTGGTTGCTTGCATGTTTTGGTAGGTTGGTGTGTTTCTGCTCCCACTTTCAATATAAGACAATAGCAGTTTTGGGCCAGTTTTATCATCCACTGGGGAAAAATCTGAGAAGCCAGTTAGCTTAGGAAAGTAATATCATGCCTCTCCTCAACAAGCCACATGATTCGAGGTCTAACTCATGTTTGTAGCACGAATTGTGTGTTTTTTTTTTTTAAAAAAACCTAATGTGCAATAGTAATAGTGAGGCTTGTTTTAAAAAGCAACACAAAGCATATGTGCATATGTGCACAACTCAGTGCATATGCTGTATCTAGTGTAAAACATATGATAGTGAACATGTATTTATACCACAGTTAGATAGAATTAATTTAAGCAAAATCATACTGTTGGCACACTGCTTGTCCAATCAAATTAGAGGCCTGGAACTAACTGTCGTATAATTGAGATTACGAACCATGTAGAGAAAATACGGTGATGCCAGCTAAAAAAATCTGATGATAATCAAAAGAAAAAGCGAATAATCATATATGGCATTTTCAGGACAAATAAGCGCTCTTAGATTGCATACAGGAAAATAAACTATTTACATAAAAAAATGTGGGGTCCCTTTTTGTCATTTCAGACACACTTTATTTAGCCGAGCTACAGAACCCTACAGTGCTGCAGTAAATAGGATCTTCAAATATATCAGATCCATCGGTCAGGTAAACAAGATAGCATTCGATAAATGGCTTAGAAACAAGCGATGGTGTGATAAATGAAATATCTGAGGAACACAAAAAAGGAGTTGCACTGATCGGTCTGTCTGTCTGTCTGTCTGTCTGTCTGTCTCCTAGGAATGCTTTGTTTACAGAGCTTCCACATATTGACTGACATATCTGGTGGGCGGTGAGCCACGAATGTCTGTAACCTTGGCAGAGCTGAATGGGACTCCCACGATCCACACAACACACGTATTTTAGCTAAAAGTGCAACAGTCGTTGAAGTTCACTGAATTACTGATCTTTTTTCACAGAAAGGAGGGATTGGCAAGGAAATTGAAGACAAGCCCATCTGTTTAAAAGGTTGAGGTCTGAACATCTGACTTGGATGTTAGGAAAGTAGAGCTACAAAACATTCATTACAAGGTAGATATTTGAGGAATGGTCAATAAAAGGTCAGCAAAAGGTCAAACCCCCATCAGGTCAACCAATTATCTGCCAGGAGTGGACACCTTATCTGTTGAGCACAGAGTTCAGTGTTGAAATGTTATTTCAAGGTCAAGGTAATTTATAAATACAAATCTGCGTCATCAAATGTGATCAAATAATATATCATTAATATATTATATATTATTACAGTGGCCTAATATGAACTGCTTGTTTTAAGAATAGTTCACGCTGTGCCAAAATCCATAACAATTCTTCAAAAGCTCAGAAATACACTGAACACAAATTGAGCGTACTCTTGGACTTGCGTCTCTAGAGTCCAATCCTAATATCTTTTCTTCATGTATAATAGGAACCCATGAGACTAACTTTTGAGAGTAAATAGTATTAACAGATCTCAATACATTTAGTAGAATATGATAAAAACAGACTCTGCACTAATCTTACAGTCATAAAGTGCTCACAAACCTGCTGCAAATCTTTGAAAGGTTATTTGTGAGAATTGGTTAAAACTTTACTATTAATGTGTTTATTGCTTTGCTAAGCAAAATAATCCTCTTCCTGTGTCTTTCACATTTGAAAGGGAACCTGATTCAACAGTATTTGTGGCATAATGTTGTATATAAGGCATTTACAAATGGGGCCAGTCCACAAACAGTAGAATACACATTGTTTCAACAGTACAGCCACAAGATGTGCATGAACACTGTACGTGATTTCAGTGTGATTAAATTGCTTACTAACCTTAGCTGTGTAAAGATAATGTATATAAAATCGTACAACTTCATTGCATGATGACGCAACACTGGTAAACCCAGTAAGTAATTTCATCAGACTAAAATCATGTTAACATGTACTGTATAATGATTACATCTTGTGGCTTTTAAAACTGTGTATTTTAACATTTATATACTGGGCCAGTTCACTTCCAATATAAGTGCCTTTCTGTAACCACAATATTTACTTCTTTTTTTAATAAATGAGGGACAAGCCTAATTTTTTTTAATGTAATCAGCATTATGCATTTGTTGATTGAGCATAACATGAATTGAACTCTTCTTTTAATGCAATTATAAAAAATCTGCCGAAGTGAAAAAATAATCCTAAAAAGTCCATGCAAAACTCAATTATTCAGCAACCCTGCTGGAGTGTTATGTGTGGTTGCCAGGACAATGCAATGCAGTTGCTAATGTGTTCAAAGGAGTTTTAAGCATATTGCTATGCACTGATATGGTGTTATGGGTGGTTGCTAGGCCATTGCTAGGGTGTACCCTTATGTTTCTTACTGACCCAAAAGCAGCCTTCCATTCTAGATATGACTTGGGTCCCTCCTTCAATGTAAGTCTATGGAATCATTTTGCCCATTTTATTGCCTACCAGGCGAAAGCTGATGTCCAATACCTTAGAAAAGTGCTAGCACACTTTTCTCAACAAGTCCGTTGATTTAAGGTATTATTTTTGTCTGTAGCACAAATGGTGCATGATGAGGTACATACCGAAGTTTGCTACATAGGGGTAAGGGGTTTGTTCAAATCCCTAATCCTAAGTGTGAGCATTAGTGATGCTTGCATTCAAGCAACAGTAAAAAAAAAAAAAAGTGTTTATCTGAACTGCTTTTAAATTCAGATGGTAAACCCAACAAGACTCCAAGTGGAAGAGAAAGAGAGAGAGAGAGAGAGAGAGAGAGAGAGAGAGAGAGAGAGAGAGAGAGAGAGAGAGAGGGAGAGAGAGAGAGAAAGCAAAAATCCAGACTGGACAATCAACATCTGATGTATCTGAGCACATAGTTCTTGGTGCCCTAGTGTGTGACCAGTTTCTAAATGTCTTCATAAACACTTTGAAACACTAATGTGTGTCAGTTGACCAGGTTCCCCTGGGAGGACAGGCAGAGGCAGCATGACTTCTCCTCTCACGCAATGTTGTTTTGTCTTTCTTTTCATGCATGTCTCAGGCTTTGTTCTTGTTATATGATAAAAGTATCTCTTTGTCCATTTATATGTGCAATGCATGGCAATTAACTTTCCATATATAGTAAATTACCTTGATTAAATTATGCAAAACAATATTAAACAGTTGGCAACAGGTGAATCTGAGATTTTATTTTGACAATTTTGTAATGATTACAAAACCTTCTCTTTTCCTATTGTGTGTGATCACAAATTCAACCCAAAACAGTGAATTAAAAGTGTATTTTTTATTTTTTATAGTCAACATAAAAAGGTGTTCACAACCCATTTTTACTTCTGTAATCTGACATATTTTCACGTGAAACATGATATTCATTAAAGAAAAGTGGTTTTATTTATCCGGAAATAATTTGGATCTGGGTTGAAATGTGGCTATTACAAACTGTAAACAGAATGGAGCCACGTGGTTGGAGGGTAGGGTTTGGTGATGTCATCCAAAAAGTAAAGTAGTTTTGGAGGCGGAGCAAGTTAGGATGTTTTGATAAAAGATTACCAAAACAAACAGTTATTCTCTTTGGAATAACATGCATTGAAGAATCACAATAATACACAATAATACCAGGAACATTTAAGGGTCAATTTTGATTTAATGTTCACTTTAATGCATTGCACTGGAAAGTAACTGATCTGAGAGCACTGTAATATTCATCAAGTTAATTTTAAGTAAAGGTCATGTGTGACAGCGTCTGCAGATTGAGTGCAAGAAAGGCTGTATGTTAGCAATTAAATGTACTAAGATGTACAGTGTGATTAAACTACAGCCTCACAGTAGTTATTCGCTACTCTGCTCGCTAGAGATAAACCAAAATGGAGACTGAAATAGACCACAGGGGACAAAGAACAATTTCTATCTATCAGTGCCCATCCTAAACCCGGCCCCCCAAGGGAGAACGAGAGCGAAGGGGAGCATTATCCTCTTTAAAATGGCCTTGTGAATGACCCTGCTACTTTCTGGATTGTGTGATCGTGTTGTGGCAGATGCTTGTGTCAAATGATGCTTGATAGGGACATTAACCCCTTTCAGCCTACAGAGAGACATACAGGACATGGGGACATTAACACTCTCACCTTACACAGACACAAAGATTAACAGCTTTTTACTGAAGCCACTTGGCTCAACAATGCAGGACTGGTGCTGCTGTGTTGGCAAATTGAAGAAAACAAATATATCCTTACCTGAACCAGACAAGTGCTATTTTTCATTGTGTTCTTGTGTGTTCATTTTTTTTTTTTTTTTTTTTTATAATTGTATCCCCCTTTCTCCCCAATTTTCCATGCCCAATTCCCACTACTTACTAGGTCTTCGTGGTGGCGCAGTTATTCACCTCAATCCAGGTGGCAGAGGACAAGTCTCAGTTGCCTTTGCTTTTGAGAGAGTCAATCCGGAAATCTTATCACGTGGCTCGCTGTATGTGGAGAATCATGCTTTTTTCAACTTACCATGCGCCCTATTGATAGTGAGAACCACTATTTGCGACCAAAAGGAGGTTACCCCGTGTGACTCTACCCTCCCTAGCAACCGGGCCAATTTGTTTGCTTAGGAGACCTGGCTCTAGTCACTCAGTACACCCTAGATTTGAACTCGCGACTTCAGGGGTGGTAGTCAGCGTCAACGTTCTTATGTGTTCTTAAATTCTCGTGGACGTGTTCAACGTCATTATCCACTGCTGAAGTTCAATTCCAATGCTCAAGAACACAAGTACCGACAATACATAAAATCTATCTATCTATCTATCTATCTATCTATCTATCTATCTATCTATCTATCTATCTATCTATCTATCTATCTATCTATCTATCTATCTATCTATCTATCTATCTATCTATCTATCTATCTATCTATCTGTAGTGCATCTGGATAGTATTCACAGCGCTTCACTTTTTCCAAAATTGATTAAATTCATTATTGTCCTAAAAATTCTACAAACAATACCCCATAATGGTAATGTGAAAGAAGTTTGATTGAAATCTTTGCTAATTTATTAAAAATAAAAAAATAAATCACGTGTACAGCATTGTATCGAGGCACAGATCTGGGGAAGGGTACAGAAACATTTCTGCAGCAATTGAAGTTCCCAATGAGCACAGTGGCCTCCAGCATCCATAAATTGAAGAAGTTTGGAACCACCAGGACTCTTCCTAGAGCTGGCCACCCGGCCAAACCGAACAATCAGGGGAGAAGAGCTTTAGTCAGGGAGGTGACCAAGAACCCGATGGTCACTCTGACAGAGCTCCAGCGTTTCTCTGTGGAGAGAGGAGAACCTTCCAGAAGAACAACCATCTCTACAGCACTCCACCAATCAGGCCTGTATGGTAGAGTGGCCAGACGGAAGCCACTCCTCAGTAAAAGGCACATGACAGCCCGCATGGAGTTTGCCAAAAGGCACCTGAAGGACTCTCAGACCATGAGAAACAAAATTCTCTGGTCTGATTAAACAAATATTGAACTCTTTGGCCTGAATGGCAAGTATCATGTCTTGAGGAAACCAGGCACCGCTCATCACCTGGCCAATACCGTCCCTACAGTGAAGCATGGTGGTGGCAGCATCATGCTTTGGGAATGTTTTTCAGTGGCAGGAACTGGGAGACTAGTCAGAATTGAGGGAAGGATGAATGCAGCAATGTACAGAGACATCCTTGATGAAAACCTGCTCCAGAGCGTTCTGGACCTCAGACTGGGGTGAAGTTTCATCTTCCAACAGGACAACGACCCTAAGCACACAGTCAAGATAACAAAGGAGTGGCTACGGGACAACTCTGTGAATGTTCTTGAGTGGCCCAGCCAGAGCCCAGACTTGAACCCGATTGAACATCTCTGGAGAGATCTGAAAATGGCTGTGCACCAACGCTGCAAAGAAGAATGGGAGAAACTGCCCAAAAATAGGTGTGCCAAGCTTGTAGCATCATACACAAAAAGACTTGAGGCTGTAATTTGTGCCAAAGGTGCTTCAAAAAAGTATTGAGCAAAGGCTGTAAATAATTATGTCCATGTGATATTTTTCAAACATTTCAAACAAACTTCTTTCACATTGTCATTATGGGGTATTGTTTGTAGATTTTTGAGGAAAATAATGAATTTAATCAATTTTGGAATAAGGCTGTAACATAACAAAATGTGGAAAAAGTGAAGTGCTGTGAATACTTTCCAGATGCACTATGCAGCCATCCATCCATCCCATTTCTGAAATATTAAGAAAACAATTTTGATCAAGACTTCATCTTGCAAAACAAGAGCCTTGATTGCTCCTCCCATCTTTCCATCGTCAGAGGGGAAAGTCACAGGACCAGACAGGTAGCGCAACATCAGTTTCATCTGAACGGAAACTAAACATCAGACAGACTCTCAAACGAATGGACATAAATTTGATTTCCTAATAAATGATTCTACCATAGAAAGAGAGAGAGAGAGAGAGCCGAGTTAAGAGTTAAGAAGGAGGATAGACATATATTTGGAATATAGGGGAGGCGGGAGAGGGCAAACCTCTCTCTCTCAGTCTTTCCTTCCCCGACACCTCCCTCCAGAAGTACTCTCTATCTTTCCTACTCTGGAGGAAGCTGAACCGGGCGGCTGTCCAATAACGACCCGAGCATCTCTGGCATCCAACGTATTTAAGAATTATATCATTATATCCGCGCTGCAATCGTCGTTAAAGTGGCATACTGTTAGATTTCGTACCACATCGTTGTTTTCTTATAACATCGACCGACATTATGAAACTTTAAATAGTCTTTATGGCTATGTGAAAGGTTCCTGAGGCAATTATAAGTGCTTGCTGAAACCTATACGAAACATTTTTGGCTCAAATCATTCGAAGTGAAAATTTCCTGTCATCGCGAGCTTGGGGATCGCGCGATTTCTTCGTTGGCGATGTTATTTTCTATTTTAATCGATACATGAGACCCGAGGTCAAGAGTCAGGAATTTGCGTATTTGATGTGGATTGCCTCACTTTGAAGATAACCCATACAGCTCAAACTTTTATCACATATGACACGGATTATTAAAGATGAGATGCTTATTTTGACCATTACAGTGGAGTAAAGAGCAGAGCATCATCACCACACCTTCAGGATGTTCAAGCGAGGTAAGATCAATATTTTTGATTTGCTATCTTTTTAATATAATTTTATTTTACGCATACTACATATATTTTATTATATGTTCACGTGTTATGTAATTGCGTTTGTTGGTGCAGCTCAAGCTGATAGAAGGTTATTTCTATTCATCGCGCGCGTGACACTTCCACGCGCATTTCAGAAACTCTTTGCGATATTGTAGTCGGGTTAGTCTCTGGTTCCTCTGTCTCTTTAGGTTGTGGTGAGCTTTAAGACTCTACGACAATGAAATACTCATTAACAGCACGTAATATTTTTCTTAAAAATAGACAAGCATTGCCGCACTGCAGCTGACAACTACTAGAGCTTACTTGATGGCCGTATTTTAACTAGTCCGATTAAAACAGTTGTAAACACTTAGTGATTCTCATCAGGCGGTGCATGGAAACTGCTGGCGCCCGGGGGACCATTGTTTGTGAACTCTTACACATGTTGTGTCTGACTCAGAACAAATATAATTATAGATGCATTTTTATCTGTTTAATTACAATCTCTAAACACGAAAAACATTTTTTGTCTACCTAAATGTGTTTCTAGCATACTGTATTTTGCTTTGTTACTTACATAGTTAAATGTTATTCGTCATACCTACATGGCACATTGCATAAGAGATATGTTTTGGTAGTGCCTTGATTTCAAAACAAACAATATACGAAATAATTCAAGAAACATCCAGGTCATAAAAATGATGGATGTCCACATAGGGGAGCTGTTTTACCTAAACATTTGTCATATAACTTTAGAATAACGTGTGATTACCAACAGATAACATTGAAGACATGGTAATTTTTGGAGTGTTTTTACACACACACACACACACACACACACACACACACACACACACACACACACACACACACACACACACACACACACACACACACACACACACTTGTTGGGTTTCCATGTTTTATGGGGACTTTCCATAGACATAATGGTTTGTATATTGTACAAACATTATATTCTATCCCCTAAACCTAACAGAAAACTTTCTGCATTTTTACATGATCAATAAACGAAATTTAATATGATTTATAATTTGTTTTCCTTATGGGGACTGACAAAATGTCCCCACATTGTCAAAAATGTTGGGTTTTACTAGCCTTATGGGGACATTTGGTACCCATAAAGTGATAAATACACGCTCAGACACACACACACATTTTGTATGTGTGTGTGTGTACAATTTATATGCCATTCATATCAGCAAGAACTACTTTTCATTTCAGTATCTTTTTAGTCATAGGCTTCCATGTTTTTTTTTTTTATTCTGTTAAACATTTGTTTTTATTGACAAAGGTAAAAAAATACCACATAATAACTCCTACCTGTATTAAAACAATAGTTTTGGTGGGGAAAATGCATTATGAATACTAAAGTCACACAAAATTCACCTCAAAGCAAAATGTGCTTAAGGTTTAAAAAAATGTAAATCAGTGGCTTCCTAAAAACACGTTCAAGGAATAAAAAAAGAATGTTAATGCAAACACGTGAGAAGACAATATGGTGACTGAACATTGTAGATTACAATTGCTGGCTTTTCACCCAACTATTTTTATGCGAATTTGAAATTTGCACATAAAAACCTGAATAGAAATGTTTGATATGTGCATAAACTCTCAAAATTCACTTAATGGTTTATGAGCTAGGCAGAGGTGGATTTTTTTTATTTTTGCGTATGACAAAATGTGCATTAAGGTGATGGAAATTAGCCCTTGACATCTGGAAGTGTTTAAACCACAGCTGGTCATTAGAGTGGGTCCTCACAATCGACCAGAACAGTGAAACATTTGGAAGGAAACCCAGCAAATGATAGCCTTATAAAAAAGTACTGTGGCGTTATGGCAATACCATGGTGAATGATTACCATGTTAATTTATCATGGTGATTTGGTGCCCTGTAAAATTATTGTGTGATTACTAAATTCCACAAATTTATTGTAGTCAAAAATATTAGGAGAAAAAACATTTTCCATCATCGTTGAGATCAAAGAGCTTGCAAATTTAGGAAAATATACTATAACTTTCAGAAATCAAAACCTAATTTCAGTTAGAAAAAGCTCTTTATGGAAACAGCTGCACACTTTCATTTCTTACCTTACTCCAAGGTACTTCATAGAATACCATGGTATTACCATGGTACATCTCCAGAAAATCACGGTATTACCATAACACCAAGTCTAAAACACAATGGCCTTTTTTTGAGCAAGAAGAGCCTAAATGTATGCTTGGTAGTCCAACAACTCGGAGCACCAGGAGATCACTAACTGCTTGGATTAAAGAGCCTGTTTCTTTTTCTGCCCACCTCTGTGAAACCATCTCTTAACCTCAGATTGCTCCAGGTTCTCTACAATATACCGCCTCTATTTCCATTATCTCTGCACCTGTGCAAGAGCCTCAGAAAGAGTTGAGACAGCTCAGATTAAATAAAGGGTTGGAAAAAAAAAAAGAATCTATTGGTTGTAGTGCAGACAGGAAACAGGAGGCTACTTACCATACAAAGTGCAGTGGCTGGGCAGTGATCCGGTGCAGCTCGTTGGCCCATTTTAATAGCTTGTTCAGTTGAAAGCTTGTTTAGTCAGAGATCTCTACAGCCAAGCATTTGGAGAATGACACAGAGCCACATACACCCCCACCTGTGGCAGAGAATATCGCCCGTACTTGCCGGATTGCAGACATACTCTTAATGATGATTCAGTGTCAGTGTGTGTGAATATTGCCCTTCTCGCTCTATAATTTCTAAGCATTTATGTTTGTAGGTGTCTGTGGCTGGACTCTGGAGGCATGTGCACTTGCTTGTGGCCAACTATTAGTGTGTGTGGAATGCATTAAAATAGTCCTGTACGTAACTATTTTATAACATGCAATTTGAAAGAGATTAAAAGGCTTTTAAGTAATTGTTCAACAGGTCTTAAAAAGATTATGTACAGCCGATTCCCTTCATATGTGGGAAACAGGCAATAGACCATGCCTGCCTTGTGGAGCCTTGAAACTTAAAACATTTACTCAGTGACATGATATAAACTTATAAAGTTTTGATTTTAGCACTAATTCTAAGTCTTCAACTTTTAAAAGTACTATCATGGCCCGTTTTTACCTTTCTCGCATATACTGCATGCTTTCATTTCAGTGCCCATATTAAAAGTTTACAGCATTCACATTGCGCATACTGTATAAGCAGTGTGTACAAGTACAATTTTGGTAGAAAATAAGATTAAAAAAAAAACTTTAAACTTATTTATTAATTAAAAAATTTGCAGGATTGGCCTTTAGAAAGCTACATAAAATAGTGTTAACTACTCACCCATTGTCTGAAAAATGACATCAGTTGGGTGTAAATGACAAATGTAGTGACAGGTCTTAAAATAAAAAATTGTACATTGAACGGTGGCTAGAAACTACTTAAATTTCCGGAGTGGTGGTGTAGTGGTCTAATGCACATAACTGGTAATCTGGTAATCAGAAGTTTGGTGGTTCGATCCCCACAGCCACCACCATTGTGTCCTTGAGCAAGGCACTTAACTCCAGGTTGCTCCGGGGGGATTGTCCCTGTAATTAGTGCACTGTAAGTCGCTTTGGATAAAAGCGTCTGCCAAATGCATAAATGTAAATGTAAATTGTCTGTATTCAGTCAGATTGAGGAAACAGAAAGTCACTTTAAAGGAATATTCCGGGTTCAATACAAGTTAAGCTAATTCGACAGCACTTGTGGCATAATGTTGATTACCATAAAAAAAGTCTTTGAAGTCTTTAAAATCTGTAATTCTTTTTAATAACATGTTAAAATAAAATAAGGTGTTAAAAGCGTAACCACAAGATATAAACAATATGCATGTTAATGTGATTTTAGTGTGATAAAATCGCTTACTAACCTTTTCTGTGTAAAGTTATATCGTATTTTACAATTCTGTTGCCATAAAGACGTAACGCTATAAACCATAAAACACTGAAACGACCAAATAATACACAAGCATAATAGAAGAATTGATGTAAGTGCTTTTATAAAATTACAAGCCATTTAATCCCTCCAAATAGTGGCCCCATTCACTTCTATTATAAGTTCCTCACTGTAATCTTCATTTTTGCTTTATTATTTTAAGAAAATTAGGGGTGAGTCTAAACTATTTATTTTTGTGGTTATGCCACAAATGCTGTCGATTGAGCTTAATTTAAATTGAACCCAGAATATTCCTTTAAAGCGACTTTCTATTTACTCAATCTGACTGAATCCAGACAATTTAAGTAGTTTGTTGCTACTTCGGGGTATGGGTTCCACGCAGATTAATTTTTATGTAAATGTGATCTTCGTCGTCATGCAAATTAGATGCCATGGCAATCAAGTTTGTAATAGTTCTCAATGGCCCACTTTCGATTATCATTTTATAATTTGTGTCCATTATTAAAGGAAATGCTCAGTGTAGGGTAGTAACTCAGAAGTCTTTTATTATCTTTATAGAGTCACAGATCTTTTATGCAGATTTAGGATGTGTAAAACCGGCATAATTGCACAATTACTGAGCAGTATGTGGAAAAACCATGACCCTTTTGCTAGTATTATACAGTGACTCATACACAAGAACAAATATGTTGTTTGGAAAAGGTCACAGTCATGAACCCATTTGAATGCGACACTTCTCTTTTTAATATATATATTCATAGCCCTTCACCTCATTGCGGATAATTACCACAAGGTCTACTCATATTTTAGCATTTATTCAATCATAAAAATAGACCCACCCAAGTGTGACCCCTTTACTGTGTCATACAGATTTTGAACCTAAACTCTTGGCAAATATTTGGTCCTCTCTCTCTCTCTTTGGAGTGTTAATTAAATCTGAAGGGTTGGAAGGTGCGGTCATTAGCTGATGATAATTAGCAGTCAGCAAGAGAAAAAGCGAACAATAATCTTTCGACAGAGGTCTACCATGTCACAGCCTATTGAGAGATTAATGATGTATTAATAGGCGAAGAGGGAAACCGTGCGGCGAAAGGTGACACGAGTTCCCTTTGGAAATGTTGGACCTGCAACTCTGCATATCGTAGAAGTCATTCCTACAATTCGGAGACATTCCGGCTTTGAAACTTTTGAAAAATAAAACATACTTATACAAATATCTTCATGTTTAATCATTACAGGGAAATGTGAAAGATTGTATTAGTCATACTGATCAAGATAATGACAAAAATGTCAGATGTAAATCCAGTTAAATGGGCATGGTCATGTTGGAAAATAACAGGGTGGAAATTCAGTGGATAAATGAGCCACTACATGGTTTGTGATTGATATCTCGCAAACATATTTGTAAACTAATACTGATGATTTTATTTTTGTTAGCATAAATACTGTATATTGAAATTTTTAATTACACAAATTTCCCACATATCTTCCCATAACAGGGGCATATATGACTAACACAACAAAATAAAGTAAAACATGAATCAAATAAAAGAGATACAAACTTAAAAAAACGATTGGCTGATATCACAGTGTGTGTGATGTCATTTCATAACATACAGTATCTTCAATGAAAGGTCACGGTATCATGACATGACAGGGTTGACAATAAATCAAGGGAATCACAAAAAACCTCCACTATCAGTGTTAAAATCACACATTTACTACAAATGAATACATTTTTAGTGAGAGAATTTAAAACTAAACTCTTAATTTTATGGGGAAACAAATAGAAATCCAATGATTTAGCACTTATATTTTGTCAAAGATGTTTGACGTGTAGTTTGGTGATATGAGGAAACGACTGATTAGCTGTAAACTAATACTGATGATTTTATTATCTCACCGATATCTCGCCGATATCTCACACAACTCATGCAAACGTTGTGTGTGTTTCAGGCCCATTTGTTGATATGTGAAACATTCTTAGCAGTTTGGGTGTGTGACGCTAAAATACTGAACAAACGGCATCACTTATGGATTTCATACGAAACAACAACATTTTTCCCTCAATTATGAGACAATTACTTATTTTACAGGACGTTTGGCAACATATATTTTGCTAATTAATTGTACCTGATACTAATTCAGCGTGAGGGTGACTCCACTCACTGTCATGATTTCTCTCAGTCGAAGACAGTGGTGAAAGTGGTTATCAGGGATGAGGAATGGTATAATTCAAGTGATAGTGCACCAGTTACAACAAAGAATCACCAGTTTCACAAAACAGCATCTAAACTAACACACCAGTAGATTATGGACTTCTGAAGCAGCAAAACATGTGGGTGTACCGAGGGTACACAAATTTTTATATCATACGCAAACAGCCCTGGGAAAAAAGTAAGCACATGGCGTATACGTGCGCATGGCCCCGACTACACCACTGTTCTTGCATATGATTGTCATTTTATTAACTTGATAGTGAAGGTAGGAATGAACCAGCCTTTGACAAATGAAAACATAAAATGCACCTCCAGGGGCATTGCTAGACATAAAGAACATTAGCCCATTAGTTGCATAATGCTACCTAGTTTAAATAATACAAACTGGCCATCCATTGTTTAGGGATGTGGGTAGGTATTGAAAACTCATTTTGCACACTTTTGTTTTGAAGCTTGTCTTTTTATGACCCAAAAATAATAGAGTCAATTAATGTTCTTTACACATGTTTATCCAGAAAAGATTAGTTTCCATTGACAAGAAATTTGCCTGTGCTCACTGATCACAAAATTGCTACATGACTCTGCACAATTACAGCCAATCAGAACATATTTGATGTTTAATATACAGTTATATGGAGCGTGACTTTGGAAAAATGTTATTTTATGGTGGGTGGGACTACCCAGTACGACACAATAGATAACAAGCCAAACAAACCACAAAATGTCATGTGTCGCTCATCATTTATTGTGGCTGTTATGGGGCGAAAACTCAGATTTACATGGCTTTTAGTATGTTCTTGTCACTTCATTGAGTCGCCTAAGGACACAAAGTCAAAGACTTTTAATACCTAATGAACATCACTGGACCACGTTAGTCCCTTTCAAGTCTTCCACTTGCTCTTAATAAAGGTGAGTTAAACTACAGAATGTACTCGTTTGAACTGCCCCATCTGAAGTGAATACGTTGTCCACAAGACTCTTAAATTATATACTACATTCAGAAAATATTAGGGCCTCTCCTTGATCCTGACAGTTTAAAAATTAAGCATTATCACAGACTGTTAAAAGACAGAACAAGGACATGAGGTGTGTTTTATTTTTTTACATTTCTCCCAAAAAAACTACACCCCTTCAACATTAAGATTGTTTGACAGACAACTTCCAGAACTCTGATTCAACATGGCAGCCTTCACTTTCCTTGAGACATGACATAAAGACGTGTTCAAACACATCTAAGACTTTCGACAAAATGAGCTCAAAATCACAGTGCAGGAAATAATATAAAAGGACGTTGCGCTCATATTGGCGTGTCAGAGGTCGCTGTGAGTGTTGGGTATGTTTTATTTTGGGAGACAGGAAGAAGAAGGAACTTTCCCCTTGAATGGCTTCTTTTCCTATTTGTCCTGACACATCTTGTCAGGCCTTTGCCAATGCAACCTGACATAGTTAATGCAGCGGTCTGCAATCAGGTAGCTACCCAATGCAAAACACCCAGAGATACCTTCTCGTTTTCAACCCATGCTTACGTATATGTATTTAGTATGCACACACACACACACACACACACACACACACACACACACACACACACACACACACACACACACACACACACACACACACACACACACACACACACACACAGCGCTTCCCTTAAAATAGTCAGGTGGAACTAAACCTGTTAGCGGTCCCCATCCATCATAGAGTGCCGTGAATGAAAACCACACACAGATAAGCACAACATATAAGCTGATAGAACTGTTATCTGTACATGTGAATAAAGCAACTCTCTCTCTTTTACACACACAAACATGAAGGCTTTGCTTAAAACCACCAAAAACCTCTTTCTGATTCACTTGTTACAGTAGGACCACCAAACTCAACTCTGATACTGATACCCCTGATTACCCCGATTCACTACGGTAAGCCTATGATTTATATTTTGAGTTTTCGCATCGGAATTAGTGCGAAATTGCAGGCTTATTTAATTTGTGTGTTTACGCCATGTTCGTAAGCGCAGAAAACAAAGGTTGACTGCTGTGTTGCGTGTGTGTTGGCAGGGGAAACTGCAGAAGTCTCCAGATGTTTAACTGCTAACTGTTTGGCAAAGTTGTTTACTGGCTATGATGCTTTGATATGTTTTCTAGCAGGGTTGTTCAAGCTTATATTGGTTGGTTGTGCTTTAATGAATCGAACGTTACTCTGAGAATATTGTGTTTACCTATCATGAGGTGTTTAATAGTAACATATTTACTAATATTCATGACTTCTGAATATTTTATAACATTGATGTAATTTCGGTATTCCCTAAGTGTGTGTGTCGCTGTTTAAAAATGTATTTTACTCAAGTTGCAGAAATGCACAAGGTGTTGTATCAATGTAAGAACTGTCGATTTAATGAGTTTAATTAATTTTAAAAATAAAGTGTAAAAAAAAAATGCTGCAATTAATCATATCCCCGACCTGTATATAAATTCTTAAAATAAGGAGTGTACTTGCAATTAGAGCAATTCAAGCTTGATGTACCACATTGATGCAGTAGGGGGCAGTCAGCGCTAAAAGCTGTTAAAAGTTTTCTTAATTTGTTTTTCATTCTGTTCATCGCTTTTATTTTCTTTCTTTGTTCTTATTTTATTACAGACTGTTTACTTGTCTTGAATAATTAATTGAGAACTCGAAACAGGTCTTACTGTACAAATTGAAAAAATTTGTTTTAGTATATGTTGTAGTATTGAAATTGGTATCGAGAGTTGTTCAATTTCAGTGCCAACTTCTGAAATGTTGGTGTTGTGACAACAGTGCTTACAAATATATTTTTTAGGGTAGACCTTGCTATAAAAACATT
This sequence comes from Xyrauchen texanus, assembly GCF_025860055.1. Classification (NCBI taxonomy): domain Eukaryota; kingdom Metazoa; phylum Chordata; class Actinopteri; order Cypriniformes; family Catostomidae; genus Xyrauchen; species Xyrauchen texanus. The sequence goes on from NC_068318.1 coordinate 24,766,213, forward strand.
AAGAAAAAGTACATCTCATTCCTAAGCATGAGCATCCGTTTTAAGCGCTCAAGATTCACTTTAATTTCACATTTTTATAATTCTAAATATGTTTCACTGCTACATGTTAAAATACAAATACCAAAAATACACCCTAAGGCGCAGGGAGGAGATGTTAAAATGAGGATCACGTTACACTGCTGTTGTGAATACAGCTACACACAGAAACTCTTCATGCAGATGTCACTAAAATAAAAGCTCAATGGTTTAGATCTCTTTGGTTTAACTAGTAGCAATTCCCTATGCATTACAGAAATATATTATATTTGTTTAATAAATAATAATAACATTACAGTAACATAATATTCAAGACGACTAGGTTAAAAAAAGTATGATGATGAATAGTGGGCTGAGACAGTATCACAAAGTGGACAAAAACAGGTACACAGTGGACAAGTACAATGTGAAAACAAAGAAGACTGTTTTTTTCTCTCTCTCTTTGTTTCACTGTTTTATTCATTTATTTGTTTGTGGCTGCAGTGAAATTTGTTCCTTTTTAAAAGGACTCAGGTGTGAACCCTCAAAGTGTAGCCTAAGTCTTTTTATTGGCAGTAGATCGTGGGAAAACATTACCAAATTTTGGTAAAAAGGAATCCTGTATTAGTATATCGCAGTTCAAATCGCAATATTTTTTTAATTAATCGCAATATGACTTTTTGTCCAAATTGTGCATCCCTAGTCAGTTTTCACAATATATGTACAGTGTATGATGTAACATACTTATAATATATTTACTAAATATATTTATTATATATTTATAATTATTTAAATTTTTATATTCTAAAATACCTTTTTTGGGGGGCCTTTCACTGTAAATATTGATATACAATTAATTTGATTAATTAATCGGCACATCATTCATTAATTTGATTAAAAAATAAAAATCGATTCACAGCCCTAATCAATCCATTGTCCTATTAACCAATTTTTTTAAATGCCATTATAGGTAATTTACTACAAGGTAGTTCCCCATGAGTGTATGCTCATCTTTAGTTTTTTTTTTTATAATGTACCAATTTCATTGCACAGTAATGTACATATTAATTTGTTAAGCACAAAACCATCTCTCAATTATAACTTTACTAAACTTTAATAAAGAAACGGTTTATTGTATTTATTGTATTATTGTAATTTTTATATTGCATGGTTCTGCATGTTATTTTCAATTATTACAGTTTTGGCCATTGAGGCTGTAGATTGTAATAAAAAATTATTAAGTGTCTTACATTTTAATCAATATTATAAATTACATCTTTTAAATTTAAGATATACGTAGTACAATACAAACATTATTTTGTGAAAATAGCACTCCGGCTTTGCAGATGAATATTTCTGAGTTATCAAAAGCATAGTCCAGGTAACCTCAAACCATAAGATTCATCCACCCAGAAGACCAGTGCAGAAACACAACTGCCTTAAAATATTTTTACGCAAGCAATAATTTTTTTTAGTTTTCAACCACAAATGTGAAAACACATAAATCGTAATTACTGTAGTGTATAATTTTGGTGAAGCCAGTGTTGCTGTGTCAGTCACTGGCTCATTGTTTTGAGTGTCACTGAGCCACATTGTTCACAAGTTGGGATAGGAGAAAAAAATGTAAAGTACACATGTCACATTTAAAATTATTCACTGTTATATTATAGTTTTGAAAAAAAGAAATGAAAAAAAGTTTATTTTCATTTCCAGATATAAACTAGTGAAATGTACGTTTACATTTTTAATTTGGAGTTATCATTTTGTGTGAAATGTCATGCTGTCTTACACACCCATTTTAAAGCGACGCAATAGAGCCCCCTACACGCCCATGTGTGAATTTTTGGCCAACGGCTCAATGTGTGTGCAAAATTTCATGAAATTTTAAGCATGCCAAGTGCCTCAAAAACACCCAAATATAGGAAGGAATAATAACAATTAATGCATTGCCATGGCAACAGTATTTAAGATATCAAATATCCTTTGACAAATATACATCAGCAGTGTCTTGACATTATTCTAAAGATTTTTTTAGCAATTCATGTAAACATAAGAGGGCTGTTTCAAAGTCTGTTCAAAGTGCCATATTTCCTGCTGCCAGTTGGTGGTTTCAATTATGTTAAGTACCCCAAAAATACCAAAAACTACTACTACTAATAATAATCCTTATAAGAACAATAGGGTCTCCACACTTTCAGTGCTTGGTCCCTGAGAAATCAAATCTGCAAAAGGTCTTTTTGTGCTGAACCCCCCCTAAACGGCATATTAAAACAAAACAAACAAAAAGTCGGTTGCTTTACATGTCTGTGTCCTCCTATCTAAGTGGGTGTTTCTTGGCCAGAATAAGTTGCAAAGACCAGACTTCATGCCGATAGTCAAAGGTATGGTAGGTTAATAGATTTGGCAACAAGCTCCCATTGAATGTTTGTTGTTCAACATCTATCCACTCATGTAGACACAACACTTAAACTACTGTTTTTTATATTTTTTTTATATCCATATGAAGGAGTACTCACTCTCTGACTATAACAGATTAAATCTTCCAAGACCTGGGTCTAGATTCACAAAACATTCTTAAGAATACATTTCTTCTTAACTACCATTTCCTTCTTAATTTCTAACTTCAGAAAAAAATTATGAATATTTTGTATTCCCGAAAATCTTATCTTATCTTTTTCTTAAGACTGTTCTTAAGAAAACACATAAGCATTCAAATAAAAAAAAAAAATATTCTTAAAAATCCTCGTAAATAACATCTTAAAGTTAAGATAACCTCACAGGTTTTTCATGAATTTGTTTCATGAATTTACTGGGTTTATCATGTTGAGTCTGAAGTTGCAATGCGCTGATTTTAGGAAAGATGAAAGTTTTGTTTTTAATGATATTTTTATTTTCAACTGTCAAATCATGTAAATGTTGTTTTGAAGCTTCTTAATGTGGTGACCAATCATATTTATTCAAGCATGTGCTGCATATAGTGCTCTCCCTCCACGATCTTCAGAGTTCATAGAAACATAATTATAACAGTAGAAAGCTGAGACTTTCTTTTTCACCCCATCCACATCCCTATTGGAGTAGGGCACAGCGGAGACAGCCTCCGTCACCCTTTACCATTTACCCGCCGCCTCTTAATTTCCGACTTGATATTATTATCAAGCTTCCCAAGGAGAACTTTTTCCTTGCAGTAATGTCCTCAACAAGGACATCCAGCTCTTGTCTACTGAAGTTTTTGTTTCTTTCCTTTTCCTCCATGTCAAATGAAGTTATCAAATGGTTAGCAGCAACCAATTTCTCAAACACATCTCATGCACTTTACATTCAAAATATTACCATCACGGTAATGCTTGCTGATTAAAAAAAAAAAAAAGGTTCATAGATAAATGTATCATTATGATTTACCAGTGTTGAAGTATTGAATTTGTTGTAGGCTATTAGACAAGGCAAGCCCATGTGCAGGCTGATCAGACAATGTCAAAGCATGTCTTTTTATTATTAAGAAAAAAATTAAGAAGTTCTTAAGAAAGAAGAAAATATTTGAGAACTTTTTAAGAATTTTTCAAGAATTGCACATTGGAGCATTCTTACGAACTTCTTAAATTTATCCTAAGAACTTTCTTAATTTTTTTCTTAAGAACATTTTCGTGAATCCAGCCACTGATGTTTATAAATGGGACGTGGTGAGCGAGAGATAGTGGAGAGTTCTGCCTTCACTGTAGGTAAAGATGTAAAGCTTTATCTTAGATATCAAGAACAATGGAGAGCTTGTGTGTATGTGAGTGTAAGTCTACACAATATGTACATGTTTTTGTCTGTGTACGTGAATTATTGTGTGACACTTTTACACTAGTCCTTAGGGGAAAGCATGGCAGAGGCTGTTGGGAAAGCGTTGGGGACAACTGGTGCAAATGTCAGACCAGAAACATGCAATTCTGCTCCAGATAGATGTAACATGCACAACTACAGTAATCTCCAGAATAAAAGGGAATGACAGAGTTGAGCATATTGTGAGCACACAAGAGAAATTGTAGGGGGTCCACAATGCTTGAGTATAAAAGCAACACAAAACAGAGAGAGAGAGAGAGAGAGAGAGGGGGTGTTTATTTCTCCCAATGGGAGACCTGAGACTGTGGTTGGGGTCTAACCCCTGAAGCTGTTAGAAAGAGAAAAATGGCTGTTAAATACACTCAGACATCTCTCCGAAATCCAGACTGGACCGAGGGAGTTTGCCATACACTGTTAGAGACAGAGAGAGAGAGAGAGAGAGAGAGAGAGAGAGAATAGGACTTTAATCGCATAAAACCTTAAAAAAAATTACTCCCCCTCATGTTGTTCTGTTGTTGGTGACTGAGAATAACAAAACGATAGTTATGACACAGATTGTCATCAAACTGAGTTTCAGAGACTGAGGCCATGCCACCACTTATATGTGTTGGTCTGAAAATGTACTTTTCAGTTTCCTAACATCATGGTGTGGCAGGGCGGAGGGAGGGACGAGGCCGTCATTCTGTACACCCGGCCCCTAATTAGGCTGATTAAGCTCGAGAGGGATAAAGGCGACCGGAGATGGCAATGTGACAGAGGGAGAGTTACGGGCAGCTGCCCGACACCTGTGTGTGTGTGTGTTTGTCTTTTTGCTTAAGTTTATTATTAAAATATGATTTATATTGTTAAACCAGTTCTCGCCTCCTCCTTTCCATAGAACTGTGTTACACATGGTTTTCCAAAGTATGCAATAATGTTGGGCATTGTAGGAAAATCCATCTGCCTCTATGTGAATTCCAGTCAACGCAATTTGTGTAGATACACCGCTTCAACCCAGATGGCTTAATTATCATACAGACGAGCAAACATCCACACCTTTGTGTCACATGGGATATCATGTTCTCAGAGACAACATACAATTATAGCTAGGGAGCAACAATGGGACATCCAGAACCATCCCGGGCGAATGGGCACCAAAACTTTTATCAAACCGTAATTTACATGAAAAGCACAACTTAATTTACATTGTGAGTGGCAAACTGTTTCACAGACTGGTTAAAAGGTTTGAGTTTACAATGTTCGTTGTTCAGTCTGACTCTGCTGAGTCCAAGGTGCTTCATGTACTTTGTCACTGCTACACTACAATAAAGACTTCAGCATCTTCAACTTAAGACCAAGATGTCTGTTCCTTCTCTTCTGTATTTATTTCTTACTGCATTTTCGAAAGTTTCTGTTTTTGTTGGAGGAAAACACTAGTCTGAGTGAGAGGTAAACTTAGCAAAATCAATGCATTATCAAGTGGAAAAAAAAACATATTAGTGTGGATGTAGCTTTAGGGCTGTCACACACTTTCAAAAACCCTTGCATTTTTCCTCTTTGTGACTCACCATCCCCGTTGAAATTAATGGATTTCCAGAGTTCTCTGACAAAGCGTGAACTCTAGTGTAGGTACTTTTATTCCCAACATAATCATAAAGAACCTGAGAAATCTTATTGTCTAGTAAAAGAAACCGCACAAAAACAAATAAAAGTTCCCTCAGGCAACATAGTGTGCTAAAATCCCTTCTACCTTTACTAAAACGGTGTGTTGGTTTTTATATTAAAGGTAACTCTGATGGTCACAGCAGCACAATAGAACCTTGTTAAGCTCCCTACAGATTAAATAAACCTTGAATTATTTAGTATAAAATTTATGAGAAAGAAAAAACTGCGTTTCCAGTGCCTTTGTGGAAATGAGAGCTAGTAAAAGGGACCCAGGAGACTGTGTGTCCTATCAAATGCACCCTGACCTTGGCTATTGATTCCTGTGGCTTTGCCTGGCCTTCCTTTACTGTCAGCGTAACTTTATAGCCCTTTACTGCCCACCCCACCACCAGCACCATGGTAAACTGACATTCCAAACACAAAACGTGGGATTGAGCATGTTTCAGACAATATTCATACACAAAGCACGACATTGGTGTTTGCGGTAAGGGGTGTCTGCTGAAGAACATCTATTTGAGAAACAGAGGCAGAGCACATAATACTAACCCTGCATAAAACCTCAACCCTGGTTTAAATTAGTTTAGTTGGTCTCCCTGCCAGGCCAACTGGTGTTTAGCTGATCAAACTGGGATTCCAGCCTGGTTAAGCTTGAGCTAACTGGTTAAAGCTGGTCTAGAGGGTATCCCAGCCTGGTAAAGCTGGTGTTCGGCTCGTTTAAGGTGGTTTAACTAGTCTCCCAGCCAGGCCAAGCTGGCATTTGGCTGGCTTAAGCTTGGTCAATCTGGTGTTTAGCTGGTCAGCTAACTGGTCTCCCACTATGACAGCTGAAAAGTGTCCAAAACTCCTTTAAAACCAGCACACACAAAAAACGCCTAACCAGCTTGGCTAGGCTGAAGACTATCTAACCACCTTAGGCTGTTTTAAGACTTGAATCTCATTTCTCAGGTGTCAAAAGGCATGTTAAAACAGTGTGGTATTTTAAAACAAGCATTGAATGACACAAAGTTTCATTGATTTTACGCTTTTGTAGTATCTAAAGGCCATTATTGACCCCCATCAGACTCTTTCAACTTTCCCTCAAAGCCCTAAATGCTGTACATACCACGAAAATGAGACATGCTGCTGTGACTTTTCACACTAGCATCTGCAAGCTTTTGCTTTGTTATTAATGCTATTGATGAGTTATATTCAGTGTTTTTTAATGAAGTTGCATATTGATTGAGATATGCAAGCTCCTTTCACTTTCCTGTGTTTTTGTCACAGGCGCGTCTCGCAGCCCTCTGTTTGTCTCTCGCCCTATTTTTCTCGGTTTCCCTCACAGTCTCTGTTCCTGTTGAATTATTTAAGTATGTTTTGATTGCAAGAATGATTGGAAATCTAAAGCTGAAACTTTCAACAGCTGTCTTCATGCCTTCCTCTTGTCTCGTCCTCTCCTTCACCTCCCTCTGCTCCCTTATCTATCCGTTTCTATCCATCCCCTTACTGTTTGTAATTGATAGTGTTGAAATAAGTGTGTTTAAAGACAACATAAAGTCAACATTGACCCTAATTACTTTCTAAAATAAAGCTTGAGTCATATTTTAACCCAAAATCGAAAGAAATTAGAAATTTTATTTTGCATAAATGCATTGAGGCTCTTTTTTTGGCTGATAGTAACATAAAAATAATTGTATTATAGTAATTTGTTTGTAAAATTATAATGAAAAAAGTATTTTGAGAATCAATAATGAGAATTACAAAAAACAAACAAAACCTAGTAAAATGTATTATGCCAATGAGAATTTGTGAGAAAAATGTGCTTAACTGGTATGAAAGTATTGTCACAAAAAAATCATAAATTACCTATAAATGCATTACAATTATTTAAAAAAATGGTTTTGATGTGAAAGATTACATGGTCTAAACAGGTTTCACAAGATTCACCCTATTGTGCATGATTCAATTTGTTTTCATAAACTTTCATCACAATGTCTTTACCATCTCAGTCTGTGAAAAAGGTTTCATTTTTTGATGATGTAACCTATAAACAAATGCAAGCTTTGAAACTAAAAGCAATGACAAAAGACTGAACTGAAGCTTTTACCAAGTCTGTTTGTGTGTTCTCAGCTCCGTATATTCAGATTTACGAGAATAAAGATTCCATTATAATACTCCCCCATGTCTGTAACTCCAGCAATGTGTGTATTTTCATATCATAAAACAGCAAAATGTTGGCATCAGAGCTTTGCTTACATAATGGACTGCACGTCTGTTGTCTCTGAGCTCATATGGCATTCACTGTCAAGCAGAAAATTACTTCAACCCTTGTTTCTGTTAGTAATCAAAGGTGTTTGTGTATTGGAGTGTATTGTTAACATTGGCTATGTAAATCTTAACTGTGTGTGTGTGTAGCACATTATCATACTACTTATACTATTGCAGTTGCAGCAGTATATAGTGTAAACTATGCACAGTATGCACATTTTCTGTGTTCATGGAATACTAAAATGACCTATAATATTCACCAAAATACAGTATTCTTGGACTTGACCTTCCATTTACATTCAATAAATGTTGAAACATTTAAAAAGCAAAATAATTTTTTTTCTCCTTTTTTTTTTTTTAGATATCTGTATGCTGAATTTAACATGCAACATAGTAAGGTCATGTGACAACAATGTAGCACACTACAGTTTGAAGTGTTAAACATTGCATAGTGCATATTGGTAACACTTTACAATAAGGTTGTATTTGTTACCATTACTTAATACAATAGTTAACATGAACTAACAAAGAACAATATCTTTACAGCATTTACAAATCTTGGTTAATGTAAATGTTTACATACTAATTCTCTTTTACCTTAAAAGTTGTATATGTTAACATTAGCATTATGAACTAACATTAAGAAACAATTAAGAATAGTATTTTGAAATATATTAGCCAAGCTTATGTACAATTATAAGCTAGTATTTGCTGTAATTAATTTATATATATATATATATATATATATATATATATATATATATATATATATATATATATATCCAAATACTAGCTTATAATTGTTTCTACAATTGGGATAGGGGAGAAATATGAAAGTAGGTTTCATTTTCTTTATGCAGAATGTAACTGCATTTTTTCCTTTAGATTTTGGGGTAAAATATGACACAGATATTTCTTTATGAGAGTATATCTTCACCAAGTATTCCATTACGAACAAAGCCATTGTATTTGTATTCAATGTAAACTAAAACTATTAGGTTTGTTTAATGTTTGTGTGAAGACTCAGAGGACAGAACTGTGCCCATACTCTGAACAGCTCAGTGTGATTCAGGAAGAAAATCACATCAGCTATTCTTTTTCAAGTGAAGGTGTTTGTTTTTAAGCTGCATGTTTGTACTATGTGTATGTGTGTGTGTTTGTGTGAGAGAGTGTTGAATAGGTCAGTAATGCCGAGTTTACACTACATGATTGTGAAGATCACTGACAAAAGCCCGAAATCATAGGCAAATCGAAGCTCGCTTCTTATGAGTGATGATCGCAATGTATGAATTATCAAAGACGTGATCTGAGAGAAGTGCTGACACATCGCTGATGTCAGCGAGATATTCAGCATTTTAAATATCTGGACCTGTCTGCGATTCCAAATCGCGCAATGTGAAATGTGTTTTGACTGAATACAACTGCAGCGTTGACCTACAGCCAATGAGAGATAAAGAAACGGGAAGTTACAGTGTGAGGAGTCTTGATGTACCTGCAACAGCATGGCTGCGGTATCAAGAATGTCGTACTGGACCTAAGAAATAGAGGAAAAATTTGTGGAACATTGGCATGAGCACCAGTGCCTATTTGATGTTTCCTCTGAACTCTACCACAACCAGGCGGAGATAGAGAAGAGTTGGAAAAAATTTGCCAATTCTCTTGGACAGTAAGGTAAGCAAATAGGTCGATTTTTCATATTGTTACCAATAAAATATATGATCCCTTTAGGCGATTAAAATCATACACATCATATTCTGAAATGCATAACATATAATTGTGCATTTGTTTTCATATCTCATATCACTTCTCACGTGTACTCTGTTGTGAAATGTCATTTGGAGTCATTGGGGATTTGTCAATAGTGAAATGTTTTGTAATGTATTCACACCTTTTGCCGATTCCTTTTGTAATTTTAAAACTCTACAAATTCAATGACAAGACAGACAGTTGTGTAATACAAATGGTACCACAATCCAACATCTTTGAAAGCCGTGTAGTGTGTAGGTTGCATAAGAGAAAAGCCTGAGATGGCTCTAAGGACAGCTGAGTGAGATAATACAGCACTTATTAGACTGTGACAGTGTAGGGACAGCTGTGTACTGTCACAGTCACATCTCAGTCGTTTAGAGAGGTCATTCAACTTAGAAACACACCATAAAACTACCAGAATAAAACTCTATACTAAACTTAAATATACATTTCCTGAAAACAAGTCTTACTTATCTTACACAGTTTGGCTTCTCAAGCAAATGTATACTGTTTTAAGCATGTTTAGATTCTTTTACACAAAAAAATTATATATATATTATTATTTTAATTTTTTTAGTTTGTCCTTCGTCTCTTATCCTGGCACTAAAAAACATTTTGACTCTGTAACGCAGTTCAATGGAAAGGAGGAGGCAAGAACCGGCCTGGCTATATAAACAATACTTTAATGATTAACTTAAACAAAAGACAAACACATACACTTGACGGACATGCCCGTAAACAATCTCTCTCTCATCGCACCACCGTCCACAATCGGCCTTTATCCCTCTCGGAGGCTTAATTAGCCTGATAAGGGACCGGGTGTGTATAATCACGACCCGGCCCCGCCCTCCTCCCTGTCACAGAAGCATCTTTGCAGTAATGCGCATTAATTAACATTTTTCAGAGATGATGATAGATCAGCCTATGGTGCACTTGTTTCTGGTGGGTGGATGAAGGAATGAATATTGCTTGAAATGGAGACTAGCTAAATGGAGGTATAACAGTCTGTGGCATAGGGGGCGTGGTCAGGTGACGAGGCTTACCGCTCTCTCTCTCCCGCAGACCGACACATGACCATGCCCCCCCATGCCACACAGTCATTCTTTTGAGACTTGTTATTTAATAAGTGAATATATGAAAGGAGATTTTCTAATCATTAAACCATTTCTGTTTTTAAAGGCTTTTGAAAATGACTACATTTATTAAATTTAGTTACATTTATTTCAGTGGTTCCTCTGATTTGTTTTACTGAGTGTTCCCTTTTATAATTGGTTTGACTCAGCATTTTGAGCAACTATAAAACATAATTGTTTTAAAAAGACCTTATTGAGAGATTAGTACTGGCAGCCCTCATTGATCACCCACTCCATCCTTAACGTTTTGTCTAAAATGAGACATTTCGATACAGTTTTAATCCCGCACTAAAAAACCATCCACATAAATACGCTGAAATATAAATTATTGACCAAAACAAGCACAAGTGAAAATAGCACTAAAATACTGTACAGTATATAATAATAATATGAACATAACAACCCTTTAAGTTCCTATAACTTTTAAATTCCACAAAAAACATGTTATTCCTAATGATAGATTTACTCTGTTTGATTGGCAGATTTATAATTGCTTGTTCCGCAGTTGGTCAATTCCTTATTAATACATGTATGTAATAAAACATTTGTGTTTACAAATAGTCTTTGGAGTATATAGGGTGTAAAATGTGTTGAAACTTGTTTGATTATTTTTGCAGTTCTGTTCGGTGACGAAATAGTGGTGCAGAAATTACACACTTCACTTATAAAGAGCCTAGAAATACAATATGCTTATCTGATATTATCTGCAATAATATTACCATTAACTGCACGGCCTCAAAATGTGCAAAATGAGCTCAATAGGAAAAGTGACAATTTTGATTTTGGAAGGTCTGTTGAACTTTGATGGTTTCGCGTTTTCGGCAGCCAGTAATTCACTGCACAAAACTCCAGTGGTTGGAACAAAAACATTTTTAATTCTTGATGCAAATGAACCAATTTTTTATGTAGTCTTGGTTGTATTTCATTTTACCTAGTGCTTTGTTTTCAATGCATGTAATGCAACCTGTCCGTGTTTCCGTTTTTCCGTGTTTTCTTTGTTCAGCTTTGAGCAATTGAATTTGCAGCAAAATACTGTTAAGTTTGATAAGACGAAACTCAAACAACCAAAGATATGAGAAGGTTCTCCTCCTGTTTACAGTACATGTTGATAAGCCTATGTACGTTGCTATCCTAACTATGCAAGATTATATGATTAGTTGCATTGTATTATTTGCATTAAGCATTGCTTCCCTGCTTTCCATGATGGTTTCAAAACAGACATGAGACCCATTTTTGGGTTTCGACCCACCAGTTCAATCACTGGTCTAGTTTACAGAGCCCCTTAAAGATTAAGTGAAAATTACCAGAGATGAACTAAACTCTACTGAAACACACACACACAGTGAGGATACATTGAGTTAATTGCTTCCCAGGGATAATGGGACAAGAAAGATAAAAGAAATGCCTAAGTAATAGAGAGAGAGAGATAGGAAGAATAATAGGTAACGCATCGAGGCATTCATTCAGTCAATATGTTAAAAGGCTAATCAATAGTATCTCCATGTGTCTTGTAATGGCATAACATCAGATGTGTCATTCACTTTTATGAGAGAGCAATCAGCTATAAAACACTGTGGAGGATACACGCGCACTAATACACAAAGTCTGATATAACCTCCTGAACTGTGTAGACCTCTTGTAGTGACGAACATTGAAATGATCAGGTCCCTGTTCTGTTGTCCACTAAGATAATATCTCTGTTCTCAGTAGAACCCTACAAGTCCAGAAAACATGTATGACCACAGAACTCTTTTTGCTCCTGCTTTACTGTCCTTGCTGGAAAAAAAAAGTTCTTAGCAATCTAAAGGCCTGTTCACACCAAATCCATAATGATTTTGCGAGACAAACCTCTGACGGAAGGACTATTCACACTGAGTCTGTAACAAAATGAAATTAAAAACTATTTCACCCCTGTACAGTAGACGGCACTGTTGCTGGTCTGCAAACATTTATTCCAGTCTCCTGCCCGCACCTTCAGCTGTTGAACATAGTTAAAGCATTTATTTTCCTAATTTGGCCTAACTGTTTCACTACGTTCTTTCAATGATGTTGATGCATTTTGACGAGTATATATTCTGTGTTTTTTCCGAGCAAGATGAGTAAAAAGTGCTGTTGCATATTTACTGTATTTGCTCATTTATTTTGCTACAAGAACAGACAGTTTGTTTGTCTACTGTAGTAAAAAATTGCATGTAACTAGTCTTTATATGGGATATTTTTCTACGAGCTTATGCTTATGAATTGCCGTACCTCACTGCTGTTTTAAATGCCAGGATAATATAACAGTGATATAACATACACATTAAATAAAGTAAGAAAAGAAACCCCCAAAAAACATAAGCAGGCTTTCAAAAACAGACAGGGTTACGTTTGCAGGACAAAGGGTTCATGAACTGTAACTATTTTTAAGCTTATAATTTTCAGGGATATGTATCAGCAGCACATCCAATACCGGTGTTTGCCAGTTGATTAGCACCACCAACGAGCTGGACTTAGCATCTGCAGCAACTCTGGAAAAAAGACAAAAAGCTTACATCTCTTATCTCAAACCTTCGGATTGTAGGTGGACGATTTGTCAGACCCAATGTGAATAGCACCATGGCAATCCATTTTTCCCGTTAAAACTTGCTTAGTAGTTGAAGTTATTATACAAATCTACAAACATGGCATGGAATAACAGAAAAGGAGGAGATTGCATTGTTTCAGGGAATGCAGAACATTGTAAAATGTCCAATACACATTTGCTTTTCTGTGTTGAAATAAAAGCTCCTTGTGAAGTTGAAGTAACTACGACAGTACTTTCGGTGTCAAAATAAAAGCCTCCGGGAGAAGATGAAGTAAACAGGACAGAAATATATTACTTTTGTATAATGCAAATCTAATAATCAGAATAATAATGATAATTCAGCATTATATTATAACAATCATCCTAAAGTGTACCACGGTAATAATGTAGTATTATGCAATGTTCAACTTTTTTATTAAGTTACTGTGTATCATTGTGTATGAAATATAAATTTAAAGTGCATATCAATGAAAATGATTTAATTTCATTCTCTCATGTTTTTATTTAATGAAAAACTAATTATTAGATTTATATTTAATGTCTTTAAAATAATGTAATTTACATTACTTTAATGTCCAGCTGGGAGGAGCCCTCGGGGAAGACCCAGGATTGGGTGGAGAGATTACATCTCCACACTGGCCTGGGAATGCCTTGGGGTCCCCCAGTCAGAGCTGGTTAATGTGGCTCGGGATAAGGAAGTTTGGGGCCCCCTGCTTGAGCAGCGGGCCCCGTGACCCGACTTCAGATAAGCGGTTGAAGATGGATGGATGGATGGTCTTTCAAATATTTAATCTACTTGGCTTTAATGTTTGGATGAAATGATTGTTCCTCTGATTAAACAAACAAACAAACAAACAAACTTTTGAGCCATTTTAGAGTAAATACATAATTATCTAGATATATATTTAATATCATCTATAGGCTGAAAAATATAGAGATATAATTTATAAAACATACGCCCAGCCCTAACCCAAATCTCCACTGCAGCCTTTAAGAGCCTTTGGTCGTTTTGCCCCAATAACTGAACGCTTGTGGCGTACAGTTACCTTTTCAGTGCTTGCATTTCCACTGCAGTTTAGTGCCCCTCAGCGTGGGATTTTAGGCTGATCGTCATGGTTGCACCACCTCTACTGAAGTGACATCATCTTAAACATGACACAAACTGACCAAAACAATAACACAACTGCTAGCTGTTAGCTGCTAGCTCATTGAGCTGCATAAAGCAGTTGTTGCATGGTGATTTTACACAAGTGTAACAGTTAAATGGGAGATTTAGAAGCAAGCTTCCAGTTGCTAGTCAACTAAATAAAGTGAAGCTTTCAAGCAGATTATATAGTTAACATACAAAATGTACCATCCTCCAACTTGGCTGAGTCTAGGGCACTCTCCCTCCCATTGCTTGCCGATTAAGATAGAGTCCATTTGGTCAAACCACTTCCACATATCCTTGATGGTTCTGTAGTCACTTAAATTTTTTTTTTTTTTACCTTTTTCCTACACTGTTGGTAGGTCCAGTGGTAGCCGTGTGCAGCCAACAGCTGAGACACTTCCTCAGAGACTTTTCCTTTTTCCGTTCATCGCTAACGAGTGGACCGTCTGCACCTCGTTTATTGACTACGGCGTGGTTTGCACACAGCCATTTCTTTTTTCACAATTCGAAAGTCGCGTGAACAAATTATACTGTTATCGCTGTTGCTAACTTTAAAACTAGCGGGTTTATATCGCGTGTTGGAAAGGTGGTACTAAAAAGGTTTCAGTACCAGGTACTATCCACAGTGGAAAACCCCAAAAAAGCGTTTAGTTGAGTTGTACCGTGCTGTGGAAAAGCCCCATTAGAGGCAATCAGAGCAATGAAACCATCAACCCTGATGAGAGTCTTCCTCACATCCTCAATGGAAAGCCCATAAACATATTGATCGGCCATTAGCTGTTAACATTGATGTGCATCTAATCATGTACTCTGTGACTTCATCACCTCTTCAGCTCATCAGCTCAGATGCTAATGCTTACTCACTAGTCGTTTCGCTAAGTGGTGGCTAATGCAACATAAAACTAGCCATTAACAGAAGCTAAATTTAAGACCACTGGTAGTTATGGAGAGTTCACTTTACAAAATATTTATAGCAACGTTTAAAGTTTTCATGGTGTCCCAAAGGAAAGAAAAATTACAAATATTTCAATTCATGGAGAACTAAATGGATACTAATGTTTAAGTCTACTGCTTTTCAGATTTTCCTCCTTAGAAAACACCTCAGTAATCCAATATGTGTCAGCTCAAGAGTTTTAGAAGAGATCTCAACAATATCTCAAACAACCCAAATCTGCAATCAAAAGTCAGAGACAGAGGTCTACCGATAATGGATTTTGACAATACGATACTATGGTGGTAGGAAAGACCGATAACTGATTAATCAGCTGATAGTTAAATTGATGTCTTATTCTTTCATTACTATGACAGGGACAGACAAAGAGTACTAAATGAAAAAATATCAGTTTATTGTTCAACCAAAATCCCCAAAATAACCTTAAAATAAATCTGATTTGGTGCGTAACACAGGACTTTTAACGATAAACCAGCCAGAAACACACCAAAGATTCTTATTTTGAAATGACGAAATAAATTATATATCATCATCAATTTTTGCCAAAAATGATAGTTCCAAAAAGCAACTATCGTCACCAATTAATCAGTAAAATTGATATATCCCTCTACCTCTAGTCAGTATGTCAACAATTGTCTCGTTTGTGTTTTTAGGAGAAACTTCTGAGCCAAAATTGATACTTAAATACAGTATAGCTAAGAACTCAAATTCTTCGAGATGTGAAAGAGCAACTTCTTAGGAATACAATTTTTCAATGGGTGAGTGACGCAATCCAAATAATGGTCAATGACAAATAAGATTAACAAAATTGCCTTTAGCTTTTTTTTTTAAAGAGCAAATATATATTTTATGGTTGGAGGAAAGCTAATCCCAGATTAGCACTTTTCCACACAGTGACTTCATCAGTTTTTAAGAAATCCTCAGGATATTTTAATGCAGCCCATGTTTGGCAACACACACAGTCCATATGCAGGTGATTGAGTGTGTCCCTCAGTTCTGAAGATAGAGTCCAGAGGTGAGACAGAGAGGGGACTTTTTATGTAAAGCTCCTTTGCTTTATGCAGGATGAGGGTAGTGCTCTGTGGGCCCTTCTGAATAATGCAGAGACAGGCTGAGCCCCCTGGTCTTTCGTGGAGAGGCATAGGGGGATATGATTAAAGATTTATACCCTCTGGGCCACTGGAGAGAGTCCACCCTGTGGTCTTACTTGGCTGAGGTCCTTTGTTCCTCTGTCAGAAGGGTCATATATGTCCTATGAATAAGGCTGAGAGGACAGTTGGCCTGAATTATTAAGATGTGAGGCACTGTATTAACCAATCACATCAATGTTTCCAGCAAAATTACTGGATTTGGAACAGTTCTGCACTGGGGTTTTCTTTAGAGGTGTACTAACTACTTTTCCACTAGTTTCACACCTGAAGTATTTTGTGTAATTGTGATTTTTGTTGTTGTTGCAATGATGTACACTCACAAACGATCAAGTCTTTATAAAAATGCTGAAGAAAAAGCTGTTTTATTCCACATTAGTGTTGGCCTCCCTTTATGGTGGCTGCCATATTGAGATTACATGATCAGCCGAACACTACTCACTTTATCTCCCGAGGGACGTCTGTCGGGTTAGAAGTCCCCTATGTTTTCTATAAACAATAATAAAAAATCTGTGTTACAGTGAGGCACTTACAATAGAAGTGAATGGGGCCAATCCATAAACGTTAAAATACTCACTGTTTCAAAAGTAGCCACAAGACATAAACTATATGCATGTTATCATGATTGTCGTGTAATAAAATCACTTACTAACCTTTTCTATGAAAAGTTATATGCAAATTTACAACTTCGTTGCCTCTACAACGAAACACTGTAAACCCTAAAACCCTGAAACAAGTGTAATAAATTAGATTAAACAACTTTACAGCGCAAATAATACACAACATTTAACTGAATAATTAATGTAAGTGCTTTTATAAAATGATAAGCTTCACATTCCTGTCTTTAAACCCTTTAAAATTGTCCCCATTCTCATGCATTCTAAGTGCCTCACTTAGTCCTTTTCCACCGACATGGTTTGGGTTCTGTCTCGTGCATTTCCACCGCAGAAAAGGCCATTACAGGGCCAAAAACCCGGTCCCACACCAGCCCCGAAAGCTTCCCTACACAGGAACCGATTACATCAGGGGATGGCGGGCGGGATAATATTTCATCACCATGGTAAAGTTTTCCCAAACAAAAACAGTAGCTACCGTCTGCAGCAAGGAGTGCTTTTTCGCTCTACAAGACATCAAAAGCGTTCAGGTAACATGACGAAATGAGTGCTCTACTTGCAATATGGTATTTACGAATATCCAAGATAAACTAGAGAGATCGCATAAGGAAAAAATACTCAACGAGAATGAAGATACAGCACAAAATGATGCATGCCACCTTCAATCGGACAATTGACCAAATCATTTACAAATTGAAAAACTCTTAAGGGAGTACAGGGACCATAAAAATTACATAAGCAAAGCAACAGTGGACGGAGCAACGATGTTTTGGACTCAGACACCAACCAGCATACTAACTAACGGGGGCATTGAATTCAGCCAGTAACGCTCGTGATAAACAATGAATCGCCAGTGTCCTCTGCAGCTGATCTCAGCAAGTTATTATATTTGCCAACTTTGTAAGCTTTTCTTACAATGCTTTTAAGGTTTGACAGTGTCAAACAATGTTTGTGCTTTTTTTTTGTTCTGTATAGGGGATTTTTGACCAGCTACTCACTAAGTTTGGAAAATCGCGGCTATCTGTTAATTAAAATGGTGGGATTCTCATTCAATAATATGATATGGTATGGCAAAAGTCCAAATAAAACCATCTGCTACACCAATGTTAATAATGATTCCACTGTCAGGGTTGGGAAGAGGTTACTTTTTAAATGTATTCCAATATAGATTACAGAATACATGCTGTAAACTGTCATTTGTAATGTATTCCATTAGATTACTCAAGGTCAGTAACGTATTCTAAATACTTTGGATTACTTTATCAGCACTGGTCGATTTTTTCTAAAAATACACATTGTGGCATCATGAGAGGGCGTGTTCTAGAGGGCAGATACATGGCCCTCAGATGGCTGGAGCAAGATGGCCGTCTGTTAAGGACTACAAAACCCAGGCTGCCTTGAGAGTACAGCTGCAGCTAATGAGACCAGCATGAGGCTCTAATAGTGGGTGTGAGAAACTGTTGGAGTGTGTGGTTGGAGAAAGGACGCATACCTCTGTGAAACAAAGACGAATAAGTTACTTTTGAGCTGAAGAGATTTAAGTTGTAAACCTTTTGTTAAATTATTAAATACACCGACATACTGAAGAGACTGTTGAAGTGGTGTTTACTGGGAACTTGCACACACTAAAGATTCTGACCCTCTCATGCTGTCACATTTGGTGGAGAATGCGGGCAAGTGGATGACTGCTGATGTTCCAGAGTGACGTGGAGGACCTCACAAGCCTGTTTGCTAAGCTAAGTACACAATCAATTGATTCTAAAATGGAAGAGTTACTGAAAACAATGATAGAGCGTAATAAAGTGCAGCAGCAAATCCAAGCTGGTTTGCTGGAGGAACAGAGGCGGGCTAATAACCTTAAAGTTAAAGAATTGGAAATGAAACAAGCCCAAGATGTTAGCAGGATACGGGCTAGTGACTTTATTCCTAAAATGGGAGAGAATGATGATGTTGAAGCTTACTTGCATGCCTTTGAGACAACCGCTCTCAGAGAAAAATGGCCAAGAGCTCAATGGGCCAAATTATTGGCACCTTTTTTGTCTGGAGAATCACAGAAAGCCTTCCTAGATCTAGACCCAACCTTGGCCAATAGTTATGACTCCTTAAAGAAAGAAATATTAAGTCGCAGTGGGCTTACAGAATTCGGAAGGGCCCAGAGGTTCCATGCATGGTGCTTCAAGAAAGAACAGCCACCCCGTACACAGATGCACGAATTAATGCGTCTGGCAAAGAAATGGTTAGAGCCTGATAGGCACTCAGCAACAGAAGTGGTTGAGTCCTTGGTGATGGATAGATTTGTAAGAGCCCTACCCGCTGAAGCAAAACGATTTGTCTGTCTGAATAACCCAAATTCACCCCAAAAATTGATAGAAGAAGTTGAAAGATACCAAGCCAGTGCAGAAATGCTGAACTCACGGTTCCCAACCAGTGTGCAGCCCCAACAAAAGTTTTTCCCTAGAGCCCCTACTCCCAGATGGGCTAGTCCACAGGGAAAGGGTCCAGCCAGCAAGATTCGCCAGTCGAAAGTACATTGTATAAACTGAGAACCTGTTACAAGTGTGGGGAAGTGGGACACATTTCATGGCAATGCAACCAAACAGATGAGCCTATGCCGACGGCTGAGTCTTCAAGTGGCTTGAAAAATAACCTTTTTGCTGCTTTATTGGGTAACTCTGTGTTCCAACCTATGACATGCCCTGTATCACTAAATAGTCAAGATGTAGAGGCATTGCTGGACTCTGGAAGCATGATTACCCTGGTGCACCAATCCTTGGTCAACCCAAAGCAAATCTCACTAGAAAACCCAGTTCCAGTGTCGTGTGTGCATGGTGACACCTGTACATACCCCACATCTGCAGTAACACTAGTCACGACTAGAGGGAAGTATGAAGTTCGAGCTGGGGTGGTGGGATCCCTGCCAGTACAGGTGTTAATTGGACGAGATTTTCCTGTGTTTCACATGTTGTGGCAAGACGTACAAACAAAGAGAGCAAGAGAACCCCAGCGGCACAGGGGTAAAATCAGACAAAATATAATAAATCAGGCAAGTCAAAATGTCCAAACTCTAACACACCATTGCCTTCCAGTGCAGACACGGACGTATAGAGGAGACAACCTGGAAGAGACGGAGTCGGCCTCAGAACAAGCAGATGAGCCACCACCACAGCCCATCACTCAAAACAGGGTACAGTTACAGACGGAACCCGAGGAGCTGGGGTCAACCCAAGGGAGTGATAGTGGTCCAGAAGTGCCAGGGCACCAGAGTTTAACAGGCCAGTATGGAACAGCCCAACTGAATGACCCTACACTCGTTAATGCTTTGAAAAATGTGAAAGTGGTTGATGGAATAGTTCCCAGTAATCTTCCAGTAGTGTACCCATATTTTGCAATTAAGAATGGGTTGCTCTACCAAATAAAAAAAGAGGGGGAGGAGACTGTAGAGCAGTTGCTGGTACCTCAAATTCATAGGGCCACAGTACTGCAACTAGCCCACACTCATCTGCTTGGGGCACATTTAGGTGTGGAAAAAAAACAAAGAAAGAGTGTTAAAACGGTTCTTTTGGCCTGGTGTGCATAAGGAAGTAGAGAACTACTGCCGTAGTTGTCCGGAGTGTCAGCAGTCAGCTCCAAAACCTAATTTTCGAAGTCCCTTGATTCCTTTACCCATCATCGAAACCCCCTTTGAGAGGATTGGGATGGACATTGTGGGGCCTCTTCCGAGGAGCAGCAGGGGTCACCAATATATTTTGGTGATGATAGACTATGCAACCCGCTACCCTGAAGCGGTGCCGTTAAGGAAAGCTACAGCAAAACAAATTGCCAAAGAATTGTTTCTGATTAGTACTAGAGTGGGTATCCCAAAAGAAATTCTTACAGACCAGGGGACCCCATTCATGTCTCGTGTAATGAAAGAGCTCTGCACCCTCCTAAAGATAAAGCAAATAAGAACATCAGTGTACCATCCACAGACAGACGGCCTTGTGGAGCGTTTTAATAAGACCCTTAAGCAAATGCTTCGTAAAACCATTGACACGGATGGCAGAAACTGGGATCAACTCTTACCCTATCTGTTGTTCTCAATTAGAGAAGTACCACAAGCCTCTACAGGGTTCGCCCCTTTTGAACTTTTGTACCCATACAAGCCAAGGGGTCTGCTGGATATAGCAAAGGAAGCGTGGGAAGAACAGCCTTGCCCCCATAGGTCGTTCATTGATCATGTGGGGGAAATGAGAAACAGAATGGCAGCCATTTACCCTATGGTAAGAGAACATATGGAGAAAGCGCAACAGGAACAACAAGCTATATATAACCGCCCAGCTCAACCTAGAGAGTTTCACCCAGGAGACCGAGTGTTAGTGCTGGTGCCCACAGTAGAGTGCAAATTCCTAGCCACATGGCAGGGACCCTTTGAGGTCATAGAGAGTGTAGGGGAGGTCAATTACAGGGTTAAGCAAACAGGCAAGAGAAAGCCTGATCAAATATACCACGTCAACCTCTTGAAACGTTGGCACCCTAGAGACGCGATGGTGTGTTCTCTTCCCCCAAGGAAATCCAGTGATCCACCACGAGAAGAAGTCCGTTTGAACCCAGATCTGAACCCACAGCAAAGACAGGAAGTAATGGAGTTAGTGGATCGTAACAAAGATGTTTTTTCCCCAGTCCCAGGCCATACTCAAGTGGTCCAGCATGAGATCCATACTGTCCCAGGGAAAATTGTACAGCAGCGGCCTTACAGAATCCCAGAGGCCAGACGAGAAGCCGTTAAGGACGAGGTGAGGGAAATGCTTAAGTTAGGGGTTATAGAGGAGTCGCAGAGTGCATGGTCGAGCCCTATAGTGATGGTCCCCAAGCCCGATGGCACAGTAAGATTCTGCAATGACTTTAGGAAGTTAAATGAGATCTCAAAGTTTGATGCATACCCTATGCCCCACATTGATGAATTGATTGACAGGCTAGGTAAAGCACGCTTCATTTCAACACTAGATCTGACAAAAGGCTACTGGCAAGTTCCCTTATCTTCAGATTCCAAAGAGAAGACTGCATTTGCAACACCAGAAGGGCTATACCATTATACTCATCTACCCTTTGGCCTTCATGGGGCCCCAGCCACCTTCCAAAGGCTCATGAACCGTGTTCTTCAACCCCACCAGCAGTATGCTACTGCTTATTTAGATGATGTGGTAATCCACAGCACAGACTGGGAAAGCCATCTTGGAATGGTGCAGAAGGTGCTGGATTCCCTCAGAGAGGCGGGCTTGACTGCAAACCCCAAAAAATGTAAAATTGCCTACGGTGAAACTGAGTATCTGGGCTATACAATAGGCAGGGGTGTAGTACAACCTCAGGAAGCCAAAGTTGGGGCCATTCAGAACTGGCCTAGGCCACAAACCAAAAGACAGGTAAAGTCCTTCCTTGGCCTAGCCAACTATTATAGGAGATTTGTGCCTAACTTTTCAAGTGTAGTTGCACCCATTACAGAGCTAACCACTAACAGACACTCCAGACTGGTAAGGTGGAGCAAAGAGGCAGAGGAGGCCTTTTCCCGGTTAAAGAGGATGTTGTGTTCCAGGCCGATTTTGAAATCCCCAGACTTCACAAAAGAATTCCTGGTGCAGACTGATGCCTCTGAGGTGGGTCTAGGAGCAGTCCTTTCTCAAACACATAAAGGCGAGGAACATCCTGTGCTCTATATCAGTAGGAAACTGGCAAAGCACGAGAAAAACTATGCCACAATTGAGAAAGAGTGCCTGGCTATTAAATGGGCACTAGAGGCACTCAAGTACTACCTATTGGGGAGGAAATTTGTATTAATGACAGACCATGCACCTCTGCAATGGATGTCCCGGAACAAGGAGAGCAACAGCAGAATAACTAGATGGTTTTTAAGTCTGCAAGCCTTCAATTTCTCTGTTGTCCACAGGCCTGGTCGATGCCATGGAAACGCTGATGCCCTCTCTCGCAAGGATGTCCTCTTCACAGGGGCCTGCCAACCAAGAGCCTCAGAGCAGAGGAGGGGGGTATGTGGCATCATGAGAGGGCGTGTTCTAGAGGGCAGATACATGGCCCTCAGATGGCTGGAGCAAGATGGCCGTCTGTTAAGGACTACAAAACCCAGGCTGCCTTGAGAGTACAGCTGCAGCTAATGAGACCAGCACGAGGCTCTAATAGTGGGTGTGAGAAACTGTTGGAGTGTGTGGTTGGAGAAAGGACGCATACCTCTGTGAAACAAAGACGAATAAGTTGCTTTTGAGCTGAAGAGATTTAAGTTGTAAACCTTTTGTTAACCTCTTCCCAATCCTGTAAAATTAGCCTAAAACGCCTAATCAAGGCATACCCAAAGTAAATTTAAAGCTGTTCTTGAACCGTTTGGAGTACATGCATGGTTTTGGTCACATTTGAAAGGGGACACTCTGAAGTTTTTTCTCCAGCAGTCAGAATTACTGTAAGTGCTACTGATTTTGAGTAATAGAAGTTTGAACACAATGAAATAGAATTTTCTTTTTCCGCCTGAAATTTTTTTTGCATACAGATGCCTGCAGATGACTATAACTTGTAGCTATTAGCTTGAGAACACAATGGGATCACAGCATGAATCCTTACCTAGTCCAGGTTCAAATGTTATAACAATATCATAAAAAAATGAATATTTTACACATGTTTTTCTAAGGGTACACCCAGGCGTTTTACAAAAGTGCCTTTGGATACTCCAAAAGGTCACTTTGGAAACCTAGGACAAAAAGGCTGCAACTTTTGAACGC
The DNA here is from genome assembly GCF_025860055.1 of Xyrauchen texanus. Lineage (NCBI taxonomy): Eukaryota > Metazoa > Chordata > Actinopteri > Cypriniformes > Catostomidae > Xyrauchen > Xyrauchen texanus. The sequence goes on from NC_068318.1 coordinate 24,790,008, forward strand.
TTCAACGTACAGTCATAATTTTGGGCTCTAATGAAAGATGACACTTAGAGCTATCATATTCCATATCCAGATCCACTATTAGTTTTGCTGACACAGAGTAACTGATGCATAAACACATTAGAGTGCCTTTTCCTTCTTGAAACTAAATGTTGTGCATATAAAAGAGTCAAAACTAGTGCTATGGTGGACAATTTGTTTATATAAAAAATACACAACAAACTATTTACATTAATTTTTACATAAAGTATTTACAAACCATTATAAAATTGTACATGTTTCTAGCAACATGCCAGTCATTGTAGCAGTCACATTTGTGTACAAAGCACATAGGCACAACACAGGAGAGTACTTCACTGGTGTCTTTGCATGACACTGCCTGCACTTCAGACGACCAGCGGTGCAAGATTTGGTGATGTGCAACAGCCTGTGATGTGCTCTTCGTGGAGCAGGAGATACGGGTCTGGCTGTGGATTGAGACCCCAACTCTGCCATGCTCCTCAGCAAGGGTCTCTCTGAAAGCCCTCCTCTCTTGATGAGGTGCTGTCCTGCTGCTCCACTTTATGTGGCCGCTTGCTGAGTGGGGGATAATAAATAAATGTAATTTACAAAGCTAGACACAACTTCTCCATCTTTTCTGTATTCTATATATATATATATATATATATATATATATATATATATATATATATATTAGTTTTTCTTTTCGAGTGTGTAAAAATGTATTATTGTATGTATATTTACTGTAAATACTGTATACTTTGCCAATGTACTATGGAACAAAGAGATGGGCCTACACCTCCCCATGAATTCAGCACTGTAACAAATAGATGGCCCTACACCTCCCCACCTCCCCGCATTGTAACAAATAGACTCTCAAACACAACATATATTCTTATTTTCAACTTATATTTATTGATTTATTTACTATATATATATATATATATATATATATATATATATATATATATATATTTTACAGTAAATATACAAAACATCTATATAGCATGTCAATAGATCTGAAACAAACAATGAACTAAAAACACGCACAAACGGTTCAAACACTCACTGAGGAAACACAGGACAAAGGGTAATTACAAAATGTGTATTCATTATTCAAACTAAAGCTTATTTATGCGGAATATACAGTAATATATGTTATAAACACAAGAAAACACTTACTTGTCCAGAGCCGTGTCTCATCTCTCCATCTGCCTCTGAATCATCTGTATTGTTTTCAGAAATTTCATCTCCAAACTCAGAATTTTGACAATGAATGCCTTCTTATATCACATCCTGGGGTGAAAATCCTGTTTTTCAGGTCCGCTTTCACCATATTTAAATCGCCAAATGTGTAAACAGTTCCAAAGCAGCTCTGCATGCATTTACGCACGGAGGCGCACAGCAGGGGTAAACTCGAGGAAACTTTATGCACAGGAATAACAGAGCCGTCATCTAATAGTTCCACTAAAGCCGCATATCACTGTTTTCAGAATTTCATTGGCTATACGATGCGTCAGTCATTTCCACTCTTCAATGTAATTGGTTTGATCAGTAAACAAAGGAAAGTGGGTATGCCCTTACACTCGACACAGATGGTGGTTGGGTATTGAAGGCTGTGGACAGGACATGGAAGCTCCTATTGGGTCAAATGAGGTGTCAATCGAAAGGCCAGAGTGCGTGCTTCCATTTTGATACCGGATATAGGAAATGTTTACATCTGAACTGAAGTTATTACCGGTAATATGTGAAAGATTAGGCACAGCTGCCAGGTGCTTTGAAATGATGCAACAAGAGTCTGTGGATATTTATTGATGTAATACTGTGATTTGGACTAAACATTTTACTTGATTTGATCATTTGGACATTTGACAATGAAACAACACCGTTTTTGTCGGGAAGTTATGGCTCAGTGTACAACTATGAGGCATCATAGGTGAGTTGCCTAAATTTTGTTATTGGTTGTTTATATGTTGGTGGTCTGACAAAGATATAGATTGTACCTGCTGTTGTGATTGTATCTTAAAATGGTTTATATCAATAGAAAATCAAGAAATGTAGCTTTCCAAAGATATGTGGCATGTGTACCAATGTAACACACAGCTGTTTTGTTTATCGCATACTTTTATTTTGTACATTTAAGGGCCCGTCCGCGGGCCTAGATTTCCATGGTGTTAAATTATTAAATACACCGACATACTGAAGAGACTGTTGAAGTGGTGTTTACTGGGAACTTGCACACACTAAAGATTCTGACCCTCTCATGCTGTCACAACATATACAAAAATAAATTCTCTGAAAAACCTAAATATCTTATGCAATGTTATTTCTAAAACAAGATAAATCAAATTGATCTTGTTTTAAATATTTTTAGATATTCTTACTGGAAAACAATAACAAATTATTTTCAAGAATAATATTTTTGCCCTAATATCAAAGGTCTTACTAGAAAAAAAGAAATTATGATCCAACGTGAATTTTCTTGATGAAAAAAATATGATGCCTGGTAACATGTAACATGTAAAATGGCTAGAAATAGCATTTTAGCTTAGCGTAAAGCTGATAATTTACACAAGGTTTATTTCTATTTCTTCTGCTCCAAACTTACTTCAAACTTACTTCTCTGTCTGCTCGTATGAATGTAACACATCATAAGAAAGTGTTTCACCGCTATTCAAATGCACTTTGGATCACATCCATCTGAAAGGACTAAATATTAAATGAAACAAATGTCAATAAAATGCAAAGTAATCTCTTCAGTAATCAAAATACTTTTTGAATGTAACTGTATTCCAATTAACCATTATTTAAATTGTAACTGAATTGGAATACAGTTACTTATATTTTGTATTTTAAATACGTAATCCCGTTACATGTATTCCGCTACTCCCCAACCCTGTCCACTGTTACATTTTACAGAACTTAGCAAGTTGAGCCATAGTTCATACAATATACAGTAATGTAATTACATTACCTGTCATCTTAGGTGTAGATGTCTGACAATCTTGTTAAGCAATGTAATAATGATGGATTTCATTAATCCGTATGTTTAAATATGTCCTCAAAAACAAGAGTAAAAGCTGTTTACAAACACATTGTTACATGGCATGTTTGTATATGTTTGAGGTAGTCACGTGAAACTACCATGTAGGCAGTAACCTGTTCATCACCGTTCAGCTCTCAGGTCAGTGGAAAAGCATGGCCGGTCAGCATGAGAACTATCGCAATTTTGGTGGAAAAGGGCTAACTGTGACATGCATTTTTGTTTCTTCTTTTCTTTTTTTTTTTTAAGAAAAGGTGGAACAAGTCAAATTATTAGGTAATCAATATCATGCCACAAGCTTAACTTGTATTGAAATTTTAGATTTGAAAATTGTTTAAAAGTATTTTGGTGACAACAAACACCAAGGTGTGCAACAGTACAACCGAACTGTATGACTTTCTTTCTTACATGGAACACCAGATATAGACAGATTGATTCTTTTTTTCTATATAATGAAAGTGAATTGTGACTGAGACTTGCTTTCCACAGAAAATAACATATTCATTTGGGTTTAGAATGGCAAGAGCATTAGTAAATAATGATACCATTTTTTGGGGGAATAAACTATCTCTTTAAGAAGCCTGGTAGAGACACCAACACCAGCATCCAAAACACAACATATGCTCCCACACTTTCCACCTCCTCAACCTCTACACCTTGTGCAGGATATTTTGATGCATCTCTTAAAGTAAAAATATTTCACCCGTCAGTCGCGACTCTGGTCCAAGGCAGAGGACATGTAACAGCACCTCACTGTGCTTCTCTCTCTGCCTCACATTCATCCAACAGACAGATTTAGGGGTTGAAACCTCTCTGCATGTCCTCTCAAAATGAAGCTCTGCCCTTTTCACACAAAGTCCTTTCATCTAATACTGTATATCATTACTGAAGCCCCACATGTGAAAATACACACACCAATGCCTTCTTGGATGTGTTCCACGTAAGAAAAAAATCATACGAATTTGGAAAAACAAGGGTTGAGTAAATGATGACAGAATTGTCATTTTTGTGTGAACTATCCCTTTAAGAGATGTACATGGTGTTCCATAAGTCTTTAACACAGAAACCATAAAAACATCAAATGAAACATGAATTTACTGACAAAAACAAAAAAAAAGGTTCACCACACACGCGCAAATTCTTGTAATAGAAACAATGGCCACTAGCTACCTCAAAGCTAGACAGATAGTGAAAGTGGAAGTGCAAGACAGTGAGGGCTAGGGTGGTGTGGGAAGGTTTGATGATATCGATCAGTTCTCTCGGTCTGAGACGACGCTCGAGTAATTGAGGACAAAGCAGGCAGAGCATGCTGCTTTCACGGGCCACATCACCAGCTGTAGCACACTAATGGAAAAGGAGCTGCTCTTGTCAGGGCTATCTGCTGAGTGTCCTTAGCACAGAAAACTGAAACGTCTCACACACATAATGTATTTCCCTTGAACCACATCCAATTTTTCATCAAGCTACAATCCTTTAAAGGGTTAGTGCACCCAAAAATTCTGTCAACAATAATTATCCTCATGTTGTTTCAAACCCATATGACTTGCTTTCTTCTGTGGAACACAAAGGGAGATATTTTGAGGAGTGTTCAAGCTGCTCTTTTCCTTACAATAAGAATGAATATGAAAGTTGTCGAGTACCAAAAAACAAAAAAGCATCACACAGGCACCATAAATGTAGTCCACAATACTTTTGTGCTCTATTTGAAGTTTTCTGAAGCTCTACAATATAGAGTGTGAAGAACACACCAAAATCTACATCTTTATTCACTTAAAATCTTTGCCTCTGAAGTAGTTCTTAAATTCACATAGCTTGTCCGCTCCCATTCAGTCATTGAATGGAATAGTAGAAAGCAAATCATATGGGTTTGGAACAATATGAGAGTAAGTGATGACCGAATTTTCTTTGTTTTCTTTATATTTTTAGGGGGAACTATCCCTTTAAGGTTACTGAAAGTGAAAAATGTGTTTCAATCTATAGTCTTGTAAACCTGCATCATGCATCAATTCCATTAGAGGACCTGGTTGACTCACACTACATTAAATTGGCCTGTCATGTATTAGCTAAATTGTTTTCACTCTTCACTTGCTGTGTCTTGTTTATTGATTTGTATGGGTTTGTAAGACATCTGGTTTTGAGGTTAAAGGGTAATTTAGTGTTTTAATACATTGAGGGAACATGTTACAGACAATTTGACCCAGAAAACAGGCATTTGTCATGGTATAACTGACTCTTTGTCTGTTTAAGTCATCTTGCGGCCCAATTTAAATGAAGGCTGAGCTCCCAGATAGGCCTTTTTGAAAACCCCTGTCATAAGACATCAATGGCCATGCGGAGCATCAGGACTGATCTAAATTAACAGATACATTTAAGGGGCGTGAAAAAAGAAATGGAGGTGGCACCCATGTCAAATCGTCAAAGAAGAAAAAGGATGTTCTCTATCTAGTTACATTCTGCAGTATGTATAGAGCCCTGTCGCTGTATGATTGAGGAGTCGATTGCAAATGGTCATGAATAATCATCCATCTCTCTGTAACGTCAGATACAAATAATTCAAGCCTATGCCCAACCCATTTTTTTTAAATCTTTTAAAGCTTGAAGCCGGCAAACTTAATCACCAACCCTGACAGATGATCCATTGTGAACAGTGATGCTGTTTTGTGTCCTTGCAGCTTTGATAAGTTCAGACAATATTGCTCCAGAGTGGCAGTGCTCTTTTCACAGGGCCATTCAATTAGCCAGTTAAACGCTCTGCCAGCTCTCATTGCCACTGAGCACACACTCACACAGGGCAGAGAACATAAACTTTTTCATTAAGTGCATAACATTTTGCCCAGTAGTCAGATATTATGGAAAATCTCAGAGTCGGCAAGCTGTTTTAGTTTACGATTATTGGCCTACTTAGTCTGTTTCTTTAAAGAGTATTTCTAAGAAATACTATAATATTGAGCTATTTCTCGGGGAATGTATACGTTTGCCCTGGATACAGTGTGTGTGTGTGTGTGTGTGTGTGTGTGTGTGTGTGTGTATATATATATATATATATATATAAATTATATATAGGATATACTGTATATGTAATGGTCTTTTTGATGTATGTAATTGGCAAAAAAGCATGTTTATCTATGACTCTTTAAAGTAATTATAGAAATAGTCCAGTTAAAACTAAAAAGCATATAATGACCAGTGGTCGTTTTGCTCCAAAAAGGATAAGAAAGCACCATAACAAGCTGCATCTGCCCTAAATTTTTAGACATAGTCACAATACCCAGACTTTTGACTATCGCATAAAGTCTGGTGCACATGGTATCTTATTCTACAACATATTGGAAGCTCAATTTAATTACAATTTAATAGCACAGCAGTCTGTCCTGCAGAGAACAGCAAAGAACTTAATGGTAACTTAGTTTTGACTTAATGGTTAAAGTGTTCTTTCATCTTAATTCAAGCTGCATTCCCAAAGTTGCTGAAGAGAAGGCAATAAGATGGTTTCTATATATAGAGTATATAGAGAGAGGATCATTTGAAGAGGGCTTAGGACACCTGGTTGGATATGGGACAGCATGAAAGGAGATTTGTGATGCTACTCCACACAAATGAAAAGAAGGAATAGAGAAATTGACAGTGGAAGTCCAGATATTGCTGCACAGTTCTATTTTCTGTAGACTTCGATTGGTATTTACACATATATTAAATATATATAGGCACACAAATAAGCAGGCATACCTTATTGTAATAAACAAAAACAAAACAAAATACAGTTTAAGCCAGCCTACGCTAGTTTGCTGTTTTTGCTGAAAACCAGCTTGACCAGGCTTGGAGACCAGCAAAAGATCAGCTTGGCCAGGCTGAGAGACCAGCTTTGCCAGCCTGGGAGACCGACTAGTCCAGCTTAAAACTAGCTTGACAAGGCTGGGAGTTCAGCTTATACCAGCTCAGACCAGATCCTTTCAGCAAGGTAGGCACGTGCACACTTGCCGCCCACTGTGAGATGTGAAACATTGTGATCATGGATGTGGAGCTCCTATAGGTCTAGTGTTCTTGTGAGTGAGCTTCCCTACGATGAGAGACACAGAGAGAGAGAGAGAGAGAGTGAGAGAGAGAGAGAGACCTGCTTGGTTTCCTCTATTACCCCCTACTTTGGCTGCAATCATCCTTGCATTCAGCGGAGAGCAAGGGCAGGGCGGTCGGCTGCTCCAGCAGTGCAGGCCAGTAGGGTAAAAACCAGGGAGCAGGGGTGCACAACATAAGCCTCTGCATGAACAATCTACTTGTGTACAGAGGTACATGAACAAACCTTGGAAAGGTTCTATTTGCTCTGTTCCAAAAGCTAGTGGCTACTTAGGCAGCGGCCTTCTAAGACAATATCTTAACTGAAATTAAACCTTATAAGTAAATGATTTGAGATAGCTAGTGAAAGCTCATCATAAGCAGCAACTCAACTAATGCTGAAAGGAATGTTAGACCGGTTTTACTCACTGGATTTTAAGGAGAAAATAAATGCATATTGAAGCTGCAACTTTTCATATCAAACTCTACCTACATTAATGCATGTGTGTGTATGTAAGCGAAAGAGACAGAGCAAATAAATGACAACTCTGCTGTGTTATATTATCAGTTTTGCCCTGTTCAGTAGTGATAATTCTCTTTAGCTGCAGACAAGACAGGTTTGAACAGCAGGGTGAGCTAATTACAGGCCTGCATAAAACAAGACTTGCTGGGACTATACCTCCCCCTTCATCTCTCTCTCTCTCTCTCTCTCTCTCTCTCTCTCTCTCTCTCTCTCTCTCTCTCTCTCTCTCTATCTCTGTGTCTTGCTACAAGTCAACCACTTGCCCCTTTGTCTCCATCTAATTCTCTGTTTATTTCATGAACCTTTCTTTATTCTTTGTCCTAACCATCTTCTCTTCAGGCGCTTTAGTTTCGCCTCTCAGCCTGTCCTTCTCTTCCTTTTCTTGCAAAACCATCGTCAGTCTCTCCCCGAATAGAAACGCCATTACTTACATTTAAAGCTCAAGTAATACATTGTCAAAAAAATCGCAGGCTGGCAGATTTGGATTAACCTCAGCTTTTCGTACATCAAAAGAAAAATGCTGTCTCCCAGCAAGTTATTTGCCAAAAAGAAGGGGTAAAAAAAATTTTCAGAGCAATTTTTTTTGCATTAAATTGCTTTTCTGGTTGATTCTTGTGAATCAAGCAGCTTTTCATGGCTCTACCAAAGATGTGCAGTCACAGGCCAAAAGTTCAGCAACTTCATCAAAAACACGAGTTGTTTTCTGAAACAGCTCATTCAGTGTGTGTGTGGGCAGGTTTGGGTGGTTTACAAGGACATTTTTTTAAGTTACAGACTGGTACTAAAAGGGGTATTATGCTATAAATGTGGTTTATGAGGACATTTCTAGTGTCCCCATAATTCAAATCGCTTAAAAAACATACTAAACTATGTTATTTTAAAAATGCAAAAATGCAGAACGTTTTTTGTGAGGGTTTGGTTTATGGTTAGGGGATATAATCTATAGTTTGTACAGTATAAAAATCATTATCTTTATGGAGATTCCTTATAAGGATAGCTGCACCAACATGTGTGTGTGTGTGTGAGAGAGAGAGAGAGAGAGAGAGAGAGAGAGAGAAGATAAATATACAAAAACATATCAAATAAGAGATAGATAGATAGACAGATGGACGGACGGATGGCTAGATAGATAGATGGATTGATTACTATTTTTGACTGCAGACAGACAAACAGATTACCAATAGATGGATGGATGGATGGAAGGATTTGTGTACCATTTTGACAGACAGACAAACAGACAGACAGACAGACAGACAGATTACCCTACTGATGGATGGATGGATTACTCTACCATTTAGATAGATAGACAGATAGATAGACAGACAGACAGACAGACAGATAGATAGATAGATCGAGAGCAGCAAACCATCAAGCATTTGAAGGTTGAACATTTTGCTTGGAGTAAAAAGTGAGTCAAAGCTGCAAAACGCTGAACGAAGATGCCTGTGTTTGCTGATGAAACTGGATCATTTAAAGCTGAACACAGAACGAGGCAGGGAAAACACAGTGTAGGAGTAACTGTATTATTTGCAACATTAGAATGTGCATATCCTCAACTTCATTACAAAGTGTGTGGGCGATAAGTGTGCAATCTTATTTGACCTGGCCAGCTAAAACAGACTCCCACTACCATTGAATGTGTACAGTATTTGTGTGTGTGATGATGGGAGGCTATTGGTGAGGGATTTGTGAGAGAGAAAGAGCTGTTTTGCTTGTAAATATAAGGCTTAATATCTTCTAAATCTCCAACATTTATTTTCTACTACACAAAATTTAGATTACCTGATTCAAATTGATCTGGCTCATTTATGATATATTTCATCTTTTTTATGACAGATCACTACAGACATTGATTTTTAAAAGAAATTATTTGTTTTCAATCTCAACTATATATTCTATTTTGCACACATGAGATATCAAGCCATTCTGTTATTAATTTCTATCTCCAAAGGAGCATCTGTAATCTACATGATCTTCTTAGCTATCTATGGTTTGCAGCAGCAATATCAAGGACGGCAAGCAGATTTGATGGCTCAAATGAGCATTCTGATGGGCTGTGAATCCTGCAGCTGTCCATGGTGCTGAACTCCAGGCGTGCAATACAATCCTGTATTAATCAGTGTCTGATATTCATCAAATCCTATTGAAGCAGTGTATTAGCTCATGCTGAAGCTGTCCTTGGTGCTGATATTTTGGTATTTTATTCTGTGCTCAGTATGAAGATCTAACATAATGAGAAGTGCTTTATTTGACATTTCTTTCTAGAAGAGACCTGTTGCTGTATTAGTCAGCACATTATCATATTTGCAAGGCAGCAATGTATTGATATTCCTTAAACGTTCTATTTTTATTCTTCATCTTTTTGCTATTAATATAGCTCAAAACTATAAGTGTACAAACTGATTCCAAACATATATATTTTTTCAGTCTTAGCTGTGCTACCTTTTTTCTTAACTAGAAATGTTACATTAAAATTTGAAAATCACTCTGAAAAATTATCTCTTTCATAAGAAAACAATTTTACTGTGATATTTTCATACTGAAGTGTGATTGGTCTTTTCTTTTTTTACCATCTATTTACACTGCAAAGGTCTTCAGAAGGAACCGTATATGTTATGTGTTGATTCATGCACATAATCTCCTATAATCTATGTAGTTCGTAGTTTTTGCCCCCAGCATTCTCCATTGTCCTCTCACTCTGGAATATGTTTGCAAGCGAAGAGACTCTGACACAAAATTGATATCAAAGCATCTTCAAAGGTTTATTGACATTCAAGCATATTTATACCATGTGTCAAGGATAACAGACATTTCTATATGTGTGCCAGTCTAAACAGCGCTCTAAGAATACCAGTGCTATCCGAATACCAGTTTATACCAGTTTGTACTAAAGGACGAGCTTAAGAAATCCTTGAGCTTCAGATCAGGAGAGCAGAAGGAACAGAAAAACAAGTGCTACGTGTCAGTAAAGACTAGTGACATTGGAGGCCCAAAAATGAAAGAGCAGGCCTGAAACTGAGAGCAAATCTTTATTTCTTACCAAATTAAAAAAGAAAGAAAGAAAGTGCAAGATGCTTAATCAGTAACTCAGAAGCTTAGTAACAACATAGAAGACATTTCACACAGAACGTTTCAGTACATTTCCTCTTATTTATATGTGCATCGTTATTTCTCTGACCATCAATATTACATCTCTATTCATCAGTCAAAATCTACGACAGCTCATGTTTCTCAATGCGTCCCTCAGGGTTGTTCTTGTTCCACTGCTCTCCATCACTTATATGCTTCTCCTGGGTCATTTTCTCAAACTTAACACTGACAAAACTGATGCATTTTAGTTGGTTCCACAAATCTTACATCTCACCACTCTGATCAGTCTGTTGATATTGATGGTGTCCTGGTCAGACCCTCCTCTACGGTCAGAAACCTGCATTATTTTTGATTCTCTTTTCTCTCTCACACTTCTTCTCTTATGTTTTCTTTAACCTATGTAATATTGCCATACTACGCCCCATTCTCAGTATAAAAGATGCAGAGAATCTTGTACACGCTTTCATCACTTCACGACTCGACTACTTTAAGGCCCTATTTTCTCTCCATTAAAACATTCAATAAACTGCAATAAATTGAGAATTCTGCACCTCAGATTCTCACTTATTCCAAGAAATCATCTCACATCACCCCCATTTACATAGACTGCATTGGCTACCTGTCTCTTACTTCATTCAGTATAAATGACTCCTCACAACATTTAAAGTTCTACATGGTCTTTCCCCTCCATACATCACAGATCTTATTCATCCCTACACACCATCTGGTTTACTACTCATACATTGCAAGCTAACATCACTTGGGTGGCAGGACTTTTAGCACTACTGCTCCAACATTATGGAACTCTATCCCACAATCCCTCCATGACCTCAACATCATACATGATTTTCCCAGTTGACCTGAAGCCCTAGACGGCTGCGGTGCCTGAGCACCTGGTCCCTGTTGGTGCACAGAGACTCTCAAGAGTGAGCCAGAATCAGCCAGTCATCGAGTAAATCGAGTATGCGTATGCCCACTTCCCTTAGCGGGGCAAGGGCGGCCTCTGCTTTCTTCGTAAAGACACGAGGGGACAGGGATGAGCCGAAGGGGAAGACCTGGTACTGGTTCATCGGACGCGAGCAGTAGGAAGGCTCTGTGATGAGGCAAACGTGAGACGTGAAAATACGCATTCTTCAGGTCTACCACTGCGAACCTATTTAAATGCTAGACTGGGTTCCAGTCCAGCCCCACGCTCACGGCGCCCGGGCAAGCATAGCTGACATCTGTGCGTCAGGCTCAGACTGGATGAGCAGACCCGAAGGTGGCAGTCCAGTCGAGTCATCAGCATGAGACTCCTCTGTGACGCTCTCTGATGCAGCGGCGAAATCATCATCCAGCTCGTGGCGTCTGAGGGAGACATCAGACTGGCCGTGGGGTGAGCCAGTCTTGCGTCGGATCCGGACGGAAGCAAACGAGCGTGCTGGAGGGGTGGGTCTGTGGGTATTTACCCACAGGAACCGAGCCTGCTGCACTCCCCAAATCACCTACAACGCCATCTGTGCCAGCCCCAATCCCGCAGGAAGGAGGTGCAGCACGGGGAGGCGGCTGAGGTGGCTTTCTCTTGGAGGAAAAAAGCCGCGACCGCAACGTTGCCATGGTTATGTTCTCACAATGAGAACACGAACCATTCATAAAATGCTGCCTGCATGTGATCGCAGCCCAGACACGCGAGGCAGCTCTTATGACCATCAGAAGCAGAGAGATATCTGCCGCATCCAGGAACTACACAAAGGCGAAAAGACATCTTAAAAAAGATGCTCCTTTAAAAAGACGTTCAATGCCAATGTGTATACTCTTTTAGAGGAAATATACTCTTTTACATGTCTATTTGCTCTTTAAGGAAACGCTGTCGAAGTGCACAGGGGCGTAGGATCCAAAAGCAATGCTCTTAGAGGCGAGTGGAACAGTATTGGAACACCAGCTTGCTGAACACACAACCGCCCGTCTCCGAAGAAAAATCTGAATGAACAGATGCACGATTCCCTCCTTTTATACACGTATGTAGGGGGAGGGACATGCAAATTCTGTCTGCCAATTTCTCATTGGCCTTTTCTCAAGTTCAGGGGTAAACGAGGCCTTCAAGAAAGACCCCTAGTGTCGCTTTATTCGGCCCAAACGGGGAACATATCTCTTTGCCCTATGTCATTCTGACTCTTAGTTGATCTTCTCTTCTGTTTATAAATATATATATAATATTTTCTATTTCCAAAAGTTATGTTTGGGAGTCTAACATTTATATTTCCTATTGACACACTAAGCTGAAGATATAAATAACCATCTTAAGACAAATGATTTTGTGAAACATCTGTGAAAGACTTTTGCACAGTACTGTATATACAGTATCTCACAAAAGTGAGTACACCCCTCACATTTTTGTAAATATTTGATTATATCTTTTCATGTGACAACACTGAAGAAATGACACCTTGCTACAATGTAAAGTAGTGAGTGTACAGCTTGCATAACAGTGTAAATTTGCTGTCCCCTCAAAATAACTCAACACACAGCCATTAATGTCTAAACCGCTGGCAACAAATGTGAGTACACCCCTAAGTGAATATGTCCAAATTGGGCCCAAAGTGTCCATATTTTGTGTGGCCACCATTATTTTCCAACACTGCTTTAATCCTCTTGGGCATGGAGTTCACCAGAGCTTCACGGGTTGCCACTGGAGTCCTCTTCCACTCCTCCATGACGACATCACGGAGCTGGTGGATGTTAGAGACCTTGTGCTCCTCCGCCTTCTGTTTGAGGATGCCCCACAGATTCTCAATAGGGTTTAGGTCTGGAGACATGCTTGGCCAGTCCATCACCTTCACCCTCAGCTTCTTTAGCAAGGCAGTGGTCATATATATATATATATATATATATATTTGCTCGATACTTGTAGAGCGACCTTGAGTTTGTAGTAAGGCGCTATATGAAATAAACATATTATTATTATTATTATCATTATCTGCAACCAATATTTACACCTTATACTAAACCTTTATCCCAATATTCAGAAAATAGTATATTTAAACAAATCTTTAAGCATATGATTATCTCAGTAATTGCTACAGAAATATAATGGGTAAGATCAATATAATGTTATGCCTGATCTTGCTGTCACTCAACTGTGGCTAAAATATTGATAGTAAGTGGCATTATACATGAAAGTGGGGCTGAGTTTAATTGACAATCACTTACAGCTTCATTGCCATCTAACCACACAAGATGTCTGATGTGTAAATAATGTACCCACACAGGCAAATGAGTGTGTTAATGAGAGAGCATACGCTAGTTAGCCCCTGTATTACAGAGAGAGTTTTTCTTACTTTGAAGCCATTAGAGCTGAACGCATAATGTGTTTGCTTACTAGTTGCCTCATCTGCAAATTTCTGAAGCCCAGCACTGGGATCTGACCAATGGATTATGGGTAATGTGGGTTTGCCAATGCTCTTATGAAAGGACGTCACATGTCACTTGCTGAGCTTGCAAGAGTCGGCATCTTTTGAACAGATGTTTGTTTAATAAGGGCTTAGAGTCTGTAAACATGCTCTTCATCCACTGAGAATGTCTTTTGAGTCGTTTTCATTCGGACTGATGTGTAAACCGGTTCTGCTGTTGTGTTTATCTCATTCTAATGTGGGTTTTTATAATAGAACAGTAAATAGAGAAGAGTAATGCAAACGTATGGGGCTTGGCAAGGAAGATAAAAAGGAACTGGTCAACAGAAGGCTAAATAAACTGAATAACATGGACAGTATCTCTTTTTGCAAAGTTTATACCACAAGACAAAGCCCCAAACTGCTTCTTGACATAATTGAGACTTTCAGTGTGTGTGCGTGTTTGCATGTGTGTATGCTGTAAGAAGATTTTGGAAAGCATATTAAAATGACAAATAACATGCCTTTTATATCAAGCTAATTTGACAATGGATGACGTTGGATTATTCTGAGATTAAAAAAACAGAAGCTCTTAAAGGAATAGTTCACCCAAAAATGTATATTCCGTCATCATTTACTCGCCCTCATGTTGATCCTAACCTGACTTTATTTTTTTGTTCAGTTGAACACAATATTAGAAATGTTTTAATGCACATAATTTGTATATGTGGAGGCATAAATAAGATTTTAGAGCTATGTAGGAGGGCAACATTTTCAGTGAAATGACACAATTTCTGCCTGTTACTCATACAAAGCTATCATATGTGTTCAGAAGACATGGATTATATCTCAAAAGTCAGATGGTTTACTTTTGTGGTGATTTTTGTCCTTTTGGAGTGTCTCTGATTTGGAGTGTCTCTGATCACTATATACTTTTATTGTACTGAAAAGAGATGTGTTAACATGCTTCAAAATGTCTCCTTTATGTTCTGTGGAAAAAAGAAAAGAATCCTCCCATTCACAGAGAAACAAAATGAAATTCTCAAGAATTTCTGTCAATACAGTTACACACACACACTGTTGACTGTCTCAAGTTTAGTTGACCATAAAACTAAGGTTTTGAAGGTCCTTTAACAATTCTGTTTTTGCATTTCCTTGGAAAATAATGCCATACAGATTTGAATCGACATTAGGGTGAGTAAATATTGACAGAATTGAAAATATGTTTTTGTGATTTTAGTGTGATAAAATCTGTTTATATGCGTGTAGTGTGATAAAAATCGTTTACAGAGTTTACTCTGTGTTAAATCTTCATGATATGCCAATTGTAATATTGCATATAACTTTACACAGATAAGGTTAGTACCGTAATTTCCGGACTATTGAGCGCACCTGAATATAAGCCGCACCCACTGATTTTTAAAAAAAATATTATTTTGAACATAAATAAGCCGCACCTGTCTATAAGCCGCAGGTGCCTACCGGTACATTGAAACAAATTAACTTTACTCAGGCTTTAACGAAACACGGCTTGTAACAAAAATAAATAGGCTTTAACGAAACACGATGTGGCAGCGGGGGCGTGGTCAAGCGCCCGTCCGGGAGAGAAAAGCGGTAAGCTTACATCTGAGCTAAATTATGTCTAACACCGGTGTCTAATTTCAGTAAACATGGGGAGAGCGGCATAAAAAGGCAGCAGCCACAGAGCTGAGAGAGTGACACACGTCAGTCTAGTGTTGGCGCATAGAAGAATTGAGAAACTTTATAAAATTGATTGTAAACATTGCTGTGGCCATTAAAAGCCTTACCTGGAACGTCAAGTGCCCTGCTGAAAACTGTCACACTGGTGCCCGTGTGACAGTTTTCCCAAGAAGGACACGTGAAGCAGGGCACTTGAAACACACGGCTTGTAATAAAACATTTGCAGTAAACAGTAGCCTACCAAGAAAGTCATTGGTCACTATCTTCCTTGTCCTGTGCACTGAAACCACTGAAGTCATCTCCTTCGGTGTCGGAGTTGAATAGCCTCAGAATAGCCTCAGATTTAGTTGTCTTTTGCACTGAGTCAATTCCTCACGCTGCTGTTTCCAACGTCTTATCATCGACTCATTAAGACCAAGCTCCCGTGCAGCAGCTCTATTTCCTTCTCCAACAGCCAGATCAATCGCCTTCAACTTGAAAGCATCATCATATGCGTTTCTCCATGTCTTTGCCATGGTGAGGGTGACAAAATTACTACCGTAATCAGAATAATGGGAAGTTTGAGCGCGCTCGATTTAATCTAAACGGTAAACAAAAAAAGTTGTTTTGACCTTAACCCGTTCGGCAATTTCATTGGTCTAATGAAAGCTTCACGCCGCCAAAAAACTGAGCACGTCACAGAAAGTTTTTTTTTTTTTTTATAAAATCTGAAAGCGGGAAAAATCCATATATTAGCCGCGTCATTGTATAAGCCGCGAGGTTCAAAGCGTCGGAAAAAAGTTGCGGCTTATAGTCCGGAAATTACGGTAATCGATTTTATCACACTAAAATCACCTTAACATGAATAATGTTTATGTCGTGTGGCTGTACTTTTGAAACTGTGATTTTTAATGTTTATGGACAGCCCACATTCACTTCCATTGTAAGTTTTTAAATAAATGAGCTGAAATATTTGCTGCAATCAACATTATGCCACAAATGCTGTCCATTGAACTTCCAGAAACTTGTATTAAACCTGGAAAATACCTTTAACCCTCCAACCATAACTCTGCAGGAGACATATCAGAGGTGATTGTAGACAAGTATTCCTACATTTATCCTCCAAAGGAAGCTCATTATATAGCTGTTGAGCACCATCTCCTGTTCTGTGTCTAATCTGGGCCACTGCACCATCTCAAATTCCACCTTCTTCAGTGTATTTGCAGGCTCGCGACGAATGGTTGCTGGTTTCAGTTGTTTCCAGGGCTCTGAAATCAAAAGACATTAGGAGATAAATACTGTATAAGGAACCTGCTGCTCCATGTTTATGCTGCTGCCACATGCAGTAAACAAGCTGTACTTTTGAATTCACTCTTGAGATCGTCATTTAATACATGAATAAATTAAATCATTTTCATCCAAATAAATGTACATTTGGCAATGCATGGAATTACTCTTGGATTTTGCTGCAGAGGAAATGACAACACAGCTCTCTCTGTTTGACACAGTGTGGAAAGAGACAAACAGTGACCCACTTAAAGTACATTGAAAACCATGCATCACACATTTGCATACACGCACACAGCCACGTTTGTTCTTCAGTCATGGTAGTGACTTTCCATTGACTTGTATTGTTTTTATACTGAGCTAATGATATTTTCTATCCCCTTACCCTAAAGATAACACTCACAGAAATGTTGCTATTTTGACTTTAAATAAAACATTATTTATTATATATGTATCAAGGCTTTTTGCAAGTGGGGACCATTAGCTGGTGATGTAGGTGATTTTAGGTTTTACCATGTAGTCTTGTACATTTTGTGCAAAGCCTGATGATTCGTGTTATCCCGGCATGAATTTAATGTTACAAAGAGCATCTTATGCTGCTTCAATGGAAGAAAGAAAATCTGACCTTTTGTACAAAGTTAACATGGCTTAAATTTAATTTGTAACCTAGAAATAGTACAGAATCATAATTATTTTGTATGCATTTGACATCTTATATACAGTGTATATATATATATATATATATATATATATATATATATATATATATATATATATATATATATATAATTATTATAAATGTTTTTTTTTTTTTACACACACTACCGGTCAAAACTTTTGAAACACTTGACTGAAATGTATCTCATGATCTTAAAAATCTTTTGATCTGAAGGCGTATGCTTACATTTTTGAAATTAGTTTTGTATACAAAAATGTAATTGTGCCACCATATTAATTTATTTCATTATAAAACAAATATTTTATTAAAATAAAAATGTATGACTTGGACCAAATAATAAAGAAAAGCAGTCAATAAGTGCCCAACATCGATGGGAACTCCTTCAATGCTGTTTAAAATGCTTGTTTATTTCCAGGATTAAATCCGATTATGAATCCTAGATTTTCAATGTGGACTTTTGAATCCCACCATATATACCCAAGGACATTCGGCCAGATGTCCAAACCATCATGGATTTATTTTATTTGTGTGAGTGAGCAAGTGCATAGTAGTTCCAGGGACAGATGTGTGTGTGTTCACGAGTGTTACAGAAAGGTAGCATTTGTGACGGATATGTTTGGATGGTGTTCGGGTCAGGCCGTGACACAGAAGAGCTGACATCAGCATATTAGGATGCCTACTAATTCCAAAACGTTTGATCTTCTCCTCCAATCAGCTTGATTCAAGGACACACTCTTCTTCACTCACACACTATGTCCACACATATATATATATATATATATATATATATATATATATATACACACACTCACCTAAAGGATTATTAGGAACACCTGTTCAATTTCTCATTAATGCAATTATCTAATCAACCAATCACATGGCAGTTGCTTCAATGCATTTAGGGGTGTGGTCCTGGTCAAGACAATCTCCTGAACTCCAAACTGAATGTCAGAATGGGAAAGAAAGGTGATTTAAGCAATTTTGAGCGTGGCATGGTTGTTGGTGCCAGACGGGCCGGTCTGAGTATTTCACAATCTGCTCAGTTACTGGGATTTTCACGCACAACCATTTCTAGGGTTTACAAAGAATGGTGTGAAAAGGAAAAACATCCAGTATGCGGCAGTCCTGTGGGCGAAAATGCCTTGTTGATGCTAGAGGTCAGAGGAGAATGGGCCGACTGATTCAAGCTGATAGAAGAGCAACTTTGACTGAAATAACCACTTGTTACAACCGAGGTATGCAGCAAAGCATTTGTGAAGCCACAACACGCACAACCTTGAGGCGGATGGGCTACAACAGCAGAAGACCCCACCGGGTACCACTCATCTCCACTACAAATAGGAAAAAGAGGCTACAATTTGCAAGAGCTCACCAAAATTGGACAGCTGAAGACTGGAAAAATGTTGCCTGGTCTGATGAGTCTCGATTTCTGTTGAGACATTCAGATGGTAGAGTCAGAATTTGGCGTAAACAGAATGAGAACATGGATCCATCATGCCTTGGTACCACTGTGCAGGCTGGTGGTGGTAGTGTAATGGTGTGGGGGATGTTTTCTTGGCACACTTTAGGCCCCTTAGTGCCAATTGGGCATCGTTTAAATGCCACGGCCTACCTGAGCATTGTTTCTGACCATGTCCATCCCTTTATGGCCACCATGTACCCATCCTCTGATGGCTACTTCCAGCAGGATAATGCACCATGTCACAAAGCTCGAATCATTTCAAATTGGTTTCTTGAACATGACAATGAGTTCACTGTACTAAAATGGCCCCCACAGTCACCAGATCTCAACCCAATAGAGCATCTTTGGGATGTGGTGGAACGGAAGCTTCGTGCCCTGGATGTGCATCCCACAAATCTCCATCAACTGCAAGATGCTATCCTATCAATATGGGCCAACGTTTCTAAAGAATGCTTTCAGCACCTTGTTGAATCAATGCCACGTAGAATTAAGGCAGTTCTGAAGGCTGAAAGGGGTCAAACACAGTATTAGTATGGTGTTCCTAATAATCCTTTAGGTGAGTGTGTATATATATATATATATATATATATATATATATATATATATATAGTATATATAGTATATAGTTATATTGCTTATATACAACAGTTCAATGAACAAGTAAATTTAGAAATTAGGAAAAACTGAGTACGGTCATACCGTACATGTGCATGGACTACTTTATTACGTGGTGGATCAATATCTGCCATTGCTGGTTCAAACCTAAGGATGCATCCAAGCCTTTGTTAGTCATTTAAAAAGTTCGCTTCAGAAATAGTATCACGGATTGTGCTGTTTCTAACAAGTTATTGTATAAACAAGAATGGATGGATGGATGTGTGTGTATGTGTGTGTGTGTGTGTGTGAAAGAGAGAGAGAGCATGTGTGATCACCTGTTGCCACACTGTCAGATGCTGTCAGCTTTCTGAAGATCAGATTTCTCAGTGGAAAAATGGTGGTCCAAGCGGGGGTATTTCTCCCTATTTTGCAGGAGCCTTTTGCCACCACCTGCTGGCTAACATATGTAATGTCAAAAAAATACATGTAAAAAATAAAGACAAACCATAGCTCTTAACAGATCTGCGCTGCTCTTACACTTTAGTTTAGAATGGCATGAACACCAGCAGAGTTATACACACACAGTGAAGTGTCCGAGTGCTGATGGTGTCAGACCATCATTGCTCATGGACCGTCTCTCGTCCAATCAGATTGAGGTCCGGAACTAACTGTTATGTGTGTGTATATATATATATATATATATATATACTGTATATATTAGGACTGGGAAATGTAACACTATAATTTCTGCAATTTTTGTTTAGTGCATTAAAACTAGGTATGCACCGATCCGATACCTGGATTGGTATTGGCTCCGATACTGACATTTTTAAATGGATTGGTATCGGTCCGATGTGCCTGATCCAAATCCGATACTGTGTGTTAGTCATGTTCGTTACTGTCAAGCTCAAATAATGACATAAAAGAACCATTAAAACACAATTAAAGTAGTTTATATGACTCTTGCATTTTATTCAAAGCCACTTGAAGACGTTCAATAGCTCTGTGAATCTCAAAAGGCTGTGTTTATAAATATATATACAAGTAAATATATATAATGCACGCACAGCACCAGCGCATTATTGAATGGCGCTGCTCTGTTTACACACACACACTTGCGGCTATTTTTAGCCTTCACAGCGGTGCACATCATTTGAGCACTACTCACGAACAACATCTCAGATATAGATGCTCAATTGTTTGGTTCACTTATATGCATTTTTACCAGAATTAATTAAACTACTGTGAACTTGCCTACAAACAGACACATACAGGACTTCCTGGAGAGCTTAGAATACCTAAATAAAAGCATGTGGTTTTAAAAGTTAAAGGTGTCATGGAGGCAGAGATATGAACTCAGTTGCAGGGTTTATTGAACAGATGATTGAGACAGTGATGTAAACATTGTGAGTAAATCCAGTTGAGCACAGTGGCAAACAGCAGGTGAGTAATATCCAGACAGGGTATAGACACTATGAACAGACAACTCACAACAGTCTTATGATGCTTGCAGGTAATAATGAAGACACAGATATGGTTGACATAGTAGAAAGGTCTGGAATCTCAAAGATGTCATCAACGAGAACAGACAAAGAGTGTGTGTGAAAGTGGGGTATGTATATATATGCAGTCCTTGATTAGCCACTAATGATATGCAGGTGCGTGTAATCAGAACTCAGGGGAGAGTGAGTGCTGTGACTGCAGCTAGGAAGAAAGCGAGAGAGAGAGAGAGAGAGAGAGAGAGAGAGAGAGAGAGAGAGAGAGAGCGAGAGAGAGAGAGAGAGAGGTGGATCTGTGACAAAAGGTGCGCGATTGAGATCTATTACTATTATAATATATTACTATTATTAGCATTTGTTTACAAATTCTAATAATATTTAAGTTGAATGGGTTCCAAAAAATAAATGTGTGAATGAAAAGTGGACTGATGTCTTACATCTAAATTGAACAAAAAAAGAGATCTGAATCCTTTAAAGTCCAGATACAAGTTGAAAAACATAAAAAAAAAATAAATAAAAAAAATGTCTTCTTTTCTACTGATAATTTATGCTGGAATTACTGTTAATTTTGCTGCTACATTATCCAGTATACTAGTTAACAATAAAGTGTTTTTAATAAGCTATACATTTATATTGAAATAATTTGTAGTTAGAGGTTTGTGTTTCTTTACATATTAAAGAGTACTCCCAATTATTTCCACACAATAATGTAAAGATATTCTAAACTGATTATGCAAAAAAACAAAAAAACACTGGTATCGGATCGGTATCGGCCGATACTGAGATTTCTGATATTGGATCGGAAGAGAAAAAGTAGTATCGGTGCATCCCTAGTTAAAACAATTAACACAATTAATGTAATATAAATATTTTTGTTTTTATTTCCTGACACTTAGGAGACAGGTGTCCCGAGTCGTTCCTGTCAGGCAACTCAGCCTTACAGGCTCCGATTTGGGTGGGGCGGGGTTAGGGCAACTTCTAGGGCTTCACATTTGTACAATGGCCGAAACTTCGCTATGTTTTCCCCCACTTTCTTTGGCTAAAATTGGCATATATCGATTTTCAGGAGGTACACACGTGACACAACTGCACATCCTTGCACAGAAACTAATTGTTTGAAGCAGTGCACTCTTATTCATTCTAATAATAACAAGAGGGTATTTACTGTACGGAGGATGGAGACTTCACCCGCAAGTGGAGAACCAGGTGTGGCAGAGATACGGGCAAGATTCGCATCATCCAAAAACTCTCACTTACAGTCATCTGTAGCAGTTTTAAAAACGGAACCACTCGAGTGAGACCCGGTGTGTGCGTGAAAGAGACTGGACGTTCAGCAAGCTGCTGGCAGGTATACTTTAAGAGACTGAACAGCAGCAAATTAAACTTCAGTTTTATATCTTTATGAATATTGTTTAATAATGCATTGGTAATGTACACTTGCCAGTAAAGTTTATAATTAATTGAATCTGCCCATTTCATCCTGTTATTTAAAAAAGTCCACTGGAAAACACCAGAAGATTTTGCCCAAATTGTAATTGCAAAATTCCCTCTAATTTTATGGCATGTATGCATATACATGTATCAAAGTTTAAAACCTGTAAAAATGTGTGTAATTAACTTTATCTGCAAAAAAAATTTTTTTTTTTTAAATATACCTATTTAAATAATTAAAATAAATGATGACTAACCAATTTCTTGAAAGGTTTTTGAGACAAATTATAAAGTACATGTTTGTTGTAATGTTGCGATTAATCACAGAAAACTGCAATTAATACGTTTTAGTGATTCAAAGCCCTATTACAGGTTTACTTAGTATTTAAAGGAATAATGCACCAAAAATTTCTTATGGTTAAAACATTTAATAAAAAATGCAATATAGAGCACATATGATTTATGGTCCTTTTTGGAGTTTGACAGCCCTTGGATTTTTAAAAACGAACATTCTGCAAAGCATCTCCCTTTGTGTTACTTGGAAGATAGAAAAATCATTCAAGTTTAGAATGAAACGGGGGTGAGTAATTGATGAGCGAAATTTCATTTTGTGGGAGAACTATTCCTCTAAGACTTTTGGCTACCACAGAAAAATACTGCACATCAATATACTGGTACACTGTTCCCCACCAACCTGATAATGTGTAAGAAGACAAATCAATATTTGTCTCATCTACTCTGAATCCAGCAAATTGGCTTGTGTTTCATGTGCAAGTACTTTGATTACAGTTCTAATTAAAGTATGCTAATCAGTGTTCAGGGACACTGTGACCCAGCACGCGTGTAATTCTGTAACACACTTTTTACTGGACAGATATCTCTAGCAATTAAATCAACATCATCTCTGCTTTGTGTCACTGCATTCAGAAGAGCTATCAGGTTCATCTACAGAAGAAAAATAAATGCATACTGTTGGATAAGCTACTCAAAATTTAAAGATGTAAAATTTCAGTCAAGCAACACTTTTAAATAAATTGCTTCAAGAAAAAAATCTAATAAAGGGATAGTTCACTCAATAATGAAAATTCTATCATCATTTAGTCACCCTCATGTTGTTCCGAGCCTGTATGATTTTCCTTCTTCCGTGGAATAAAATAGATGTTATGTAGATTACCAGCATCAGTCACCATTCACTTTCATTGCTTTTATTTTTCCTGGATGTTGAAAGTGAATGGTCACTGAGGTTAACATTCTGCCTTATATCAAAGTATGTTGTAGTGACAAACAGAAGGATTTAACCAAATATTTCTTTCTAAAAATGTTTTAAAATGCCACACAAGGATGCCTGTGCAGGGACTCAAATAAATTGATTTATATACATGAAATGTCTAAACGAACCAATTCACTATATTGACAGAAACAGACGTTGGCAAAAAAAAGTGACAGCACTGTAACAGCCAACTGAAAGACATGGAAGATTGGTGATGCTGTCTCGCTTTTGTTATGTCTGAATTACACCAAGATTACAAAGAGATAGAGAGAGAGAGAAAGAGCGCAAGATATACATAGAGGCGAGAAAGTGGGAGGGAGGCAGGAAGTTCTATTGTGTTTGCTTTAACAAGACAAGTGAAGAAAAAAATTCAAACGAATGGAAGGGTGAATGAAATGGTCAAAAACATGCCAACCCACTATCAGTTCCTTAGTTTGGCAGTGCGTTTACAATGCTTGCATTTGTGTGACTCGTTCTGTACAATCAAAATGTGAATTGACAAAAGCTATTTAAGTCGTTTCATCTACTCCGTCATGTTTTCTTTTCCAAAAGCAGATGACAGTCAATCAATTGTGAAACACTAGACAAAGTGATGCTTTATGTTGTTACGTGACCCCCTAGGATATCGCTCATTCTTTGTTTTGTTATTCTGTCGTTTATCATTCTTCTCAGCATGAGTGAGTGTTTAGTTCATTTGAAGTTTTTCGGTCCTTTCATCCTGCATTTAGTGCAGATAACTCACATTTTCATGTAATCATAATCTACTAAAGAGAATGGAAGGAATAAGCTTTCTAATTCTCTCTCTCTCTCTCTTTCTGTGAGTAATAAGTGTTTCATGAGATTCACTCACGCCTTTAACACCTTCCAATCTGTTAATCTGTCCAATCTGTCATAGGAAGTGACAAAACCTTTGTGTTTGGATCATGGCACTGAAATGTTCAAATCATGTGCTGTTAAAGGGCATGTGCCCACGCCTCAAACATGCACAACCCCCAGAAACACTCATTATTTGTCTGAAATCGGGAGTTGGTCTTGTATAAACTTGGCTTGATGATAAACTTTGGTAAATTTGACTTTAAAGAGCCCATATTATACTAATTTACAGGTTCCTAATTTTATTTTGGGGATCTACTAGATTAGGTTTACATGCTTTAATGTTCAAAAAATACATTATACTGTACATATAATTTCTCATACCATACATTTACTTTCCCTGCTCTTCATACTCTGGCAGAAATGCTTTGAATTATTTCCTGTCCCTTTAAAAGCCCCCCTTTCCAGAAAGCCCAGTCTGCTCTGATTGGTCAGCTGGTTTAGTCTGTTGTGATTTGTCAACTGCGTAGAGCAGGTGTTGAAAATGTAATGCTCATTAACATAACAGAGTTTCAGAGACTTCGTGAGCAGCTCTGTAAACACTATTTTAACTATGGTAACAGTGCCGTCAGTTTTTGCCACACCAGCTCTAATAAATGAAATAATGAACGTTTGGAAGAACAAGCTGATCGACCCGAACCACCTTCGCAAGCATGACTTGAGCAGGACGTTTCACATTGGTAAGTTTGAAATTTGTAGCTTTCTTACAAGTACACTGTTGATTATTGTGCACCTAACAAAGCTTCAAGGAAAGACACGTAGTGCATCTAAGTCATCTTTTGCTGGAATGGGTGCAGCCGAACTTTTTTCACCCACTACGAACGGAGAACTGAGGCTTCTCCGGTTGGACATTACTGGGTGTATTAGATCATTTGTTAGCCGTGGACTACCGATAGCGGCCGTAATATTACAGCTTGTAATTATATAAGACTCTTGAGATTGACCATTTGGTTACATGAATTTAGGTAAAAGCCAGTCCACAGTTAAGTAAACCATTACCAAAACAATAACATACATAACAAGTTAGCCGAGCACTACCATGGATTGCAGATGTAAAATAAATCCATCTCCACACTATTCATGATAGTAAGAATGACAAACAATCTGCACATATACACTCACCTAAAGGATTATTAGGAACACCTGTTCAATTTCTCATTAATGCAATTATCTAATCAACCAATCACATGGCAGTTGCTTCAATGAATTTAGGGGTGTGGTCCAATCTCCTGAACTCCAAACTGAATGTCAGAATGGGAAAGAAAGGTGATTTAAGCAATTTTGAGCGTGGCATGGTTGTTGGTGCCAGACGGGCCGGTCTGAGTATTTCACAATCTGCTCAGTTACTGGGATTTTCACGCACAACCATTTCTAGGGTTTACAAAGAATGGTGTGAAAAGGGAAAAACATCCAGTATGCGGCAGTCCTGTGGGCGAAAATGCCTTGTTGATGCTAGAGGTCAGAGGAGAATGGGCCGACTGATTCAAGCTGATAGAAGAGCAACTTTGCCTGAAATAACCACTTGTTACAACCGAGGTATGCAGCAAAGCATTTGTGAAGCCACAACATGCACAACCTTGAGGCGGATGGGCTACAACAGCAGAAGACCCCACCGGGTACCACTCATCTCCACTACAAATAGGAAAAAGAGGCTACAATTTGCAAGAGCTCACCAAAATTGGACAGTTGAAGACTGGAAAAATGTTGCCTGGTCTGATGAGTCTTGATTTCTGTTGAGACATTCAGATGGTAGAGTCAGAATTTGGCGTAAACAGAATGAGAACATGGATCCATCATGCCTTGGTACCACTGTGCAGGCTGGTGGTGTAATGGTGTGGGGGATGTTTTCTTGGCACACTTTAGGCCCCTTAGTGCCAATTGGGCATCGTTTAAATGCCACGGCCTCCCTGAGCATTGTTTCTGACCATGTCCATCCCTTTATGGCCACCATGTACCCATCCTCTGATGGCTACTTCCAGCAGGATAATGCACCATGTCACAAAGCTTGAATCATTTCAAATTGGTTTCTTGAACATGACAATGAGTTCACTGTACTAAAATGGCCCCCACAGTCACCAGATCTCAACCCAATAGAGCATCTTTGGGATGTGGTGGAACGGGAGCTTCGTGCCCTGGATGTGCATCCCACAAATCTCCATCAACTGCAAGATGCTATCCTATCAATATGGGCCAACATTTCTAAAGAATGCTTTCAGCACCTTGTTGAATCAATGCCACGTAGAATTAAGGCAGTTCTGAAGGCGAAAGGGGTCTAACACAGTATTAGTATGGTGTTCCTAATAATCCTTTAGGTGAGTGTGTGTATATATATATATATATATATATATATATATATATATATAGCTCTGTGATGAATGCTAGGAATTACATGCTAATGGGAAGTCCGTTGTCCCACATGGTGGTTCCCCAAGCAGCGGCCCTTCCAGTGAGGAGCGTGATGACTAATGCAACCTTCATTGACTCTGGTAAAACAGAGGGCTGCAATGAGAAGTACATGGAGTATTGTTTAAGGAATGTGCAACAAGAGTCCAAATCACCTGAGAACAGGGCTGGAGGATAAGGGCATGTCTCGAAGCATCCAGAAACGTGGGAAATCGCGGGAGCCGGTGAGGGCACTTTCTAGGTGAGGCCGGTATCGGGAGACTGGCGGAGTTGTTGGAATGCTGAGGTGAGCACAGCGAGCTGCGATACCATCATCTCCAGAGCCTGGTTATTAGTGGATATTTGATCCTGCTGACATCTCAGTAAAGATCTCTGCTGAGACAGGGCGGAGCAAAGAGTAGATTCCTCCACTGGGTCCATCATGGCTGGATTGTTCTGTCACAGAGCAAGACAAAGATATCCAAGAGTAGAGGAACAGTTCAAAGGATTTATTCACAATAAATATCATCTTCAACTATGCTGGCGAAGTATGAAGATCCCATCACCAGCTGCAGTAGCAAGGGGAGAAGTCATGGCCACACAGGTAAGCTGACATGCAGCAAACTGGAATGAAACCACACTCCTGACATGCGGGCAGAGATGAGCAACCAAATAGAACCACTAGAGACAGGACCAACTAGGCAGAGAGAGTGAGGTAAGTACTTCACATCAAACAGCTTTCAATAATGATAACACACAACATACTACAGACTACATACAACTACATTCAACAATCCAACAATATAAATGAGGAGATTAAAATAAGCAGAAACAAACAAGGAACAGGTGCCGCTCGCCAGCTGAAAGTTGGCATGATCAGTGTTCCCATGGAAAAAATCAGGGTTTCCATGGAAACGCATGCCAGCGGCACCTGAAACCCATGAGGCAGAAACATCAACACAACTAGATCAAAACAAACAGAACATGGAGCATGAGTGTCTGGATTCCAACACAGACCGAAACTTAACCATACAGGAAGTCACTATCCAGACACCATGCTCCAGACAGGAAACAAGACCGACCGAAGAGCACACAGTGGTAACTCACAATCGGTTTTCTTAATATCTTTTTTAGTTTTCAGTTGCATTACGCTTACATGTTGTCAAATGTCTGGCGAGTTAGTAAAAACTAAAATGTACTTGCTAATGACGATTCTTTATCCAACATGTCCATTAAGGGTTGTAGTTGCAACACTAACAAAAAAAGTACCAAAATGTCCCAACATGTTTTGGACGTGGTGCCATGCTAATGTCATGTTTGTTTGTTTGTTTGTTTGCAATTTAATGCAATAGTATTCTTTGAAGTACCATGAAGGACTATGTAGAAACCATGGTATTTATCAAAGCTACTTTGGTATGACAATCATTGTACCATTATGTTACCACCTACGATTTTGTAAAGGAAGGGTACCAGCAAGATTAAAAGTACTCCTCTGGGTACCAAATAGCCTTCAACAGTGATGCGCAGTTGCTACAAACTTAACCCTAAACCTGACCCTAGCTTATAGTGCAACCAGCTACTTTCTCTATAAAGTGTAGCTATCAAGTCTCTGGTAGCTTAGCTAGCTACATTTTTTCAGTATCTTACCCAATACTGGCCTTCAAAGAATACATTATGAAAATTTACTAAATTATCAAATAAAGATAACTCATAAATACAGTAAAATTGTTTTTGTCTACATACACACAAAAACACACAATCATGGTCTTGGTGTGGCTCAAACATCAAATTAAAGTCAACATGAGATCAAAATTGACCCTATACATACAAAATTAATACTCTTTGTAATCTTTCATAAAAATTAAAAAAGCTCCACCTCTGCAATGACTGTCCTTTTGACCATTTTTCACAACCCAATCAATTTCCGATTAACAAAATTATGTCCTGCCCTCCATGTTTTTCCTCATTGAAGGTAGAGTAGAATAGAACAAATTAGAATAATAATTTCTATGCCCCTTGTTGCTGGCCCTGATATGATATGCATGAATTAAAGTTAGTATTTTTAGTAAGCAGGCTGTGTAGTGAAGAGAAGCCAACTGTAAACTATCAATTTTGAATACGGCTCTTTACACAAACAGACAGCTGTCTAATCTTTTGCTCACATTCTTTTGCTTCTTTCTTCCATTCGCACTTTGCCTTACACAAAACATACTCAAAAAGCAACTTGGCAATGTCGTCCTACAAATTACACCACAGTTCTCAACCAGATAAACGATGCCAAGACAAGAAAGAGAAGAAAGCGATCGGAAGAATTGCACAAACATTTTCATGCTCAATGCATTCAGCAGCTAGCTTGATTTAACCAAATTATCCAAATGTGCTCAGCCAAAATCCAATCTCTCTATCCTCACATTCTCCTGCAGTCCATTATGCACCTTTCCAACCTGCCCAAATCACTTAGAGTTAATTTATTGTTAGGAATCTTCCAAATGGCTTTTTCAAAATCAATTATTCATTTACCCTGCACTCTTATTGGAATTAAGCCTTGTTAGATGCTGCTCCTTTCACTGCTGTCGGTGTTGGAAATGGAGTTAATGATTGCTAATGCATGCTAATAAATGCTAAATGGGCTGATCTATTAGGTATCGGGCGGCGCTGGCTAGTGACACCACCCTTGCATGAACTAACACGCACACATGCACACACATTAGTTTGTGCTATGCAATTATTTTTACCATAATGACTGAAATTGCTGGGTGATCACAGTAATGGATGGTGTGGTGAAGTGTTCTGGGCTGCTTACTGAAAGGGTTTAATATTGCCACCTTCAAGTCATGTCAGAATTAACATAGTTATGTACAAGATGGGCACACATGAATGCCACCGTAATGTTGTAATTACCAGTAGGAAACTCAGGATTTTCTTAGAGCCCCGAATTTGAGCCCCATGTCAATAAGAGAATCTGGCTAATTGGTATTGATTTAGTTGGTTGATGAGGTGACACGCTTGTTTGACCAAACAACATTCTCCATCTTTTTCTGTCAGCATGAGAATAATAAATTACAGCATCAATTGCACACCTAAAGTGTGTCCTTTGCTCTTCATTTTGTTGCATTTGAACTAAAACACATCCAGCATTGGAGGGAAAATGAATATGAATTGCGCAATTAAATTAGAAATATGAAATTGTCTAATACGTACATTTTATTCCAACAAAAATCACTTATCCTAATTATACATACTTTTGGACCTCATAAATAGTTAGGTACTTCCCAGGAGGTATTTAAAGCAGCATAAGTGTACTGTGAGTTGCTCTGGGTAAAAGTGTCTTCTAAGTGATAAATTAGCAATTTTTAATTAAAATGGTGTTAAGTCACGTCTAGGGAAAGAGTGCGATATTAATGGGATGCTGCAGACAGAAATCCTTTTTGTCTTTACTATATTTAATATTTTTTCCGCCTCCCACACTGGTTTGAATCTTGCTCGGAGCGGATCGAGCAGGACCGGTTACACTCACTAAGCACAAACCAAAAACACACAAGTTATCCACAGAAAACAAAACAGCCCTCACCTCCTACAGCTTCCTTACATAGTATTATTAACTATTTACAGTATACAGAATGGTTTTGTCAAAGATCTAAGGCTTGCCATCAATGCCACACTGCTTAACTCCACCGATTAACATCAAGTGAATACATTCAGTCGATTTAAAAAGCAGAAATGTGTGCTCGAGCACACACACAAAACAAACAAGTACGATTGTTTGCTAACTGTTATGTCAATGGGGGCAGAGGATCTGTTGTTTTAGAGTAAACCCAGTGCGCTCTTAGAGCATAGGTCACATGGATCAGGCTTGTGTGGTGTCTTAAAAAGCTTTAGTGAAATATGAGGGAGTCTTCTCCCTGAGCTGATGAATGAGCTAGCTGCTATTATTGAGGTCCTGCTCTTCTGTTCCCCTCCGTAGAACGCAGGATTGTGTACCCAGCACAGCGGATCATTGGCAAATTTAATTACCTTTCTGAGAGCTCTTCAATCACAAGGATTATTGTGTGTATGTGTGTGATTGTGTGAGGAGGGAAGAGAATAACAGAAAGTGAACTTACAAGTGTATATATTTTTTAAAAGGTGTGTGTGCTTTTGTGTGTGTGTGTGTGTGTCAACTATTCTGTTGAGGCAATAGAAAAAAATCCTCATAGCTCTAATAAAATCTGCCTGTTTTTTAAGCAGAATTCCCTGAGGCTCTCTGACTAACAAACAGTCCTTGTGATTGTGAGTGTGAGGACATTTTTAACCACTGTTTTAAATCAGAATTAAACTATGCCTGTTGAAATGTCCAGCTTTTACCAGCATGAAAGCTGGTTTTCAGCCGGTCTAGCTGGTCGTCCAGCCTGGCAAAGCTTGTTTTCAACAGGTCTAGCTGGTCTCCTAGCATGGCCAAGCAGGTTTTTAGCAGGTCTAGCTGGTCTCTAAGCCTGGCTAAGCTGAATTTCAGCAGGTCTAGCTTGTCTCCCAGCCTGGCCAACTGGATTTCAGTTGGTCCAGCTGGTTTCTCAGCCGGGCTAAGCTGGTTTTCAGTAGGTCTAGCTGGTCTCTCAGCCTGGCAAACTGGATTTCAGTAGGTCTAGCTGGTCTCTCAGCCTGGCCAAGCTGGTTGCCAGTAGGTCTAGCTAGTCTCTCAGCCTGGCTAAGCTGAATTTCAGCAGGTCTAGCTTGTCTCCCAGCCTGGCCAACTGGATTTCAGTTGGTCTAGCTGGTTTCTCAGCAGGGCTAAGCTGGTTTTCAGTAGGTCTAGCTGGTCTCTCAGCCTGGCTAAGCTAGATTTCAGCAGGTCTAGCTGGTCTCCCAGCCTGGCCAACTGGATTTTAGTAGGACTAGCTGGTCTCTCAGCCTGGCAAAGTGGGTTTTCAACAGGTCTAGTTAGTCACCCAGTCTAGTAAAGCTGGTTTTCAGTAGGTCTAGCTAGTCTCCAAGCCTGGCCTTGCTAATTTTTTTTTTATGTCAGTCTAGCTGGTCTCCCAGCCTGGCAAAGCTGGTTTTCAGTAGGTCTAGCTGGTCTCTCAGCCTGGCCAAGCTGGTTTTTAGTAGGTCTAGCTGGTCTCTCAGCCTGGCTAAGCTAGATTTCAGCAGATCTAGCTGGTCTCCCAGCCTGGCCAACTGGATTTTAGTAGGACTAGCTGGTCTCTCAGCCTGGCAAAGCAGGTTTTCAACAGGTCTAGTTAGTCACCCAGTCTAGCAAAGCTGGTTTTCAGTAGGCCTAGGTAGTCTGCGAGCCTAGCCTAGCTGTTTTAAGTTAGTCTAGCTGGTATCCCAGTCTGGCCAAGGAGGTTTTCAGCAGGACTTGCTGGTCTCCCAGCCTAGCCAAGAAGGTTTTCAGTAGGTCTAGTTAGCCACCCAGCCTAGCCAAGCTTGTTTTCAATTTGTCTAGCTAGCCTCCAAGCCTGTGTGACGATGGCCTAGTATTTCTTATATCATTTAAGTCCAATAGCACTGATTACGCCACATTGGGAATTACACCCAAGGAAATATTAAAGGAACACAGGTTCGGTGGTGCAGTGAAAAGACAGAGTCGCTTCATATGATAAACAAATGAATAGTTTTATTTATATAGAGAACATGGCTCTGACATTAATTAATCATAGTATAAATCACGTTTATTATAACAATAAGAAGATCACAATATAAAAAGAACATTCCTCCAGACACACCTGAAAGCCAACACGGAATCACATCAAACAGAATATCACAAAAAGAAACTACTATACCGTCCCCACCAAACGAAATAACAAAAAGAATAAAACTACAAGATTAAGCTTACCTTAGGGGCGGCAAACTAGCTGTAACAAATTGTGCTCTCAACCAATTGTGTACCCGGCAAACAAAATAGGGAGAGGTGCTCCAACCCTGGTGTTCCACACTCACAGCAAATGTGTTTCACCCAAGTGACTAGCCTCCCCTTCGGCGCACGCAGCCTTGACTTGAACAAAAAGAAAAGAGAAATTAGTGGGTACAGGACAAATACAAAATAAATCACAACAATCACAGCAGACACACATATGATGATTGGCCCAAATCAGTTGGTGCACGGATAACCCGTCCTACCTCGTCGGCATTGAGGACCCAAACACACTGGTCAAACCAACTCAAACTAAGAATACCAAAATAACCCAAACCATCAAATAAAAACAGACAACAACACAAACTAATATATATATTAGTTTTTCATAACTTTATATATATATATATATATATATATATATATATATACACACACACACATATTCACGAAAGACAAAGTAACCTAATCACGAAAAACAGCAGCACGACCTGAATTAACCATCACGTGGTACGTGAGAGGCTGCAAAACAAAAACATAACAATCAGCCAAGGATTTACTCCAGTCGAGAGATATAAAACCTTCACTAAATCATACATACCACACAAGAATCACATGTCGCGATGTCAGGATGCACTCGCGAATGTTCTGCTAAAACACACAATAACCCCCATTAAACTCGACTTATGCCATAGAAACCACACCACAACACATTACGATAGCCGACATACCTTAAAGCTTTCAATGAGCGCGAGCGTTTAACGCAACTCCCAGGGCACGCCGCTACGATGGCTACAGCAATCACTTCAAAGATAAAAACAGATACTCTAAACACTTTAAAACCACACAAAGCCATGCATAACCTCAGTCACTTACCTCGACTATAGTGACACCGGTAACCGGAAGAGGGGCAGGTATGACAAAGCCTACATGCTAGGGCTTCCTGACTACACACTTAAATACACCGGCCCTAATTACCTCATCCACCCCTTCCCATATAAGGGTAACGAACGCAAAAAAAAAGAAAAAGCAAATCCCCTACTACTACACCTGGCCTAGCTCTTTTTTAGTTAGTCTAACAGATTTCTCAGCCTAGCCAAGCAGGTTTTCAGTAGGTCTAGCAGGTCTCCCATCCTGATTTAGCTGTTTTTCAGTTGGTCTAGTTGATCTCCCAGCCTTGCCAAGCTGGTTTGGCGAAGCTGGTTTTCAACAGGCCTAGCTGGTCAATCAGTGATTCTTCCAGCAGGATCCCTCTAAAACCCTCTAAAACCATCAAACTAGTTCAGTCTGACCAATGGAAACCAGTCTGATGGCCAGTTAAAACCAGCATGAAACCTTAGACTGATTAAATCTGTTTTATCAGAAGAATGGTGTTGAATAAGCACCTGGCTATTTTGGTGCCTAGAAAGAAAAGGTCTCTCAGCTGAGATGCTCTCTTTGTGAGATTTTGGAACAAGTTGTTGAAGGCAGCAGATTTTGCAAGTACAAATTCAGAAGCGTATTTACTCTGACCCTGTACTCTGTTTTCTCATAGATATGGTGGTTTCGCCTTCAGTTTACCTGATATTTTATTTATTTTGTGTTTGTGCAGGTAGTCAGAAGTCTGTGTGTGGGATTAAATGTGTGTGTGTGTGTGTGTGTGTGTGTGTGTGTGTGTGTGTTTGTGGTTAATACATTCTAGGACTCTGAAGGGCATCTTACTCTTTAAGTGTGAAAGTGAAAAGTGTTTCTCCTTGATGTGCGTCCTTGTTTTCATGAGACGTGGTTCTCTGTCTGAAGACCTTTACAAACAGCTTACTAGCATATTTTTCATGTCTCTCAAATATCCCCTTCAGTATGTGTGAAAACACACACACACACACACACACACACACACACACACACACACACACACACACACACTACTTTCTTCAATTGTACTTTGACCCTTTTCTCTTTAAACCTTCACACTGTTCTGTGTCATATTCTTTTTTGTTTGATGTTTTTTTTCTTTCTCTGAATGTCCTCTGATCTTTGGTTCAGAGTGCTGGACACACCAGCTTTTCTAATTACAGCTCTGAGAGAGAAAGAGAAGCCACTGGGTTTTGTCATCCAAAAACAAGGTCATGTCAGTTTAAGGTGGTTAGGCTGGTCTGTTGCTGATCCAAGGTTTTCTACCCAGTCTAATGAGCATGACCAAGATGGTCTATCAGGTCAGTACCAGATCCACCAGCTGGTAGAGAAATAACCATCAAGACCAGCTTGGACCAGCTAATAACCATAAATGATCAGCTTGGACCATCTAAGAAAAATATACTACATGTGAGTGTGCTTGCCTGTGCAAAAGTCTCTGACATAATGCCAGAGTGTTACTATGTGGTTACTAGGGTGTTCTGGGTGGTTGTTAGGGCATTGCTAAGACATTACTAACTGGGGTGTTCTAATTCCATTTGGGTCTGTAGACAACAGAATTTAATATACTGTATAGAACATCTAATGATTCACTAGGGTTGTTAATGAGTAAAGCTTGTTTTGAACAATGTAGCAGGTGGGATGGAGCTTTTCATGTACTAACATTAATTGCCTCAAAATGCACAGTAACATTTGGTCGAGCGGTAAATTATTGACTTGACAATTTTGCCAGCAATAAACTGAGATGGTGAATTTGTGGATCATTATACCTCTAGCATGACAACACAAAAACAATTTGTACTTGTTTTTGCATACTGCTTTAAGTTTCCTGCTTGTACTCGTAACTCTGTGTCTCAGCTCTGCTTTTTTCCCATGTCTCTGAGATTTGCAGTGAAACATTCTGGTGTGAAATGACCAACAGGAGAGAGATTAATCCAGCATCTCCCTTCTGTCCCTGTGCTCAGGTTATACTAAGGGACTGGTGACTTTGTGCTTTACTACTCTGAGCCAGGGGTGAAAATTTCATCAAAATATAGGGGGGGGGACAATAAACATAACAATTCTCAAGAGCAATTTTTGAAGGGGACACCAAGGGGTTTTTTGTTGTTGTCCCGTTTGCATTTGTATTATTTTATTTCTTAAACAATTATTTTAAGAATATATCATTATATTATTTACAATACACATATTATAATGATATTTTAGGGGGGGTCCTGATCCCCGACCCCTCTGCAATTTCCACCTATTTTCTGAGCTAATATATATATATATATATATATATATATATATATATATATATATATATATATATATATATATATATATATATTAGGTCTGTCAATCGATTAACATTTTTTATCAAAATGAATTACATGTTGTCCCGATTAATTAGTCGCGATTAATCGCTTATACAAATATTTGCTGAGAAAGCCCCTCATATAACAATAACTCAATATATAATGATTATACATATTTATATCAATATATAATTATACATGGTTATCTTTAAATATTTGGCATACAGTTCACAGCAATCCATTTCAAAGGGAATTTGTCAAATTTATTATGAGGGCTTGTTTAATGGCCCGTTAATTTACACCTACGACAGACGTCTCGGGTGTGTTGCGTCATAAACATGAAATGTTTAGGTCACTGTGTCAAGGTAAATATAGTTTAATACTCAATCTTTAAACACATCTTGAGATCCCTTAGATCGCATTTGCACTCCTTCGGGTGTTTTGATCACAAGAACGTAACGCATGTTTGTGTTGTTCTGCATACTGAAGTGTTTTCTTCACTCTATAAACTGCGCGTTGCTCATACAGCTGAAATTTCACTTACTGCCCTCTGGAGTAAACAGGTAGTACTGCAAGCTTGCTTTTCTCAGGAATCTTCCTTATTATGGTCCGTGGGTATGCAATTAATTGCTCGGCTCAGCGACGTGGCCAGGAGGACACAATGTCTCGTTCCATCCATCAGGGAATGGAGGTTACATCCGTAACATAGACGTTCCCCTTCTGTCGCTCACGAAGCGACACTAGGGGTCCAATTTAAATCACGCCATGCGCTGAGCCGTGTACGGGTGCTGCTGACACAGGAGCCGGCAGGTACTTGACGTGCCAAAACGACCAGCTGTACCAGACTGCACATAACCTTTCCCAATGCCCCATAGAGTCATCGGAAACCCTTATAGTTACCCTAGACAGGGGAACAAGGCAACGCTTGCCAACATGAGAACGGGCCGAGCCTAGCCGGGCCTCTATTCTCTCCATGTTTCTCGACTGAGCAAAACGACTGGGGCCCTTACACGCATCGTGGGAAGGGGTTCTTACCCAGTTTCCTATTCTTTCATGGGGGAAAGACCCTGCGGAGACCACACCACGGAGAGGTAAAAGTGACGAAATACACCACATGGGCTTTTAGGTCACATGTGGGAAGTGGCGTGGTGGTAGATCCCGCCTCTTCCGAGGGAGGCGTTGCTATAGACACGGCGAACGGGGGGCAGCTGGAACTGCCCAAGGGAGACGCGGGTCCACTCATAAGGAGACCGCACTGCGGAACATACACATTGGTGGAATGTCCATGTAGGAGCCCTAACCTGCAGAGCACCTATTCCAGTACAGGGTAGATTTGAGTACCCGCAGTGGATTGGGTCGGCGAATTCCACCGCCGAATTATGGACACACAGGGCTAGGGAAGAGTCATCCAGGGAGCCCAGTGAGTGGGCTCTCTTGGGAGAAAAAGCGCACGGTATTACCTCAGTGGCATTTGCAGGTTCACTACCTGGTCTCTGAAGGGCATGGTAGGAACCTTGGGCATGTAGCCCGGCCGCGGTCTTAGGATCACATGTGTGTCTGCCGGACCGAACTCCAGGAAAGTGTCGCTGGCAGAGAACGCTTGCAGGTCCCCGACCCTCTTGATGGAGGCGAGTGCGATCAGCAGGGCCGTTTTTAAGGAGAGGGACCTGATTCCAACTGATTCTAGCGGCTCGAAGTGGGGTCTCTGAATGCCCGAGAGGACCACTGAGAGATCCCAGGATGGAACAGGCTTGGCCGGGAGGGATTTAACCTCCGGGCGCCTCTTAGGAACCTGATAATCAAGTCGTGCTTACCCAAAGACTTGCCGTCTACAGCGTCGTGGTGGGCTGCGATAGCAGCTACATACACCTTCAAGGTGGACGGGCACA
Organism: Xyrauchen texanus; assembly: GCF_025860055.1. Lineage (NCBI taxonomy): Eukaryota > Metazoa > Chordata > Actinopteri > Cypriniformes > Catostomidae > Xyrauchen > Xyrauchen texanus. The sequence continues at coordinate 24,828,149 of NC_068318.1, forward strand.
ATCTCCCCTCCAACCTCTCCTGCAGAAATGAGAGCACTGACCTGACTGCGCACCTTTGTGGGTCTTCAAGAAGGTCTTTCCTTAGGGGAATTCGCCAGGGAGGGGCTGTCGCGTGGAGTATGAGGTCGGAGAACCAATAGTGAGCCACTAGAGTGACATGTTCCTCGTCCTCCCTGACCTTGCATAGCACCTGTGTGCCAGTGCGTCTGCCCCGAGGGGAGCCTCAGTTCGGGCATACCAGAGTGGGCAGTGGGAAGTCTCTCTGGAGGCGAACAAGTCTACCTGAGCCTTGCCGAACCATTCCCAAATCAACTGGACCGACTGGGGGTGAAGCCTCCACTCTCCACTGGGCAAGCGTTGTCGTGACAGCGCGCCCACTACCACATTGAGGTTACCAGGGATGTGAGTGGCACGCAGCGACTTGAGTCCAAAGGAGGAGATGATGGACGATTTGTGTACGCTTCCGCGGTGGTGCTGTCTGATTTGATCGACGTGTTTGCGCTGAACTAGCGGGAGAAACTTCCGAGGGTCAAAGAAAACAATCATCAACTCCAGGCAGTTGATATGCCAGCGCAGCGGGGGCCCCTTTCCAATGGCCCGCAGCTGCGTGCTAGTTGCACACGGCGCCCCAACCCAATCTGGAGGCGTCGGTCATGACCAGGATGTGTCGGGACACCTGCTGCAATGGGACTCTGACCGCAGAAAGCAGAGGTCTGTCCAGGGTTTCAATGTTTGGCAGCAGTCGGGGGGTGACCCTCACACGGTGCATGCCGCGGCGCCATGCTCGTCTCAGGACTCAAGTCTGTAGCCAGTGCTAAAGCGGTCTCATATGCACGACCATCGGCTCCGAAGAAAATTTCTGAATGAAACAGACGCATTTCTCCGCCTTTATACCCGTATGTCTGGGGGCGGGACATGCAAATTCTGTTTGCCAACTTCTCATTGGCCTTTTTTCATAGTTCAGAGGTGTATTCGGCACTCAAGAGAGACCCCTAGTGTCGCTTCTTCGACACAACGTCGAAGTGAGCGACAGACGGGGAACCAACAATTGGCAAACTTTGTTATCTATGCATATTAGGTTAGGATAGGAAAAAGTATTTCAACATCAGAAAAATTAAACACGTCACATTTAAGTTGTTTTTATTTGTATTTATGTTATGTTATGATGTGTATGTTTTGCTGTGATCTTACAATGAGACTGTATGTAAAATGTATTTACACATTTATTCAAGTGACAAGAATCCTTTTACCTTGTGTGGTACACCCCCCCCCCTCAGAAATTCATATCCATTTTCATACAGTTAGTCACTTTAAAACTAAAAGCAGTTCATTATTTGGAGGAATATTCATGCAAAATATCAATATTTATAGTGTCCTAACTAGAGGAGTTAGCAGCAGCAGAAGAATATTCATGTAATGCCACGCAACATTTTAAACACGTGTCAATGGGCGCAAGTTGTTACAGTTTTCATAGTGCTTGCTAGAACATAATATACACTTTTAACCAAATCGCTCTCTTGTTCTCTCTGTGTTTCACACAGACACGCATTGATAACCCATAACCGATGTCAAGCTTCATTAGGAAGCTATTTGTATGCCCTCGGGAATGACTCCCCATCTCACATGGCATTCGTCTTGACAGCCATTAATTCTGACCTCTGCTGTCTCTCATAAAAACATTATTTTCTGGCGTTAGCCCCCTGTTCTCATTACAGCCGGACTGACCAATAGGTGACGAGAAGTAGGTAGAATGTGTTAGGAGAGATTACGGTAATCTACTGTGTAGGGCAGACCAAGGATAAATTAGTGGAGTGTAATAATATATAATTCACAGAATCATTGCCTTGGGAAAAAAGTATAATATCTCTTTATTTTGGCTGACCTGCTGTTCATGTAATTTATCTAATAGTAGTACAAAGTACACTGTAACACATTGCCTCAATTACCTTATTGCTTTTATGAAACGGCAGCAACAGCAATATTATAAAAACACCAATGCTCAATAAATAGGTAAATCTATTATTATTAATAATAATAATAATAATTATAAATATAATCATCATAATCAAAGAATATTTTTTTCGGTAAACGGGAAAAGGTGAAAATGTGCAGATTTTATCTTAAAAAGTTATTTTAATACTCTTTTTTTTATGAAAAATTTTTACTTTGTTGGTTTAACCTAATGTGGTCGGGTTGAATCAGTCCTAGTAAAGTATATTTCCAACTTCAAAATAACCGATGTTACAACATTGTTGGTTACCTGAGAAATATGTTTACATATATGTTTACATATTTTAAGATATGTCCCTAAAACATATCTATTTGGTAACATTTCACAATAAGGATCTATTAGGTATCATGAACTAGCAATAATATTTTTAATAGCATTTTAAAATCTTGGTTAATGTCAATTTATCAATAAAGTTTAATTTATTGTTCAAGTTAGATTCAATTGTTATAATAATGCATTATATTATTGTTAATATATTTACATTTTATTATAAAAAAAAATGTTGTAGTGTCTTTAGAAGTCCTCCAACTTCCATTCAAACATTTTGTCCTGCCTGAACTGTTTTAACAGAGAAACCGTCATGGTTACTGTTGTAACCTCCGTTCCCCGAGGGAAGGAATGAGACGTTGTGTCGAATGAAGTGACACAGGGGGTCTTCCTGTAATGCCAAACATACCTCTGAACCTGAGAAAAGGCCAAATGTCAATCGTGTAGCCGAGTCGGATGGTCCTGGCCGGCCAGCCAGTGCTACGGATTGGGAAGTGAAAGCCACGCATTGGGAAGTGAAAGCCACGCATCTAAGCTCCGCGCGAAGGGCACTAACGGGACGATCGCTTTTGACGTACCGGGCGGGGCTTCGCGGCGGGGGGGGGGCAGGGAATAGCTCGACATGGGCCCAGGTTGAGGCGGAGCACATGAGTACATGAGCCATCAACAAACGCAGCCTCAGTGTGAACGCTGCCCAGGCACACGAGGCAGCATCTGTGGCTGTCGGTCTTCCAGGAACAACACAGGGGCGGAAAGGCATCTTGAAAGACCCCTTGTGTCACTTCATTCAACACAATGTCGAGTGAGTGACAGAAGGGGAAACCTTTTTTTTTTGTCCTGTATCAAAGAGGTAGTCATAATTACCATCTCTGTTTCAGACCAAGACATACTGCCACAAATCATTTGGTTCTCATGAGGATTTCCAATTTAGTCTTTAACCTCTAGTCGTTACGGAGAGGAAGAAAGAGAAGGAGAGATGCATGAGAGGTAGATCTCTGTACATGTGTGATGGAGAGTGCTAGAGAGAGCAGAAAGAAGGAAAGAGAGAGGAGGCCATCTGTGAGGAGGCTGCATAGAGGAAGATTTAGTTCAGAGGTACAGGGTATAGCCCACTGACTTAGCTCAGCCTGTGCCTGCAAAACATGTCAATTATACAGTGGGGCTTTTAGACAGCTGGCCTGTGGAAAAAAAAAATAGAAAGCATGAATATAACATAAAATAGTGGTGTCTATTAAAGGCTTACTGATCTCTTTTCATTGAACACAAGTGAGAGTTATTGCAACACTTTGCGGAATGATAGCTTCTGCCACAGCCATGACACAGTTTTAAAGATCACATTCACAGATGAGATGATAAAAAAATTACTTTTTAATGCCTTAGCAGGTCACTTTCACTGTACAAATGAATGACAGTGATTAATAGTATGTAGGTCCAGGATTATCTAATTCATATTCATCTGCATTTGAACTTAAAGGGTCTACGTACAATGAAACAAACAATATCAACCTATTGGCAGCATCTAAAATGTAAACACTTGTTTGAGCAACTTCAGGAACATTCAGTCAAAGAATAACTTTTTAATGACCAATTTATGGGACTAATAAAAGTAGTCATTTGGATGGCTGAATTTAATCATTGTTAAACTTTTTTTTTTTGTCCACCCACTTTTGATAGGAAATAATTGGCCCTGATCACAAATCAGCTGTTTTTAGAGAATCTGAAAGTGTAGATAATTGCTTTTCGGGCAATTCCCATGTTGTCCTGAACAATATTGTCTATCCAAACATAGAGAAATATATGTGTGCTAGAAAAACACCTTATGTATGAATATAGGTTATAGTACTATTGAGATAGCATTGCTATTTGCTCTTAATTTCCAACAATGTTGCCGTTCACTGCAGTGGGATGACAGTAAAGGTTGTCTATCCAAACACACAACAATATATGTATTATAGAGCTACAGTTCATGTACCTATTAATACTAATGAGATCATGTTGGTAGGTCTTTGGGACATTATCGTTCAGTGCAGTATGGTGATGGGAAAGGTTTTGCTCCATTTGCAAGAGGTGGGCTGGAAATGTGAGCATAAGCATAGTGCTATCAGGAAGATCTCAGGATTCATTCATCAGACATCACATCCAATCACAATACAGCCTCCGCTTTATAAGCCTTTCAAATGCCTCTCATTGTTCGCATACTTCTGTTTTACTCACGTGCATGTGAGTAAAACACACATCATGTTACACGCCTCGCTTCTCCAAGCAACAGTCACTTCAGGTTGGATGATCACTCACCTTGACGTTCACGCTTTTCACCAGCCAATCTCAGCTGTGTCATGTCTCAGGTGTGCTTTCAAGTGCCTTATGACACCGCAAATGCGGTTTATATAAAAGCATTTCAATTCCCATCACATGGCAAAGCATTGTTTATCTATTTGCAGAAAAAATGCTTGCATTCACCGTAGGGCTCAAACATAAAACGTTGTCTAACTCAAAATGTGTTCAAATGCAAAATGTTGCTATTCTTACGCAAAGGTATTGGACAATGTTGCCCTCATCAAAGGCTCAAACGCAAAACTTCTTTTGTACTCCAGCAGGGGTATTGTACAAATGAAGTCACCCTTATCGTAGGACTCAAACGCAAAGCATTGTTTCGAACTTTTGCTGGGGCATTGCAGAACCATGCCCACCTTTTGCAAGGGCCAGTCCAAGCAAGGGCTCATTCGCAAGCATTGGTTACCCTTCTGGAAATATATTGCACAAACAAGGCTCACCCATTCACATAGGGCTCTACAATACTCATAGGCTAGCCTACCCTTCTGCAAGGTATGACACAATGGTTGCATGTCGTACACCCTTACATGCTAATGTTTGCATCATTTATAGTTATTTTATTTCAGAGGGGGCTTAGGTTAAATTAGGTCCTAATTCCTTTTGGGGCAAGCTCCACTCCCCTGCTGCAATCACCTCTGGCAGGATCTGACGGTTAAAGCAACATTGGAGTGCTGAACCATAGGGCGGGGCTTCCACCAAATTATACAAGTATCTTTTTGTTCGTATTATTCCAATAATCTCAAGCCGTTCTGATAGAAATAGCTTGAGAGATGGCAGTTGTTTCATTGTGTTCAGTCAGCTCAAAGCTGGCATTGTTGTATGGCTGTCTTGAGGGGTTTGTAGATTGTACCTGTATAAAGTAAAGTGTAGTTGCTTTTTTCTCTGTTATGCAAAACCGGGTCATTTAAACTGTCAGGAAGCACTAATGTGTACTTAAAGCTCGCCATGAGCAAAAAGTATTGAAATTCAAATCAGCGATCAGTACATTTGAACCATGTGGCAGCTATTCAAAGATGAATATGTTGCCAAGAATTAGAATTTAAGGATAAAGAGGTTTGATAATACTCCTGAATGGCTAGGAAACAAATCTCATCTGTAGTTTTCGTAAAACACACCCATTTGTTTGTGCCCACCCATGCAAACTCTGATCTCTCCAAAGAAAATAAGAATGAAAATAAACTAGATAAAAATATTGAATAAACCGTAAAGCACTAGGGAACTCCGAGATTTGAAATTAGATTTACTTGGAAAAAGTTTGGCTTGATAGCGGATCTTATTGCCATAAATGTAGACATATGCAGCAGCACTTATGTATAATACTGTAATGAGTCATAGGAGTTGATACATGTGCAGCTTTATTAATAATGAAAACGGGTAACCAGGCAAAGGTCTAATCACCAGCAGTAGCAGTATCCCAAGTATAATCAAAGGGGTGTCACAAACAGGCAAGAAGTTAGGTTAGGCAGCAAGCAATCAGAGTAGTAGTCCAAGTAAATAGTAAACGTAGGCAGGCAGCAGGGAATCAAACGGGGAAATCAGACAGGTATCAAAACACAGGCAATAACAACATTTAATAATACTCAGAAATGCATGCAGGCCAAAACAAGACTTCTCAATGATAGCGAGCGAGCGTCTTATATAGCGGAGTAGATGAGGAACAGGTGAGCATGTAATCAGAACCAGGTACAGGGTTATGGGAAATGTAGTTTGTTGAGTGTAAGTCAATACTCAGGTTATGGAGTCCTCTGGTGGTGAGTGGAAGGAACAGTGGAGGTGGGATTCGTGACAGAGCCTGGACTAAGGAAACAAGGGAGGCTGGAATCCAAAAACACATTGGAAGGGAGTCATGCCAGTAGATGGTTTACAGAGAGAATTCTGGGCATATTTGCCCCAGAGAAGGTAACGACTCCAGTCAGATCGATTCTGATCGCAGTAAGTTCTGAGGAAGCGGGTCAACTCTTGATTCATACGTTCTGTTTGGACATTGGATTGTGGGTGGTAACCAGAGGTTAGACTGATGTTAATGTTCAGTTGTTGGAAGAAAGCGGTCCATAGATCTAAGACAGTGTCCTCGGGTAGACCATAGAACCAGAGTACATTGTTGCATAAATGCTCTGCGGTTTCAAAAGCAGAAGGTAACTTTGGTACCGGGATTAATCAACAAGACTTTAGAGAAATTATCCTCTAATGTGAGAATGGTAGTGTGAACCTGAGAGCGAGGAAGATCCATAACAAAGTCTATGGCGATATGAGACCAAAGCCGTTGAGGTATGGGTAAGGCTGCAGTAATTCGGGAGTTGCTTTGTTGACTTGTTGATTTTGCATATGGGAGAGTTTTGGACCTCCTGGATGGTGTCTGCCTGTTATGTGGACCACCAGAAGTGGTTGCGTACTAGCTGGAGAGTGGCGGTGATACCTGGATGACCAGAGCTGAGTGAAGAGTGAACTCTGAATAACCCTCTCATGAAGCTGAACAAAGGTTTGGTGGAACTCACATTTTCCAGTCTTGGCATAGTTTGTGGGCGATGAGGCATTGTAGAAAAGCTTGGATATGTGTGACATGCTCTTCATAAGAGTTGGAGTAAATGAGTATATTGTCGATGTATACGATTACACCCCGATTAAGAAGACATAAGTTGAGAAAGTTGTTTTCCTCTCGAATGCAAATGAGGTTGTTAGCGCTGCAAAGATAGTTTAGTGAAGAACTTGGCAGTGTGCAGTTGTTCAAGGGCAGCTGGAAACAATGGCTGGGGATAATGAAACTTAATGATATCATTAAGACTGCGATAATCAATGCATGGGCAAAGCCCTCCTTTCTTACCCATGAAGAGACCAGCTGAAGCAGGGGAAGTTGAGGGTCGGATAAATCCCTTGGCTAGTTCTTCCTCATTGCAAGACTTCATTTCCTCAAACTTGGGTTTTGACCCTTCCTCGTGCGAGTGAGGAACCGGGTAAAAGTTAAATGGCACAATCACAAGAACGATGAGGAGGTAGTTGTGAGGCTTTGGTCTTGCTGAAGCCTTCAATTAGATCAGCATACTCAGGAGGTAGATTCGGAATAGAAGCGAATTACACTTGAATAGCCAAAGCTCTGATAGTTTTGGAAGGAAAGGGCTTAAAGCAGGTTGAGATGCAGGTACTGGATTACTGGGTGTGTTGCTGATTGCTCCATGAGATTTGAGGGTTATGTTCCTGCAGCCAAGGTAACCTTAAAATTACTGAGTTCTGGGGTGAAGGGATGATATAAATGCGAATGGTTTCAATATGTAATGCTCCAACATGCAATGTGATATCCTCGGTAGTGTGATGCACATGACTGTCACCTAGCGGCCATCTATCTAACGCTGCCACTGTCAAAAGAGAATCACAGGGGTTAAGTGGAATATTATGAGCCCTGGTGAAATACGCAAAGTTGCCTGCTGCCCCAGAGTCCAGCATGGCTGTGGTGAAAACAGATCTCCCCGCAAAAGTTAATGTCACTGGTAATTTCACACATGATTTAGAGGGATTTAACAAACTACAGGCACTCACTGTAGTTGAGCGATTATGAAGAGGTGAAACTGGGCAAAAAACTCATTGATGTCTGACTTCACCACAGTACAAACACAGATGCTGCTGAATTCGATGATCTCTCGCAGATGAAGTAAGGTGGGTGTGTCCAATGCGCATGGCTTCAGAGTCACTTGGATAGTGTGTGGTAGTTGTATAAGCTGCAGGAGTCTTGGGTTTATGTGCTTGGAGGTTATCGATGCGTATAGTCAATTCAGTGAACTGATCCAAAGTTTTACCCTCACCGCAACATGCTAGTTCAGATTGAAGCTCGAAGTTCAGTCCTCTCTGAAACAGTAGCTTCAGAGTGTCCTCCACCCACGTAGTTTAGGAAGCGAGAGTTCGGAAGTTGAGTGAATTCAGCGGTGGAAGCATTACACTGATGCAGAGATAGCAGCTGATCTCAGGCACTTTGACCATCCACTTGATGTTGAAATACTGCACGAAATCGTTGGAGGAAACAACTGAAGGAAGGAAATGTTATTTGATCACCATTCCAGACCACTGCAATCAACCCAAAGTTTTCATGAGCAATGAACAAAAAGGAAATGTGACTCTCGTCAGTGGGGTAAAGTGCGGGTTGCTGGTTAATGAACAAGAAACATTGAAGCAAGAATCCCTTACATTTGGTTGATGCCCCATTTAATTTTTCAGGGAAGGGGAGGCGTGGATTAGCGATGGATATGCCAGATGGAATCAGGCGAGTTACTGGATTGAGTGAGGAAGTTGACTTGCTGGGTGTTGACAAACGGAGGTTTTGCATTGTTTTAACAAGTTCCTCTGTAAGCGATGTTAGTTGATGGTGGTGTGTGGCCAGCACATTGGCTTGCGCTGAGACTTTGGTGGTTAGTTGAAAAAAGCTGCTGGATTGTTTTTTGGCAAAGTCTTCTGTAATGATGAGTCACCAGAGTTGAGATCCATGTGCAGCTTTATTAATAATAATGAAAACAGGTAAACAGGCAAAGGTCAATCACCAGCAATAGCAGTATCCAAGGATAATCAAAAGGGTGGTCACAAACAGGCAAGAGGTCAGGGCAGACAGCAAACAATCAGAGTAGTAGTCCAGGTAAACAGTAGTAAACATAGGCAGGCAGCAGAAATCAAACAGGGGGATATCAGGCAGGTATCAAACACAGGCTCAGAAATGTATGCAGAGCAAAACAAGACTTTGCAATGATAGTGAGAGAGAGTCTTATATATTTGAGTAAATGAGAAACAGGTGAGCATGTAATCAGAACCAGGTACAGGGTTATGGGAAATGTAGTTTATAGAGTGAAAGTCAATACTCAGGTGATGGAGTCATGTGCGAATGTGGGATTCGTGACAAATACATCTACTTTACTTTATATAAATGAAATGTATATAACTGATGTACAGTAAATACATCAGTTATATACATTTCATAAATGTTCATAAATGTTTTTAATGAATTACCCAATAACATGTTAGCATACACAACAGATGGGGTATTTTCAGATACATTAGATGATATTAATAATCAATATTTGAAATGTGACGGACAGACATTTTTATTTGAATGATATAATAAAATACATTTTATGGACCATGATGGAAACACATTGGTATAATTTTGTGATGGGCATTTTGTGCTGTTTAGTACAATTAAAATATGTTTAGATGGCTATGTTAAATGTTTTTGTAATTTTGAACAGTTTAATGTCAAATCAGTTCAGAACAATTTATTCTACAAAGAGTAAATGAGCATAATGAGGTTCTACTCCACTGAAAATTGTCAACACTGTGGCTCTGTTGCACTTTAAACACATTGTTCTCTTTGTTTAAACATCCCTACCATCCAGACACAGCAGCGTTGGATCAACCAATGGTTTGAGTTTGGGCTATTTGCTTGTCCAACCAATGGAAGATAGAGACATTCAGTAAATCTGCCTAAAAACTTTTAGAAATTCTGATTGTTGATGCTAGTGGTGCATACATCATCTTTACACTAGAATTTTGGCCAACATTTGTCTTACACCAGACCATAACAAGAACATCTACCTCAACGTTTTCAGATCTGTCTTTCACTCTTTGTCACTCCATTTGTTTCTTTCTGTCTGCTTGTCTCTCTCTTTTTCAGTTTTTCTGTGTGGAATATAGACAGGAAGAGTCTGTGAGCTTTGTGATTACTGAAGCAGCCAGCCATGATGTACAACTCCTTCTGCTCTGCCATAACACACACACACACACACACACACACACACACACACACACACACACACACACACACACACACACACACACACACACACGTTGTGTTTTCATGTTTTATGGGGACTTTCCATAGACATAATGGTTTTTATACTTTACAAACTTTATATTCTATCCCCTAAACCTAACCCTACCCCTAAACCTAACCCTCTCAGAAAAATTTCTGCATTTTTACATTTTCAAAAAACATAATTTAGTATGATTTATAAGCTGTTTTCCTCATGGGGACCAACAAAAATGTCCCCACAAGGTCAAACATTTCGGGTTTTACTATCCTTATGGGGACATTTGGTCCCCACAAAGTGATAAATACACGCTCACACACACACAAGATAAATCAAACGCTAAACCTGTGAAAGGATAGGACGTATCAGCAGATGCATTGGCAGAAGTGTGCAATTATACAATTATACAATAACTTTCAGAAGGTTTGACCTTATAAATAAATTTTTACAGGGTGCAATTGGTCATGCAAGGTTGTCTTTGGGACCTTCAGCACAGTCTACAAACTATCAGCTATCTTAAAGTGTTTTTAAATAAAAATGTCATTATATAATGCTTCTTTAGTTTTTAGTGATATATATTTGATGTTCTTTCTTTTGTGGCAAACAAAATGAGATGTTCGAATGATAGTCTCATGGTTTGGGGAAAAAAATGCAATGAAAGTGAATGGTGACTGAGGCTGTCACCTCTCTTTTTGTGTTTCATGTACAGAGTTGTGACATAATTTGTGTAAATGATGACAGAATTTTTATTTTTGGGTTGACTGTCTGCAGATGGCACTTTTTGAGCCAGGCTGTATTGAATGAATCGTGGCTGATCAAATGGAAATGTCAAGCAGAAACAGACTTTTACAGGGAATGAGAGAGATGGAAAATTACATAAATTAAACCAGCCAGGTTACAATCAAGGGTGGAAATTGATTTTGGAAGCCTGTTCAAGCGGAACACTACAGAGAGCTAGCACATCAAAACACATGCACCCGCAAATACAAACCAAGGTTGCAGAACAATTAAAAATCTTAATGTGAATGTTTAGTTTAACTTCTTCATTGAGCATTCACTGGTGCACTTCAATTTACACTCAGAGATTAAAACACATTTTCAATGTTTCACGCTAATACTCATTTTATATGGATAAAGCGCATTTGAAATGACAAAAAATGAACATGAAATTGCTTGTCTAATATGCATAGTCACAGATCTTTTGCCTGTTATCTGGTGTCGTTAGTTACAGCAAAATAAATCCCTGATTTTATTGTTTCTTCCTTCGTTAGATTGCAGTCATAAGAAAAATAATCCATTATCCAGCCATGACTCATATCATAAAGAACTAAATGAGAAACTCCCTCGTTATCTATTGTAGAGTCATTTTGAGACTGCTGAAGGACAAGTGGTATAAAATAAGAGGAAAAACAATAATACTCCATTAGTTACTGATAGTTACTCTCAGTGATTATTTAGAGACAAGCTATATATCTCTTTCTTATTACAAATAAGATCTCCTTAATATCCCTATTGATTCTCCTAGACAGCAACAACATTAAATGGAAAGCAAATGAACGACACTTTTGCTTAAGTTTTTCTCTGGTGAAAAAGGCACCAGTAATCTAAAACAATTACTTTAGCGATTCAGAAGAAATCTTAACAAAGTCCAAAGAGCGACCTGTTAGCAATAACATTTTCTATGGGGAAATAAACAAGTGAGTAACCTGATATTTATTCTTAAGTACACACAAAACAACCTTTACCTGGTTATTGGTTTTAAATATGCCAGAGATCATTCATGTTATGACATTTTCTGCTGCAGTCTAAACAGAGGATGCTGCTTTCGCTTTTGTAATGATAATGATATAGATTGTGATGTAAGAGCTGGTCTCAGATCAGTACTGCTGATCAAGGAAGCATCATAAAGTGAGTGTTACATAGAAAGAAAATGGAAATCACCTGGGCTTTTGGAGCAAAGGCAGAAGAGAGTTTGGCAGAAGAAGAAAGGACAGAAGGGATCACAAAAACACAAAGGTAAGGCTCTTAGAAAGAACAGAGAAGACCTTTATCCCATGAGAGATGAGGTTTTTGCAGATCTGAAAGCTCAAACAAGAGTTTAAAATTCACATTTTCATTTTTCATGAAGGTGACTGATTATTCGTGCCATTTAGTGTCTTTGGGATAATTTTGTACTATCCGATATGACGTGGTCTCTCTCAGCTCTATGATCTGCATCAGCTATTGAGAGCTCTAATGTTCAAGCCTCATATCTTTGACAAACACTACCTGCTGATTGGTGTTGCTGCGTGCATCTGATTGGATAAGCACAACAGGCAGGATGCTCTGATTGGTTTGATTCTGAAAACACGTCGCCGGGCTGTTTCTGCCAGTGCTCACTGTTTATCGAGCAAAACATCTAGAGAAAGTGTGTGTGAGAGTGAGAGAAGGGAGGTAGTCAACATTAGTTTACAGTGTGCGTTGTTACATAAGCAGTACCTAAGGAGATTCTTCAGCTGCGTGCGTGGGAATGACTGCCTCTTGCTTTGTAAGAGATGCTGACTGAAGCTGAATGACTTAAAATCGACAAACTACTAAATATAATAGGCTACATACACATTGACAAATAGACCAAGACACATACCAGGGGCGTTGCTAGACATAAAGGTCTACTGGGGCACAGGCCCCCCATTACTCAACTGGAGAAAACTTTCTTGCACATTTGCATTCTTCTATATTACACATTAAACATCAGGAAAACCTCTGTCAAGTAAGTCTTTGGAATTACATTATCCAATGTCAGGAAAAATGGCCTCAGGCGAAACGGCTTTAGACAAAAATGTACCAGAATGTGCCTAGAGTTGGTCGCTGGGCAGAGTTGGTAGCTAAACTGGTTGAGTTTGGTTGCAATTCCATAGACTTGACAGAGGTTTTCCTGAGACTTGATGCTTTTCCATCTGATGTCTGAAACCTGACTGAGGCTGTAGTTTGTTTATCGTGTAGTTTGTTTACCTCCCACAAACTCATCTCTCCTTTCTGTTTCCTATCCCTGCTTCGTCCAAATAATTTTCTGATGTATATCTGTATACAGGAGCCTATAATGTATGTCAAAATAAGACCATCTGTATTATTTAGAAACTTACTTTAGTTTGATCATGTTTTCATCGCCTACCTCAATTCTGACTTGTGTGCCGACACCTGGGCAGGGTTGCACCAGCTGTGCGTGAGTTCTCACATAACTTAGGATGTAAAGTTTACATTAAGGGCTTAGTTAGTTTGTAGCGAAGTTGGTTACTGTAATTTGGTTGCACCACCTTTTCTTAAGGCAAGACTTAACTAGTAGGTCATAAACTCTCCATAAAGTAATGCATAGTCACATAATATGACGTTTACCTGTATTGAGCCAATAAACAGCCTTCAAATTTATACATAGAAGTGTTAAAAAGCCGTGAATTTCAGTTTATCTCGCTACGGTTAATGTTCAAACCTTGTCTGCTCGTGTAACTGTCAGCTGTAATAAATTCTATCTCCATTAAAATACTATACGTAATAAAAGTAGATTTAAGAAATAGTATATTTGCCCTGTGTAAATAACAATATATAGGAACTGTATCTAAAATAAATAAGGGGTGATAAATAAATGCTAATACAATAGGCTGAAAAAATAGACATTTATTCATTTTAATATCTTATATATTTCGTATATATTCACACTTGACACCGGAGGACACACCCAGAAAACTGCACCATTTGAACTGTTTCATGCTGAAGAGCTGCTTAAAAGAAAGTTTTTTTCTCTCTCTTGTAAATGTAAACGAGTGTAAATGCCAACATCATCATATATGTCGAAATGATTAATGAATATCACACATAACACAAGTGCATTTAGGTCATTAAATGAGTCTGATTTTTATTCCAACAATTACTCCTGGTCGGAGGCTTCCATAAATATTTAGTTTATACATATCAAATATTTAGTAGTGCGTAAATTGTGACTTATTGCCATTTACGCCACAACTAGGCTAAGTTGGCTTTATCCATTTGATCTTTCATTCAAAATTTTCACAAAAATATATCCTCTAATGGATATCAAACTATTGCAAACACAACACAAATCAATTTTGGTCAAATATGTGTGTGCCCCTTCAGATATTTGAGCCAAGAGGATTTTAAATGGATTATTTGAACTTCCAAAAACATATTTTTACCTTTGATAGTTCAATTAAATGATTATTGCATTTACAAAAGAATGTGTATGTGGCAGAAATCTTTATTCACATTCTAAGTTTAGTATTTTTGTCAGTCCAATTGAGTCACATGTTCCGCTAAAGGTGACGTCCCGTGGCTGCCTTGGATCATGCTCACGAGGAAGGTTGAGCACATATGGGAAAGCACAATGTTAAGCTAATTAATTAAATCAACTTATGTGCCGTTAACCTTTCCTAACTGTGTCTCAATGGAACATTCAATCTTATTTTCATAGTCTAACATAGATTATGTCAATATTTTTGTTTGATCGTTCATTGTTAATTTCCTTTGGTGCTGAAATGTGTTTGACTGGTTTTGCAGCATAACACTCTCTTCATGGTTAAAGAAAGCAGCAGTTCCTCTTCTTTCCAAGTCAATATAAAAACAGTTTTTTTAGTAATGAAAGGCAGTTGTACATATTTCCTCTGTAGCAGCAGCGGCTGAATGGATCGAGACAACCTGCGCTGTTTACGTTCTCTGTCTAAGAGAAAACTGTAATGTGTCATTGATGGAAATTGCGATAACTGGTGTGATGAAGTGATGATGTTTTCTTGGCATGTTTCAGAAGACGAAAGAAAAACAGATATGGTTTGCTTGGTGACATTTCCACTGTATTCGATTCTCTTGTTAATGGGTTCTTCTCTTTTATAAAATTGTACATCCTCGTTCCCTTTCCTTGCATTATTTCTTCACAAAGTTTCTGTGAAATATCAAGAATGTGAGCATTTTTCGGCTGAACCCCAAACCTTTCTATTTGATTCTCTCATGAATAAAAAAATATATTCTATCTGTTGATTATAAAAGCTGGCATTTAAAACACATTTCATTTGAACGTGTTGAGGCCTATGTTTAAAATTCGATGCCCTGTTCAGTTCTTTATTTATTTTAAATGCATCAAAAGATTATTTTATATTTTATTTTATACGTTATTTTATAGTCTACATATGAGCCTTTCATTTATTATCGTAGTATTTGGAAACACTGATGTTCGACCTGGAATTTAGACTTGAAGACTTTCACCTAAGAGAGATTGAGTTAGGCAACCTTTTGTAAATACATTTTTGGTTTGATTGTTCTAAAGTTGATATTTGGTATATTTTATGTCATTTTATTTCTACTTATAGATTTTTTTTATGTGTAGGTTGAAATTTTGTCAAACTTAAGAAGTTTATTCCAAACCCATGGAATTCATTTATGAAATAGAGGTAGGCTAAATTTGCGCCTCATTAAATAACATGACATTATTTCGCACCATTGTAAATGTACTAGTATGCCATATGTATTGTTGTTTAGTGTTATTAGTGCTCTCTTATTTCTTGTTTTATACTTAGTTAATACACCCGAATGCATATATTACAATGATTTTATGAGCAGCTATGCGTAATGTAACTACTCACACACTTTGTTTTAGGCATTCTAGGTGGTTTTATTTGTTCTATTGCTTTTACTTAATTTATATTCAAATGTATGAATTTTACTCATTATGTAATGAAGACAGTGACAAAAAATTTATAAAACATGCATCTATGGGTGAAAAACACAGCTACACCAAACAAAGCACCACAACAATATTACTATCTGACTTTTCCACTCAGACTTTGATGACTTGGTGTCTTGTGGAAATTACTCCAACGTAATTATACAGGGCTTTGACTATTCATTGATATAACCCACCCAGGGCTGGACTGGTAATCTGACATACCAGGCATTTTCCCGATGGGCCGACGATCTTTGGGGCCGATCAGGGGTGGCATAGCCATCGCGAGAACCGAGTGGATCAGTGGGTTGGCCGCGAAATGTGCCAAATGGGTCAAGATAAGCTAAAATGAGCCGCTGCATTATGCAGAATGGACCACAAAACAGTGCCGGGATATGCAAGTTTTTGGGCCAGTTGCCATGAAAAACCCCGGGACGATTTCTCTTCCCAGTCCAGCCCTGAACCCACCGACTGGTCGATTTTGAAATTATGACATTTTACACATCCCTGGCCATTGTGTCGTTGTGTCGTGTGTGAAATATTGCCCCTTAATGGAAAGGTTAATATATATCACTTTGGTATGATCAGTCTCTTTTAGTTATGTTTTAGCCAATGCTAAATATGTACTCAAGAAAATTAAAAACTTCCACCAAGGGAACATGCCCTTAACCCCCTTGACAATAAGGGTACACATCTTTTCTTGTACCCTGAGATTAAATCCCACAGGAAAGCGATTATATTTTCTTGATAAAGTTTTTATTTCATTTTAATAAAATAGAATTTAATGGTAATTAGATACATATTAAAAATAACTAATATTACTTTAGAGTGCTTTTAAGTGTCAACCAAGCTCCCCAGCCATGACACCTATTTCAAATCTACTGAGTTTGCGTAGATGATTTAAAGAGAAATACAAACCATTTTATTTGGTTAATTTTCTTTTAGTAAGCTCATTTAGTTTTATTATCTTAAACTGTCCACGGAAAACTGTATTTACAGTAATGACCTCAATTAGGGGAAGGCTACATGTTCACCTTCTTTAGAGATAAGCTTCAGCTCACTCTATTGATCTGAGACACATTTTGCATTGCCTCTGATGTCATGTATGGAAATATGTGCACAAAAGGAGTGGCAAGAGCACAAGAAAGTGATGTAAAACTGTCTGAAGATGTACAAATGCAATCGAATGCAACCATTACTGATACAATTGCTGATTAAAACAGGTTTTTTTATACCGTTTCCTGTGATTTACACTGCTTGTTGTTGCAATATGAACTAAATGGCGGTGGTGGGTTGGGTTTGGTTGACCCTGGTGCTCCTCAAATAAGTTAGGTGCAGGACGCCCCTGTATGGCACAATTATTGGCACCTCTAGAAATTCTTATGAGTAAAATATATCTGAAGTATATTCCCATACATATTTAAAATTTTTTAAGTACACCTGGGTGACTAGGAACATGAAAACTTTCTGACTTCCCGTTTAAGAGGGGTCAAAAGCCAAATTCCCTTAGTCATTTACCACAATGGGTAAGGCCAAAGAATAAAGATCTGATGTGCGGCAAAAGGTTGTTGAGCTTCACAAAATGGAAAATGGCTATAAGAAAATAGCAAAAATATTGAAAATTCCCATTTCCACCATCTGGGTAATAATTAAGATGTTCCAATCAACTTGAGATTTTAAGAATAGACCTGGAAGACGGCCTGGGTAGTTCAGCGTGTATTGACGCGGTTACCACACCTGGAGTTGCGAGTTTGAATCCAGGGCATGCTGAGTGACTCTGTCCAGGTCTCCTAAGCAACCAAATTGGCCCAGTTGCTAGGGAGGGTAGAGTCACATGGGTATCCTCCTCGTGGTCACGATTAGGGGTTCTCGCAATGGGGGTGTGTGGTAAGTTGTGCGTGGATCACATGAGCATCTACATGCTGTGAGTCTCCACGGTGTCATGCACAGTGAGCCACGTGATAAAATGTTCAGATTGACGGTCTCAGAAGTGGAGGCAACTGAGACTTGTCCTCTTCCACCCGGATTGAGGTGAGTAACCATGCCACCATGAGAAATATTTACCAAGGGTGCTAATATTTTTGGCCACCACTGTATATTTGTTAAGAACTGTATATAATTAGGACCAATTATTCTTATGTACTAAATGAATCATTAATGAAATCTAGGACCATTAAAAGGGTGGTTCACAGAAAAATGTAAATTCTGTCATCATTTATACACCTCTTCAATTTACTCTTTTTCCATAAAATCGCTGCTATTGGTGATTGCCGTTTTTGGGTGATTTATCCCTTTAAATGGATTTGAAATGGTCCCATTCCTACACTGAGTTTTCAACCTTCTCTCTCTCTCCCTCTCTCTGTATCTCTCTCCCACATATGAATCTCACTCTCAACCACTGAACTGGCAGTTACATATCAGATTGGCATATGCGGACATGATAAAATGAAGGTCAAAGGTGCGAGCAATATCTGCTGTCAGTTTAAGCGCCTCTGGGATTGAGATTACGATCTCTGGGATTTTATGGGTTCAAATAAGGCAGAATTATAAGGTAGAATTATTCAGCATCTGTTCAGTGACAGCACTGCGGAATAGCTGTACCGCACTAACATGTACTGTGTCTAACTGATTGCTGATTCCATCTATTAATGGATATAGATAGATCTATTCTATGAATTCTATAGGTGGATCCATAATATAGGCTATTCTCTGTTCTACTGAGAGCAACAGAAACATGATTGAAAAATCACTCTGTGATCTATTTTCAGTGGAATAAATGTGGAGAGAGAGCAGGAGAGAGGAAAAAGCTATAGAGCTATAGAGTAATGGACAGAATGATTGCATAAAGAGTGAAATGACGAAGGCCGGTATGGAGAGAGTGAAAATATGTTTATTACATTTTCATTAAATCCAAGAGTCCCTTCGTCTGAACTGAAACACACTGAGAGAGAGCTGTTATTTATAGCAGAGCTCGATCACTCTCTCTCTCTCTCTTTCACACACACGCACGTTGGTGCGGCTATCCTTATGAGGACTCTCTAAAGACATAATGATTTTTATACTGTATAAACTTATATTCTATTCCTTAACCCTACCCCTAAACCTAACCCTCACAAAAAAAATCTGCATTTGTACATTTTCCCAAAAAAACACTGTTTAGTGTGTTTTTTAAGCTAATTGGGGACACTAGAAATGTCCTCATAAACCACGTTTATAGCATAATACCCTTGCAATTACCAGTTTGTAACCTAAAAAAGTCCTCGTAAACCACCCAAACTCGCCCACGCACAACTGTCCAGATTTTCTTGAGCCCATTACTAGTATGCTGAATTCACGATATACTGTACTTTCAACTCTGAAATTCCTGCCTGAAAAAAAAAACAGCATTAACAAGCATGATTTAGCTCATCCCCCAGCCTGACCAACTGAAAACCTGCCTAAAAACCTTCTCAAACCATTTTCTTTGAACTAATACATAAAAACAAAAAGACTTGAAAGTATACAAATATTCTATACATTTCAAAAAGTGTCTTTAAATGTGGTACAGTAATGTTATGTTAAACATAATAGACAGTCTAAAGAAAGTTTTACTTTCATATTGGGCCCAAGGTTGGCTTTGCATCTGGGGGGATGCATCTGTAAAGGTTGAAAACACCTAACCAGATCAGCTTGCTGGCCAGCTAAGACCAACAAACCACCGTAGGCTGCTTTAAGCTGTTTCTGAAGCGGTAGTATCACTCACACAATATCAATAAATCAGCCTCACACTAAAATACCTTTGTCAATACAGAAATTAACATGCCTGATGGTGAAAACCACTCTGGATTTTTTGCCGTTGTATCGTTATGCCTCTCCGATTACATGCTTTTCTTTTGGGTACTCTCATTGGCATGTTATTTTAAAACACTCAGTTCAGAACAAGCTCCCTAATTAAGCTATAATTAGTTAGATTGATCAAGCTTAAGTCTTTGTGGCTTAGCTGACCCTGTTTGCGATAGGAAAGCATCAAACACCTGGCTTTATATGGCGAAAATGGCATGATTTGGTGCAGAGGACAGCGTAAACCCCCTGAGAACACATTAAAGTCAGGAATGAAATTACATTATGTCCTGTGGTCAGCGGGAAGTCTTCAATAAAGGCTTTAATCCTTTGGGGTGTAATTCTTAAATGTGGGATTGCAACGAAAAGAGAGGATATTAGATGCGTGTGTTGAATCGACAAGAGCGCAGGAAATTGTGACAGTCTATAACAGCTGGCAATCAGTAGAGCATACACAAAGAAAAGGCATTAATAAGCCTTATTCGAGGCCTTTCTTTATTCTTTTGATTTACTTGTTTTTCTTGTTGATCATTTAATAAACTGGCTGATGCAAATATGAACAAAAAACCCCTGCAGAGACTTAAATCCTGTGGCTGATTACGGCTTGTCTACCACTGCTGTGACAGCACACAAAATAGATTTTTATATGTTTGGCGCTTGCTTGTGCAAAACTCGCCACCATGAGGGTAGGGTGTTGTGGGTGTTCAAGGCGGGTTCTGGGTGGTTGCTAGGGTGTTTTGAATGGTTGTTGTGGTGTTCTGGGTGGTTGCTTAATGGCCAATGTCATAGTGTCTTAGCACTTACCACTTAAAAAATTTAAATGCAAAAACAAGTGAACAAAAATTCAAGATGATTGTTTTGTAATGAAGTTAGCCAATGACTTGGCATGGGTAAGGACATGCACCAAGGGAGTCTGAGGTTGACAGATGTATCTAAAAGGATGTATATAATATATATATATATATATATATATATATATATATATATATATATATGGGAGTGAGACAGTCAGTGCTTATCCAGCAATATGAAACTAAGCAGGCCATGAGGCCAGAACAGTTTTAAAAGTGTTTGAAAAACCTGATGGTTGCAGGTGATGGTAAAAAAATGGAAATGGAGAGAGAGGGAGAAAGACAAAAAGGATATTAAAAATGTAAACACAAAGCAATCTGCACTTCCAATAGAAAGCAGCTACAGAATAAACGACGATGTACCACACACAGATTCTGTCTCCCTCATCATATTCTCTGTTATGATTACACTTTATGTCCTTGCCATCGATCAACATGAAGTCCCATCTTATCTAGCGTTCAGCTCTATCAAAGCTGTCATCTTTAAGGGCTATTTTAAGACCTCTATATATCTCAATGGTGCCTAGCAATCACTGTATGGCTGCATCCACTGATGAGGATATATGACAGAACCTCAGATCGGATGAGGGCACCATTTGGTTTTATTTATGTTTGGAAGAGGTCAAGAATTTATTGACATCTGCGTCTGCATGCATAACTACAGAACCATGCTGGGGAATCCAGCCTAAGCTGGTAGATGTGTTTTGGAACATGATAGCTGAATATTAGCTGGTCCAAGCTGGACAATAGCTTGTCATGATCTTATCCAAGCTGGACAAAAGCTGGTCCAAGTTGGTCATTAGCTGCTTCAAGCTGGTCATTGGCTGGTCCAAGTTGGTCATAAACTGGTCTAAGCTTGACATTAGCTTTTCCAGGCTGAACATCAGCTGATCCAAGTTAGTCATTATCAGGTCCAAGTTGGTCATAAGCTGGTCCAAGTTTGTCATAATCAGGTTGAAACTGAACATTAGCTGGTCCATGTTGGTTATTAGCTGATTTAATTGGGTCACTAGCTGATTTAAGCGGGACATTAGCTGTTTCAGGCTGGACATTTGCTGACCCATTTTGGTCATTATCCGGTCCAAGTTGGTCATTAGCTGGTCATTAGCTGGACACTAGCTGGTCCAAACTGAACATTAGCTGTTCCAGGTTGGTCATTAGCTGATCCATGTTGGCCATTAGCTAGTCTAAGTTGGTCATTACCTGGTCCAAATTGGACTTTAGCTGGTCTAATCTGGATATTAGCTGGTCTAAGTTGGACATTAGCTGGTTCATTTTGGTCATTAGCTGGTCCAAGCTGGACATGGGCTTGTCTAAGATAGATATTAGCTGGTCTAAGCTGGACATTAGCTGGTTCATGTTGAACATTAGCTGGTCCAGGTTGGTCATTAGTTGGTCCAAATTGGTCATTAGTTGGTTCAAACAGGACAATATCTGGTTCAAGTTGGTCATTATCTGGTCTAAGCTGAACATTAGCTGGTCAAAGTTGGCCATTAGCTGGATATTAGCTGGTCCATATTGAACATTAGCTGGTCCAGGTTGGTCATTAGCTGGTCTAAGCAGGTCAATAAGTGGTGCCAACTGGACATTAGCTAGTCCAAGTTAGTCATCAGCTGGTCCAAGTTAGTCATCAGCTGGTCCAAGCTGATAGACCATCTTGGACCAGCAACAAACTAGCTACCAGGTTGTCATACGCTGTTTAAAAGGGATAGTTCATCCAAATAAGAACATTCTGTCTAAAATGTACTCATACACTCATATTATCCATACAACAAAAGTGAATGGTGACTGAGACTGCCTAACATCTTATTTTTTGTTCCATGGAAAAAGGAATTCAGGTATAGAACAAAATGAGGCAGAGTAAATCTAAATTCTGAAAAAGCTGAATTTTTCATTTTTGAGGAAAGTATCTCTTTAAGATCAAGATTTATTATGAACATGTTCCAAACTACCATTTAAAGCTGGATTTTTCCAGCAGGATAGTGATTATTTGCTATGTTGGCTATTTAGCGCATACAGCACGTAACAACTGACACGAGGGTGACCTTTCACATGCTGATAAACTGTGATGATGACAGTGTTTGACTAATAGGACAGTGACAGGCTGCCGTGAACACGCATGACAGAGCAGACAGGGAGGAAGCAGGAATAGTGTACACTTTGCCAGAGGGGACAAGGCATGAGTGAAGGGTACAAGAAGGCAACTGGGACACTTCCACAGAGAAGGGACACTTGTGCTCTCAGTGTGTCAAGGGTATAAATCTATGGAATGCACACCACTAACCAGAGTCACAACACCCGAGTCATCCACACAGAAGTGGACAGAGGGCAGCAGTAAAGTGATGGCAAAAAGAGCAAATGATGCCTTAAATGACTGAATACTGGATGAATCATATAGATAAAGGGAAACATGATTTATAACTGCCTGTAGGAAAGTGAAAAAAAAATCACAAATGAGAACTCTGTAATGTCTGAATCGTCTCTCCTACACAGCAGGGCTGAAATAAGACTCTCAGGGCGACACATCCCCCAATATTCATATTAGTGGTTGACCGATGTGTTGTTGTTGTTTGATTCTTAAATTAAATTTGGTTCCCACAATCCTGAATATGCATTTACAATCTTGTTAGAGCACTGAATGTGGATAATGGTAGCAGACCACAGCGGCTACAGAACAGGCCTTGGGAAGATATATGGATCTCACAAAACACTACAACAGAGCAAATAATGAGAGACAACAAGAAAGAGAGTCATGACTGTAATCATATTTATGTTGCTCAGCTTCATCCAACATGTATACTGTACATGCTAATTGGACTGCAATTGACACAACTGGCATTATGCATATGCTCAGAAAGACAGAGGTGATGTGTGACATGTATTACTGACACTTCCTATGTTGACGTCCTTCTTTCAAATATTCACTTACGGACTGTGTCATGAATACTTGGACAGACAGATGAAAACTGTAGCTCGACAATGCAAAAACCTGATTATAACTGCACATGTAAATGTACTGATTGTCTTAAACAGACCTGAAGAGTTCTCTGTGCTTGTGATGACCTGAACCCTCAACAATGGACTGAAGCATGATCGTTGTATAGTCATAATGAGAGCGCCTATCTAGGAAGAGGAAGTGACCCATCATGCACGTGGTGAACAGCCGGTGATGTGGTATTGAATCCTCACTTTTGGCCTTTTTGTGTTTGACCCACGAGTGTGACAAACCAAACGACCTGAGCACAGCTCCAACAAACAGATATGTCACATTGGTGTGAAAGGCGTGTTTGTGAATGTTAGTGTTGCTTTCAGGCTTGTTGGTGTTGAGTCTTGTTCGCACTTAGTCTGATATGACTAAATGACAGTAAAGAATTAAATATACAGAGACAATATTTTGCACCAAAACTATTAAATTCAAGTCTGAAGTAAAGTTTTCATCAAAAGTATGGAATTGTTTGGCAACCTGCAAGAAAGAGAAATCATACATGAGATCACAATGTTTCTCTAAGAGGTTAATGAGATTAAATGGAGAGCAGATGGTGGCATTTGCTGACGTCTCCAGTTTATCAGATATTTTACATGAGAAAAAGGCCCCAATAATCCCACATGTCTCCTGTAGAGTTTCAGAAGAGATTTCAATAGCGTTGCAAACTGTGCTCAGATGTGCCAATTGATTCAAGTTCTTAAATCAAAAGCCTGATATTTTAAAATGAACTAAATATTTTTCATCAAATTCTTTCAAGACCAAATGATCTGAGCTGATAAAATTTTTTGTCTAACATTCAAATGATACATTTCATTTGTTTGTTTGTTTGTTTTTAACACCATGCCAGCCTCTATGGCCATTTTCATGTCAAAATCCAGGTTAAAACAACTAAAAACCTTACCAAAAAAATTTGTGAAAAGAAACATACATTCCAAAACATATTATGCACATATACACACACACACACTCCTTCCTACATCGACTCTCCCTCCTGCAGTTGTTAAATTGGGACCCCTAGAGTTTCCATATATTAAGCATTTATACCTACAGGACATCAAACACACACGCTCCGTGATATTTAATCATCTCGGCTGCGCCATCCATCTTCATTAGCTGGTGGGACCAAGAGCCTATACAGACACTCTCAACAATTAATAACATAAAAAGCACATCTCAAGCCTTAGGGAGAGCCAGCATAAGAAGGAGAGAGCTATTAATATCCAAACACTCACACTTTGTATGTACACCCAGACTCATATGAAGAATCCCACACATACATAAGTACTCACGCACCAACCAACCATACGCTCAGAAGAACACATAATAACCTCAAGCAATAACATGCAGTGTGACCTGCGTCCACATTCATTACCTGGCTCACAAACTCCCTCGCTAACATAATGATGTTGCCGTGCTACTTCTGTCTGTTTTTGTCTAATGTTCAGACTTTTGGAGTGTGATGGTAGATTGCTTTTAGCGCAGTTAAGAGGCAATTACAATGTTTAATTCATTCTCATGAATTTTGACTAGCAAGTGTTTTGCTGTAAGCAAATCAGCAGACGTCTTTCCTCTCTTCTTCCACAGCACTGTTAAAGGAATAGTTCACCCCAAAATTATTAATAATTAATCATTATTAATTATTAAAATTATGCCATTATTTACTCACCCTTTTGTGGTCTTGCAATACAACAATTCATAGTGACCACAGCTGTCAAAAAATCCCTAAAAACACATAAAAGTACAGTTGTTCCTTAAATAATAAATAAATATGTAAATACATGTTGAGTTGTTTGAAGTTGTTTGAAACAACATGCATATCTACAATAAGAACATTCAACATACACTTAAAAAAAAGAGTAACGCTGTAACAATAGTACCTACACTGGATTTGAATATGGTAATCATTAAATTCCATGATATATACTAAAGGGTAATATATATATATAATATACTGTATATAGACTATTTCAAGGACTGTTCATTAAACATAATATTTCTGAATTTTTGGAAAGAAGAAAGTTATATGCGCTAAATCTGTTTATAAACTAAAACGTGCTGTGTTCAGCATGACGGAAGCCCACAGAGCACAGCATCATCACCACACTACAGCAGCTTGCATAAACTGCTGCCAGTGTCTTCTCTTCCCTTGCTTCTCTTAAGACTTTTTGCCCTGTCACTACATTGTGATTTTCAGCAAAGGAGTCGTTCATTCAGGTATGAGGGAACCATCTGAAATGTTTAGCCACTGATCAAACTTCACTTGTTTTAAAGGTAGGCAATGTTTTAACTGTGTCAAACATTGACACAATGTCGTTTGACACACACTATATGTGGGGATATCTTGTTTATTTGCTACTATATGTCTAAAACAAACTTTTAAATACCTTGGATAGATACAATGCCAATAATGTCGGAAATTAACAATAACTCGGGGCAAAAATGCCACCGAAATTAACAACATATCCCAGAAATTCAAAATATGGAAGCAAAAATTGCCCACACAATGAGTTTTAATAATATTTGATGTAGTTACAATTACATACATTGTGATCTTCTTTAGATTTTTCACAGAAATTTTGTTTTGTTTCCCACCATCCGGTTCATCACACTATTGCATGCACAGATGGGCTGTCCGCTTCTATCAATCCACATCAGTTCGGTATTGTACTCCCGCATTAGATTCCGTAACCATTCATCCCTCTTGTTCAGAATAAACTGTCCTATCGGGTATTGCTCTTGCTCTCGCTCACGGTGCTGTACTGCACTTCCCTACCATGTGCTGCTGTTTATCTGTCTGTAAAGCCTCACCCACTTGTGCACAAGTGATGTTATTTGTTATTTATTTGCCATCACGGGTAAAGAAAATGTTTTATAAATACAACTTAAACAATGAATGATTTTGGCAGTATTTTTGATCAATTTAATGAATCCTTGGTGAAAGAAAGCATCAATTTCTTAAAAAATAATGTCTTTGTGTTCTAAAAATGGAAGCATAAATACTATATCTAATGTAATTTTCATAAAGTAACTTACTTGAGTACATAATTACTTAAGTACTTTTTTGAGTTATAATATTTCTACTTGTACTCAAGTGAATTATTTCTTCAGTAGTATTACTTTTACTTAAGTAAAAAAAAATCAGTACTATTTCAACCACTGGGTATGTCAAAGTAAAATGGTATTACCGTAGTACACACCCACAGTACTTATTTATAAGAATATCACTCAGTACATATTAGTTTTCATAAGTAATCTTTGATGTCAACTGATTTATTTCCCTTAATGCAGTGGAGGATTTAAAGTCTCCCTTCTTAAAGCATCCTCAGGGTTACAAATCTAACATGAAAATGCAGCTTTCATGGTATTTAATCTGCATGCACCTCACAGCATGGAATGTTTGAGGAATGCATGTTACATTTGGGTGTCTTCAGGGTGTTGTGGAAATATGAACCCTTAATAATAACTGTATTCTTTTGTTTACTGCTCATATTTTAAACTACAAAGCTATTGGGTAATTAGAAACAGGATATAAGAATATAAAAAGCTGGTGTCCTGCAGAGCACAGGCATCATAGAAGACTGCTTTTTATCACTCTTTATTCATCCTGTTGTCCTTTACTGCCACCCTCCTTTCTATTTCCTGTTCATTGTTCTTCTGTTTTCCATTTGAATCTTGTGGGAGAGTGCAGTTTGCTCTGTTTGTGAGTTTCTATTGCAAGTTTTCTCCTCGCTGGTTCATTATGTATGAGCATGGCAGATTGGCAGATCTGTGCTGGAACTCTTGGAAATGCTATCTTAGCTCCCTCTCCCCAGAAACAGTCCAGGCATGATTATATCACAAGTCAGAACACATTCCAGCACAAAGCCTGATCTAGCACTGTTTCTGATGTCAGCAGACCTACGGTGCAGCCCTGATGTCCATCCTGTTTCACCCAGCCCTTTTACAGCGAGTAAAAATAACACAATAATATAAAAAAATATATATGCTTTTTTAAATGAGCCAAACTCTATTTTCCTTACAGATTTATAATGGTACATGATATAAGAACATAATTACGATTATTTTGCTCAGTTGAAGCACTTTGTTCACTGAAAATTTTTAATTCTATCTTTATTTGCAAACCTGTATGATTTCTTTGTTTCGTGGAACATAAAAGGAAATGTTATGCACATTGACAACCTCAGTCACCATTCACTTTCATTGTACAGAAAAAAGTATATTTAAGATATAGACAGCAAGGCAGCTTACCAGGTTTTGAAAAAGAGGTTATGTATTTGTGCAGTCGCTACCTGTTAATGGATTAGTTAAAGGGATAGTTCACCCAAAAATAAAAATTCACTCACCCTCATCCCATCCAAGATGTCTTTTTTACTATAAATTCTTCTCCATGTTCAGTCAATCTCCACTTTACTTTCGCTTTCCCATTCTTCTTCGTCTATATTTGGCGATTCACATTCTTTGTGCATATTGCCTTCTACAGGGCAGAGAGGAGAATTTTTAATTAAAAACGACTTGAAAATGTATCCTTTTCTCACCCGCACCTATCATATCATGTCTGAAGACATGGATTTAACCACTACCTTTTATGCTCCCTTTATGTGGCTTTTGCAGTTTACATTTTTTGGCACCCTTTCACTTATATTGTGAGGACCAACAGAGCAGAAATATTCTTCTACAAATCTTAATTTGTGTTCAGCAGAAGAAAGAAAGTCATACACATCTGGGATGGCATGAGGTGAGTAAATGAGAGAATTTACATTTTTGGGTGAACTATCTGTTTTAGTAGGGTATTAGGGTATTTAGTAACTGTATTAGCAGCTATTGTGGGTTTTTCATTGTTTTAAGTTTCTACTGGTCTTAGATGCCTAGTATAGCATGCAAAATATACTGGTACTCTCAGATCCCTGGCAGTTGGCACTTTATTAAATGTTGCTTTGGTAAAAGTGTCTGCTAAGGACAAAGTCTAAATATAAAATGCATCAGTCTTGTCAGAGTTCTTGTAACATTCTTTCAGCTTCAGCAAACACAAATTCAGTCTTTTCACAACATTTGTTTAGTTAAACTGCAACACTTCAAGCACCGCATGAACAGCCAAATCTCTGTGAAGATTGAAGAGAAAAGAGAAATAAACAATACAAAACTCTGGAGTGAGAAAACAAGACAGAACTGGCACAATATTTAACCTTTGTGTAAAGAGATTACAGCTGCAGGTTTTTTCAGATTAACAATTTTTTATTGATTCACATATACACTCACCTAAAGGATTATTAGGAACACCTGTTCAATTTCTCATTAATGCAATTATCTAATCAACCAATCACATGGCAGTTGCTTCAATGCATTTAGGGGTGTGGTCCTGGTCAAGACAATCTCCTGAACTCCAAACTGAATGTCAGAATGGGAAAGAAAGGTGATTTAAGCAATTTTGAGCATGGCATGGTTGTTGGTGCCAGACGGGCCGGTCTGAGTATTTCACAATCTGCTCAGTTACTGGGATTTTCACGCACAACATTTCTAGGGTTTACAAAGAATGGTGTGAAAAGGGAAAAACATCCAGTATGCGGCAGTCCTGTGGGCGAAAATGCCTTGTTGATGCTAGAGGTCAGAGGAGAATGGGCCGACTGATTCAAGCTGATAGAAGAGCAGCTTTGCCTGAAATAACCACTCGTTACAACCGAGGTATGCAGCAAAGCATTTATGAAGCCACAACACGCACAACATTGAGGCGGATGGGCTACAACAGCAGAAGACCCCACCGGGTACCACTCA
The DNA here is from genome assembly GCF_025860055.1 of Xyrauchen texanus. Lineage (NCBI taxonomy): Eukaryota > Metazoa > Chordata > Actinopteri > Cypriniformes > Catostomidae > Xyrauchen > Xyrauchen texanus. The sequence continues at coordinate 24,857,673 of NC_068318.1, forward strand.
TCTCCACTACAAATACGAAAAAGAGGCTACAATTTGCAAGAGCTCACCAAAATTGGACAGTTGAAGACTGGAAAAATGTTGCCTGGTCTGATGAGTCTCGATTTCTGTTGAGACATTCAGATGGTAGAGTCAGAATTTGGCGTAAACAGAATGAGAACATGGATCCATCATGCCTTGTTACCACTGTGCAGGCTGGTGGTGGTAGTGTAATGGTGTGGGGGATGTTTTCTTGGCACACTTTAGGCCCCTTAGTGCCAATTGGGCATTGTTTAAATGCCACGGCCTACCTGAGCATTGTTTCTGACCATGTCCATCCCTTTATGGCCACCATGTACCCATCCTCTGATGGCTACTTCCAGCAGGATAATGCACCATGTCACAAAGCTCGAATCATTTCAAATTGGTTTCTTGAACATGACAATGAGTTCACTGTACTAAAATGGCCCCCACAGTCACCAGATCTCAACCCAATAGAGCATCTTTGGGATGTGGTGGAACGGGAGCTTCGTGCCCTGGATGTGCATCCCACAAATCTCCATCAACTGCAAGATGCTATCCTATCAATATGGGCCAACATTTCTAAAGAATGCTTTCAGCACCTTGTTGAATCAATGCCACGTAGAATTAAGGCAGTTCTGAAGGCGAAAGGGGGTCAAACACAGTATTAGTATGGTGTTCCTAATAATCCTTTAGGTGAGTGTATGAACACCATAAAAAAATACATATATACACAGAATCAATCTTAACCCCCACTGTAATCCCTCTCAATCCTACCCTGACCCCAACAACATCACAGTGGTCTCAAAGTATATAGACACACACAACAAATAAATAGATAAATAAACAACTAGAAAAATATAATAATAATCACATATCTATAAATGACATATACCTGCCCTTTTTCTCCACAAACATGTTGTACCTCCCCATTCTTCTAAATGCACCTTCCTCAAAGGCCACCACCCTTCCCATCTCTGAGCACCACTCCTGAAAAGATGGCGCTCCAGCCAACCTCCACCCCCTTAAAATGGTCTGCCTGTCGATCATGACACTGGTTAAGACCCAACTCTTTATGTGTCTACTTTCAATATTGATGACCGCCCCATCGCCCAATATAGGCCGTGTCTGGGACAAAATGATACCCGAGAGCCTAACACATCGTACACCAGACTCTGAACCTTTAAACAAAACTTCTGTATCTTAACACATCCCCAAAAGTCATGGTTTATGTCTCCGTCCTCTGATTGGTATTGCCAGCAGGTGGGTGTGTCTTTAAGACTAAGCCTATACAATTTAGAGGGGGTCCAATAGAACCGATGTAAAATCTTGAATTGTATAAGGTGCACCCTTGCATCTCTAGATGCAGTTTTTATGTTTTTTAGAATCCTAGCCCACACTTCCTCCTCCAATTCCAAGTTTAAATCTTTCTCCCTTAATCTCTTGACAGTGGTCAAGGCTCCCTCCCCAGACTCTGAATTAACAAGGAGTAATACACTGATGCCTCATGACCTTTTCCAAAAGCATTAATCAACTCTCCTAGACTATCTGCTGCTTTAGGGGGGTGTATGCCATTCCTAAAAATAGTACATAGCAAGTGGCTCACAATCCACTTTGACCAACAGAAACAGGACGTATTAATGCATAGTTTGGGGTCAGAGACAAATAATAAAATATAGTCTGCAAAAAGCAGAAGCTTATGCGCCACAACTCCTGCCATCACCCCTGGAAAATCATCCTCCTTTCTTATCGCGGCTGCTTATGGTTCCAGGGCAAGACAGAACAATAATGGGGAAAGAGGGCAACCCTGCAGAGTAAAATAATCTGAAATTAATCAATTTGTTTGTACCACTGCTACAGGGTGTCTATAAAGTATCTTGATCCAACCAATAAACATACTCCCAAATCCATACATTTTTAAAATCTTTTAAAAGATAATCCCATTCTACCATATCAAATGCCTTTTTGGCATCAAGTGAGATGGCAGTGATCGGAGTCTGATCATTTGCCACTGACCACATGATATTGATGAAATGCCTAATGTTATCAGAAGAGCTACGACCCCGAATAAACCCCACTTGATCTATATGTATAAGAGATGTCATAACTTTACTTAATCGATTAGCCAAAATTGTTGACAAAATTTGTATGTCTAGCTGGATCAAAATCGAAATTGGACGGTAACTTTTACACTATTATTTTTTAAGAATCTGACTGATCCGGGCTTGTGTCATGGTTGGTGGAAGCTTTACATTCTTTACATTCTTTAATGTTATAAACTTCTAACAAAAGTAGAGCCAGTTCTGTAGTATAAGATCTAAAAAATTCAGCAGCAAAACCATCTGGCCCCAGAGCCTTGCCTGTAGGTAAGGCCTTAATTACCTGGTCAAGCCCCCGCAGGTCAAGGATTACAGCCAGCAACTCTAGGCAGTTCATGTGCCAATCCAGCTGTGGCCCCGTCTAGGAGCCGGCAGCTGCGTGCCCATTGCACACGGTGCCCCAACATTGTTTGGATGCTTCTTTGGTGACCAGAACGCATCGGGACACCTGCTGTAGGGGGACTCCTGTCCGCAGAAAACAGAGGTCTGTCGAGGGGTAGAAAGTTTGACGGCAGATGGGGGTGATGTAAACACGGGATGTGCCATGGCGCCATGCCCATCTCGAGACTTGAGTCTGAAGCCAGTGCTGAAGCGGTATCATATGCATCAACCCCATTGGCGTGACCGCCGCTGAGGATGCCATATGCCCCAGGAGCCTCTGGAATAGTTTTAAAGGAATCGCACAAGCTTGTTGGTGAGGCGTGCTGTGATTGAGATTGAGTCTAACTCCATGCCGAGAAAAGAGATGCTCTGAACCGGGGTGAGCTTGCTCTTCTCCCAGTTGACCTGAAGCCCCTAGACGGCTGAGGTCCCTGTGGGCGCACAGAGAGTGGGCTAGGCTGAGCCAGTCATCAAGGTAAATGAGTATGTGGATGCCCACTTCTCTTAGCAGGGCAAGGGCTGCGTCTGCGACCTTCGTGAAGACGTGAGGAGCAGGGACATGCCGAAGGGGAGGACCTTGTACTGATACGCCTGGCCGTCGAACAAGAACCGTAGGAAGGGTTGGTGTGGAGGTAAGATCGAGACGTGGTCTTACAAGATAAAGTACACATCCTTCAGGTCTACCGCTGCAAACCAATCTTGATCCGGACACAAGTTAGAATGTGTCTTTGCGTGAGCATTTTGAACGTGAGCATTTTGAACGTTTGTGCAAGGCCCGGTTGAAAACTCGCAAGTCCAAGATCAGTTGTAAGCCGACTTACGACTATATATATATATAGTACTTTGTAAAAGTTTTAGGCACTTGGGAAAAATGTTGCATAGTGAGGATGTCTTCAAAAATAATTCCATAAATTGTTTTTAAACAATATACTTCATACAGTCAATTAACTTAAAAAGCCAAATCAATATTTGGTGTGACCACCTTTGCCTTTAAAACAGCACCAATTCTCCTAGGTACACCTGGGCACAGTTTTTCTTGGTTGTTGGCAGATAGGATGTTCCAAGCTTCTTGGAGAATTTGACACAGTTCTTTTATCTATTTTGTCTCAATTGCTTCTGTCTCTTTATGTAATCCCAGACTGACTCATTATTCAGTGTGGGGCGGGGGCAGGGGGTGGCGGCTCATATATAAAATGTGTTATGGATAGGGTTACTGTTTATGGTGGCAACACCTAGTGGGACGTGGCTAATTCAATTCAAATCCCAAATCCACAGTTTTTTTCCACAACCCTGACCATTACTGTACTAATATTTTAATATTGTATAGTATTTTAATATTGATTTCCCCATGCAAATATCCATAGAAGTGGCACAGCATTACAAACTGTACCATAATGCTGCTACAGTAGTGGACGAGGAGAGAGAGCTACACAGCTGCCGGGTTTGCGTTTGTGTTGTGTGTCTTTTTGTTTCATTAAATAACATTTTGACCATTCATCCGGTTCCCGCCTCCTCCTTTCCCATTTTTAACCTTTTTACATTGGTGCCCGGGAAGGAGGAGGGATGTGCTGTCGTGGAGTCCTCACCACTGCCATCCGCACACACGGCAGCTGCGTGTGGATGTCTCTATCCCGAACTGCCACATCCTGCTGCACTTATCCCTCTCCTCATCTGATTAGTCCGATTGGGGGCCGGACGTGCATAGGCACGGCCAGGCCCCGCTCTCCTCCTTGTCACAAGAACTTTTTTGTAATGGATGTGCATTATACTGAATACAGTATAATACAGTTGAAGTCAAAAGTTTACATACACCTTAGCCAAATACATTTAAACTCAGTTTTTCACAATTCCTGACATTTAATAGTAGAAAACATTTCCTGACTTAGGTCAGTTAGGATCACTATTTTAAGAATGTGAAATGTCAGAATAATAGTACAGAGAAGGAAAGAATGTGTCTTTTTCCTGATTAGTATGATGGCTGAGTGGTCCCATGGTGTTTATACTGGCGTACTATTGTTTGTACAGATGAACGTGGTACCTTCAGGCATTTGAAAATTTCTCCCAAGGATGAACCAGACTTGTGGAGGTCCAAATATTTTTCTAAGGTCTTGGCTGATTTCTTTTTGATTTTCCTCTGATGTCAAGGATAGAGGCACTGAGTTTGAAGGTAGGCTTTAAAATACATCCACAGGGACACCTGCTATCAGAAGCAAATTGGCTAATTGTCTGATGGAATTTTCCAAGCTGCTTAAAGGCACAGTTAACTTCTGACCCACTGGAATTGTGATATAGTAAATTAAAAGGGAAACAATCTGTCTGTAAACAATTATTGGAAAAATTACTTGTGTCATGCACAAAGTAGGTGTCCTAAACGACTTGCCAAAACTATAGTTAGCTCATATTAAATCTGTGGATTGGTTTTAAAAAAAAAGGATATGTAAACTTCTGACTTAAACTGTACTTCTGACATTTTGTACAGGGTGTTATACATTTTTCTCTTCTTAATAAACCTTTATTATCTATTATCTGGAGGTCCCCTTGAAACTCTGATGGATGACCACATGTTTGATACCAGGACACTTTAGGAAAGGAAAGATGAGAGCCTTTAGTAGCAGCCAGAGAACCAAAACGCACCATGTATTACCACCTATATTTACACACCTATTCCAACATGATTTGCTTGCATGGTTATTCAGCTGATAGAGTGTTAGACTTTAGACTTGAAAGATAACAGTGCAAGCCAAAAGTGTCACAGAAACGACATGAAATTATGTGGCTGGTTCAGATATTGTGCTTTTCATATTGTATTTGCTTTTACGACACTATCGGTTAGGTTTAGGTGCTGGTTTAGGGTAAGGATATCTGTTTTGTGTCCCTATCATTTGCTTTTAGGACACTATTGGATAGGTTTAGGTTGAAGTTTTAGGTTAGGGAGGTACATTTACTCATTAAAGTACCTGTAAACCTACAGGTAAAATTCACCTTAAAAAACTTTCACGCCCCCCACTGGATATTTCAATGGGAAACTACTGCCAAACGTGTAGGGCTAATGAAGCATGAAATTTAATTTTGCAAAAATGTTGCCATGTTCACATAATGTTAATGAGATCAGGATGTAACGTTTGGCATGTAATTCACCCTGTCTTGTTTGTGCTACAGGCCTGAATGATACTTCAAATCGTGCACTTTTTTTAAAGAGACGTGAGTAGTTACATGTTTTAAGCAATTGGACTTATAATTTTCACATGGTGGACAATAAAACAGGCAAAACATACCTAAATACTTGCATGATGAATAGACCCCAGCCACCCTAGCCATATATCAGTATTGAGAGACTTTGAGGTCATACCTGGCATTTGACTTGAGCCAGTAAGAAACCACCTAGCAACCACCCAAAATACCCTAGCAACAACCCGGTACACCCTAGCAATCGCATAAAAGTATACTAAAAGCATGCAGAACATCTTTTTGCATGGGCCAAAAAAAAATTTTGGGGGGATCTATTTATATTTTTTAGGGTTTGGCGGTTAGATTTGTTTATTGTTTTTCAGTTTTTCTATATATAATCTATGAATCTATGTTGTTTCAGTGATTTCTTTCCTAATTTTGTAATAAGTATACCTAGACTGATTGGGCTATTGTGATAGTGATGACAGATGCATTTGATTTCAGTGTCACTGTGTTTCTGATAAAATTGTATTTCCTTTCTAAAGCTTTTACCTTCATTATTAAACCATTTGTCACTGCCATTTCTCATTGACTTGATGTCTCTTTCTCTGTCTGGATCACACTATATTCCCTCCTCACTTACACAGCCTATTTTTATCTTTTTAACACCTTTCTTTTGGCTCCTATGATCTCTGTTTCCACCTTCTCTTTTCACACAGTCTTTCGTCCCTGGTCTGTACATTCACTCAGAGCTAAATACACACACACACACTGAAATCCGGCCCATATGATGGCAAAGCCTGCCTCAATTAAACGTAGAAATCATATGAAATATGAATTTAGTTGTCAAAGACAGATTACAGCTTAGTTGAGCTCTCATCCAGGTCACCACTGCAGACCTGAGCGATCAAAGAAAGCTGCTCTGCTGTAGACAGACAGGTGAGAGACTGAGAGGCAGCCGGTGCACATTGGGGCCCTCAGACCTGAGATCAGATTAGTGTGGCAGGCCAGGATAAGGAACCGACTGCTCTATTCAGAGGCTAAATCGCTCTCTACAATCCCCCTGAGGCTGGAGGCTTCCTTGATAAGTGCTTGACTACACGAGGAAGGCAAATGTTGCTGTTTGTGTGGGAGGAAAGATATCAAACTACTGAAGCAAGTTTTACTCTTATTCGATCTCTCTTGGCGTCTCTTTGAGGCTGACAGTGCACCCGCTGTTCTTTACCCACACCTATCATATCACTTATGAAGACATGGATGTAACCACTGGAGTTGTATGGATTATTTTTATGCTGCATTTATGTGCTTTTTGGAGCATCTAATTCCAAAAATGTTAATTGACCAACAGTGCTGAGATATTCTTCTAAAAATCTTTGTTTGTGTTCAGCAGAAGAAAGAAAGTCATACACATCTGGGATAGTTTAAGGGTGAGAAAATGATGAGACAATGTTCATGTTGTGTGAACTATCCTTTAAATAGCACTTGTTTTCAGCTAGTATATATTGAATTAATTAAATTTTCCCCACTCCCCTTCTCCTCATCATATCCTGTCCTCACCCCACTAAGCTACCAATAAAATTGGTCAAAATGAGGCCATAATTTACTTGATAACTTTGGCGTAGCTATTTTTTTCATCCCGCTCATCTTTCGCTCTCTCAAGGGGCTCTCTCTCTCTCTGCATCGCATCACACTACATCACAGGAGATTAATGTCAAACCCTCAAACACTACTCTTTGACACTAAAACACGCTCCTCCCGCCCTGCAAACTTCAATTCGTTCAATTAAAAAAGACCGTCACACACACAGCCACGAATAAACCATGAGTAGACACACACAGACAGCGCTGTCACTCATAATGGCTTGAAAGCCCTGCCACCCAAATGTCTCCTGTCTTGTCCTTTTGGAAATGTTGAAAAACTGACATCTGAACGCTTCAACGGTACTATCACTCCATCATTCATCTCTATCTTCCTCCTTCCTGTTTGCCTGCTGGTGCTGCATGAGGAGAGTGAGCATGTGTGTGAGCGTGTATTTATCACTTTGTGGGGACCAAATGTCTCCATAAGGATAGTAAAACCCGAAATGTTTGACCTTGTGGGGACATTTTGTCGGTCCCCATGAGGAAAACAGCTTATAAATCATACTAAATTATGTTTTTTGAAAATGTAAAAATGCAGAAAGTTTTCTGTGAGGGTTAGGTTTAGGGGATAGAATATAAAGTTTGTACAGTATAAAAACCATTATTTCTATGGAAAGTCCCCATAAAACATGGAAACACAACATGTGTGTGTGTGTGTGTGTGTGTGTGTGTCTGTGTGTGTTTGAGAGAGAGAAAGAGAGATTCATGCCAAAATAGAGAATAACTGATCACAACTACATGCTGGACACACTTATACACAAACATGTCCACCAAACAAAACAAGGAAAAATATTTGGCTGCTTTATTGATTTATAAAAAGCCTTTAATTCAGATTGGCATAACGGATTCTTCCAAAATCTGATTCAGAGTGGATTAGGAGGAAAGGTTTATGATTTAATAAAGGACATGTACAAAGACAGCAAATGCTGCATTAAAATAAACAACAGGTAAACTGATTATTTCAGCAAGAATAAGGGAGTTCGTAAAGGCTGCAGTCTAAGCACAACTTTATTTAATACTTACATAAATGTTGGCCACAGTGCTTCAAATCTCATGTAGCCCTGTACTTACACTATAGGACAGAGTGTATGCGGACGACCTGCTGTTGGTCTCACCTACTAAAGAGGGATTACATAAAAGTCTTCAAGACCTTCAAGACAAAAAATATGTTGGGGGAACAATTCTTACCCATGTTACCAGTTACAGTGATTTAGGTCTGACAGACTATCTCGGCTTCTGGACAATTTGACTTGGCAGTAAAAGACCTAAAAGTCAAGGCTCTTAGGTCATATTATAGTATAAGAAAATAATTATTTAAATGTAACCTCCCTATGAACCATACATCAAGCCCATACATTTGTATGCCAGTAAAATCTGGGGCCCCAAATATAAACTGAATTTTGAATCCTGGGACAATATTTCAATTGAAAATTTCCACCTTGAATTGTGTAAAAAATAACCTGGGAGTCCACAGAAGTGCTTCTAATCTGAGCTGTAGGGCAGAACTGGGCAGAATCCCTCTCTTGACTGACATTCAAAAAAGAGCCAGTAAATTCTGGTTCCACCTATTAGACTCTTCCCCAGAAAAATCACCATCACTGTGCTTTTATACACAGAGCAGCTCACCCAGAGAGTGACCCTTTAAAGTATTTAATGGACAAACACCAACTATCATCAATTCAATTAATGCAGGCAACACTATACAAACACAAAAGACAACCCAAGAAGCATTCCTCCATTACTGGCATAGTAAACTTCAACAAACAAATTGAAATACTTAAAACAAAATTAAGACTGCCACCATATCTGACCAACATTAAAAGACTACTGTCACAGGAAGCTTCTGACGAAGTATCGTGTGAGTGAGCACAGTCTAGGTGTAGAGACAGGTCAGCACAGCCAGAACTGAGAGGACAGACTGTGTTCACATTGTTCTCAAGGAGTCATAGAGGATGAACTACACTTCCTCACTGTAATGCTGAGTAACGAGGCTGACGAAGAGGTGCGGATCCAAATGCAGTTTGAACTTTATTTAGCTGAATAGACAGGGCAAAACACAAAGCAACAACCCACGATGGGGAAAAGAAACGTAAACTCGATAAGGAAACCACGGTAGACACAAACAGGGAACTAGGGAGAGAGGCACACACCAGGCTAACATCAAACGACGATCGACAAAGACAGCACAAAGACACGGGGTATAAATAGACAAACGTGGGAAAGGTGGCCAATGAAAGAACAGAACTCAAACAAGGTAACAAGGTGATAAACAGAAACCAAAGGCAAATTAACCAGGGCAGGTGTAAACAATGAACAGTGAATACGAACGCTAACAAAGGGTTGTGGAATCAAATAAAGGACTAAAGTGACAACAAGATGGAAAACGAGAGGGCAACAGTGAAACGAGACAGGGTGGACTATGGAATTAAATAAGGGACTAAAGTGAAAACTTAAGAAGTGAAAAGTGACAAGATAGAAAACAAGGGGGCAACAGAGAGACAAGACAGGTTAATCATTACATAGCCCCCTTTAAAGATCGGATTCCAGACGATCCAAAACAATAAAAAAAACACAAAAGACAAAAAGACCCACAAAGAAAAAAACAAAATGAGGGCACCAGGGGCACACACACAGAGACAGTCCACGGGGGTACAAGGGGCACTGCGACAGTCCACGGGGGCCATTAGGCAGTACAGGGAGGTGGAGAGGGTAGACTGGTAGACCATGGAGGCCGAGAGGGCAGGCAAGCAGTCTATGGGGGTGTGTCAAGGGACCAGGGTCAGGTGGCCGCAGAACAGAGGCCGGTTTAGATGGCCCGGGAGCTGGCCACCTGGCAAGGACAGGGACCGGGTCGGGGGGCCTGGGTGGAGGCCACAGGACGGGAACAGGGTCAGAAGCCCTGGGAGGAGGCCACAAGACAGGGACCGGGTCAGGAGGCCTGGGAGGAGGCCACAGGATAGAGGCCAGCTTCGGTGGCCTGGGAGGTGGTCGTGGGCCAATGGCCGGTTCAGGGGACCTGGGAGGTGTGGCCACTGGGGGAGCTGGCGGAGCTGCGTGAGGCGGAGCCAAGGAGGACCTCTGAGGCGGGGCAGTCGAAGACTTGGGTGGCGGCGCCGCGGGAGGCATAGGCAGGGCCGCAGGAGACCCTGGGGGCGGAGCAGAGGCAGGCAGAGCCATGGTGTACCCTGTGGGCGGAGCCGTAGAAGGCTTGGGAGGCGGCGCCGTGGAAGGCTCGGGAGACGGAGCCGAGGGAGGCTCGGGAGGTGGAGCCGGGGGAGGCGATGGCGTAGAAGGCTCAGAAGGCGGAGCTGAGGGAAGCTCAGGAGGCGGAGCCGAAAGAGGTTCTAGAGGCGGAGCCCTAGAAGGCTCTGGAGGCTCTGGAGGCGGAGTCGTAGGAGGCTCGGGGGGCGAAGCCCTGGAAAGCTCAGGAGGCGGAGCAGAGGGAGGCTCTGGAGGCTCAGGAGGCGGAGCTGAGGGCGGTGGCGCCATAGACAGTTCTTGAGGCGGAGGCCTGGAAGGCTCCGGGGATGGAGCCGAGGAAGGCACAGGAGACGGAGCCAAGGAAGGCACAGGAGGTGGAGTCGCAGAAGGCTCTGGAGGCGGAGCCGCAGAAGGCTCGGGAGGCGGAGCCGCAGGAGGCTCGGGAGGCGGAGCCGCAGGAGGCTCTGGAGGAGGCTCGGAAGGCAGAGCCGTGGATGGCTCGAGAGGCTTGAAGGGTAGAGCCCTGGGAAGCTCGAGGGGCTTGAGAGGCGGAGCCCTGGAAGGCTCGAGAGGCTTGAGAGGCGGAGCCCTGGAAGGCTCGAGAGGCTTGAGAGGCGGAGCCCTGGAAGGCTCGAGAGGCTTGAGAGGCGGAGCCCTGGAAGGCTCGAGAGGCTTGAGGGGCGGAGCCCTGGAAGGCTCGAGAGGCTTGAGAGGCGGAGCCCTGGGAGGCTCGAGAGGCTTGAGAGGCGGAGCCCTGGGAGGCTCGAGAGGCTTGAGAGACGGAGCCCTGGGAGGCTCGAGAGGCTTGAGAGACGGAGCCCTGGGAGGCTCGAGAGGCTTGAGAGCGGAGCCCTGGGAGGCTCGAGAGAGGCTTGAGAGAGGCGGAGCTCCGGAAGGCCCGAGAGGCTTGAGAGGCGGAGCCCTGGAAGGCTCGAGAGGCTCGAGAGGCGGAGCCGTAGGAGGCTCAAGAGGCTCTGGGGGCGGAAACGTCAGAGGCTTGAGTGGATCGAGAGGCGGAGCAATCGGAGGCTCTGGAGGCGGAGCCGTAGGAGGCCCCGTAGGCGGAGTTGCAGGAGGCTCGAGAGGCTCTGGGGGTGGAGCCGTAGGAGGCTTGGGGGGTGGAGCCCTGGTAGGCTTGAGAGGTTCAGGAGGTGGAGCCCTGGGAGGCTCGAGAGGCTTGAGGGGCAGACCCCTGGTAGGTTCGAGAGGCGGAGTCCTGGAAGACTCGAGAGGCTCGAGAGGCGGAGCTCTGGAAGGCTCGGGAGGCGGAGCTCTGGAAGGCTCGGGAGGCGGAGCTCTGGAAGGATCGGGAGGCGGAGCTCTGGAAGGCTCGGGAGGCGGAGCTCTGGAAAGCTCGGGAAACTCGGGTGGCTGAGCTCTGGAAAGCTCGGGAAACTCGGGTGGCTGAGCTCTGGAAAGCTCGGGAAACTCGGGTGGCTGAGCTCTGGAAAGCTCGGGAAACTCGGATGGCTGAGCTCTGGAAAGCTCGGGAAACTCGGATGGCTGAGCTCTGGAAAGCTCGGAAACTCGGATGGCTGAGCTCTGGAAAGCTCGGGAAACTCGGATGGCTGAGCTCTGGAAAGCTCGGGAAACTCGGATGGCTGAGCTCTGGAAAGCTCGGGAAACTCGGATGGCTGAGCTCTGGAAAGCTCGAGAGGCGCTGGCTCTTGGACGGTCGAGGCTACAGGCGTTGGCTCAGGGACGGTCGAGGCTACAGGCGCTGGCTCAGGGACGGTCGAGGCTACAGGCGCTGGCTCAGGGACGGTCGAGGCTACAGGCGCTGGCTCAGGGACGGTCGAGGCTACAGGCGCTGGCTCAGGGACGGTCGAGGCTACAGGCGCTGGCTCAGGGACGGTCGAGGCTACAGGCGCTGGCTCAGGGACGGTCGAGGCTACAGGCGCTGGCTCAGGGACGGTCGAGGCTACAGGCGCTGGCTCAGGGACGGTCGAGGCTACAGGCGCTGGCTCAGGGACGGTCGAGGCTACAGGCACTGGCTCAGGGACGGTCGAGGCTACAGGCACTGGCTCAGTGGACGGTCGAGGCTACAGGCGCTGGCTCATTGACGTTCGAGGCTTGCGGCACTGGCTCATTGGCGTTTGAGGCTTGCGGCACTGGCTCATTGACGTTTGGGGCTTGCGGCACTGGCTGGGTTACCGTTGTTGGCGAGGATTCGGGCTCGCTCACGGTGACATGCATGGGCTCCAGCTCGCTCACGGTGACATGCGTGGGCTCTAGCTCGCTCACCGTGACATGCGTGGGCTCTAGCTCCCTCACCGTGACATGCGTGGGCTCTAGCTCGCTCACCGTGACATGCGTGGGCTCTAGCTCGCTCACCGTGACATGCGTGGGCCGGGAGGCGGAAGCCCGTCTTCTCCTTCTCCGGGCAGACGAGGAGGACCGCGCTGGCTCGTTGACCGGCGCGAAAGGACGAACCACGGGCGAATGGAGGGTCAATTTTGCGGGAGGCGCTACGGGGTTCTCCTCGATGATGTCCACAGTTAGATGAGAACCGCAGATCTGTAGGGTCTCCTCAACGAACGCGTCTAGCGTCCAGTCGCGCGTTGCCGGTGGCAGCCGCTCCTTCAGCCCATCATTCAGGTTGCCTCGGAAGAAGACCACGAGAGAGTAATTAGGAAAGTCTGAAATGTTTGACAGAGCCAGAAAGTCGTGGATGTGGTCTTCTATAGGTCGGTCCCCTTGCTTCAGGCTGAGCAGATCGTAATTCGCTTGAAAAACTGCTGGATCCATAGGGGGTCGATCGTTCTGTAATGCTGAGTAACGAGGCTGACGAAGAGGTGCGGATCCAAATGCAGTTTGAACTTTATTTAGCTGAATAGACAGGGCAAAACACAAAGCAACAACCCACGATGGGGAAAAGAAACGTAAACTCGATAAGGAAACCACGGTAGACACAAACAGGGAACTAGGGAGAGAGGCACACACCAGGCTAACATCAAACGACGATCGACAAAGACAGCACAAAGACACGGGGTATAAATAGACAAACGTGGGAAAGGTGGCCAATGAAAGAACAGAACTCAAACAAGGTAACAAGGTGATAAACAGAAACCAAAGGCAAATTAACCAGGGCAGGTGTAAACAATGAACAGTGAATACGAACGCTAACAAAGGGTTGTGGAATCAAATAAAGGACTAAAGTGACAACAAGATGGAAAACGAGAGGGCAACAGTGAAACGAGACAGGGTGGACTATGGAATTAAATAAGGGACTAAAGTGAAAACTTAAGAAGTGAAAAGTGACAAGATAGAAAACAAGGGGGCAACAGAGAGACAAGACAGGTTAATCATTACACTCACTAAACATGAGAGCATTAGAAACACACACTTTACATTCATAGAACAGATGAATTCAGCAGAATGAGTAATAGAGAAACTTTCATATGTTCTTGGAGAGAAGGCTAAATGTATAGATTTAGCAGCAGAGTATATGTCTTCTTATCATGATCTGAGGGAGAGAGGGTGACCCCCTCACTAAAGACATACATAATGTTATTTTATTATTATTATTTATTTATTTGTATTACAGAATGATTTGGCAACATTGTACATTCTATGCAGTCATACCAATAAAGTTAATTTGAATTGGAATGAGAGAGAGAGAGAGAGAGAGAGAGAGAGAGAGAGAGAGAGAGAGAGATTGACTGTAGAGTTGTGATGGTGCGTACGCTGATAAATGACAGAACCAGGACAGATTTGTATTTCACACAGTTTGTAATTGGACTGCTTGCACAATGTAAAATATGGTTCATGGTGGAAGAGGGACATTTATGTTTAAAAGCAACTTGTTAAAGTTGTAAAAGACTTGTGAGATGGAGGTATAAAATTATTTAATCAAAGAGAATGATATCTGGCGAATATTCAACTGGGACACAGTGGAACATGTACTACTGTTTCTTTAATTCTACACATTCCTATCAAGTTAGCAGCAATTGTTTGAATGGAATAATTAGCTTTGATGCTAATTTCAGATGCAAAGAGTTTAGCTAAGCATAAATATTTAGTTTGAATACAGAAGTATACAGTGTAGAAGTCTTAAAGTTACAGAAGCAAAAACTGAAATTACATGCTTCTGAACACGTTTGGATGCCGTTTTCAAGTGAAATTTCCATTGCAGGGTGTCAAAACAGAGCGAAATGAGGTTGTAATCAGACAAGGTTTTTAAGGTCAATTTTAAATGGACGTTTTAATAAGTAAAACATACCTTCCTAACCTAAAAATGTACCCTAAACCTAACCAATAGAGTCAGAAAAGATAAATTAAAGTTTTATAAAACAGACATCCTTACCAAAAACAAAACCTAACCCTAACTGATTGTGTTTTGAAATGCACAATTTACCTCCTTTTGTGGATTTTGATATTCTAGGAACTATTAACAGGCCAGAATTTTGCGATCGTAATGAATGTGATGGAATATATTATGGTAGCAGTTCACTTAAGTACTGCAGAGTTAGACTATTCAAAGTTTTGTACGTAGTTAGCAAAATTGTATTATTAATACAACATTTAACAGGTAGCCAATGTAATGATAATAAAATGGGGCTAATATGATAATTTTTCTTGGTTCTAGTCAGCACTCTGGCTGCTGCATTATGAACCAATTGAAGTTTATTTATTGAACTTGCAGGACATCCTCCCAGTAATGCATGACAATAATTTAGTCTTGAGGTCATGAATGCATGAATTCGTTTTTCGGCATCAGCAACAGAGAGCATGTATCGTAACTTCTATATTACAATATAGCAATATTTCTGAGGTTCCTAAGTTCTTAGCTGTAGAAGACGATATAACAATAAATCCATCGAGAGTCAAATTATGTTTTAGTGGCTTATTTTAGCAGAAGCTTTTGGTCCAATAATTTGTACCTCTGTTTTGTCTGAAATTTCTGGCCATTCAATCTTTGATTTCATTGATACACTATGGGTTTCGAAGAAATGTAATGTTGGGTATCGTCGGCATAACAGTGAGTTATTCCACGATTCCTGATAATATCTCCCAGGGGAAGCATATATAAGGCTAAAAGCAGAGGCCCTAAAACTGATCCCTGTGGCACACAATAATTTACTTAACTTTTGTTTGATTTGACAATCCTGATTTAGACAGAAAGTGGCACGTACAAATAAATTTGCAAAAATGTATATATAGTAACGTTCATTCTGTGAGACCAGGTTGAGAAAGTTATAGGGGGCCCCTTGTGGCCTGAGGGGGAAGGGAGAATGTAAGTGCAAGGAGAGAGTATTAGCTATATGTGACAGGTACGTGGACACTAAAAGGATTTTATTTGTTATTAATAAATGCATTTTTTTTGTTTTGTGTAATGAATATATTCCAATTTTACGTTAATATATTTAAATTTGTTGAAGGCTGTATTGTGGTGTGATTCTTGGATGGGCCAGGTTCTGGGGCAGGGAGTTGCTGGGGGCTTCCAAGTAGGATTTCACTTAGTATAGCCCTGCGTTTGGGAGAAATTGATACTCTGTTTTAGCACCACACAATGGACATTTGACCTCCAAATTGCCACGAAACATGTAATAAACCAGAACCACCTGTTATAATTTAGCAAAAATGTCAACATTGTCACATGAGATCAGGCTAAATGCATTAAGTGTGGATGTGACCTTGTGTTCAAAATATCTAGCACAACAAAAGCCGTTAATTTTACCTGCGTTTTCTGAGTTAACATCAAATGTTACATCCCAGAACATTGTTTTATAACAACAGACATTCTAGGGTATCAACTTAGCAATTTTTGGCATTCTGCAACTTTCTCATCACTTGCTGAGCAATTCCTCAAAAGTGTTTGCTAACCCAAACCGTCTGTCCTGTCTGTCACTGTCCTCATTAGCAAGCGGATTCACATTTCTGGCTTGTTTTTCCGTTTCTCCGGTGTCGTTTAAGCATGTTGGATGCTGCAAAATCTTCAGAAAGTGAATTCAATAATGTAATTTCAGAATGCATCAGTGTCATGTCAGAGCAGTCGAGCATGATTTTGAAGGAGCTAGTGCAATGCTGGTAATGCTTTTAGTGTGGAGATTTGAGGAATTCGGGTATATAACAGCGCTGTTGGGATCTGGGGGCTGCAGAACAGCACTTGCAATTAATGAGTATATTTTGTGGTGTGGCTGAACTGTTCTAGGCTCATCCTGGCAGCTCCTTTTTCATTTAATGAAAGTGAAAGGGGACTTATGTTTGGGTTTGTAAAGCTCCAAAATGACAAAAAAAAAAAAAAAGTAGTGTATTCCAGGGGTTTTCAAACTGGGGTCCAGGGACCCCCAGGGGGCCACAGTGGAGTTTAACGAGGTTTAAAAAAAATATATAGTAATACATTTGACATTACCGGTTTGACAGTATTAATGTTTCATTCTGCTTTCTAAAGACTGGTTGGAAATCATGAGATTAATCATGATTATTTGATTCTATTGACAGGTTTAGTTTTAAGTGTAATAAATAAAAATATATATCTGCATGTAGGTTTGTAAAAAAATATTTCTACAACCCTTTGTTGTAAGGCCATATTCTCAGTAAAGCTGCTTTGGAATTATATTTATTGTGAAAGCACTATACAAATTAATTGAAATTTTAAGGTTTATATATAGTATGAACATTTATAGTTGAAAGTAAGATGACGAATAAAACCAATGTAAACTTGATACAAAATAAATATTAGTGGAGTATTTATATATATTAGGAACAGGTGTCTCTTGCAGGGGGATCATCATATTTGTGTGTCCTAGGCATTAAAAAGTTCAACTCTTACATTAATATATTCAAATTTGTTGAAGACTGTATTGTGGTGTGATTCTTGGGTAGGCCCGGTGAAAATCCCTGATTTATATGACTCGTGCACTATATTCCAAATCTTCTAAAGACACAATAGCTTTGTGTGAGGAACAGACCAAGTATATGTATATATCCCCTATATGGCATTGCTTTCAAATCAAATATTGTGCCATTGTTGTCTATGACGTTTGGTCATGAGACGCATCAATGCCGTTAACTCTATATGATTTTTGTAGTCTGTTACAGATCTTAGCTGGAGAGGAAAACAATAATGAATATCCACTTAAATTTTGGTCTGTTATTTACCTAAAGCTATCATATGGCTTCAGAAGACCTGAAATATAGCACACAATCATATGGACCACTTTTACAATGTTATTATGATGCTTTTGCGTACTTTGCGAAGTTTGAAGGCCTTATTTACAATTAATTGTAACTGCATGGAAACAAGCAACCAGTACATTTTTCAAAATTTCTTCCTTTGTGTTCTACGGAAGAAAGCAAGTCATACATGTATGGAACGACATGAAAGGTGAGTAAATAATGACAGAATTTTCATTTTGCACACACACACGCATACACACACACACACATACACACACACGTTGGTGTGGTTATCCTTATGAGAACTCTCCATATGCATAACTATTTTTTATACTGTTCAAACTATAGATTGTATCCCCTAGCCATAATCATAACCCTACCCATAAACCTAACACTCACAAAACGTAAAAACATTTCAGCTTTTTTATATTTTCAAAAAACATCGTTCAGTATGTTTTTTAAGTGATTTGAATTATGGGGACACTAGAAATGTCCTCATATTTATAGTATAATACCCTAGTTATTACCAGTTTTTAACCTAAAAAAAATTTCCTCGTAAACCTCCCACACACACACACACATCAGTATTAATTACTTTTTAACCTGATAGATGAATATCCTATCCCTGTCACCACTGTCTTTTTCTCCCATAATCTTCTAAGCTCTCTCTGTCCATCTCTCCCACACTCTCTCTCCCTCACACACCCATCTCTCTTTTTTCTTGTTTTCCTCCTCACTTTCTCTCTTCTGTCCTTTGGCTCTGTCATTGGTATAATCTTCAGTCAGACAGCGGGCAGGCCATTAAAATCAGCTCAAGCTCTGTCATTGCTTTGCTCACTTCCTGTCTCTCCTCTTGTCTTGTTTCCTTGTCAACTACCACGACAGCAGCTGAAAATATTTTCATGCAAACGCACACTTACACACACTTATGTTTTATGCATACACACACGATCGCACATTTTGAGGGCCCAAGGATGGAATTCCATACACACTTACTGTCAAATTACTAAACCGGTGGTAAAATGCATGCAATACTGGCCTTGCAGAAGGGGGGTGGGAACCGAGCTCATGGAGGCGCTAACTGTTCATTTAATTTCAATGAAAACCAACTCATTTAAACATCCACACACACACAAACACACGAACGCTATCTTATAGGCTCAGAAACATGCAATTACTGTTAATTGAGGAGAGAAGTCTCAGTGAGGCAAAATGAATCAATTTCACACTTAGTGAGTACAGAGAAACATGCATTGCAGTGAGTGGGAAACAGAGAGAATAGGGTGGGTGTGGGGGTGATGAAAATGTATACAAAGCATATGAATGAATGAACAAGCAACAAAAGAGAGACAGGTAGATATATTGTATGTATTGTGTGAATGCCTTGATGTGCTGTTTTCTTTCCTGTGTTAATGTATTGCCTAAACATTATGTTTAGGCAGGACACATTGAATGGCTCATTCTTTGTTTTTGTTTGTTTTTAAGTTAACGGCACATTTGTGAATTAATTAATTTATTCATTTATTTGCTATTGGTAGGCAAGTGGTTACAGAGGGAGAGCCAAATTAATTCTAGAGAGCATTTCATTCTGCGTTCTGCTCCGTTTTGCGGCCAACCCATCGGGAAAAGTCCCTGTCCTTCCTATGGCCAGTCCGCCCCTGGATACGCCCCTAAGAGCAAGCTATAGAGTAATCAGTATTTTACAGTATAGTAAGTCCTATTTTATGGTCCGTTTTCCTTGAAGAAAAAGACTGTAAAATTTTAAATGCCTATCTTCTAAAAGTTTAATTAATTTTGGCAATTTCTGGATTACACTAGCATACAGGTAATCTCAAAGCTATTATTCATGGATTGAACACCACAAAAGTCCAATTCTATTCATATGTAAATATATTTAGGTGTTTAAATCATTCATCTTTATCTGAAGGTGTTTTCACAAATTGTATGTTTGTGAGTTACTTCACGTCAGTATTAGATCATCTGAGTGTGGATGGGGCTTTTCATACCTCCGCTTTTAAAATAGCTTTAAGCAATGCAATAATAATAAGAACATTAAATCTAAACTATAAATAGATATTAATAATGTATTAATGCAATATATTGAGTCAATATCATGATGAAACTCTATCAAATGTTGTTGTCAGTTTCTATTCTCTTCTATTGACCTTTGTAGTCGGGATGTTTCTCTGAACAGCGAACTGTGTATGTTCAAATAACATGAGCCGGTATCTAATAGCTTCTTATCTAAAACAATTCCAAGAAATTAAAAGAGATCCTTTCATAGTGATACCACACAGACTGTATAGTTATTGGGCACCACCTCTAATATGCACAGTGACACCACACGATTCTAAATTGATGCTACAAGGGCCTAATACAATCAGAGTGGCAATTCAAAATGAATTAAAGCACTTCAATGTAGATGCAATCAACAGCATCTGAAACTGTTCTATTGAGAGATATCCATAAGAAGCTAAGAGATGTTTTTTTTTTTGAAAGCCCTGATCATTTATGCTCCAAGTGTGTCCAACTAATGAGATATTGTTGTATTAATTAAAATATGTTGTAAATATACAGTATTTGGAAATATATAAATGCATGTTCTTTCTGTTCATGCTTTTGCCTTGAAAAGTGAGAAAAATACAGAGACCATACAACTTAGTTAACTAAAGACATACTTAAATAAAAGCCATGGAGTTTAACTAGGACACAAACACTAACCACCCTCCCTGCTACATGCACCTGACATATGGAGACATTAATGCAATATCCTCTGAATCTGAGCACACTCTTGCTCCCCGTTGCTAATTAGAACCCTTAATTAGTGTCTGGATGGAATTTGCTAACATCCAAATGACCCAATTACGTGGTATAAAGAGCTAGTTTTATTTTTGCTCAATGTGCGCCTAGAGACCTTAGACTAACAGGGAAACTGAATCAGGAGGGTCTGTTGGCATTTTCATATCTGCTAGAGAGAGAAATAATTTATCGCAACAGAACTCACAGTATAGACTCTTAGTCAGAGTTGAATTGAAACAGTTTAAAAGGCAACATGAAATCAAGATTGACTCTATTTACAGGAATTTCTTGATACTGTAAATGTTCCTGGTCTTATTATGAATGATTCTGCTGAGCAGATTATTACAAAGAAAATAATACTTTGTTTTTAAACTCATTCATCAAAATAGGAATGAGCTTTTTCTGCCTCTGAAAAAAAAAAAAAAAAAAACCTTGTGTGGACAGGGAAATATTAATATTAAACAGTAATATCATAGCTTTCAATTTTTCCCACCCAGGATGTCCAATCAATTCCTTATGGATTAAAGACCTGGGGCCGGATTAATGAAAACCTTAATAAAAAAAAAAAAGAGACCTAGAAGTAGGAAGTGCCAGTCAGAGCGATTTCACAGCTGGATGCGTCTATCCCCAGGTACAACTACACATCTGTCTGCACTAGACACAAACACACCGGTTTTATTCACAAATCTCGATGATGTGCATGATCTAATTGTACCTGGAGTTCAGTGTACCCGTGTATTCCTGTAAATCCTTCGTGTTCGTTTTTTGATTGGTTATTACATGTATGGATTTGCTTGCGTGTTATTACAGCGGGTGCATTTGTTCTGTGGTGTTAGAGATTAATGCAGCTGTCTCGAGCCTCAATATTGTTCTTATTGATATTCTATATGCATCAGATTAAATGTGGAGCACATATAAGAATAAATCAGTTTGCACAAGAAAAGCAGCATTTCAAAATCCATTAGACCTATAGCCTGTGGATCTGCAAACATTTATTAAGCGCTTCACATCACAATAGATCATAAAATGATTATGCACATATTACAGAGCAAATCAGATCATGTTTTTTAAGTGTGGCTGCTGGACTTTTTTTGTAGTCTGAATCATTTCAGTATTAATCATATTTGTATTGTCTGAAATACAGACAGCAATTTTGGTATTCACTTTACAGTATATACACATTTGTTCCCATTAAAACTGAGAATAACCATATATGAATGGGTAACTGAATGGACATGACCGAAACATAAGATGGGTTAAAATGTTTATGTTATGATTATAGACCATTTAAAGATTAAAATCCATATAGCTGTAGATGAGAGGCATTAGCCAAGTTTTTGTAGGGTTGCATGGATTCTGTCTAGTAGTTAATCAGAATGTCTATTAACCTTCAGATAGGTGCTCAAATCGTTCTCAATCTCCATTACCACGTTGTCTCACACTAAGAGGAAAAAAAGTTCGAGAAGAATAATTATTTCTCATCTTTTCTCTCTCACTCTCTCGCTCGCTCTCTCTCTTTCACATACACAGATGGGTAGATAGGAAATGGATGGGGATCAGTCTCAAGGCAGTTATGATGAAGGTCAAAGAGAGAGAGACAAAAGCAAAACCATAGAAGAGAGAGAACCACTCATTACCCAAAGTTTCTTGATGCAGTCTCTCAAGAGGCCCCCACAGGTGCCATTGTGGTCACTCCATGTAGTTTTAAAGTACTCCAATTACCCGAATCTCAAGGCTTGAGGGTCCTTTTGCTTGGCGGACATCAGTGTGATTGACCACTACAGTGTTTGGAATGCTTTCTTGGATGAAAGTGGCAATCACTAAAAAAGCATTCCAAAAGAGTGTCTGTGGCTTTTCATTAAAGACTGGATAGATGTTCCATAGTGGCCACCAAAACAAAGGGGCATATACAGTATGTCCACATCTATTATTGGTGCTTTTGTGCTGTGAGGGGTTTAGGCTATATTATGTAATTATTAGATTTAGGTGTAGAGATGAGAATCGTAAAGAATTGAACAATTTCATTTCCTTGACGATTCCATTAATGATACTTTTAGTTATTTTGAGGAAGAAATACTTGGAAATATGAAATAAGCAGCCTGTTACAAAATGATTGGATAAGTTCATATTACAGGTGAAACTCGAAAAATTAGAATATTGTGCAAAAGTTCATTAATTTCAGTAATTCAACTTAAAAGGTGAAACTAATATATTATATAGACTCATTAGAAGCAAAGTAAGATATTTCAAGCCTTTATTTGATATAATTTTGATGATTATGGCTTACAGCTTATGAAAACCCCAAATTCAGAATCTCAGAAAATTAGAATATTACATGAAATCAATAAAAAAAGGATTTTAAATACAGAAATGTTGGCCCTCTGAAAAGTATAATCATGCATATGTACTCAGTACTTGGTTTGGGCCCCTTTTGCATTAATTACTGCCTCAATGCGGCGTGGCATGGATGCTATCAGCCTGTGGCACTGCTGAGGTGTTATGGAAGACCAAGATGCTTCAATAGCGGCCTTCAGCTCTTCTGCATTGTTTGGTCTCATGTCTCTCATCTTTCTCTTGGCAATGCCCCATAGATTCTCTATGGGGTTCAGGTCAGGCGAGTTTGCTGGCCAATCAAGCACAGTAATACCATGGTCATTGAACCAGGTTTTGGTACTTTTTGCAGTGTGGGCAGGTGCCCAGTCCTGCTGGAAAATGAAGTCAGCATCTCCATAAAGCTTGTCTGCTGAAGGAAGCATGAAGTGCTCTAAAATGTCCCGGTAGACGGCTGCGTTGACTCTGGACTTAATAAAGCACAGTGGACCAACACCAGCCGATGACACGGCTCCCCAAACCAACACAGACTGTGGAAACTTCACACTGGACTTCAAGCATCTTGGATTGTGTGCCTCTCCATTCTTCCTCCAGACTCTGGGACCTTGGTTTCCAAATGAGATGCAAAATTTGCTCTTATCAGAAAAGAGGACTTTGGACCACTGAGCAACAGACCAGTTCTTTTTTTCTTTAGCCCAGGTAAGACGTTTGACATTTGAAGCCCATGTCCAGGACCCGTCTGTGTGTGGTGGCTCTTGATGCAGTAACTCCAGCCTCAGTCCACTCCTTGTGAAGCTCCCCCACACATTTGAATGGCCTTTTCCTGACCAGGCTACGGTCATCCCTGCTGCTTGTGCACCTTTTTCTTCCACACTTTTCCCTTCCACTTAACTTTCTATTAATGTGCTTTGATACAGCACTTTGAGAACATCCAACTTCTTTTGCAATTACCTTTTGAGGCTTTCCCTCCTTGTGGAGGGTGTCAATGATGGTTTTCTGCACAACTGTCAGGTCAGCAGTCTTCCCCATGATTGTGAATTCAACTGAACCAGACTGAGAGACCATTTAAAGGCTCAGGAACCCTTTGCAGGTGTTTAGCTGATTAGAGTGTGACACTTTGAGCCTATAATACTGAACCTTTTCACAATATTCTAATTTTCTGAGATTCTGAATTTGGGGTTTTCATAAGCTGTAAGCCATAATCATCAAAATTATATCAAATAAAGGCTTGAAATATCTTACTTTGCTTGTAATGAGTCTATATAATATATTAGTTTCACCTTTTAAGTTTAATTACTGAAATTAATGAACTTTTGCACGATATTCTAATTTTTCGAGTTTCACCTGTATAACAAAACAGCTTCTTGCAAAATGCATTTACCTAGACCTTTTGTTGAGGATGTTTTATTCATTCATTTATTATTATAAAATACCACTAATTACAACAAAACCCATAATGTGTATTTTTAACTCCACATTGTCATATTAAAAACCCTCTGGTAATTACTCTGATGTACAGTGAGTCTCACAAGCTTTAACTGTAACACCAACACTAACAGTTCATTTAAAGTCGGACATGACGGCAATAATGACTTGTGGTTCAGTTTCAAGTTTTTCATTCACTAAAAGAGCCAGCTGATAAGAGTCAGGAGAAACCTCTGTATGTTTTGCAGTATAGATTCAAAAGAACTGACTCATTAGAGCCATTTGTTCTGAAATTGGACTACATTGGCTGTACTTTAAGTTTTGTGGTTTAGATTTAAAAGAACCAGCTCCTAAGAGCCATTTGTTTGGGAATTGGGCTACACTTGTCACATTTTATGTTTGGCACAGTACATTCAAAATAACAGAGCAATTTGGGAATTGGGCTAGTCTGGTATCTCTATATTTTTTACACTGGTGATTAAAAAGAACCATTAATTCGGGAATCTGGCTACACTGGTTGAACTGTTTGTTTTGTGCTGTGAATTTAGTTGCAGTGTTGAGGTGTCGCTGAAGGAAACACTGTAAGAGTATTTTAGCAAGGTGTCCCATCCATATCAGCAAAAGAATGCACGTTTGAGAACCGTTAACGGTACCGAAATTCCAGTTCCAGTATTTTTTTCAAGAATGGAACATGTTCTAAATAAGAACTGGTTCTCAGTTTCCAACCCTTTCATGCTCATACATACATGAATAATACAATAAATTGTTTTTGTAATGATCAGACTTATGATTTTCACCTGGTGGGTGATAACAGAGGTGAAGAAATCCAACAGATTTACATCAAAGGATGGAATCAAGAATTTCAGATACAGGGGCTATTTTGACTTAAGCCAGCAAACAACCACATTGCAACACTCTACAATACACTCAAAACACCATAACAATTGCATAGCAACGTTCAGAAAGTCACCCACAATGTTTTGCATGGGCAAGCACCACTCTTATTTTTTATTTAGTTATTTATTTTTTCACAAAATGAAAAATCTGTTTTACACATGTTGTAGCATTAATCCTTGATGTGATTTTCAGTGAGAAATATTACTGAAAAATGTCCATTGACAGTATAATTGTAGCAATTGTCAAAAACAAAAGGAAATAATTCCTTCAGATTGCATAATCCTAAAGCCTTGTCTGTCTTTAGGATTGACTGTCACTTACAGAAACTGTCGCATACAGAAAAATGGAGCACTCGTGGTTCTCGACAGATTTCACAACTGATACAAAGTACTATAGCATCTCTTTCAGAGACCTCAGCATCCTGTTGTGACTTGAAGGACATTATGTGTCTGTGGCAGGGCGGAGGGCGGGGCCGGGTCATGATTCCGCACATCCGGAGACAGAGACGGCAGTGCGACAGAGAGAGAGCTGTCCGACACCTGTGTGTGTGGAATCATGACCCGCCCTCCGCCCTGCCACAGTGTCCCTTTCCACAAAGAAAATTATAACTACAAAAATGTTCGGAAACATACAAGGCATCTTAAAGGAGAAGTATGTCAGACAGACATTTTTCTATCCCAGCTTAATATGCTGAGACAACTGTAAGTAAGCCAGTCTTTGGTTGATTTGCCTGAAAAGTGTAAAAAGCATGCTCTGCTAAGCCTTCAAAACATTGCTTTGCTTTTGAGCATCTTGACCAGCAACACTGACTCAACCAATGGCGTAAGTTTGGAAAGCTTTAACAGGAAAAGTGCAGGCAGGGTACCTGTCTGTCCCTGTCATCTTACTTTTTTGTCTACTTTCTCAGCACTTGTTTGTCCCTGTACTACAGTGACATTTCCTTTCTCGTTTCCTGCTTTATTTTTTAAACTTACACGATCCCCCATATCCATTTCAGTCGGCTGAATGGTCAGACACTCATTCCCTGCTTGGTGTGGCAGCATAAAAGTCCTTTCTCTCTCTTAATGCCACATTCTCCAACTCAGACAAGCAAAACAATCAGTGTGAGACAAAGAAGACCACCAGGTCTCCCTCTTGGTCTCCTATAGCAGTCTAGAATACTCTGAGGCTTCTAAGAGGGTTTAAGGTAAAATTTTTCCACTGTTAAAATATTTTCTCCTATTTGAGTTTAATGTACAGAAATAACTGTTAGTAGACCTCTGTGTGTGCTTTTTTTGTTTAAAAGATCCGACGTGTCAATTTACAAAAAAACATGGGGAAAAAACATCAGACTTACATTAAAGGATGGATCCAGACCATATCTCAGGATTGCAATGTCATAGAGACTTTAGGGTGTGCTCTTTTGACCAGTAAACAGCCACCCAGAACACAGTAATGTCCTAGAAACCACCCAGAACAACCTAGCAACCAAATGTTTTGTGTTACGTTGCTTTAAATACAGATTAGTAATCTGAATGTTTAATAATGCTTACTTAAATTTGTTACTGCAAGTCATGTTTTATTGTTTTATTTTCCTTTTTCTTTTGGTTGGTGTAGAATATGTTGGGAATTTGTGGCCGCAGAATATATTGTTTGAAAACTTGCCAGCCTGTGAACTGTGCACTTTGCGTTTATGAATGTTTCATAAGCCTTCTGTATGTGTGTGGTGGCCTTTAAGTGAGGGCGTGACACACAGCCCACACCAGTAAAAATCATGGGACCTTCACCATCAAAAACATTTTCAGAAGGAGAGAGCAATAGGAAGATAAAGGCATGAACATTTCAAAGTTATCCACATTTATAGCACCTAGAGAATACAAAGTACTATAGATTTGGACAAAGCTGAACTGTAAGCTCATTCCTGCAGTATACAGGCTGAATTGTTGGACTCTGTATTCAGGGCTGCATTTTCTGAGACTACTAACTCTTGTTCACTTCCCTACAGCCATCAAATCAATGGATCATGATCCACTTTTTTTCTACAAGTTTAAGAAAAGAGAGATGGGTAGACTGGCAGATATGGGGGCTGTGTGTGGATTGATGAAGTGGTGTGCCAGGCTTTGATGTTGGCATGTGGCGTGGGGTGGGATTGCCCGGAGACACAGAGGATTCAGGGGGATAAGTGACTATCTCAAAGGCCCAGATACCTCATGCTAAGACGAGAGCCGGGCAAGGGTCTTAAATACAGCCCACAGTGCTGTATCAGAGAGAACAAGAGAAACAGGAAACACTTCATGGTTGTGCTTTTGTGTATGTAGAGTTTGTATGGTTGGCTTATTTTGGATAGATTACTTATTGCAAAATGTCTTTGCTTTTGTTTTTGTTTTTTTAAGACGGAAAAAAAATGCCTTAAAAAAAAATTATGCTCTAATGTTTTACATGCTCTAAAAATTGGTCAAAATTGGAGGGGTGTTTTAGAACTAAAATACATTGAAAGTCTTGTCAAAATAATTGTATCATGTTTTTCAATGACTCCTATTAACTAAATGAACACAAGGAAAATATACTTTATTTTTATTTACTAATAAAAAGTTTTATTTTAATACTAACAAAATGTTTTACCTATATATTACCTATATATACGTATATATTAATATTTCTTTCTTAGTATGTTATAACAAATAATGCAATTCATGCAGTATCTATTTATTTTTACTTCCTGAAACTTCACGGGATAAGAGACACGTGTCCCGAGTTGTTCCTGGCAGGAACCTTAAAAGCTCTGATTAGGGTGGGGGCAGGTATAGGGCATCTGCTGCCATATATATATATATATATATTGCTGTCCTTTTCTGCATCGATGCCCCCTTCGGCATATTGCAGCGCCATTTTGTTGCCTGATCTGCATAACGTGGCGTCCCATTTCAATGTATCGCGTCCCATTCGGCCCTGTTTCATGGCGGCCCATCGCCCATATTACGAAAGCCATTTTAAATACCATGCTGTAACTTCTGTGAAGATGTCATGCCAAACAAATCATTGAATCAGTGTTTTAAACTAATCATTGCAAAGTATCTCCGTCTTAACACGTTAAAGCCCATCGCATAGTCTATAGGTGACTTTATAGGCAAATAAAAAGTACATGTAGATCATCACCATATTCACAATGTATCTTGTTTTTATATTGCCAACATAATTAATAAATTTGAATAAATCATAAATATTTGATATTTTGCCCTGCCCTAACTGAAAATCAGTGTTTTTGATACTGTAAAATTGTTTGACCATGTTTCTGATGATTCTTTCACGACAGGCTTGACATGACATGATGAAGGCTACACAGAGAGCTCTGTCCTGATTAAATGTGTTTCAGCTCTGTGAAGTTAATGAATAGACATTACAGCAGGATCAATGGCTCCTCTCTCACAGTCTCCATATAAACAGGCTTAATGAAAAGGGATTACACTCTTCAGATCAAGGTCTCTCTGTCTTCTCTTCCTCTTTTTTCTTACACTCTGTCTCTCCTACCCCTTCTGCTTTACCTGTTATCTTTTATATCACTTCTCACAAAAAAAAAGAAAGAAAACTGAGCTCATTGTCCCTTCAAATGTTCATTATTGTAATGTGTACGGTCCATTTCTTCTCAAAGGTAATTCTCATTAGATTCTCATTACTGTTAGACTGCAAACTTTAGTGTGCATGAAATACAGTAATCTTTTATTAGAGGGGGCATAAAGGCTTAACTTCTCATGATTTCTATCTATCGATTTGGGGTTGAAATATAACCCACACATGTTCTTGATTTCACAAGATTCACCCTGTTACTCTCTCATGCACATGGTGCACACAAAATATCATAAAAGCCATGTTGTGTGTAAACATGCTTAAAGTTTGATATTCATAGTTGGCATCAATACATTATATAGTAATATACTACTTTAATATATAAGTACTTAATCCTCCATTATGTTTTTTACTCACACAAACACACACATCATCATCATCAGCATAGTGGGAACATTACATTGACTAGATATTATTACATTGAGTTTAATACATTGAGCTAATTACATTTATAGTCCACTAATCTGATTCCTAACCTTTTTTTCTCTCTGTATTTGCGTATGTTATCACTGTGTAAAGATCTAATTTAACCCACCAATGTGACATAATTATGACAGCAGTACATGTTTTTTCAACTGACATTTCACAACATTAAAACAGCAAATTATGAAGCTACAATTTGTGGGGACAGCATCAACTATTAGATTCACTACTCATACAAATTAGCTTTACTAAAGCATTGAAAGTCTGTTGATTGCCTATATTTAAATCAGGTCTAATATGTCATTCAGCTTAACTAGCGCTATGTTTTTAGTATGCGTAAAGTAAAACAAAGCAATAATACAAAATCACTTGCATAAGCATATAACACAACACACTGATAAAGAAACAGACAGCATCTTACTTCCTGCTGACAGGGGCAGGAAATTAAGTTTGTCCAGAACAAAAGAAGAGAGGGAATGCAGGAGATAGAGCAAGAGTGAGACAGCGTTCAGTGTTGCTTCTCATTAGACAGACAGTCGGTGCTCATAAGTGCTGTCATTGAAATGCTATGCATGCGATCGCCTCAGCCTGTCCATCTGCAGCGGCACGTGGCTGCTGTGCTATTCACTTGGTCCTTAAAATAATAGAAAAAGCCTTTAGGTTTTATCTGTCTCAGTGCTGAAAGGAAGGAAAGACGCTTAGTGACAGCCAAGAACTGAGGGTCACTGACACATCCCCAACGCCGGCCTTTCAATTAGTCCCTCTCTGCACTAGACATCAGCTTTGTGTTGCACAGGGAAAAAGTCAACCCAAAATACAGCCCATAATAATACAAATTATTCTCACTTTAATGTGGAATGCATCCTATTTGCAAAACAGATTGCTAAATAGGTTATTTTCAAATAAAACCTGACAAAAACAAAATTTACTTATATTAAAGATTTCATTTACTTGCAAATTCAATGCAAAATCAACCCATCCAACTACACAAATATCACACAATGCAGTCCACAATGAAGCCCATCTGGCCAAAACAGATTCACTAGCTTTAATGCAAAACACAAGCCAGCTGATAGTATACATTTAACTTGCTTTAATGCAGTTATATAGTGATGGTGTAGTCTCACATAGCTAGACTTTTGGCTATAAAGTCTGGTCCACATTCCACATTTAGTTTTGCCAAGAACTGCATATTTACTAGGGATGTGCACGGATGGTCGACATTCAGTTAACCGTTCGACACGCTACTATTAGAATACCAAAATGACTATTTGGTTAGTCTACACATGCAATAGAGGTCTTAAATAGAGATAGATAAACTGTTTTCTGGCCGGGTTTGGGCCAGTTTTTGAAGTATAGGCCGATTTATGGGCTGATTGTCTGCACTATTTTTGTATATACTATTTACACAAGCTAGATTAATGTCTTTGACTGGTGCTCTGAATCGCACTGTTTTTCCTTTCAGCATCTAGCACAGAATCAGCGTGCATTTGGACGGCAGGTAAAGTTTACATTTACATTTACATTTACTATTATGCATTTGGCAGACGCTTTTATCCAAAGCAACTTACAGAGCACTTATTACAGGGACAATCCTCCCGGAGCAACCTGGAGTTAAGTGCCTTGCTCAAGGACACAATGGTGGTGGCTGTGGGGCTCGAACCAGCATCCTTCTGATTACCAGCACAATTGTGCTTTAGACTACTACACCACCACCACAGTTAATAATAACTTACATTTTTAAGAACGCATCTCAAAACACCTGCGTTGTGTTCCATTCGTTGGGCTGCGTTCCAAAGATGTTCAGGTTGTAAAAAGGGACTTGTGTGACTGTTATACCAGTAAACATGATTCCAGGTTGTTTTTCACTGAGCAAAGTTTCAGTCAGACAGTTTTTATTTTCCCTTTTGCTCTGGTGTGCACATTTATTTACAATAATTAGACAAGTTCAGTGCCATTTGATTTTAAACCATTTAAAATCAAAGCACATCAAAGAGGCTATTTATGCGCAACTGTGTAAATCCACGCATATGACAATACTTGCTTTCGCTGCATCACGGAAATGTTCTTTATTTCTTAATATTGAGTCAGGAAGAGACCATCTGACCGACATGTAAAGCAACAAATCAGTTTGTTTTGTTTTTACACTCAGGATAGAGGCAGGTTTATTTAAATGAGGATGTTTTTGTTCCACTTGTTACTGATATGGCCTTTAAATGTTCCTTTTACTCAGAAACAATCAATACCTGGAACACCAGTATCAGGCTCAAAAGCTGCTAATTTAGGATTTTTTAGATATTCTTACAGGAAAACAATGCAAACATTATTATCAAGAATATGATTTTTGTCCTAATATCAAAGGTCTGACTAGAAAAAAAGAAATTATTGAATTAAATGAATTTTCTTGATTAAACAATATGATCGTGCCTGGTAACGTACATGTAAAATGGCTAGAAATAGCATTTTAGCTTAGCGTAAAGCTGACAATTTACACAAGGTTTATTTCTATTTCTTCTGCTCCAAACTTACTTCATACACTTCTTACACATCATAAGAAAGTGTTTCACCACTGTTCAAATGCACTTTGGAACGCGTCATTTATATGTATAAATGTTTTCCATCTGAAAGGACTAAATATTAAATGAAACAAATGTCAACAAAATGCAAAGTAATCTTCAGTAATCAAAATACTTTTTGAATGTAACTGTATTCTAATTACCAATGATTTAAACTGTAACTGAAGTAGAATACAGTTACTTATATTTTGTATTTTAAATACAGAATCCCATTACATGTATTCTGCTACTCCCCAACCCTGTCAATAACCAATCGTGAACTTGCAGTGCCAACAGTTTTGTTGATTTTAATGGGAGCGATCTGGATCTAGTTTTATCATGTTATGTTGCTTGCGCAGACTGGTTGTGAGAGAAAGACAGAAAATGTAGTGAGAGAGTGAAACAAGTGAGACAAAAAAATGTTGACAGAAAATTATTAGCGCTGGCACACAGACGGAAACTGCCTCATTCTCCAGTCCAGAGGCATGCACTCAATCCATTACTGACAGGGTGTGCTGCCGTACAGCCCACAATCACCCCACAAACCATAAGAGATCCACACTGCCCTTTTGTGATATTTCAATCTTCTCGACATATTTTTTCCTACCTGTTTTCCATCCCACCCCTTTCCCTCATAATTCTTTCTCCCTCTGTCAGTCTATAGCCTTTTATCTCTGTATGGATCTTTTCTCTTTGCCATTCTGCACAACATTAGTCCCAGCGTGTGTGGGTCCACTCACTTCTCGTCATTTATTCAGTCTGTCACTACTGCCTACACCCACTCACACGTTATTTCTCTTGCGGCTCTGTTATACCAAGCTCCTGCTGTGTAAAAAACATATAATGTTACTTGATGTATAACTTTAATAATGATGGGCGCACTTGGGTGAAGAAACTAGTGAAAACAGGTGTGTCTGGACAAGTGTTGGTTTCTGAGTTAATTACAGTGCATGCAGGGCAGTAGTTAGGGTTTGTTCTAAACTTAAGAATTAAACTTCTGCAGTTAAATTAGCCCGAACTGCTTTATGTGCAGTCTCCATCCTAACTTTGTTTTGTGGATTATTTCAGCCTGATGAGTGCAATTTGTTTATTTGATTATTGATGTATTTTTGTTTATATATATATATATATATATATATATATATATATATATATATATATATATATATATATATATATATATATATATATATATATATATATGAAATGTAAAATTAGATAGGTAAATAGTTAAAAAGATAGACAGTCATGTAGACTTGTAGATTGATAGAATGGCAGGCCTTGTGTGTGTTTGTATACATTTGAATTTTTGGACAGTTGCTGTTCGAATCAAAGATCATTTTATTTGAACATTCTGTCAATGTAAATCTATGGGATTTCACTGTGTGAAAATTGTTATT
This sequence comes from Xyrauchen texanus, assembly GCF_025860055.1. Classification (NCBI taxonomy): domain Eukaryota; kingdom Metazoa; phylum Chordata; class Actinopteri; order Cypriniformes; family Catostomidae; genus Xyrauchen; species Xyrauchen texanus. The sequence continues at coordinate 24,890,714 of NC_068318.1, forward strand.
CTGATTAGTTGAAAAAGATAAAACAATGCTGTGGCAGCGGGGGCGTGGTCAAGCGCCCGTCCGGGAGAGAAAAGCGGTAAGGGCGCTCACACCTGAGCTAAATTATGTCTAACACCTGTCTCTAATTGCAGTAGCTTGAGGAGAGCGGCATAAAAAAGCAGCAGCAACAGAGCCCAGGAAGAGCCCGACACGAAGGCCAAGAAGCTACTGTGTTACATTAGTGTGTTATATTAGTGTGTGAGAATTAAAAACAACCTTACCTGAACCCTGTTGCTGTTTCCGTCCCTTCCTCACTGGAAACTTGTTACACTGGTGCCGAAACCCGGGAGTTTGCAGGAACAGTGGTCCAAAGCTATGGAACAGAGTCGCTCCATAGAGTCCTCCCAGCTGGCGGAAGTCCTCCAGTCCCTCGCTACGCTCCATCAGGGCCACCAACAGTCTCTGCTTGAGCTCCGACAGGACCAGGATTGTCGGTTCTTTGAGATCATGCGGGCTCAAGCAGAGCCAGGAGACTGCAAGCCAGGAGGCTGCTCCAGATGCAGCCGCGACCCCGGACACCCGCGCCACACTGCCCCCACCTGCGCTACAGAAGATGGGGCCGGCAGATGATCCAGAGGCGTTCCTGGACCTCTTTGAGCGCACGGCGGAAATTTGGGGTTGGCCACGCGACCAGTGGGCAGCCCGCCTCGTCCCTCTCTTGTCCGGGGAAGCACAACTCGTGGCACAACAACTTCCGGCAACAAGCCTCCTGGCTTATACCGACTTGAGGAGAGCCATCCTGCAACGGGTTAGTCGGACCCCGGAAGAAAGTCGCCAGCTCTTCCGGGCCATGTAACTGGATAAATCAGACCGCCTGTTTGCGTTCGCCCAGCGGCTCCGTGATGCCTGTCGGAGGTGGCTGCTTGCGGGGGACCGCGACGTCGAGGAGCTCGTCGATCAAGTGGTACTGGAGCAGTTTGTCCAGTGCTTGCCCCGGAAAACGGCGGAGTGGGTCCAGTGCCACCGCCCGGCGTCGCTGGAGGAAGCCGTACGAGTCGTGGAGGACCACATGGCAGGGATTCCAAGGGCGGATGAGCCCTCTCTCTCTCTCTCCCCTTCCCCTGTGTCTTCCCCTGTTTTTCTCCCCTCCCCTCTTCCGTCTCGCTCTGCTCTCTCCCCAGGGTCCATTCCTGCCCCCCGCAGGCGCGGAGGATTCACGAGACCAACTTCCCGGCCGTGGGAGAACGCGCCTACCCCTTCCCCGTCCTTCAGCCGCTCTCCTCCTCAGGTGGGGGCGCCCGCCAGCACGAGTGCGGCCGTGGCGCCTGGGCCGGTCTGCTGGAGGTGCGGAGACCCGGACCACTTCCGGGATCAGTGTCCGCTGATGGAAATAGGGACGGTGGTGCGGGTCTCTGACTTCCCGCAGGCTGCCCCCGATCGGGCTGGAGCGTACCGTATTCCGGTAAGGATCCAGGGGGGTACATACCAAGCATTGTTGGATACCGGCTGTAACCAACCACCATCCACCAACGCTTGGGTCAACCCAGGGCTTTGGGATTAGCTAAACTGGTGAGGGTGAGGTGTGCACATGGGGATGTTCACAAGTATCCCATGGTGACCTTGGCGATTAAATTCAGGGGAAAAAACCATAGTGTGGAGGCAGCGGTTAGTTCCCGCCTCACCCATCCGCTAATCTTGGGTACTGATTGGCCGAATTTCAAAGATATTTTAGAGGGTATTTGTGCGGATGGGTCCTGCATAAAGAGGTGTGCGGTGTGCGATGCTTTGGCAGGGAGGCGGAGCCGGGCCGCCCTCGGCTGCTCGGAATGACGAGGGAAGGGGCGAGGTGGCCGCCTCCTCTCAGGGAATTCCCTGAGGGGACTTCCTCTAGAGCAGTCGCGGGATCTAAACCCTTAAACATGCTCTTGGCCAAGTGAGAGTAATTGATGGTTAACAGCTCCGGCCGGGCGTCGCCATTGCATACCCATATTTTTCGCTTATTAAAGATCGGTTGTACAGAGTGACGCAGGACGCTCAAACAAAGGAGGAAGTGACACAATTATTGATTCCACGGAGCCACCGGGAAATGGTTTTCCAGGCGGCTCACTATAATCCTATGGCCGGTCACCTCGGGGAAAGAAAGACACTTCTCCATCTAGTAGCCCGTTTCTATTGACCGGGCATTGGCGGTGACGTCCGCAGGTGGTGTGCGGTGTGCCGTGAATGTCAGTTGGTAAACCCACCGGCCACCCCAAAAGCGCTTTTGCGCTCCTTCCATTGATCGAGGTCCCTTCGAAAGAATTGGAATGGACCTCGCCGGGCCATTAGAACGGACAGCACGCGGACATCGCTTTGTGTTAGTCCTAGTGGATTACGCAACGCGATATCCGGAAGCAGTGCCCCTGAGCAACATCTCCGCGACGTAGTGTTGCTGGGGCACTCTTCAAAATAATCTCCCGGTGGCGATTCCAAAAGAAATCCTCACCGATCAGGGCACAACGCTTATGTCACGTACACTTCGCGAGCTTTACTGAACTATTGGGCATTAAGTCGATTCAGCACTAGCGTTTACCATCCGCAGACTGATGGCCTAGTGGAGCGATTTAATAAAACACTAAAAAATATGATTCTTAAGTTCGTACATGAAGACGCTTAGGAATTGGGATAGGTGGCTCAACCCCCTGTTATTCGCAGTACGGGAGGTCCCACAAGCCTCCACGGGGTTCTCACCGTTCGAGCTGCTGTACGGGCGACGCCCACGCGGGGTCCTCGACGTCATCCGCGAAGCTTGGGAGGAGGGACCTTCTAATAGTAAAAATGAAATTCAATACGTTCTTGATCTTAGAGCAAAACTCCACACACTGGGGAAATTAACACAGGAGAATTTGCTCCAGGCTCAAGAACGCCAACGCCGGCTGTATGACAGGGGTGAGATAAAGTGCTTGTATTACTCCCAACATCGAGCTCGAAATTACTCGCCAAGTGGCAAGGACCCTTTGAGGTCACACGACGAGTAGGGGATCTCGATTATGAGGTTAAACGTACCGATAGAGGGGGCGCGCGTCAAATACAGGTGAAACTCGAAAAATTAGAATATCGTGCAAAAGTTCATTAATTTCAGTAATTCAACTTAAAAGGTGAAACTAATATATTATATAGACTCATTACAAGCAAAGTAAGATATTTCAAGCCTTTATTTGATATAATTTTGATGATTATGGCTTACAGCTTATGAAAACCCCAAATTCAGTATCTCAGAAAATTAGAATATTACATGAAATCAATAAAAAAAAGGATTTTAAATACAGAAATGTCGGCCCTCTGAAAAGTATAATCATGCATATGTACTCAGTACTTGGTTTGGGCTCCTGATAGCATCCATGCCTGCCTCAATGCGTGGCATGGATGCTATCAGCCTGTGGCACTGCTGAGGTGTAATGGAAGACCAAGATGCTTCAATAGCGGCCTTCAGCTCTTCTGCTTGGTCTCATGTCTCTCATCTTTCTCTTGGCAATGCCCCATAGATTCTCTATGGGGTTCAGGTCAGGCGAGTTTGCTCGCCAATCAAGCACAGTAATACCATGGTCATTGAACCAGGTTTTGGTACTTTTGGCAGTGTGGGCAGGTGCCAAGTCTTGCTGGAAAATGAAGTCAGCATCTTTATAAAGCTTGTCTGCTGAAGGAAGCATGAAGTGCTCTAAAATGTCCCGGTAGATGGCTGCGTTGACTCTGGATTTAATAAAGCACAGTGGACCAACACCAGCCGATGACATGGCTCCCCAAACCAACACAGACTGTGGAAACTTCACACTGGACTTCAAGCATCTTGGATTGTGTGCCTCTCCATTCTTCCTCCAGACTCTGGGACCTTGGTTTCCAAATGAGATGCAAAATTTGCTCTCATCAGAAAAGAGGACTTTGGACCACTGAGCAACAGACCAGTTCTTTTTTTCTTTAGCCCAGGTAAGACGTTTGACATTTGAAGCCCATGTCCAGGACCCGTCTGTGTGTGGTGGCTCTTGATGCAGTAACTCCAGCCTCAGTCCACTCCTTGTGAAGCTCCCCACACATTTGAATGGCCTTTTCCTGACAATCCTCTCCAGGCTACGGTCATCCCTGCTGCTTGTGCACCTTTTTCTTCCACACTTTTCCCTTCCACTTAACTTTCTATTAATGTGCTTTGATACAGCACTTTGAGAACATCCAACTTCTTTTGCAATTACCTTTTGAGGCTTTCCCTCCTTGTGGAGGGTGTCAATGACAGTTTTCTGCACAACTGTCAGGTCAGCAGTCTTCCCCATGATTGTGAATTCAACTGAACCAGACTGAGAGACCATTTAAAGGCTCAGGAACCCTTTGCAGGTGTTTAGCTGATTAGAGTGTGACACTTTGAGCCTACAATACTGAACCTTTTCACAATATTCTAATTTTCTGAGATTCTGAATTTGGGGTTTTCATAAGCTGTAAGCCATAATCATCAAAATTATATCAAATAAAGGCTTGAAATATCTTACTTTGCTTGAAATGAGTCTATATAATATATTAGTTTCCCCTTTTAAGTTGAATTACTGAAATTAATGAACTTTTGCACGATATTCTAATTTTTCAAGTTTCACCTGTATATCACCTCAACCTCCTGAAATTGTGGAGAGAAGAGGCGGCCTCTGTGACGTTGGCAACGGTAGTTCCGGAGAGGGCGGAGCTCGGACCGGAGGTAAACAAAGCCCGCAATCTCAACACCCCGGTTCCTTGTGGGGACCACCTCTCACCGCGCCAACTCGCAGAGGTTTCCGAATTACAAAAGGAGTTTGCAGACGTGTTTTCTCCTCTACCGGGCCGCACAAACATCATACATCACCATATCGAGACCGAGCCAGGCGTGGTGGTACGTTGCCACCCCTATCGCTTGCCCGAACATAAAAAGAAAGTAGTTCGAGAAGAATTGGACGCGATGCTTGAGATGGGTGTAATAGAAGAATCCCACAGTGATTGGTCCAGCCCGGTCGTCCTGGTTCCCAAGAGCGATGGGTCTGTACGTTTCTGTGTGGATTATAGGAAAGTCAATGCGGTGTCTAAATTTCACCAGCCCGCTGACTGACCTCACTAAAAAGGGGGCTCCAGATCCGGTCCAATGGTCGGAGCAGTGCCAACAGGCATTTACACAGATTAAAGCTGCACTTTGTGGGGGGCCGCTTTTGCATGCACCTGACTTCTCTCTCCCTTTTGTTTTGCAGACGGACGCTTCAGACAGAGGGCTGGGGGCCGTACTCGCGAGGTGGTGGAGGGAGAGGAGCCCGGTGCTGTACATTAGCCGGAAGCTCTCCTTGAGGGAGACTAAGTACAGCAATCGTAGAGAAGGAGTGTCTGGCCATCAAGTGGGCGGTCCTCACCCTCCGATACTACCTGCTGGGGCGGGCCTTCACTCTCTGCTCGGATCACGCCCCACTGCAGTGGCTCCACCGCATGAAAGATACTAACGCCCGGATCACCCGTTGGTATCTGGCCCTCCAGCCTTTTAAGTTCAAGGTGGTCCACAGACCGGGGGTGCAGATGGCTGCCGCTGACTTCCTCTCCAGAAATGGGGGTGGTAGGCAGGCCGGATGACGCCCCGGCCTGAGTCGGGCAGTGGGGGTATGTGGCAGCGGAGGCGTGGTCAAGCGCCCGTCCGGGAGAGAAAAGCGGTAAGGGCGCTCACACCTGAGCTAAATTATGTCTAACACCTGTCTCTAATTGCAGTAGCTTGAGGAGAGCGGCATAAAAAAGCAGCAGCAACAGAGCCCAGGAAGAGCCCGACACGAAGGCCAAGAAGCTACCATGTTACATTAGTGTGTTATATTAGTGTGTGAGAATTAAAAACAACCTTACCTGAACCCTGTTGCTGTTTCTGTCCCTTCCTCACTGGAAACTTGTTACAAATGCGAATCAAAACAGTCAACAACAGTCTTGGTTTGTGCCAAGATTGGTGGATAAAGTTTGAAAGCTGTAGGAGAAATTACAGTGTTGCCTTCGACAAGCTAACATATTTAAAGTTTAAAAATCTCCCTTTCCATTGTATTGAAAGAATGTTCAGCATTGGCATCATAGTAATATTTGCATACTGAATCCTGATTTTGTGTGTGTGTGTGCGTGCGTGCGTGCGTGCATGCGTGCGTGCGTGTTTAGCGGTAGTGTAGCGGTTAGCGCACTGCTCTACGAACCTGGCGACCTGAGTTCGATTCCTGCTCATGGCCAACACCAGTGACAGTTATCTGAACCGATCCCAGGCCTCCCCTAGGTTGACTCAGCCTAAAATGAGTACCTAGTGTGGTGTGTAAAAACATCGCCAGTGGGGAGACAAAGGCGGTTGGGCGTGGTGCTGGCCACCCACCCCCTTGTGTACCGTTCTGGCCTTCATAGGTGCTGCTAACAGCACTTGCACCTACAATCTGTTAAGGCTAAATGGGGGATTTTGATCTTTGTGTGTGTGTGTGTACAGGTTTCACTATATTTTTTTAGGTTATACACTAGTACGAGGGTATTATGCTACAAAGGTGGCTTATAAGGACACCCCTAGTGTCCCTGCAATTCAAACGGCTCAAAAAAAACAGACTAAACAATTGTTTTTTTGAAAATGTAAAAATGCCAAAAGGTTTCTGTGAGGTTTATGTTTAGGTGTAGCATTAGGGGATAGTTTGTGCAGTATAAAAATCATTATGTCTATGGAGAGTCCTCGTAAACCACAACATGTGCATGTGTGTGTCCCTTTATAGCCACCTTTGCTCTGATATTTCTCATACTGCAGCATTCTCAGCTGACAGAAAACAAAAGTGTTGTGACAACAGCAAAGCAGTTAAAAAAATTTAAGACATTTTTTAAAAAGTTTAAATATTTAATTCTTTAGCTGCCTTGCAAGCACTTTTATTTCTGTCAGGAAATGTGAATCTAGAAATCTAGTTATGTATCTTATGTCTATCTGGCATATACAGTAGCAGACCCAGATGGAAACCTTTTCACGTCTTTTTTTGTTTGTTTATTTTGTTTGTGCAGGTTTTCATACAAAATCTATAGAATTCTGCAGAAAGGATATACACATGGAAAAATGTCTTAAATGACTCTGAAAATACTACAGACTTATTGGTAGCTATGGTCAAATTAGCCAATTTATTTATAAATGTACAGGCAAGGTGTAGGAAATATGTAGATCTTTGTAAATTATGACAGATTTGAATTTTTGAACAGAGATTTCTGGGGAGCCAGATTCCATGGGGGCTGCTTATAGCTTATATACAAATTTGGATCTGGCCCAGGTGTCCAATATATTAGCTCCATGACTTTGATGGTTGGGGCCCATCTGGCAGGGGCCTCAGTGGCTGAATCTTGCTAATGAGAGATCATTATTTAATAAAGAGACATCATAATATATTTAATGCATTATTATCTACTAGAGTTGAAATAGACTCCACATGTGTGCTCCAAATGTGTCTCTTTCTAAAAAAATGGAGAGAGTGGGGGAAAAAAATATGGAATAGGAAAAGAGAGGTGACTGGAAGGTTTTGCTCCATCTCCCAGAATGTGGAGGGATTTCTGCAGTTTCTGTTGGGTGATGAGAGAAAAAAACAAATAGAGTCATTATAGAAGAGTGAATAAAAAAGTGAGAACAAAGGGACAATGGATACAAAAATATTAAGAAAGTATAAAAGAGATCGGGGGGTTAAGATATGTGTGTAATTTGGCATGTGTGCAAATGCAACACAATTGACAATAAACAAGTAAACAAATTACTATTTCAAATCTCAGGAGATGGAGATCACAGTTATGCTTCATTAAAATACTGAACTTGCTCTCAGATGTTTCTCCTAAAAAGCCTTTCGAGAAATACAAATACAAACAAATGGGAAAAATATGACAAAGGGTGGGGGGTGTTACATGAACATTAAAAAAAGGGAATGGGATAGATAAAGTGATGACGTTCTTAAACAGGGAAAGGGAGGGATGGGGATGGATTAGTGGCTATCAGTGGAAAATAAGGACATATGTAATACCCTCAGCCTCGCTGGCATATGTTCGATTTAGTAAAAGCACTTTCTAAAATGCTTACTTCCTCTGATTGGATAAACAGACACCCTCTGTTTAGGCGCACAGCTGCAGAGACCTGGCATGTTATTTAGCAAATGCTAATAGCGAATTACTATTGAGTGGAAATTCAATTACGACATTGCCTGAAAAAGGATATGAATTGTAAATTAATTAAAATATCACATTTAAGCAAATCACCTCAATCTTGATCCTTTGTTACGTGTAAAATAATGATCTTTGCCCAAAGGGTTAAACAAAAACCTTTCTGTTTAAAATAGTTCATGGATGCTAACGCTTCTCACCAGTAGGTGCTATGATGTTGGTCAGGCCATGTCAGGCTGTCCTTAATAAGGGCTCTGTTTAACCTTTCTGTAACCCCGAGGACTGATACTTAAATATATTTTCATTAGCAAGTACAGCCCTGAGGAAAAAAAGAGCAGAGGATGTGCTTTGACCTTTTATTTAAGCGTTAATAATCTAACTCTTCTAAATGGCCATATTCATGATTGCCACCTCTTCCTCCGCATTACATGCAGTACGTGAGTGTGCACATGCAAAAGGCTGAGGCAGAGAGGGAGATAAAGAGCCCCACTGTCTAGAAGAGTCATTTAGGTGCAATATAGCATGGTAATATGCAATGGTTTGGCTTAAGTCGATTTTCATAATCAAATAAAGAGAATCCTATAAGACAAATTCAATTCATTGTTGCAGCAATAGAGCTGTGTATTCAATCAATCACTTTTTTAGAAGAATACACTTCATTTTAATTTTACTGCCTTTGTTGGAATGCTGTTATAAAGATTAAAGTAAGAAAATGTGTAACAGAAGCAGTCATATGTCAAACACAAATGCAAGCATTTAAACGCAAAGGATTACATATGTCAACTGAGGTTGTGTGCAGTTTCACGTTATATTAGCCATTGTAGTATGATAAAAACAAAGCTTGGTGGTAAAGATAATCTGTAAAGTGTGTGTGTATATGGAGAAGATCAGTATAAGCTTACAAAAACACAAGTATGTTGTTGTTGATCCATGTAAAATTCCACAATAATGATTTGACGACTCAAAATACAAGACATCTGAGACATTTAAGGTAAAAAACGCACAGAGAATTGCTTGCTCATGCAAAACTCACCACCACAATGCTAGTGGTTGCTAAGTAGTGGTGGTGATTTTGATAAATTTTTGTGATTTGATTCTTTTGATTCCATTCACCAAAAAGATTTGTTCAGATTCATTCATTGACTCGTTTACTGACCAGATCTTCAAGTTAACCAGTAGTGTAGTAGTGACTGAAGAGATCTGCATACTGTGAATTTATCATCTAAACCATTATCTAAACCGACCCTGAATTGGCATTCTTCTTATTGGACAGGTAAGCTTACATAACTGCAAAGCATGTGAAATATAGTGCCATAAGGATTGATCTGTGTCATTTTAGCTAGCTTGATCTTGCCTGCTAACGCTGACGAATTGCAAGCTACCTTGCTTCGTAACTTATTTTTTATACTAAAAGTCAGGTATGCTGATTCACGGTAACTGACATAATGTTAATCTGTTATTATTCAGCAAGGTAAACTACAATAACACATGAAATGAATCCTAGACAATGGTCAAGTTAATGCAAAAATCTCCAATGATTAGTGTAACGTAACGTCTAGATTACGTATGTAACCTCAGTTCCCCGATGGAGGGAACGAGACGTTGTGTCAGAGAACGACACTAGGGGTCTCTCTTGAGCGCCGATATTCACCTCTGTACTATGAAAAAAGGCCAATGAGAGTTGGCAGCCAGTATTTGCATGTCCCGCCCCCGGACATACGGGTATTTAAGCGGCGCAAATACGGGAGTTCATTCAGGATTTTTCTGAGGAGCCGGAAATGGTCCGGCCACAACAGGGGCTCGGCTCAGCGACGTGGCAAGGGGGACACAACGTCTCGTTCCCTCCATCGGGGAACTGAGGTTACATACGTAACCTAGACGTTCCCCTTCTGTCGCTCTCTTACGTTGTGTCAGAGAACGACACTAGGGGTCCACTTAAAAAGCGCCATGCGCTGAGCCGTGTACGTGATCCGCTGATACAGGAGCGAGCAGGTATTCCTACGTGCAGAACGACCAACTGTATCAGGCCGCACGTACCCTTCCCCAATGCCCCATTTAAGCCATCAGGATTCCTTATCGTTATCCCGGAGGGGGGGAACAAGGTGACGGCCGCCAACATGGGAACGGGCCAGCCTGGCTGGGCCTCTTTTCTCTCTATGTTTCTCGCATAGAGCAACTACGGCCGGGGCCCTTACACGCATTGAGGGAAGGGGGTCTTAGCCCTTGGTAGGGCGAGGAAGACCCTGCGGAGGCCACACCTACCCGGAGGGGAGGCAAATTTGAGTGGCACATACATCGCATGGCCTATACCTAGGCCTTATGCGGAACAGTAGTGCGGTGGTAGCACCAGCCTCAAAGAGGGGGGGAGCATACAGCACGGCACCTGAGGTAGCTGTGACTGCCTAAGGGAAACACGGCGTCAACTCACGTGAGGGGACAGAACCGTGGTTTTACACACAGGGGGAGTCCGAGCAGGAGGCCTTACCTGTGGGGCCCCTATACCAGTACAGGGTAGCTAGCGGTACCCGCAGTGGTTTGGGTCGGCGAGTCCCTCCGCAGAACTGCGACCCGCAAGGGCTAGGGGAGGAGCCAACCAGTGTCCCAAGCCTGGGATCTCCTGGGAAGAAGGCGCACTGTTTCCCCTGGTTAGGGGGAAGGGCGCTGGGTGCAAGCGATCCACCCGGTCAGATCGTCAGCGTGTCACCGAGTTCTACGGGCTCGGTACCTGAGAGAACACGGGACGAAACTGACTCAACTCGGAGATTGTAGAATCTCGCAAAAGTGTTAGGTGTTGCCCAGCCCGCAGCTCTACAAATGTCTGCTAGGGCAGTGCCCCTAGCCAGTGCCCATGAGGACGCCACACTCCTGGTGGAGTGGGCTCGGACCCGCAAAGGGGGGGGCACGGCCTGGGTGTGATAAGCCAGGGAAATGGCATCGACAACCCAGTGGGCGAGTCTCTGCTTGGAGACAGCGTTCCCTTTCTGCTGTCCCCCAAAGCAGACGAAGAGCTGCTCAGAGCGTCTGGTGCTCTGTGTGCGGTCCAGGTAAATACGTAAGGCACGTACCGGACACAGCAGTGAGAGGGCTGGGTCTGCCTCCTCCCGGGGCAGCGCTTGCAGGTTCACCACTTGATCCCTGAAGGGTGTGGTAGGAACCTTGGGCACGTAGCCCGGTCGCGGTCTTAGGATCACGAAAGTGTCTGCCGGACCGAACTCCAGGCAGGCGTCGCTAACAGAGAACGCATGCAGGTCCCCGACCCTCTTGATGGAGGCGAGCGCGATCAGCAGGGCCGTCTTGAGAGAGAGGGCCCTGAGTCCAACTGAGTCAAGCGGCTCGAAGGGGGTCTCCGGAGTCCCATCAGGACGACCGAGAGATCCCAGGAGGGAAATAGGTTAGGCCGGGAGGGAATCATCCTCCGGGCACCTTTTAGGAACCTGACGATTAAGTCGTGCTTGCCAAGAGACTTGCCGTCTACCGTGTCATGGTGGGCCGCGATAGCAGCAACATACACCTTGAGGGTGGAGGGGGACAGCCTCCTCTCCAGCCTCTCCTGAAGAAACACGAGCACTGACCTAACTGCGCACTTCTGCGGGTCTTCGGCTCGGGAAGAACACCAGTTCGCGAACAGACGCCACTTCAGGGCGTAAAGATGCCTGGTCGAAGGGGCTCTGGCTTGGTTAATAGTGTCTATGACGGCTAAAGGTAGGCCGGCTAGACCCTCCGCGTCCCGTCCAGGGACCAGACGTGGAGTTTCCAGAGGTCTGGGCGCGGGTGCCAGAGCGTGCCCCGTCCCTGAGAAAGAAGGTCCTTCCTCAGGGGAATTCGCCAGGGAGGGGCTGTCATAAGGAGCGTGAGATCCGAAAACCACGTCCGGTTGGGCCAGTAGGGGGCCACCAGAGTGACTTGCTCCTTGTCCTCCCTGACCTTGCATAGCACCTGTGCAAGAAGGCTCACTGGGGGAAAAGCGTACTTGCGCAGCCCCACGGGCCAGCTGTGTGCCAGAGCATCTGTCCCCAGGGGAGCCTCTGTGAGGGCATACCAGAGCGGACAGTGGGAGGTTTCCTGGGAGGCAAACAGGTCTACCTGGGCCTTGCCGAACCTGTCCCAAATCAGCTGGACCGATTGGGGGTGGAGCCTCCACTCTCCGCCAGGCAAGGTTTGTCTTGACAGCGCGTCCGCTATCACATTGAGGTTGCCGGGGATGTGAGTGGCGCGCAGCGACTCCAGTCGCTGCTGACTCCAAAGGAGGAGACGACGGGCGAGCTGTGACATGTGGGGGGAGCGTACTCCGCCTTGGCGGTTTATGTAAGCCACCACCGTGGTGCTGTCTGTCCTGACCAGGACATGTTTGCCACGAATCATCGGAAAACATTTCTTCAGGGCAAGACGAACAGCCAGCAGCTCTAGGCAGTTGATGTGCCAGCGCAGCGGGCCTTGGTTCCATCGGCCTGCGGCTGCGCGCCCGTTGCACACGGCGCCCCAACCCAATTTGGAGGCGTCGGTTGTAACCAGAACGCGACGGGACACCTGCTGCAAGGGTATCCCTGCCCGAAGAAAGCAGAGGTCTGTCCAGGGTTTGAAGGTTTGGAGGCAGGCAGTGGTAATTTCCACGCCGTGCGTGCCGTGGCGCCATGCTCGTCTCGGGACTCGAGTCTGGAGCCAATGCTGAAGTGGTCTCATATGCATCAACCCTAGTGGCGCGACCGCCGCGGAGGATGCCATATGCCCCAGGAGCTGTTGGAAACGCTTCAACGGGACCACGGTGCCTGGCTTGAAGGAAGCGAGGCATTCCAGCACTGACTGAGCACGTTCGTTGGAGAGACGTGCTGTCATTGAGACTGAGTCTAACTCCAAACCGAGAAAAGAGATGCTCTGGACTGGGGTGAGCTTGCTCTTCTCCCAGTTGACCTGAAGCCCCAAGCGGCGGAGGTGCTCGAGCACCTGGTCTCTGTGTGCGCATAGTAATTCCTGCGAGGGGGCCAGAATAAGCCAATCGTCGAGGTAATTGAGTATGCGTATGCCCGCTCCTCGTAGCGGGGCAAGAGCCGCCTCTGCGACCTTCGTGAAGACGCGAGGGGACAGAGACAGGCCGAAGGGGAGGACCTTGTACTGATACGCCTGGCCGTCGAATGCGAACCGTAGAAAGGGTCGGTGTCGAGGGCGAATTGAGACGTGAAAGTACGCGTCCTTCAGGTCTACCGCTGCGAACCAATCTAGATGCCGAACGCCAGATAGAATTTGTTTCTGGGTGAGCATTTTGAACGGGAGTTTGGACAGGGTCCGATTGAAAGCTCGCAGGTCCAAGATCGGTCGTATGCCACCGCCTTTCTTGGGTACAACAAAGTAAGGGCTGTAGAAACCCTTCTTCGTTTCGGTTGGAGGGACAGGCTCTATCGCGTCCTTGATTAGAAGGGAGGCGATTTCCTCGCGCAGGGAGAGGGCATGTTCGCCGTGCACTGCGGAGGAACGAACGCCCAGGAAGGGGGGCGGAGACCTGGCAAACTGAATTGCGTAACCGAGTCGAATGGTCCGGTGCAGCCAGCGTGACGAGCTGGGCAGAGAAAGCCATGCCTCTGCGCTCTGTGCTAGGGGCACCAAGGGGACAAGTATTTTGGACGTACCCGGCGGGGCTTCGCAGCGGTGCGGAACAGGTAACGCAGCGTCGGGAGGCTCTGTGGCGTCCCGAGGCTCTGGTGCTGAGAATAAGCTCAAAGCACTTACCTTGTTCCGCGCGCCCGGCAGGGGGCGGGTTCGTGACAGAGGAGGAGGTCTGATGTCGGCGTCCTCTGGGCTCGTCTGAACCGGCCGGCCGGGGAACAGTCGTGGAGCTGAGGGCGGGAGCACCGCATCCTGGGCGCCGGGACTGTTGAGGCCTGAAACAAAAGTGCCGTGAGAACGGCATTTGCGGGCCATGTGACCCAGAGGTAAAGGAAATAGCTCTTTTATTGAGAATTTGGGTACCGCAGCCCCCGTCAGGGGGTGCGGCAAATGAAAAAACACAGGATTCTCCTCCCGGCCCTCCACCGGGGGACGGAGCGGTCTCACCATCTCCGGAGCTAACTTCTCGTCCTCTGGGTCCGCTGTCTCAGGGACGTTTGGGAGCCTTCCGGGTCCTCGACGGGGTCCGTGAGGCAGGGGGCGTACGCTTCCTGCGGTTTGCTCGACGCTGGGGCTGAGAGCTGGGCCCAGGTTGGGGCGGAGCAGAAGATCTTCTGGCCACAGGAGGACGCCCTCGGCGAGCAGATGGGGCCTGGGCCGTGGCGGCAGGCTTGCGGCGCGGCATGATGTGAGAAATGGCCTCCGTCTGCTTCTTCACCAGGGAGAACTGCTGGGCAAAGTCCTCCACGGTGTCGCCGAAGAGGCCGAACTGGGAGACAGGGGCGTTGAGGAAGCGAGTCTTGTCGGCTTCACGCATCTCGACCAAGTCCAGCCACTGCTGACGTTCCTGGACCACCAGAGTGGCCATCGCCTGCCCGAGTGCCCGCGCTGTGACCTTCGTCGCTCTCAGGGCGAGGTCGGTCGCTGAGCGCAGTTCCTGCAGCGTGTCGGGATCAGGGCCACCCCCGTGCATGTTGCGGAGTGCCTTGGCTTGGTGGACCTGCAGGAGAGCCATGGCATGCAGGGCGGAAGCGGCGCGTCCGGTAGCGCTGTAGGCCTTCGCGGTGAGCGAGGATGTTGCTCTACAGGACCGGGAAGGGAGTACAGGGCGGCCCCGCCAGGTGGTAGTGCTTCCGGGGCATAGATGGATCGCAACAGCTCTATCCACCTGGGGGATCTCCGTGTACCCGTGGCGCGCTCCGCCGTCGAGGGTGGCGAGGGCGGATGAGCAGGTGGCACGACGAGTGGAGAGGGGTGCTCTCCACGAAGACGTCAGCTCATCATGCACCTCCGGGAAGAAAGGTACTGGGGGGGCGAGGCTGTGAGCGGCGCCCCACGCCCAAAAACCAATCATCTAGCCGTGATGGCTGCGGGGAGGATGGAGGGTTCCAATCCAGGCCCACGCTATTGGCTGCCCGGGAAAGCATATCGGACATCTGCGCGTCGGCCTCCTGCTGGGCGTGCAAGCCCGAAGGCGGCAGCCCAGAGGAGCCCTCAGCGTCAGAGCCCACGCCCTCCGATGTCGCGGCGAACTCATCTGCTTCCATCGCCTGAGGGTAGGCAGACTGGCTGTGAGGCGAGTCGCCGCCACCTCGAGCGAAGACGGGAGTCAACGAGCGTGCCGGGGCGCGGGTGGTCCGAGGGGGCGTACCCGGCGGAGCTGCACCCGCTGCCATCCCCAAATCGCCTCCATCGCCAGCCGCATCGTCCTCAATCCCGTGGGAAGAAGGAGCGACACGGGGGGCGGCTGGAGTGGCTTGCTTACGATTGTAAGCAAGCCGCGACCGCAACGTTGTCATGGTCATGTTCTCGCAGTGAGAGCATGAACCATCCACAAACGCAGCCTCGGTGTGATCACTGCCCAGACACACGAGACAACGCCTGTGGCCGTCGGAAGCGGAGAGTACTCTACCGCATCCAGGAACAACACAGGGGCGGAAGGGCATCTTTAAAAAGACGCGTCCTTAAAAGGACGTTCACGCCGCTGTGTTTTGCTCTTTTAGAGGAAATTACTCTTTTAAATAAAATCACTCTTTTATGAATGAAAGACTCGTGAGAGATCTTTCTATCTGCAACTGTCGATGCGCTCAGGGGCAGGAAGTGCACAGCCGTGCAACCAGGAGAAAGCCGCTGTTGTGCGCCGTAGAATCCAACAGCATGCAGCAGAGGATAGCAGGAACTCGGTGTGTAGTCACGCAGCAAACTGCAAACACGACCATCGGCTCCGAAGAAATTTTCTGAATGAACTCCCGTATTTGCGCCGCTTAAATACCCGTATGTCCGGGGGCGGGACATGCAAATACTGGCTGCCAACTCTCATTGGCCTTTTTTCATAGTACAGAGGTGAATATCGGCGCTCAAGAGAGACCCCTAGTGTCGTTCTCTGACACAACGTAAGAGAGCGACAGAAGGGGAACTTGGTTATATAGAAAATATTTACATTCTATTATTATAAAACAATAGCACATCGATATATCAAAATGACGGATGATGATGGAATCATATCAATACTGAATTGTGTCAACATATTTATAATGTACAGCGTATTTTATAAACAGCTGCTGTCATCATCCACCAAATTTAGCTAACAGCTATTGATAAAGCTGACATAGGCTATCGTATAGAAGAAAAGTGATTACTTCAAACTACAGTCTCGCATAGTCAGACGTATATCTACACTTTGTTTTAGCCCTGTTCCAGCACTGGAGAGTCAAATATAATATGCAGTCTTAAAGTTTGTAGTAAAACAATCATAACTGTGTCATTTTAATTATGCTACCTCATCTGTCAGCATTATGTCAGTGAATCGCGTCTGTTTGTATGTTACGTCATTGTTTTGGTCGATTCTCGTATCCCTATGGAGTGTGTGCACGAGAGCGAGCAACAGGTAGCTGGCTGCAGTTCACTTAACGGCCACAAGTGTCATTAATAACAAGGGTTTCTGAATCTTACATACTGCACCTTTAAATAAATAAATTGATTAACTGTTCTTTTAGATAACAGTATAATGGGTAACACTTTATACTTGCTCTAATTAATAAACTAATACATACATTACCTTATAGCCTACATAATAACTGTTAACCATTGTATAGGTAATGACTAATGAGTAGTAATGTTCAAGTTATCTTATATTACGATATACAGTACATACAAATAAATTTTTAGGCTATTTCATTTTTCTGTAGTAGCTTAGTAGTTTCTGTGTAGAGTGAAAAGTCTTTCCTATTAAATTAATATTATTTGATATCACAAGGGGAAAAAGGGTTCCTCTGACAGCAGTAAAAGACAGAAAAAAATTACATTTGATGCAATTACGGGACAAATCGTCATCTGCGAAGAGTACAAAAACTAGCATGGGTGCAGTGACACTCAGTATTTTCCCAAAGTTTAATAGCATACATTTTTATTTAAATGCATTAATGTTTTCACTTTTAGCAGCGAGGTAAATATAAAGAGCAAATGATGGTGACTCCAGTGCCTTCTGTTCAGCACTCCTGCTGTTCCTTGCACATTTAGAGATAATCTCTGTACATTTATTTAAAAAGAAAAAAAAAAAAAAGATTATTAATCCAAATAACTCTATGGTGCTGCGGCATCACCTTAGTATAGTTAAAAATTATGACTCAAAAGCCTCCTTTCTGTTCTGGGCATATGCAAAATCCTTAGAAAGATAGGTGGGCATACAGCATATGCCTGCGTATGCCCTAGACGGCACTACTGGTTAAAACAACAAATGAGCAAATATGTGAGAAGGAGCTTTCTTTAGTGTGTGAATATTACTAGTGCAGGAGGACGGGAGAGAGATGTGGTGGGCCGATAGAGCTGATAAACAAAAAACACACTGTTTAAAGATAAAATTATTGATTTTATTTGTTCATCTGCAAGGATTAATTTGACTACTTTTCACCAGCTTGTTATAGTTTGTGCGGTCTGTGTGGGAATTCCAGCATTATGAAGGCCAAATTTTAATTCAGAGCCTGTTATAAAAGACATAACAATAAATAGCTAGTATGTGCCTTACCTTGAAGCTTATAACAATGATGATAATTCTCTTCAATTGCCTGATCCAGTTCTTAATGTCAAAACTGGCCCGACCAATTAATCAGAGAAGGAAGACGAATGAACTGAAGCTGCTATAGCGAGCAGCCCCCTCTGTTGGTCAAAATAAACAGCACACGGTAGGCTTTGCTGCTCAGTCTTACTTGTCATGTAGTATGCAGGATGTTTTGAACACGCAGGAAAAAAAACGGGGACATTTCCAGGGATAGCTCCAGTCGGGGACAGACCACCAAAAACCAGGACTGTCCCCTGAACTGTAACGATCCTGCTCGACCTGCTCCAAACGGGATTTAAACTGGCGTCTTCGGTGTGGGAAGCGGGCATGCTAAAAAGGCTAAAGCATCTATTGTCAGTCACTAGTGTGCATCTTGAGGCCAGGGGAGTGAAGTTTACACACAGCAAAGCTACCTACCAGCTGGCTACCGTTACATGTGCATCAAAGCAATTCCATTTGTACACTGGCTCCCAGTTACATTTAGGATTGATTTTAAAGTATTATTACTGGTATATAAATCACTCAATGGGCTAGGACCTCAATATATTGCAGATATGCTCACTGAATATAAACCCAACAGATCACTCAGATCATTAGGATCACATCAGCTAGAAATACCAAGGGTTCACTCTAAGCAAGGAGAGTCTGCTTTTAGCTATTATGCCAGCCGCAGCTGGAACCAGCTTCCAGAAGAGATCAGATGTGCTCCTACATTAGTCACAGTCAAATCCAGACTCAAAACACATCTGTTTAGCTGTGCATTTACTGAATGAGCACTGTGCCACTGTGTGTCCGACTGTTTGTACTGTATTTTATTTTATTCTATTCTAAACTGTTTCAATTATTCTTATTTTTTTATTCTTATTTTTATCTCTTCTATGTAAAGCACTTTGAATTACCATTGTGTATGAAATGTGCTATATAAATAAACTTGCCTATTTAATGTAATTTTAACTGTATGTTTTTCAGTCATTTTTACATATTAATAAATTGGGGATCATGTTTTGTGTATACCTATAAAACTTGTCTTTCTCTCATTATTCACTTACTCTGATGCCATCCCAGATGTGCATGACTGTCTTTCTATAGCAGAACCCAAATAAAGATTTTTAGGATACAGAGCTCTGTCAGGCCCTTATAATTTAAGTTTGTAATTTTACAAACTTTAAGTTTGTAATTTTACAAACGTCAAAGTGCCAGCACTTTGACGGTCCAAAAGTCACATTTAGGCAGAATAAAATAATCAATGTGACTCAAGTCGATAAATGAATGTCTTCTGAAGCAAATCGATACTTTTGGTTCAGGTTTTATTTTAATTTATAGAAATCTAAGCTGGTCTTTTCAGGAGGGAAATTTCCACTGATCTAATTTAACCATCTCTTCATTTTCATTTTATCTCTCTCTTTCCATAGGCTGTGGTCTAGAGTTTCTCCTGGTGCTGTGTGGTTTAGAGTTAACCCAGGCATGTCCCCATCACTGCATCTGCTACGACTCTCCCAGCACGGTGAGCTGCCAGGCTCACAACTTCCAGGTGGTTCCGGAGGGAATCCCTGCCCAGAGCGAGCGCGTCTTTCTGCAGAACAACAAGATCCAACGACTGCTCCAGGGCCATTTCAGCCCAACCACTGCCATGCTTTGGCTGTACTCCAACAACATCTCATACATTCAGCCCTCCACGTTTATGGGCTTTACCCGCCTGGAAGAGCTCGATCTGGGGGACAACCGTCACCTCCGCTCATTGGCCTCTGACACTTTTCAGGGCCTGACTCGTCTCCATGCCCTGCATCTCTACCACTGTGGCCTAATCAGTCTGCCTACTGGGTTATTTGAGGGGCTGCACAACCTGCAGTACCTCTATTTACAGGTAGTTTTCACACTCACAGTCTTGGTAACGTGCTGTCATCTTACTTTCTTTTACCGTCTGACTTTCTTTCTGCAGTGGAACACAAAAGATGTTTGGCAGAATGACAGTCTCAAGCACCATTCACTTTCATTGTATGGAAAAAGATGCAATGAAAGTGAATGGTGACTGAGACTTACATTATGCTTAACATCTTTGATTGTGTTCCACAGAAGAAATTAAGTCATTGGGCTTGGAACAACATGATGGAGAGTAAATGATGACAGAATTTTCATTTGTGGGTGAACTATTCCTTTGGTGTGTCCCCTCTGCTAGATTTTACTTGCTGTGTAAATATATCATATTTGGTCCTCATCAGCCAAATTGATTGTGAATTTATAAAGCACTTGACTTGGCTCCGTTGTGCTGACACTTTAGGAAAAATCTGACTGGATACAAAACCATTTTGATGACAGCAAAAAATGCCCTCTTGTATGGATATCAATTCCTTAGACTGGCTTTGCTCCCAGTTGCAACTGTTGCTTAGGAATCATCTGACTTGCCAAGTAAACCCAGTTAAGATCTGCTCAAAATGTCCAATATAATATACAGTCTTGGCAGCAAATCATCTTGCTTCAATAAAAAGATAACCAGAGACAATATTTTTTCCAATGAAAATGTCTAAAAGGGGAATAAATTCTTTAGGTACCACTACGGAAACTACAAAGAATACTACGAACGCAGGACACTTGGAATTTATTTATGTGTGGGGCTTAAATGTTGCTGACTTCACTGAGGTTTCATGAGTACATTTTAATGTAGTTAAATTATCTTTTTTTCTGAAAAAGGTCTACATAATATAATTACAGCTTCAAACAATAAGAGTATCACTTTACAATAAGATTCTATTTGTTAACATTATTTAATGCATAAGGTATCATGAACTAACAATGAACAATATTTTAGTACAGCCAGGGTTGGGAGGGTTACTTTTGACATGTATCCCACTACAGATTACAGAATACATGCTGTAAAATGTAATTTGTAACGTATTCCATTAGATTACTCAAGGTCAGTAACATATTCTAAATACTTTGGATTACTTCTTCAGCACTGGTAGATTTTTTCACTTGTTTTGGCTATAAAAATTCTGCCAGTACAGTAAGACAAAATACAAATGTTAAAAATCATTCTCTGAAAAACCTAAATATCATAAGCAGTATTGTTTCTAAGAATTTTTAGATATTTAAACAGGAAAACAATGCAAACATTATTATCAAGAATACGATTTTTTTTAATATCAAAGGTCTTACTAGAAAAAATAAATCATGATCCAACGTGAATATTCTTGATAAAAAAATAAGATGGTAACATGCTCATGTAAAATGGCTAGCAGTAGCATTTTATCTTAGCGTAAAGCTAACAATTTACACAAGGTTTATTTCTATTTCTTCTGCTCCAAACTTACTTCAAACGTACTTCTCTGTCTGCTCGTACGAATGTAACACTTCATAAGAAAGTGTTTCACCGCTGTTCAGATGCACTTTGGATCACATCATTTATATGTATAAATATTTTCCATCTGAAAGGACTAAATATTAAATGAAACAATTGTCAATAAAATGCAAAGTAATCTCTTCAGTAATCAAAATACTTTTTGCATGTAACTGTATTCTAATTAAACATTATTTAAATTGAAACTGAATTGGAATACAGTTACTTATATTTTGTATTTTAAATACGTAATCCCGTTACATGTTTTTCGTTACTCCCCAACCCTGAGTAAAACATATATTAATCTTGGTTAATACTAATTCATAAAAAAAAATGTTTAATTGTTAGTTCATATTAGTTCTTAATAATGTTAAAGTATACAACTTTTCATTTAAAAAATGTGGTAACACTACATGCATTTAAGGATTATTAATTAAATAAATATTCTGGGTTCAATACAAGTTAAATTCAATCGACAGCATTTGTGGCATAATATTGATTACCACAAAAGATTATTTTGACTTGTCCCTCCTTTTCTTTAAAACAAAAAGCAAAAATCAAGGTGACAGTGTGGCACTTACAATGGAAGTGAATGGGGGCCAATTTCTGAACGTCAAAATACTAATTTCTTCAAAAGTATAGCCACAAGACATTAACAATATGCATATGTAAGTGCTGTAATGTAACTGTAATGTCGATTTTTGTTAAATTACATTTTCCGGTAATCAACATTATACCACAAATGTTGTCGATTGAGCTTAACTTGTATTGAACCCGGAATATTCCTTTAACGACTAACCATATATTATAGCATTTGTTAATCTTGGAGAATGTTAATTTATAAATAAAGGCTACTGCTGTTCATTGATAGTATATGTTAGTTTATAATGCATTAACTAATGTTACCATATGCACCTTTAATTTTAAAAATGTATTTGTATATGTTAAAATTAACATTAACCAAGATTAATATGTACTGAAATAGTATTGTTCATTGTTATTTCACGTTATATCATATAGTTAACTAATGTTAACGAATGCAACCTCATTGTATAGTCTGACAACAGAATATTTAGTTCTCTACTCTAAGGGATGTGCCCTGAGAACACAATGTATTAAAAGTGCTTTGGGTTTTCAAAGATATGCTTGTGATATTAAAAATGCTTTGGGTTTTCAAAGATATGCTTGTGATATGAGGATCGTAGTTGAAAGGGGGGGTAATCTAATATATTTAATATAGATAAAGTATCAAGATTCAAGGTCTGGCAATTTTATGAGTCATCATTGAACTGCCTTTATGAAGAAATAGAAACATTTGCATGATTAGGTTTGGTGCTGTGTATATTCATATCTGTGACTTAGTGTTTTTCTGTGGCTGTTGCTGACTGGCTTTATTTGGCATTCTACAGAACAACCAGCTGGAGTTTCTTGAGGATGACATGTTCATTGATCTACTCAATCTCAGCCACTTATTTCTGCATGGAAATCGTCTGTGGAGCCTTCACCAGAACACTTTCCGCGGCCTCGGGGCACTAGATCGCTTGCTACTCCATCAAAACCGACTTCAGTGGGTACATACACAGGCTTTCCATGACCTGCGTCGCCTGACAACCCTCTACCTGTTCAACAACTCTTTACCTGAGCTGCCTGCTGAGAGCTTGGCTCAACTACCCGCACTGGAGTACTTGCGTCTCAACGACAACCCTTGGGAGTGTGACTGCAAGGCCGTTCCGCTCTGGGATTGGCTGCGGCGCTTCCGTGGCTCCACATCTGCATTAATATGCGTGGCTCCACCAGAACTGGCCGGAAAGGATCTAAAGCGGTTCACGAAAGAGGAACTACCTTCTTGTACGGGCTCAGAGTCCCTCCATCAGAGCAAATCCAGCAACCAAGGGGACATAGGGGTGTCACCAAAGAAAGAACATAATCGCCAATCACACAATCATCATCATCCTCACCTTCCACATCAAGATCAATACTATACCACCTCCCCATCTCCTCTTCCTCGGCCACCCAAATCTGGCCGACACAGAAACTGCACAAGGCATCGTGGACGCAAGGGTAATGGTCAGAATGAGGTGTATAACCTCAAGGAGTTAGCCAATAAGGAGTCTGATGAAAAATATGACCCATCAAAGCCAAAACTAAAGAACAAGTGCATCCCACAGACTTCAGTGGGGCCCCCTAGTGGTGTGCAAAGGGCAAACAGCAAGGCGGTGTCCCTCTTGGCACCTCGTTACATCATCCCTGTTTGCTTATTGGTGTCTCTCACTGCCCTTATTTTCCGCTGAGCCCATGGAAGTCTCTATTAATGGTTTTACCATAAAGTCAGCCCTCTGTCTACTCTGGCTCCTAACACTTTAGTGTGTGAGTGTGTGAATATGTGCATATGTGTGTATGTGTGTACATGTGAATAAATGTGTGTAGTACCTTGACGAGCCCATGTTGAGGAACAGAGGACTTGGATGAACTTGCCGCCCTGGAGTAAAACAAGAGGTTAAAACAAACTCTTGGGTTTGAGGACTCAAGAAAGAGAAAAGACACCAAATGGAATCCTCAATAGTATCCCTCCATTTTTACATCTGTCTCAAAAGTGTGGGCCCTGTCTCTTTATTTCCTGTTGCTCCTGACAGATTAACTTGATCTATAACCAGGGAATAATATAACAATAACAGATGAAGATCATCTTATTTGTTCAGTGCATTCAATTTTCATTACACCTCTGCAGGATCATTAGCTGCCCACTGTGGTCAAAATCAGCACCATTAAAACCTTAATGTCCCTGCCCTACCATTTGACCTGTACACAGGCTATGGCCCAGGCCAAAGTGTGAGCCAAATACATAAACCAACCAATACGGCTGATGTACACATGCGAGCTGCTGGGTTAATATGTTTCTCAACAGTTTCTGAGGGAGGGTTGATAACACATTGAGTATGTGACAAAATAAAAAGCTAAGCACTCAAGAGAGGAATGGTGTTTTATTGTTATAAGCGGGGGGCGCATTAACCCACAGGTGAAATCTAGATGCAACAGTGAAAGCCATCCGTGTAGAGCCTTTCCCCCCACAACCTCGTTGGACATCTGGCAGAGGAGGCCCATGGGGAATGGTGAGCCCATGGGTCCTGGCATGCCTTTTTGCCCCTTTGGTTATAAGATGGATTTTTTATTACATAGGCTAAATATTTTAACCATTGTTTTGGTTGCAAGATTCGCACACTAGATTCTACTGTTCTGAAGCTGCTAAGTTTGTACTCTGAGGTCACTAAGAGAAAAAGTAACGTTTTTAAAAGTGTACGAAAGATTGTGGGATGGGTCTGGGTGTGTCTGTCCATGTGTGTTCTATATTTGTTGATGGTATCTTGAGCATAGTATTTTGGAATGAAAAGCAGAGGGACAAATTTTTCTAAAGACATATAAAGCTCAAGTGAGGCTCATCCAAAAAGCGTAGTGTGTTACTTATCACTTGGTCACAATAGTTTGCTCCTTTCTAACCTAACAAGGTCAACATAAAATGGCATTCGCAAATCATTTAACTTCCATAATGTGAGATTTCAGAGTGAAACAGTATATTCAACTAGAAAAGAATAAAGGGACGGAACATTGTTTTATCCATTAGGAATTTAAAGGGGTCATGACATGGTTTTTTTTATTGTATTATTATGTTCCCTTAGGTGCAATTATAGTATTAATATATTTTTTTTTAAGAAAAACTTTTAAAATCTAGTGATTTATGACCTTTTCCCACCCTGTTTCTCATCCTCTGATTCAAACAGTCTGTTTTGGGGGCGTTTTCCATTTAAGACTTCAGTGTTAATGCCCACTGTTATGATTGGCTAACGTCAGTGCCTATGTATCAATTATTGACGCCCCCAGCCAGAACAATATGCAAGTAAACTAAGTAAAAACACTGTGATTATTCATAATGAATGAAATTGCGCTTTAAAAAGTAGTTTAAAGTTTAAAATAGAGTACTTACAGTTTGCGTCGTCGTTGTTCCCAGAATAGTCGGCACGGACTTATCTTTGAGCAACAGTTTTCTGGCAAAGCCAGCATCATATTGAGATTTGTTCTCAAAACAGTCATCCTTAAAATGTACAGAACAAACGCTTAAGTTAACACTGCCGTGACTGGAACGTCCGCAAAAAATAAACTGCATCCATTTTTCCCTGACGTCTGGATCTTTCGGCAGCTTATTCAGAGGTTTTGTTTGACCACAGCCAGGAACAGCACATCTGTGTGGCATCGTAATTTTCCTGTGCACAAGTAGTCTCTGTCAGAGCTCGCTGTCCATCGACTGAACACTTGTGAAGCGCACGGCGATACGAAATGAGCGTAGTTGTCTTGCGCTTAAATCGTAGTTGTCTTGCGCTGGAGGCGGTCATATGCAAACGCTGTTACGTCACTTCTAACCGACACGTCACTTCTAACCATGAATCCAGAACGAGCTGTATATTGAGTTTGATTAAATAAATGATTCGTTTAGAATGGGGAGGACGTCTTAAAATATTAAACTTGCAGGACGTTTTAATGATACAAAGACCTCTTATATACCAAAAGATCAAGGCAAATTTGGTTTCTCATGTCATGACCCCTTTAATGGAAAAGGTAGTGAATAATCGTCTCTATCCTTGTGTGACCCGGCGAACACATGCACTGATGTTTTATTTAGGTTTCACTATACGCCACGCAAAAGTTAAATTCATTTAAACAGACTGATCTCAGCTCAGAAGACTCTGGGCTGTCAGTAAAGGAATAAACATTCGAAGCGCGGAGTCATGTGACAAAACAACATGGCACATGCTACAGCAGAGTTTGTCTTTGGGTGAAAAGCCAACAATACTACATCTGGCAAGAATCCTAATTAAGTTGTTTCATTGAAACCTGTTTGAGTCTCTAGTTTAATCCAATATGCCATTTTTAAAATTTGAGTGATTTATCGCAAAACACCACACTGCTAAATACAATGTACACAATATTGTACAATACCACTCTTTTTCCTTAGAAATCCTATATTTACTGTGCATTATCACATTGAGAATCAAGGGGTTCATCCAAAGCTACAAAATATTGCTTTCAGAGGCTTTATATGGAGTTAGGATGAAAATGATGTGCATTTCGATCTGTTCAGACAGACAGCACACTGAAAATTAAGTTATTTACTAAATAGGGATCAAGGGAGCATCCTATAGCTTTCCTATGCAGCCAAGTGCATTCTCTGCTAACATCTAACCAAAAAATCAGTTACAGGCTGCAGATGATGTTTGGACCACTCAACATGTTTGGCAGATATGGGACAATGGTAATCAGTACATAGATTCAGAATTAAAATGTTAATCATTGGCAGTGATTGGTTGATGCTGGCCATTATTAAGAATCAGAATTATTTATGCTAAATGCTTCAGCACTGGCTATAAAATATGTGTTTGATTGTGCAAAGAGATACAATTCTTTTTTTTTTTTTTTTTTTTTGCCAAATTAGAAAAAAAAAAAACAATGTAACAAGTAAAATCGAGTAAAATCATTTTTATTTGTGTTTTTCCCAATACACATTGTTCCAAAGCAGCTTAACAGAAAATCAGCTGTAATGTCTCAAAAACACGAATAACCAACACTCCTGGAAGAATAATAAACAATTCCAATGACTTGGTATTATATAAAAATGTACAACTTATTCCTGCTGTCCACAAATGTGAACATAAATTTTTTTGTAAAACTTTTGGGGTTTTTTTATTTTTGTTTATTATTTTTTTTACATATTTATTAGGTGCTAATTGATACAAATCAAAAAGGGAAATTGAAAATGTACACAGCAGTCGTGGTCAGGTCTCAAGAGGCTGTGTGACAGATGGTTGAAAAGGGATGGAAAAATAAGAGGGCTTGGTGATGTCAGGCAAAAAAGTATGCTGTTTTAGAGAAGGACCAAATTATACAATTTGATGAAGAAGACCATTTTTTATTTTTTATTTTGGAATAATATGCTCCAATGAATCATTCACAAATAGACTAGGAATGTGTTAGTAATTTTGATTTCACATTGACTTTAATATGGACACTCCCAGTTCTGCAGTAGAGTTACAGAATGATCCTTGCAGGAAATTGAGGAACAAATCAGTCTCTCACATTCTCTGATCCCTCCTACTGTTGAGCCATAGAATGAAATGTCTGTTTTGGAATACTATAGCAAACTGTCATAGAATAGTCATAGAGCCCCCTTTTGGACAGGTGGGGCAATAGCACTTTCCTGCTTCCTTCCCTTGAAAGACTTTCAACCTTTTGAAGATTATTCAAAAGAGAACTGAGAATATGTCCATTGTGAACATTTATTTGTTTGAGGATATTTGTCAGTTACTAAAAAAGAATTTTCACCATCTGTGGGGATGGAGGAAGTTATTTTGTATTCATGTACTCTTTATTTTTATATTTGTTTGCCTGCTAAATGCAATTTTTGACAAACTAAGTGCACCATACTAACACCTTTATATTGTCTTCCTCGTTAAGTCCTTCCTCCCTTAATTTCTCTTCTCTCATGACTCCAACTTTCTGTCTGTTGTTATTATCATACACCACCAGACTCAGAAGCTGTTTCTTAAGAACATTAAAGAGAAATATGGTTATCACCACTCATGGCTGTGTTTGTGGGTGATTCTGTTTGGATTCTGTTTTCTAACTTATGCAAATGTACAGCATTTGAGGGAAAATACATACTGAAGCATAAAGATTGAATGATGTTTAAGAATGGAAATGATTACACAAGACCGAGCTTTTAGTTTCCAGGACCAAATTCAGTTTCCCTTGAAACACTGCACTACTGTATATAAATCACATTGAATCATTACGTTGATATAAATTCAGAATCTAAAAGTCAGGCAAGATATCTCTCAACTGCATTCTCAACTGCATATTTCACCTATTCTTACACAGTGGAAATATTTTGATTTGATTTATATTTTTAAGCATTATTTCTTTAGGGATTACAGGACTTTTATATATATATATATATATATATATATATATATATATATATATATATATATATATATATATATATATATATATATATAAAATTGACATATTGAGACCCAAAGGGAAATTTTATCACAAATTTATGGTAAGCTAGAAACATACTCAAATTATGTAAACACATACATTAATGCTTAGCCAATGCATTGCAAGTATTGTCCTTTGTACATACTTTAATGTATATTCCTGCATAACTTAACATAGACATTTTACCTGAAAGAGAAAGGGAATCATAAAAAAAGACACGCTCTGCTATAAGCGCCTATTATAGCAACATTGAAAATGCTATGCACACATCCCGTTATGAAATGGATTAGTACACGTGTACAATGGTGTCCAAGAAGGACATTTCAGAGAACTGTCCAGAGAAATACACAGACATAAAGCAGAACAAAGTAATTCTATTTGAGGACCAAAAATCTTTGACACTGAAGGTCAGAATCATTGTTAGTAGATCTTATGAGGAAAAATTCAATTGCTTTCTTTTCCCCTCGGCTCCTCATGAAAAGTGACCTGAGAATTGATATACAATCTAGTTTTGTTTTCTCATTTACTTTAAACTTAGGGATGTCTGTGGGGAAAAGAAGACTTTTATGCAAGACTACAGTCGAGCCCTGAATTAGATTAAATATTAGCACTCTACAGCTTGTAATACAGTATGCTCATTTGGTCTCACTCTCTTTTCAAAGCACACACAGACAACTGACCTTCTCTCACTATATACTCCTTATTCTCAAGTGAAACTAAAACATTGTGAAATTGAAGACGATTGAGAGAGAGATAGAGAGGAGAGAGATGAAGAGTCATGATTGTAAGTCAGCAAACAGTATGGTTATGTTTCGAATAGCATACTAACCTACTACACTTAGTTTTGTTGTATTATATAGTATGTGTATTAGGAATGTCATAAAATATTAATACACTGATTATTGATCAGCACGTTATTTTCTCAATACATTTTTGAGGCATCAATATATTAATATTAGCGAACATTTAAATTAGAAGTCTAATTTCTGCTTAATGTAGTCTGGTGAATTAGCTAAAACATTTACTGTACTTAACACTAAAGGACCCAACAATGCGGTGCAGGTGGCAGTCCAAAATTGTGAATCTAGTCACCATACACAAAAAAGTTATAAAGGCTTTTGTACTTCAAGAATTAACAAAGTGGCATTGATGAGTTTGCAGGTTTGTGTATGAAACTGGTGGAACTGCGCAAACTGGACAATTAGAAATAATGACGTTTTTTATGCTGTTTCTCTGTATGTAGCCTTGATTATGTTTCATTCAAGTTGTCAAACCACAAAAAGAAATACTTGCAACTGAAAATACATTGTGTAGGCTATATGCAGGGTTGGGAAGGTTACTTTTGAAATGTATTCCACTACAGATTACAGAATATATGCTGTATTTTTACAATGTAATTTGTAATGTATTTCGTTAGATTACTCAAGGTCTGTAACGTATTCTAAATACTTTGGATTACTTCTTCAAAACTGGAATATTTTTTCACTTGTTTTGACTATAAAAACTCTGCCAGCTACAGTTCGACAAAATACACATGTTAAAAATACATTCTCTGAAAAACATAAATATCTTATGCAGTGTTGTTTCTAAATTGATTTTTACATATTTTAACAGGAAAACAATGCAAACACTATTATCAAGAATACCATTTTTGCCCTAATATCAAAGTTTGTTTTCCATCTGAAAGGACTAAATATTAAACGAAACAAATGACAATAAAATGCAAATTAATTAAAATACTTTTTGAATGTAACTATATTCTAATTACCAATTATTTAAATTGTAACTGTAGTGGAATACAGTTAATTATATTTTGTATTTTAAATAAGTATTCCTGTTACTTGTACTTCATTACTTCCCAACCCTGGCTATATGAAAGATATACACAGTATTCACTATATATCATCCAGTGATGTCTAGAGTAAATAATCTGTGTCCTTTGATAATGATTTGGGTCCAATTGTAAAACTATGCGAGTGGCGCTCTGTGGCGCTCTGTGGCAATACAGAATTTTGAGCAGCCTCCATAGTCGAAGCTGGATGCCGCCAACACGACGGGGAGTGTTGTGTGTACCTTAATAGAAAATAATTGTTTCAAATTACAGAACCTGCGTTGTCATCTATCAGATGCATCTGGTGTACGATCCCCTTTAAAGGGATAGTTCACACAAAAATGTTAATTCTCTCATCATTTACTCACCTTCATGATATCCCTGATGTGTATGACTTTCTTTCTTCTGCAGAACGTGTTTAAAGATAAACAGAAAAATATCTTAACTCCGTAGGTCGTTAAAATGCAAGTGGATGGTAATCCAGCTTTTGAAGCTCTAAAAAGAACAAATAGTCAGAATAAACGCCATCAATACATCTCCAGCGGATATGATTGTGTGAAGATCAATATTTAAGAATGTTGTAACTATAATATAATCCATCGCTTCCGGTAATCTTCACAAGAGCGCTCTCTCGTGAGACATATTCGCTTTGCCATCCTACTGACGTAATCTTACGTTATTCTCTCGGTTGAGACATCCAAGATATGCACACAAACACACCATTCTGAGTAAGGAAACATATAGAAATACAGATATAAACCAAATCCAATGAAGCTTCTGTACAGCGCTAATCCTACTCAGCTGTAAACAGCGCTGCTCTTCCGGGTATGACACACATGCATCAGTCCTCACGTATCTCACATGCCAACGTGATTATGTCACATGCGCATACAGATGATTAAGAGTTAAAAAGTACTAAAATATGTATCTTTTTCGCACCAAAAGCAATCGTGTCGCTTTTAGAAGACATTAATTAAACCACTGAAGTCGTATGGATGACGTTTATGCTGACTGTCTGTAATTTTTGGAGCTTCAAAACTCATATTATCATTCACTTTCATTTTAAGGACCTAATGAGCTAAGATATTTTTTCTATATTTCTTCAAATTGTTCAGCATCTGAAGAAAGAAAGTCATACACACCTGGGATATCATGGGTGTTGAAAATTATGTATGGAGAGATAAAAACTATTGTGCAAAGATTAGCCTTATTTATAAACGAAAAAAATGCTGCTAAAGATTGATAATCATCTTAAAAATTTTGTGATTACCGATGCATGAAAAAAACTTTGATTATTCATTAGATAAGTTTATGCATGCATTTTGCACATCCTATGCATACACTGTATTTACTTTTTATTAAGAGTTTTAAGCCTTACACCAAATATATCAGCTCCAAAATTATTTAAAAATTACAAACTTTTATTTTGAGCAAAACAGAAAAAATTATATGAAAATCATAACAAAACAGAAAGATGAGAGCTATGTTTGGTATGAAATATAGCTTACTACTTATTGAATACTGTGTAGGATAAACTGTATGCTGCTTAATGCCGAATATTTTCATAATCCTGTAGTAAAACAATTTTTTTTTTTTTAAGTTACTTCAAAAAAGATACTGGCCACCACTTTTGTATACCTCATTCCATACATACTCTGGTTTCTCATTGAGGCCTCTCTGTCAGCACAACGCATGTTTAATTAAACGCAGCAAATATTCTGCACATGAAAATAAGGGATGGCATAGAGGTGAAGGAGTACCACTTATGGAGCCCCGCCGCATAAGGTGTGGAAGGAAGGATGGAGGAAGGGAAGAAAAGAGAGGTACATGAGGAAATAAAAGTGCTCCCATGTTTCTTCTGTCTACCTTACGAATCCCTCTCTCCCTCCATCCTACCTCCTCCATGAGTCCTTGCCTCCCGGATCAATCATAAATCAAATGTCGCCTGTACTCCTAAAGCTCTTACTTTCTATAATCCTTTTATCCTGCTTATTTAGTCATTCAGTAGTTTCCTTCTGAGTCCAAGGACACCTGGCAGCATGACGATGTCTGACAAGAGGAGAGGAGAAAAAATTTAATGAAAAGGGGAAAAAACGAAAAGAAATTCAGGTGGTGACACATGGGTGAGATGACAGCACCTCCAACAGATAGGGGAAAGTATATTACAAAACCAAAAATTAAGTATTTAAGTGCAAGTCAAATTCAAATAAAATAGAATTACCTTTCAATTGTTTCTGTAACTTTCATACAAAGTTGAGATAGAATAGCACTATGAACTTATTATAGAGAAAATCTCCCTGGAGCACAAAGGAGTGAAATGCCTCAGACAATAGAGCACTATAGAGTAAAAATCTTATTATTATTTCAGTATGAACTTTACAATTTTAAAGTAAACATTTGAATTTTGTATTATACATTATATATTGTTATAATAATTTTTGTATGTATGTATATATATATGATTTAAAAGTAATTGCAGAATTATCAGTAGTAGGCCTACAACCATGTAATCTACCCATTGTCTTTAAGCGAGATCCACCAATCAGAGTCGCTGTTACCAAGAAAACGGGAATCATGGCAAAATAGTACAACAGTTAACAACCACTCCTATGCAGTATTAAGAACGATGAAATTGAGTCTCACAACACTCTCAAACAACTTAAATGTTTGTTTGTATTTGAATATTTTGCAAGAAACTTCTAATATAATGTATTTTACACTTATGGTCAATGACTTTTAGGTCATATGGTTAGATTGTACAGTATCATCAATGCAGATTCGATCACATCTTTTGCAATGCTTCATGGCATGAGTAGTTTTTATTAAGTAGTCTTGTACCTTTAACTATTTTTTCTGTTTCAAATACATTTACTTTTAAATAATTGTTATAATGTTGTGATTCATAAGCGCTGGTTAAATTAAGGCATAGAAATCTATTGAAGACTCTTTTTTTTTTTTTAAATGCTTATGAAGAAAATAAATGGGTAGAATACTTCCACAATCAAAGCTGCTGAGAGAGGGCACAAAGAAACCCCAAACCTTCCGGTTACCAGCCTTGAGACTAAACCACAACTCCACTGCCAGAATGTGACTCCCAGCAGTTTTGAGGTACACCTTTAAACAAATATATAATCACTCTTTGATTATACCTATAAAACTAACATCATTTAACTAATACACTTCTACACATAATACCATCACTGTAGTCTTTCCATGTTTGTAGTACACCCATGCTGAGAACTTTAAAAAGTGTCATCTGAAAGGCTCTTACAGAATTCCCAGAGCTCCATTATGCGACATGAGCTCTATGACTACTGATTTGAACGTATGACTCCAGAACTCTCCATTTGATCCTCCTCTCTTAGTATTTCTAAATCCACCATGCTGTCAAGTCAAAGCAACGCTTAACACAGAGAGAGAGAGAGAGAGAGAGAGAGAGAGAGAGAGAGAGAGAGAGAGAGAGAGAGAGAGAGAGAGAGAGAGACAGAGAACAAAAGAAAAAAGTAAAAATGAGAGTGCAAATCTGCACCATTATCTTTGTAAGACAATTGTGGTGAAGTGGAGTTGGATGCAATCAATCACTGATGCAGCGCTTCAGTCACTCAGGTCATCACAAGCACTGACTGTGAGAAAATCAGTGAGACATGGGAAAACAAATCTAGCACTAGAAGTGTTTTTTGCATGCATCTCTTGGTTTAGAGGGTTATCACTTCAGTAACCTCTGTCTCTTTTTAATCTCTTACAGGGGAACTTTTCTGTCTTGTTTAAATCGTAATTTTTACAGTGGTTTGTTGACATTACAGTACATCATCTTGGCAATGCAGTTGTAAAATTGGCTATAACTTTAAACAGAAAAGGTTAGTAAGCTATTTTATGACACTTAAATCATGTTAACATGCATATTGTGTATGTCTTTTGGCTATAATTATGAAATAGTGAGTATTTTAACATTTACGAATTGGCCCCGTTCAATTCCATTGTAAGTGCCTCACTTTAACAAAAGATTTTAGATTATTTATTTTTTTAAGAAAAGGAGGGGTCAGTCAAAATTACTTTATGGTAATTATTAATATGCCACAAATGCTGTCGATTGAGCTTAACTTAATTGAGTTCAACGTATCAACATTAACTATGCAAAACGTTGTTTGCCGACAGCTCATAAAGTCAGTTCAGTGATTCAAAATTTCAAATCCTCCGTTAGTTTTCTTAATTAAGTCCAGACACATGAGCTTCAGATGTGAGAAAACTGGATGTGTTTTATGCCAATTAAAGCAACTCTTCATACATTGCACAAGTCGCCCAACTGGCCACATTCATTTGTTTACAGAAAGGATGAAGAATGGCCCATATCAGCATCCTCATTACTATTCATATATCAGAAGAAATGGTATTACTGATTAAGGCAATGTTCAAAGATTAATTTTCCATAGTTGCATGAATATTAGATTAAGAACAGTAATCAGCAATATTCCGTCTGTTCAAGATCCTCCTGGAACCTCTCAGTCTGTCAGAACCTGCCCAGGGGCTCCACGGTTAGCAGATTGTTTTGCGTTTTGAATCTAGACCCAAATCTGATGTAGCCCAAAGCAGCCGGCAGTAAACACTGCTGATCAACCACATTTTTACTTGGCAAAAACACAGAAACAGCCTCGGTTTGATTTAACAGCTGTGTTCTACAAAAACAACAAAAATGGAGTTAAAAAAATTAAGGCAGAAATGTCTAAAACTCCAAGATATACAAGATCCAAGACTGAATAAAACTAATCCAAATGAAATATTAACTGCAGGGGTGTAAATTCATTATTTGACAATGACTTAATTACAGTTCTTTACCAAATGATGCAATTCATCATGAAACCTGAAATTTTATTACGATTCATTTTGATTACTTGGACACCATTAAATATTTGAGAGCGACATAGTAGCCTACTTATATAATACAACATACAATGGTATAGTTATATTAACTATAATTTTCAAATTCAGCAATCAATTCATTGAATTTTAATTGTCAGTTCAATGCATTAGTGCATTTGTACTTCAATTGAAACATATCCTTATTTCACTACTAAGTGTGTATTTCTGTCTCAAAATGTATGTTGAAAAATTCATTCATTCATTCATTAAAGAATTACAAATGGATGTGCCCGTCAAGGGGCTTTATGAGATGACACAAGTCTCCATGGATCAAACAAGATTACAGTGAATTTTCCATCTCTATCCTACTTTTCCCTCCTACAAAAACATTGGACCGATTTGTTGTGTTTTTCATTTCCCGTCTTGCATGGTAGGCACCCAATGCAAGGATGAGGCTATAATCTTTGGGCATTCTTTAACATAAAAAAAAATATATAAAATAAAATACATTTTTAAATAAAAGTCTTTGAGGAGACTAAAGCCCTGAATAAGTGAAACATTTAAAGTATTCCGTTCATGTCTAAGTAAAATGGAGCATGTGATTAAGACTAGCTCATTAGCCAAGGATCCAAACCATTTCTCAAAACCACAGATAAAAGGAGAAACAACCCTAATTAGCTGACAACCGACAACATTAGAGCCATTTGTATCATAACAAAGAAGTACAAATTGGAATGTCCTTATAGAAAATAAATTAAGAATATACCTCATGTCTTCTTATTTTTCACATCAATATATTTCTTTTTCCTTTGAAGAAAAACTCACATTTTCTTCTTTTTAGATAAGTCAAAACAACTTGTGAATTTGTCAAAACATAGCAGCCGAGCTAATCTACAGTCAGGCAGCTAGCTTTTACATGTGTAACCAATTTTGGGAAGGAAAAAAAAAAGTTCTAAAACAAGGACATTTATTTAAATCTATTGGGCAATTATGTATCTTACTAAAGACACTTAGGAGTCTTACTAAAGTTCAGCAGCACTCATTAAGGAGTGCGTAACACATTCAAACAATAATGAACAAATGAGTGAGAAAGTGCCTTCATAATAGCATATGGGAAGTTGTTTCAGAGATGGCTAAATGAAGATGTGAGAGTGAACAGATAGGGCGAGAGATGAAAGGAAGGCACAAGCAGTTCATTTTTAATCTGTAAAGATAGCGCTCTGATTAGAGAGCAGCCTCATGAGGTTATATGAGGATCTATAGAACTGTTCTCAGACTTTAAACACAACCGTGTACCAGAGACAGATTACAGTTACAGACTGATGTCTTCTAGGTTGACAATTTGCAGTATTTGACCAATGACGTAGAGGCTAGTGTGTTAAAACTCTTGCTTTTGAGCTAATGTTGCACTTGCTAGTTTAAGCTAAATAATAATAATTATAATAAAAATCTATTTATTCCATTGTAAAACAAAAGTTTTTTGCAGTACCTTAGCAGAGAATTCTCTTCTTATCAAGAACCATTTTTCACTGTATATGGTGAAAAATAATAATGTATGGAGATTTAAAGAACTTTTCAGTGAAGATGTAATCACACAGATGCTAAAAATAAAGATCAAACTCAGACACAATAGAACCCACAGCAAAGTACAGCCTTGAGAAGACCAGGAACAAACATGTAACATATGGGTTTTTGAAAAGAAAGATACACAGACATACAAAGAGACCATATTTGCCAGAACAAAAATCTCCCTGCTTTTTCTGACTTCATTTACACTTGAAATACACCTAAGAATAGTAAAGGAGAGAAAATATACATTTCTTGTTTGCACAGATAGACATGCATGAGTTAACAGAGCACTGTGTTTACAACAACTGTACATCAAATTCAGATAAGACTTAAACTGTAACAGAAAAGAGCACCATTAGCAATGATGATAGCACTAAAACAGGGAGCAAAAGCTTCCATCATCTAAACCACATGCCCACAAGTGGCCCTTCTTCCAAAAGTGTACAAAAAGACACTTATGAGCCTATAAAATGACAGGCTTATATGTTCAAGTTCTAAAGGGTGGGGATGAAACACATCCTTAATATATCTTCATCCTCAAGCCTCTCTCAATCTCTTTGACCCAGTTCCTCGTGGTCCAATATTGTCATGGTTACAGTGGTCTTTAGATCAGTGAAATTTTTTTCAGACATCAGTGGTCCAAAAAAAAAGAACAGCTTCAACCAAAGTCTAGTCTAGTTAAAAGGGTCATATTATCAAGCAGAATCTATTTTGTCTTACTGTACATACTGTAACTTTCAGAACTTTCTCAAATGATTGAAACTATAATGCAAAGCCAACTCATTCTGAACTTCCGCATCTTTTTGATGTCAGACAGAGGAATATATCAACATAACCACCCACATTTGAATGTTAAATGAAGTTAAGCTCCATCGACAGCATTTGTGGTATAATGGCAAATGTGAAAAAGAATAGAATATTTTTAACAATGTTTTATCTTAATGTTTTTAATCTGAGAGGTACAACGCATTGCCACTTTGAAAATTTAAATTGAATCAATTAATTTTAGCACGTACTTTGCAAACACTCTGTGGTAATGATATGATTATTCCATCATTTATTTTAGCTTTTTACCATTGTATTTATATATTTAAAAATGTACATATTTAGGGGCCTGGGTAGCTCAGCAAGTAAAGACGCTGACTACCACACATGGAGTCACAAGTTCGAATCCAGGGCTCCATGGGTAGAGTCACGTTGGGTTAACTTCCTCGTGGTCGCTATAATGTGGTTCTCGCTCTCGTCGGGGCACGTGGTGAGTTGTGTGTGGATGCTGCGGAGAATAGTGTGAGCCTCCACACGTGCTAGGTCTCCGCAGTAACGCGCTCAACAAGTCACGCGATAATATGACGGTCTCAGACGCAGAGGCAACTGAGATTGTGGCGAATCACTATGCCATCACAAGGACCTTGAGCACATTGGGAATTGGGCATGCCAAATTGGGGAGAAAATAAAAATAAAATACATATATATTTTTTTTAAATGTTTGTAAGGGGTTAAGATGGGCAAGGAGGAGGCGAGAACCGGCTTGTCAATATAAACGATAATTTTATGGAAACCCAAACCAAAAGCACCAACATAAACACACACGACGGACATGCCCGTAATTCTCTCTCTCTCTTGAACCATCATCACCCCGCCCCCTTCCGCTACACAATGTTTAAAATGACATAGAACTCAGCTCTCTAAACTGCAGTATGCAGATTCTATTGAAAGGGTATATGGTACAGTAATATTAGCCTCAGGTGGAATGCCCATGTACTGCCCACAGTCCATTCCCCAACCATTTGATGTATATTGCATGCAAAATATGCTGCTAATGTCAAAAGTCTGGCTGTAAAATCTACAGTGAACCAGGACCACGAGGAGTTGGATAATATAAGTTATAGTACTTTAAGCACTCTCGGGTACTCTTGGGTTTGAAAATGCAACCCTCTGCACACCATTTCCTCCATCCATTACTATATTTAAACACAAAGTGGAAGAAATGTGTGCCTGGTTGCACAGAATTTAATGAGGTGCCTTCTCAAGAAAGGGACGAGAAACCAAGAGGTACCTTTCTTAAGACATTATGTTATGCAGTTTTGACTTTACAAGCATGCATATTAGCATATAGAGAGCATAGAAGATGAACAAACTGGGAGAGTGCAAAAAAGAACAAAAAGTTCACGAAGACCAGAGGGCAGAGATGGTTACCGTGACAGCCTTCCATCTCGTAAGACAGCGTCAAGCACAAAACCGATCAATCTAGTAAAATTTAGGTGCTAGTGTATATTTGTGCAGCGCCACTGAAAACTAGAGGGGCGTTGTGTGACACAAACCCAGCAGGGGTAGTTGACTCACTCTGACAGCACACTGACATACTCTGGAAATTCTAACTTGTAATACCAAAATAGACCTCCAAATGAAATCTAAATTATGATACTCTGCAGGGCTACATATATATATAAAAGAAAGTTATGTCTTGATATCTTTCAGCCTTTTTACAAGATTCAATCACAATATTTACTGTATGTATTGCTCTGAAATGGCTTAAACTTACACACTGCACTTGCACAATGCAAGTTTAAAAATGTATTTTTGATAGACTTTTTTAAGTCAGTTTGATCCATATAAAATCTACATGAAATCATGCTGGAATATGTAAAGGCCTCAATCTTTGGGAAGCAAGACTGGAACCTTGAGAAAAGCTAATCCTCTATATGCGGTGTGACACATTTTAAGGTTCAGGTATGGAAAGGAAGAGACGGAGAGCAGTGACATGCTTCAGATAGGCTTTTATTTTCTGCCTTCAACACTCTGTGTACTCTTCTTGTGCTTTTCTTAGTTCAATCAGTTCAGTGTAACAAAAACTCTCAGTCAACATAAACTTCTTGAAATCTTCAGCTTCACAACACTTAAGCATATACTACTTGAAATCTTCAGCTTCACAACACTTATACAATAGCACACAGCAGTCACTGCACACTCATGTTGTTCTTTCTCTCCCTTCTCTGGTTTGTTTGGCTGCTTTTAAGTGCTCTCTCCGCCATCACTGTAATGAGAAACAGCTGTTAGAAAATATACCAGACAGCTTGATGAGCCATACCACTCCCTCTCTCCTGCAAACAGACACGCGACCACGCCCCCATCCCCACACGTGGTTTCATCGGCTGAGCCAGATTCATTCTGAGCATTTCAGACAGACTGGTATTATGACTTATCATTACTGGCAGAGGGAGGGGAAAACATTTAACAGAACAGCCTGCAGGAGAGGGCATGAACGTATTTAGCAGAATAACCCTCTGGACAGCTACAGTACTGATTTACAGACTTGTCAATTTGTGCAGTTGACAAGTTTATCTAGATTTTTTTTAAATGTATATAATTAGTATACTGTGCATTAGCTGTTCGACCGTAAAATCCTTTCGGAAATGTGCTTCTTTAAATTAAATCCCTTTGAAGAACCACCGTTCCATGCTCATTAAGACAGACGTCTTCGGCCACCATGACTTGCATTTTAAGACAACAGTCAAGTTAATAATAGTCCAACTTTCAAAAACAGGTCTTGAGACCCTGCATTCTGTTTCACTCCGTCCAGCTGTTTTTTAATGTATCTGTGACACGTAGTGGCCAGGCCGTAACGATGGACGCCTAATGCTGAATCAGCCCAATTAATGGGAGAGGGAGAAAGAGGAGCCGGGGACGCCGGTTTGGGAGAGAGAGAGACACATGTTGTTTAAGTTTGTTTAAGTTCACTTATGTAATTAAAGTTTAATTGACTGCTCAGCCGGTTCCCGCCTCCTCCTTGCCATTCTTACACATTACATTGGTGCCGAAACCCGGGAAGGAGGAGGGATGTGCTGTCATGGATTTCTCAGCACTGCCGCCCGCCAGGGGAGGAGCCACTGCCGGCCGCCATGAGTCAGAGGAACTGCTGCCGTCCGCCAGGAAGGGGAGGAGCCGTTTTGTCTGCCAGGGGTTCTGTCTCTCCCAGGGATACAGAGAGGCAGGAAAGACCTACCAGCAGAATGATGGCCAGAAGGGAAACACCTTTCCTCCAGGAAGGGAGTACGTAATGCCGGAGGTTTCCGCTGACTGAGTTGGGCAGTGGAGGAGTGTGGCGAGAAGGAGGGCGTGGCCAGGCCATGAGGATGCACACCCGGCCCTGAATTGTTCTATTCACCCGAGAGGGGGAAAAGACGAGCTGGAGGAACAAGATCGAGAGAGAGAGAGAGAGAGAGAGACATGCGTGCATGTCTGTTATTTATGTAATTAAAAGTTTCATCGACTGCTCAGCTGGTTCCCGCCTCCTCTAGGCCCATCCTTACCCATTACAGTATCTTATGCAAACGTCCCCTAGACAATGCGTCCGATTGGAGTCAGGCAAACCAGAAACCTTTAGCTTCCTTAAGGCAGATTAGTCACCTAGTCGTTCAGACAACTCAATAGTCGATTTTGAAAATACATAGTTTTGCGCATCAGCTCTAGGTGTGGCTCATGTCTGGAGGCTTCCTGTCAAAATGGACCCCTTCAAGACAATCACACACCTATACCCACAATATCTGTGTCTCAAAACGGATTTCTTACATATCTTGGTCTGGCAGTAATTGACAGTGGCCAGGGGCCCTTGGTGAATGTCCACTTCCACACACTTTGTTTTTATGTTATGCTGTCAAGTTTGTTGGAAAGAGGGTTGCCTGCTGATGTCTCAGACTAAAACGAGAGTGGCAATGATTGAGCGTGGCATGTCATTTAAATTTGTGACACTTGAGGCCCGGTTCAGTGAGCTCAGATAGGAGACTAGTTTAGTAGTGTGCTGGTGGTATGTAATGACAGCTTTTGGAAGTCTTTAGCCACAGACTTAAGCTACAACACTAATTCAGCTATCAGACAATAAGGTTATTTTCCTCTGAGGGAAAAAAAGACATCAGAAAGGATCTTGATTTGAGAAACAACAGGAAGAGACATGAGGGACAAAGCGGTTAAGGCTCTGGGTTATTGACCAGAAGGTCAGGGGTTCAAGCCCCAACACCACCAAGACACCACTGTTGGGCCCTTGAGCAAGGCCCTTGAACCTATCTGCTCCAGATGTGCTGTATCATGGATGACCCTGCACTCTGACCCCAGCTTAGCTGGGATATGTGAAAAATAAGTAATTTAACCATGTGTGTGTATAATGTGTGACAATTTATTTATTTATTATTCATGCGAATTTAAACGAGGCTGTGAGGTATTGACTTACAGTCTCTTCAATGGCACTGTATAAAGCGGTTTAAAGCTTGTAGTTCACATATTATTTTCAACAACTTGTGTTTTCGGGGCTATCAAAAACACTTTAAACAACAGTAAAACCCACTGAAGAGATTGTAAATCTATTGCTCACAGCCTCGTTGTTAGGCTTAGAAAATAATACAGATTTTTCGATGCATAGTGATCTTCATTTGAACAATCTCGATATTGATTCCTAAATTCTTAGATCGATCTTTTACTATATGCAAAACTTTATACAAATAAGAGACCAAATTTCACACTATACGACTAAAAATGTCTTTGATTATCCACTGGCTGGACAATCTTCAGATTTCACTCACCAGTGAATGAGTGGCAAATCGGAGTCCTTTCACAGCATGTTAAAAGTTGAAGTTTGATTTGACTCGTTCTGTTTAATGCGTGTCCAGACTCCAAATCCATTTGTCATTGAATAATGTCTCTTTTAATATAGTGTCTGTTCTTTGCAGTCAATTGTTGATCAAAAACAACAAAACATAAACATTTAATTCTTATCATGAATAGCACGGATGAGGTAAACAACTAATTTGAGTCCTCTCTCAATAATATATGCTCATTACAGAACTGCTGGTTTATTTAAAGAGACAGTACCGATTTGTAGCATGTTTTCTACAAGTCAATAAAAAAACTGGTAAATAGTGCAAATTATTCATTAAACAATAAACATGTAACAAATTATAGTATATGCAATATAATATCATATGTATTGATGGAATGCATGGACTAGTACTTTTTAAAAACTAAAATGTGACAAAAATGATGAAAAACAAAAAAATCTAATATGTGAAATTATATAAAAATATGTAAATATGTATGTAGGAAATATGTAAAAAATATAAAATGTGCCTAGTTAGA
Source organism: Xyrauchen texanus (assembly GCF_025860055.1). NCBI lineage: Eukaryota > Metazoa > Chordata > Actinopteri > Cypriniformes > Catostomidae > Xyrauchen > Xyrauchen texanus. The sequence goes on from NC_068318.1 coordinate 24,933,272, forward strand.
GGGTCCCCAATAATTAACAGCAGTACTTGGGAAATAATTTCTTTCATATGTAAGCAAAACAGACATTATAAATGAAATTTACCCTTATGAATCAATATAGAATTGAAATCGGAAAAGAATAAAATCGAGAGCTTGTGAATCGGAATCGAATCAGGAAATCTGTATCAATACACAGCCCTACTCATTGTCATTCCCTTTAAATGCTTTAAGCACATTGTACACTCAAATTCTCATTAGTGTAATGCATCTGGACTTTATTTATAAGTAGTTTTTTATCAGCATGAACTAAAGGCAATACAATACTATGATGTTGTATAAATACTATAGAATTTAAATAATTTCTCTGTGTATTATAGTAATGAGAATGAGATGTGTTTGCATTGTTGTAATGAGAATTTGTACTCTCTGGAGTGGTGGTGGCGTAGTGGGCTAAAGCTGCTAAAGCACTGAACTGGTAAGCAGAAGGTTGTCTGTTCAATCCTTGAGCAAGGCACTTAACTCCAGGTTGCTCCGGGGGGATTGCCCCTGTAATAAGTGCACTGTAAGTCGCTTTGGATAAAAGCGTCTGCCAAATGCATAAATGTGTTTAACACAGGATTGGCCTTTGTACTTATTCATAAAAAATAGTAATGGTACTTCAATAGGCTCCCATATATAATGATGCCTGTTTTTGCTTCACTATTTGTTCCAATGACTCCAATGTTTTGTAAAGAAATTCATAGATAGGTACAATTTAAATAACATTTAGTCAAGATTGTCGAAATTTTAGTGTAGTCTTTTTTCTTTTGATTTTGGAAGAAATATGACTCAGACACGTTCTTGACAGGTTTCCCGAGGTGGACCCATGTGATAAAATTTACACAAGCATGTTTACTCTCACCGCCTTGTTTATGCACTCTTCATGCGAAACCTTTTGAACTTCTTGTCACAGACAAACCGTCAAAAGCACGACAATCTCAACAGGCGGAACCCACCTCCCCACCCCACCACTCTACTCTCAGTACACAGAGGTTTTTGAAACTTACTTCAGAGCACAATGTAAGCCTTTAAAGAAAATTCACTGAAGCATCCAAAAGGCTTTCAAAACAGCAGGGGGCTTCATAAACAAGCACCACATTGAACAGAGATGTCTTCATGGCCATGAAAAGCCACAAAGAGTCTCTTGCTCTGCCTGTTCAGCAGCGAGCTTCAATGGCAGAGTCTGCAGATAGAGTTTCACTGAAGTTGGGAAGTTTGCTCATTGATGAAAAGAAGACTCCACCGTTAGGACATAATTCAATGGAGCACTAGTCGTAACTCAAAACCCACGACATGGACAAACAAAAAAGGAACTTAGAAATCACTTTTCCACACATAAGACATTTGGATATTTTGTTAGAACCACTGCTTATGGTCGCTATATGCCATTGACTGTAGTCCCAGCCAACCGGTTTCCAACATAGCTGCACTAGTAATTACTGTAACATAATTACTGGCTACAGTTTCTGACACTCAATTTCAAAATCAGTGCTTGGATTCAAAGATTAAATGAGAAACAATATCCGCAGAGTTAGTGCTGAATTTGAGGAAATATACAACAATAAACATGTCAGTGTGAGGATAATTCATTAAAGCTCACTGTTATCATCATCCCACACGCACAGACACAAATACACTCATGGTAATTTACCATAATCCTTTTTAATATGCCTATTATATCACCTTTATGGGTGTGCGTATACATCTTGAGTGATGGTTTGAGAATATGTGTCTGTGTTTTTCAATTTAAATTAAAAAAATATCTACTTCAAAATGCCTCATAAAGTAAATGGAATATAAAATGGATTTTTCTCTCAGTTGAATAGGTCATTACACTGAAAGCCCTATTGAGCTGGTAAATTTTTGGCTATTACTTTCAGTTGAACTCGACTGAACGCCAGCCAACAACAAGAGTTACAGTTTGAGCTAGTATGTTGCATACTTTGCACTGGGAATTTTCGTATCAAAACAAAGAGTTGCCAATCCTATCAAAAATCCAGACAAAAAATCTAACCTTTTGAAACAAAAATAGAACCTGACACGTATCAAAACCTCTCATTATTTTCACGAGCAGACATTTGTTTGACATTTTTTATTGGTACCTGTATTGAAATGAATGAAGTCGTCTCCAGGGTGACAATCAGTCACTGTTCATAAATGCTTAACAAAAGAAAGGTGAAGGCTGCCAGTCCAAAGAAAATCCAATTAAAAGTTCTTCAGAGACTCAGAGCTCAGACTCTACATTAAAATCTTACATGAAGCTGCTCATGAGGTTGTTAGGAGGTTATTACATGTCAGGAGATTATTACACCTCTACATTACCACTCTACTGTCATTAATATTATAAATATGGATCATACTCATAAAAGGTACATATATTCCAGGGACCCTTATCTCTGAGCCCTTGAACAGGACTGTTGAACCCCATGTGTGTGAGTATGTACATCCAAGCCAATAGAAAGATATTGGTATTTCCTGTCATGCAGCATCTTTTGAACCCACTAAGTTTAAAAAATGTATATCCTGGGGTGTGTGTAGCTCGAGTATTGACGCTGACTCCCACCCCTGGAGTCGTGAGTTCTAATCCAGAGTGAGCTGTGTGACTCCAGCCAGGTCTCCTAAGCAACCAAATTGGCCCGATTGCTAGGGAGGGTAGAGTCACATGGGGTAACCTCCTCATGGTCGCCATTAGTAGTTCTCAGCTCTCAATGGGGCGCATGGTAAGTTGTGCGTGGATCGCAGAGAGTAGCATGAGCCTCCACATGTGGAGTCTCCGCGGTGTCATGCACGACGAGCCATGTAATAATTAGGGTGGAGTGGTGGTGGTGTAGTGGTCTAAGCACATAACTGGTAATCTGGTAATCAGAAGGACACTGGTTAGAACCCCACAGCCACCACCATTGTGTCCTTGAGCAAGGCACTTAACTCCAGGTTGCTCCAGGGGGGTTGTCCCTGCAATAAGGGCTCTGTAAGTCGCTTTGGATAAAGAGCATCTGCCAAATGCATAAATGTAAATGTAAATGTAATAAAATGTGCGGATTGATGGTATCAGAAGTGGAGGCAACTGAGACTTGTCCTCCACCACCCGGAATGAGAGGAGTAACCTCACCACCATGAGGACCTACTAAGTAGTGGGAATTGGGCATTCCAAATTAGGAGAAAATGGGATTAAAAACACAAATAAAACAAAAAAAACAAGAATATGATTGTATTGTGATTTAAGGATGTGCTTTAAGACATATAAGAGATATTTTCTACTATAACAAACTAAATTGCATTGTGAATGACATTTTGTGTTTTCCTTTCCAATATCAGCATTTACAATTACAAATCTTGATACTGGTACTGATACTGCAGTATAATAGGATATTATAATCTATGTCTTTCCAAAGCATGAGACAACAATAGTGGTACTACACTTGATGGGTAAAGTGAAAATGTGGAACAGGACCCTTCCAATCCAACACTTCATCCAAATGTTGGCAACTCACAAAAACAAACAAACCACAAAACTTGGAGGGCTGCACTGGCTTATCACCAGATCTTGGCCTTGGCAGTTTTGACAGTCAGCTTTTCTTGAGTCTCAGTTTTAAATGAAGTGGCACTGCAGTAAGTGCAGGCATGAGTGGCACAAACCCAAGTCTAGAGAGAGGAATAAAGAAAGAGAGAGTGTTATAATCAGTAAAATGTCCCATTTTATATCTGTCTTTCACAGTACATCACTATAAATGTCATGATTCTATTCAGTGGCTTTACTTGAACATTTTAATTAGGGTGGCAGGGCTGGGCCCGGGTGTGCTTATAGTGGGATAATTTTAGTAAATCTTAAATATCCACATGTATAATTCATAGGAAGGAACTAAAATTTAGGAGAAAATTATCCTCAATGAACAACTAGGGAGAAGGAAGGAAGGAAGGAAGGAAGGAAGGAAGGAAGGAAGGAAGGAAGGAAGGAAGGGTGGGAGGGTCCTGAGGGGTCTGGTGCTCTTGGTTTCAGCTGACAACCTCTTTACCACAATGGCTCCTCTACAAAGCATGTAAAAGAGAAGTTCAGACTCAACACTTTCATTTTCCAATCAACATAACCTATCTGAATAGGAACTTTCTACTCAAAATGTCTATATATGAGGGTGTGAAAGTGAAGTTAGATAGTTGTGAGTGGGTTAATTGAAATAAGAGGGTGCAGTCAGAGGTCACACAGATAACAATGACCCCAAGCTCCTGATAAGTACAGCTTCATTAAGATAAGATCCAGCATAGCTGCTTCTGATCTGTGCCCATGACTCCAGTGACAACCACTGTCTTTCCATCTCTCCCACTTTCTATCTGCAGATGAGCAGAACTTAAAAAATACTTAGATACTTAAATACTTAATAATTTTAGAGTATGCTCACTTTGAGCTTCTAATCTCCATATGACTTGAAATAGACTGTTTGAATGTGTAAATGACCTTCACAAGAAGAGAAAGAAACATACGTTTTCACTTGTGGAGGCCCTGGGATCCTTCAGAGATACATATACTATAGAAGTAGAACAAAAACACACCCCTGTGCTAGGATTCAGCCTTCTGTCTGGTTTCTTGTTTACTCTTTATTAGCAGGATCCTGGCACTTATGTTTTGTTGTTCTTCTGTCATTGTGTCTGTTCTTTTGTCTCTCCCATGTGTTCTCCGCCCCACTTGTTTCTGTCTTGTTTCTCTGATCTTCTGTTAATTTGTTCCACCTGCCCTTCTCATTTGCCCTCTAGATTTCTCCCCCTTTATATTTCCTTCCTGTTCAGTGTTGGATTATTCCTCCTGTGTTCAAGATTCCTCCTGTATTCCCTTTGGTCAGTTGTGTGTTTACAGTCAGTCTTGATTTCTGTTTTTATTTTTTTAGTTCACTGTCTAGTTTTCTGTTATAGTTTTCCCTCTCATGGGTTGTTTTGTTCCCCTTTTGTCACTCACTTTGACGTTGTGTTGAATAGTGACTCTAGGGGTCGCTCTTGGGAGCCCGATTCACCTTCCGATCTTTGAGAAAAGGCCAATGAGAAATTGGCGAGTTGAATTTGCATGCCACTCCCCCCCGACATACGGTACAAAGGGGAGATCAGAATGCAGGTTCATTCAGACCTTTTCTTCGGAGCCGAGCTGTAGCATTAACAGCAAGCTGAATACTACTGCCGTCCTTTCACCTCTCTGCGAATCATTGCTGTTGGATATACAGTACAGCACATTCCAGCGGTTCTCTCTCCACTCTGCACTCCGCTGCAGACTACACCCCTGGGCACTTCGACAGCACTTTAAAGAGCTTTTCCTGTAAAAGAGTGTGTGTTTCCTCTATTAGAGCAGGCACAGTGACGTTGAACTTCTTTTTAAACATGCCTTTCCGTCTCTGTGCCATTCCTGGATGTGGTCGTTACCTCTCCTCCTCTGATGGTCACGATCACTCCCTCACGTGCCTGGGCTATAAGCGCAATGAGGAAGCGTTTGTGGATTGTTTATGTTCTCACTGGTTTATCTTTTTACTGCCTGAACCCGTTCCTTTGGCTCGTCCGCTCTCACTATCCTCGACATGGGGATGGCCGAGTTGAGCGCTACCACCTGGCAGACTCGCCAGACACTCCCTTCCCAAGCCTGTAGGATGACGTCGTCCCTGACAACAAAAACCCTTCAGTGCTGCCGGGCAGGCCACTTCCGCCCTTCGTGCCATGGCCCTCTCACAGGTCCATCAGGTCGAAGCTCTGAAAGAGATACACAAGGGTAGTTCTGATCCCGGTGTGTTACAAGAAATGCATTCTGCAACTGACCTCACCCTCCGAGCAATTAAGGTCACAGCACACGCACTCGGGCAGACGATGTCCACGCTTGTGGTCCAGGAGCGCCACCTGTGGCTGAACCTGGTCGAGATGAGAGATGCGCACAAGGTACGATTCCTTAAGGGAATATTTAGGTCGGCCTCTTCGGCACTTCGCCCAGCAGTTCTCAGCGGTGAGACAACAGACAAAGGCAATCCAGCACGTCCTGCACCATGCATATCCCGCCTGTCCGCTGAGGGCGTCCCAATGCGGCGACGCAAACACAACTGGCTCTGCCCCAGCCCTAGCACAGCTCTTGGTCCCAGAATAGAGCCCCCCACAAGAGGGCTACATTTCAAAGAAAAGAGCAGTTTCTTTTGTCTTCTGGTCACAATGCCGCCGTTCATGGTCCCCACTCCTGTGATTACTGGACACCTGGTGCTCACTGCCTGGGCATCACGAACGTGGCCCCCCTGCCTTTGCATGGCCAGCTGCCGGGTTCCACAGGTCTCGGCTACTCTAGAAAACCTCCTGTGTGTATTTTCCACTATACGGTCTCCCTTCTCTGTTTCGGTAGACCTGCGTTTCCCTTGGTAGAGCCTCCTCTGCCTGCTTGCTGTGCTTATAGAAAAACTCCTACCAAACGAATGTTCGGACCTACCACGGCTCCCATACTGGACACATCTCCTTCCCCCACCTCAGGGTTATGGGGAAGCACCTGACATTTTTGGGCGTCTGGGTAGGCTCTCTGCAGCCCGAATGCATCTGTTCTTACGCTCGTAGTTGCTTGCCTACACCTTCATCGGCAGTTCACTTGACCGTTCAGCCTTTGTGGCGTTTCATATAGGGACCCCCAGTGTCACTATTCGGCACAACGTAAAAGTGAGTGACAGAAGGGGAATGTCTCGGTTACTGTCGTAACATATGTTCCCTGATGGAGGGAACGAGACGATGTGTCCCTCTTGTCACAGGCTGAACTGCACCGCTGTAATATCCAGGACCTTGTCTTGCAAAACCTGAATGAACCTGCATTCTGATCTCCTATTTATACCCGTATGTCTGGGGGAGTGGCATGCAAATTCAACTTGCCAATTTCTCATTTGCCTTTTCTCAAAAACCTGAAGGTGAATCAGGCTCCCAGGAGCGACCACTAGTGTCACTATTCAACACAATGTCTCATTCCTTCATCAGGGTATGGAGATTACGACATACCGAGATGTTTTCTGCCCAGTTTGTTGTACCTGGGTTATGTGATTTGAGTTTGTTTACCCCTCAAAGCATTTTTTTGTTTGAATTTAGTCTGCATTTGGGTTCTCATTGCTTAAAGCTGACACCCTGATACACAAGTCCAAAAATATTTTAAATCTGCGAACGTGGCACAAAATTGATTTTTAATTGTCCTATCAGTTTTATAATCTTACTATAACTTATGTAAAGCTGGATTGTTCACCCTAACAATTATGGCTGGACCATGGTTTTGTGAATGTGTGCTATCATAAACCATGGACTGAATGATGCAGTCCTATAACATGGTACCTACATGGTAAAGAGATTTTGTATTTTTATTTTCCTTTTTACCTTACTACATGTAAAGGATGTTGTATTGTCAGCCAGTCATTATCGATCAGGACTTGTTTGATCCTGAAGGGATTTATTTTGTGATAATGACTGTCAAAATCTTATCCTGCTTTTTGTTGCTTTATTTTGTGTGATATGAGAGGCATGCATTTAGCACCACTGTAAGAAATTGGGTGCCTGTGATGGTCAATGAGTGATCATTACAAAAACATAAATAAAAAAAAACACTTGACAGCAGAATTAAGTTTCAGAATTAAGAATTAAGTTTTCCAGATAGATGGCATTACCACAGTAACCTGTCTGAAAACTATTTCTTAGTGACAACTCTATTTATAAACTAGTTTTTGACCATTTGTAAATCTAACTGTCTTTACCAATTATCAAGAGTAATTGTTTTCTACCTCTCCCAATAGTATAAATCCCCTTTCTTTGCTTTATTGGATGTAAATAAGGTCATATTTAATTAGACACGTTTCCTTTTCAATGATGCTTGGCACTTCAAAGCAGAGAAGCAGCTTCCAGAAAGGGTCACAGAGAGCAGGAAACACTGCGGATATGAAAGATGGTGTTTATTAAGGAAGCTGTAGGCAAGCAGTGATTTAAAAAGATCAGAGAGAGGCCTTGCATGTGTGTGAAATTCACTCGACATGCTGAAATGACTTGTTCATTTTTAGTGTTGGCAGATGTCGGAGCCTGTGCTGTGAGTGTATGTGAGAGAGAGAAAAAGGGATGAGAGGGCAGATTGTACAGCAGCAAGGAAGGGTGTTACAGCTAATTTAAGCCACACCCGTGGAAAGCAGTCATCACCAACAGAGACATGGTAAAAGCACATTCTCCATGGACATTGATGCCATGCTTTAACACACACACACACTTTTCATTGGATACTGACCTACAGCACCACACAAGCAACTCGGCAACAAAGGCTTTTAATTCGCACAGTATGAAATATTAAATGACATCCCATTTTAATGTTATATCATCCACACTCAACACACAAACACACACACAAAACGTCTCTTTTCTTAGGTTATGTTAGTTTGGAAGACTATTGACTTGCTGCATACACTGTATACTGTCTACTTTTAAAAGTGAAAAGGTATGTGTCATGCACTGTTAGAAGTTTTTTTTACTTTTTAAGGTACAGGGGCTGTCACTGGGGCGGTCCTCTCTAGGGGACATTTTTGTAGCATTAGTTCCATTTTAACTCGTTTTGGGTACATAAATGTACCCAAAGGACCTATTTTGTACCTTTAAATGTACAGTACATATACTGTATATGTATTGTTCCTCTGATAACAAAATGTACCTGCACAGTTCCATTTGTATCCTTAAAGGTAAACTTATGTACCAAAAAGAACCCCTTGAAGGTGACTGCCCTTATATCTTTAAAGATAAGCTACAGTTTAGTACTTTTGTGGCTAAAAGTGTGCAATGCAAAACAGGTTTATTTAGCATTTTTCTGTGTTTATCATATATCATTTATCATATCTGTTTTGAGTAAAGATGTGTTCACTTTTGGCAGTCCAATTTAATAGTAAGAAAGATTTGTGTGCCTGTATGATTTCCGATTATACTGTATATAACAACATTTGCAGATAATGATATCGATAGTTTGGTGGTTCTGTCTATTTTATGAAACCTTGTTTCAAATAAATGATAATTACACAACTTCTAAAGAAATTTAAACAAAACTTATTCATGATCATCTGGATTTCAAACAATCAGCTGATGTTCGACACTGATGTTTGGCAAGTACATTGGGGCATTTTTAGTACATATACTGCAAACTTAGTAGTATGAGTAGTATGTATCCTCCCCCATCCATAGCCTTAGTGCACATTCACATTGACACAAAGTACAAATGGAAGAACAAACCCTCTTTAAATGCTCATCAAATCTTTCTATTCACTCTGCTTCACAGCTGTCTCACTTTAGATTAGCATCTCTTTGCAGGAAGTAAAAATGACTACCAGGTTGTTAAGGTCTCTGTGCACTTCATAACAAACAGGAAGTGCAGATAATCCAGCTACAAACCGATAAAGAGCCAATATAAGCGTTCTTATCCTGCCGTAAAACTCAACATCTACTCTACCAGAAAACATGCACACACATGCACACACACACGCACACGCACACACACACACACACACACACACACACACACACTATGCTTGCATGTATATTTGCATGGTTGTGTTTGATGGACAAGTCTGGTATAGGCATAATGATTACACTGCACATTCACGTTTGCTTGCATTCAAATATGGACCATCAAGACACATTAAACGCTGTTGGATCTTGCATGTCTCGTCATTGACATAAGGGTGGCTAAAAAATGACAGTGTTTTTCATTTTTGGGTGAACAGTTTCTTTAAAGCCAGAATCCTTCTACAGCATTTAGAATTGTCTTTTCTTATAGAGATTTAAAAGGGTCGTAAGGTAAATGAGGTAGGTACTAATGCCGCATTTCCACAGATCATTTATTGTTGTTGTTGTTGTCGCCTCAGATGAATTTACAAAACAATATCTCACAAAATAAATCTGCCATGAAAGACCACGGCATGAAAGTGTTTCAACACTGAATTCAACCATATTTCTTCAGTTTTATTATCCGATGTATTTAATTATGACCAGAACACACCGCTAACAAAAAAGAAGAAGAAAAAGAAGTAGGTAGGAGGTGGAAAGGCCAACAAGTTTGTGTAAGTGTGTGTGTGTTTCAAACAATGCTCCCTGAAATATTCTGGGAAGTGGTTCAAAGCACTAAGAGGATTCACATTTTTTGAACAATGCATATCACAATACAGGCATATTTAAAATGAAGTGAGAAATGTACAAATGTTTGCCAAGATTTGAATTTCAGTTCAAGGTTACATGCAAACACAATCTATTTCAAATGCAAACTGAATAGCAGTGATTCACAGAAACATTAACACCCAAGGCAACACATCTAGAGCTACAAAAAATTGGAATCATTAGAGCAGGACACTTAGAGTTCTCAAAGTGAACAATGGCAAAAAGGATTTAGTTAACATAGACCTAAAAAATACAGAAAAAGTAGAAAAACATGAATTTACGCAATACAATTATCACAAACTCATACATACCAAATTAAATGTCAATAGCAAAAGGCAATATATTGGAGGATGCTTCTTTTATGTAAATTTAGTTAGCTATATACCGCATGGTGGCTCAGTAGTTAGCACTGTTGCCTCACACCAAGAAGGTCCTAGGTTCAAGTCCTGGCTCTGTGTGGAATTTGCATGTTCTCCCTTTGTTTGTGTGGGTTTCCTCTGGGTGCTCTGGTTTCCCCCACAAGTCCAAAAACATGCAGTTTAAGTGAATTGGAGACTCTAAAATTGCCCTGTAGGTGTAAGGGAGAGTCCCCCAGCCACTGGGTGTTGTGTCAGGAAGGGCATCTAGCATAAAACCTGTGCCAATTCAAATATGTGGATCATGGATGGTCTGCTGTGGCAACCCCTAATGGGAGCAGCTGAAAGAAGGTAGCTATATATCTCAAACACAATGTGAAATAATAAAGACTTTCTCTAGTTTCTTAAATTCTTATTTCTCAGTGTTCTCAGTTGTGACTGTAAGATAATGAAAAAGAACATCCTTAATGTCGTATTTACATTAGCATTGTGCCTCATTAGCTATAAGGGTGTCCCCTAAAGCATCATTACGTGAGGTAAAGAGCAACAGTGGGTGGTCACGGCAAAAAAAAAATCCCAATGCTGCTACATGCCAGAGACAAACAATCAAAATAATTACATTAATGTAACCAGCTGAGGCTTCTTTCCATGCATTAGAACTGTTAAGTATGTCAGCTTTAGAGAGAGCACAGCAGGATCTGAAGCATCTATGGCATCATGGTTCACTGTGCATTCACATCGTAGAGGGCTATTTTAGTTTCCTCAGCTCTGTTTCTCTGTATTTATGCATTTCTTTAATTAATGCTGGGGAAGGAAATTTAAGGATAAGTCTTAACCTGACTTAATGAATACATTCTTGCACACAAAATCACACACATAGTGGTCTTACTATATTTTCAAGCAAGTAAATATGCTTTTTATCACAAAAATACGTTTTTGTTTGCATTTTTAATACTCTCAATTAGAGAGAATTCAATTTCTCATCTCAATTTCAGATTTTCACAGATTCTTACAAAATGGTGTTCACTAATAATGTGTATCTTACACATTGCCATATCAACTATGGTGAACAGATAACACAGTAACAATTCTTGCTTTATTTGCGAAAGTAATGTCCATCTATTACTGATGGCCAGCAGGTCCGCCTCTTCAGAGTCCTCACACTGTAAGGACAACAGAGCACAAAACTATGCTGAGATTTGTGTGCATATTGACATTATTTTAGGGGAAATTCACTAAGACTGAATTGCGGTCTGAAAAAGTGCCGTTTATTTGCAAATGCTCTCTGCTCTGGTTTAAAATTCGTTTCACTAAATAAATTCGGCAGATCAGGCAGTGGTGCAAACGGGGCCACAAAAACTCTGCTGAATGCAATTTCCATGGCACAATTCCAATCAAGCAGGTCAGCTCTGAGTGCTATATAGCGAAGGATGCAGCAGACCACCATGATCTCTCACACTCTGCCGGGATTAACAGCATTACTCCACTACTATAAATCTTCTCTTTAACATGCTGAAAGTGCACTTGACTACATTGCTCATCTGGATATATTTCAGGCTATAATGCTCGTCTCCACCATTTGATAATTATTTCATGAATTTCTACTAATATGATTCATAGAAATGTTCACAAACATCTCTTTTAAATATAATTCAGTTTCCACCTGATTTCTTTTGGCAGTAATAGCACAATGTTAATTGAGGAACGCAAAAAAGTGTTTGAATATAGAGTAATACATAATGAGCCAAGGAATCAGACTACACTGGTAGTGCTGTATGTTTTGCACTGTAGATTTAGAAGAAGTGACACATAGGACTCATTTGTTTGGAATTCAGACTATGCTGGAAACACAGCCAGCACGGCGGGGCGTCCACATCGGCGGAAGAATGCATGTTCGAGGACCGTTAATGGAACCCAAAGTCATGAAAATCTTTCGGTTCATGTATTTGTTTAAAAATGGAATGGCCTGAATAAGAACCAGTTTTCAGTTCCTACCCTCGATACATTTCCCATCCACCAATCACTGTTGCACCTCAATTACAAACTGTCATCAAGAAAATAAGCTTCTTTATGTTTCCAATAGAGTGTGAACCCTCCAGGGGAAAACATCATCTTCTTCAAGGGAATGTAGATGTGGGAGGGCGGAGGGCGGGGCCGGGTCATGATCATACACACCCGGTATGTAATTACCCTTATCAGGCAAATTAAGCCTCCGAGAGGGATAAAGTCCGATGACAGACGGTGGTGCGACGAGAGAGAGATAGTTTACGGACATGTCTGTCATGTGTGTGTGTTTGTGTCTTCTGTTTTATTTTATTATTAAACTATTATTTATGTTGAAAAGCCGGTTCTCGCTTCCTCCTTTCCATTGACTGCTTTACACTGGTGCCGAAGCCCGGGAAGGAGGAGGGATGCCCGTTGCTTTGTCCTCGACACTGCTGTCAACCCAGGGGAGCGCTGCTGCCATCCACCGGGGGAGGGGGTAGACCGACCGCCTGGACGCGGTGAACGGCCTCCATCCGCGAGGCGAGTGGGGACTGGACTCCCCGACCACCTGGAGCGATGGAGCCGCTGCCATGGGGTGGAGGAGAGCCCTGCCATCCCCCAGAAACGCGGAGTGGTCGATGGTTAGACCAATGTCCTCGAGGGGAGGCGGGAAGTGTCTCCCCAACCGCCGGGAGCGGTAAGGCCGCTGCCAGGGGTGGAGGAGTGTCCCCACGAGTCTTTCTTTCTTTCCGCCGGGGGTCGTGAGTCTGACTCCGGTCTGCCCGGGTAGAAGTGGTTGACGTCTGCCTGAGAGGGTAGAGTAGTGATCGAGGACCATGCGATGGTGTATCGGAGAACCGGCGAGTAGTTTTTTTTTTCATCTCTCCCTCCTCTCTCTCTCACTGCCGCTCTGCGTTGGCCTTTTTGCTCTCGTTTAAATTTTTGTGTTTTTTGGGGGGGTTCTACACTGTTACAGGAAGTACCCCCCCATTTTAATTATTTCTGTTTCCCTCCCCTGGTCCCCTCCCTCGTCCAGGTTGATGGGGATGACCTGCCGGCAGACTAGGCTTAAAGCACGCCCTCCCCCAGGGAAAGGGGGGGGGGGGGTGTACGTCAGGCCGGGGGCTCCCCAGCCTGAGAGAACGAGGGAGGAATGTGGCAGGGCGGAGGGCGGGGCCGGGTTGTGATCATACACACCCGGTCCCTTATCAGGCAAAATAAGCCTCCGAGAGGGATAAAGGCCGATGACAGACGGTGGTGCAACGGGAGAGAGATCGTTTACGGACATGTCCGTCATGTGTGTGTTTTTGTCTTTTAAGTTTCTCATTAAAATATTATTTATATCGTCAAGCCGGTTCTCGCCTCCTCCTTTCCATTGAATACTTTACAGTAGAGTTTAATATTTTCAAATAAAACCCACTCTTCACGCATAAAATGATCTTCATTGTTTTCTCTCTGCTGTGTGTCTACTCAATAAAGAGCCAAAGAAAAAAGTAACTTTGTTCAGCTCAGAGTATTTTATGTGTGATGTTCTACATTGGAAATCAAATTTAGTTTTAGTTGTTAAGTTCTGCTCCCTCTACCTTGATCTCTGCATTGATGCTAGCTGTTACAAACAGCGGGTGCTATGAGTTGTTTGCCAGCATGTGTTTTTGAAGTTTGACAAATGACCCGTGTCACACTAGTTCATATGTGACAGACACATTTTGCATCAGTTTGGTGGGTCGTCTCCCCATGTCTCTAGGCATTCAGTCTAATTATGATTTATAGGGCTCATCGAGCCCCCGGCCTTGGCCATGCCTCTGTCTCCATCATTTATATTCTCTTACAGTTCCACTCTGCTTTGCTTGCCTACGTGGACTCATTTTACACAAACACACACAAACACACAATCCGCAGACTCTTAACTTTCGAGTTAAAGTATCTAGAATAACAGCATATGTGATGTATCTGTGATGTTTTTGTCATCCTGGAGTTTGTAAAACAAAGCAAAAATATCTTTACAGTATAATGGCAACCTGTGAAGCGACATATGAGCTCTGGAGTAAGGAGCCACTCTTGCTTTAAAAAAAGCAAGAATCGTGCAAATCACAAGTTTTGAGACAAGTTTTTAAAAGATGACTTGCCACTCGCAAACATGGCGCTCTTGTGCGAGACACTAGATAAATTAGCGATACACGGTGCTACAGTCAAAGACTGTAGAGTGTATGTTTACATAGAAAATTTTTAAAACAGTGCAAAATCATGTTCTATATGAGTGTTTTAAGGAAAATACAACCTACAAGGAAAATTACATTTCTGCTTTTATACTCTCCAGAGTACTTTGCTCTAGACCTCCATTGTAAATGTAAAAAAAATGTTCCTTCAAAATAATGTACAAATAAAAAAAGAAGAATGCACAATGATTATAGCATACTGTCTCTTATTCACTTGTTTTCAGCTGTTTAACTAAATACAAATTGTGATAACATTTAAAAGAAAGAAAGAAAATTATCAATAAAATTACATTAGATAAAAGCACAAAAGCATAAAAATGTGCTTCTTAAAGCATTTTAAAGCAGCACAGTTACACTATTTGATGGAGTGTGAGACTGACAGTCACATGGGCAGAGCTCCAAAAGCCCTCGTTACAGCACAATGGAAACCTGGCTTATCGAAACACAACAGATGCAACAATAAACCAAGAGAGAAGCCATGAGACAAAGGAGGGAGAAAGAGAAAAAGCAAGAAGGGCAGAATTGAGACTAAAAGGGTTTAGAGAGAGAGAAAGAGAGACGGAGACCGAGACAGTGAGAGAGACAGAGAAAGAGAGATACAGAGAGGACACTTCATATCAGTCTCATTACAGTAAATGAGAAACACAAACAGGAAGTGTGGGGCGGACAGAGCTAAGGAGCCCAGAGTATTGAGGTAAATACATCACAGATGACACATCATCAATAACACCGACCTGGTCCTAGACCTAGACCTCTTCGCACACACCCTTGCACACAGTGTTGACACATACTCATGCACACATTCATTTCACACAGACAAACGTGCACAAAAATGTTTTAAATGAGAGCTGAAAATAAATCATAATATATAAATAATAATTTTAAAATGATATCACGATTGCAAATACTCAATTAGCTATTTATTTCAATGTATTTAAATACGAAAAAACAAGTTAGGCCTAAACAAAGAGAAACGAACAAAGATCCATTAGTGTGCTCATAAAACAAAACAGAAATCTAATTGAATGTAAGGATTACCCTGGCGACCACCAGGGATCACTATGTATGTTTATTGTTTACTTCGTTTATTTCGTTTGGTTATGTGTTTTGTAGTTATTTTACTTGTCGTTGTTCATTGGTTCTTGTGTATATTACTCCCAGGTGTTTCTTGTTAACCCTATTAGTTCTTGTGTATGAAATCCCTCTGTTCTTTGTAAATTATTTTCCATTCATGGCTGTTCTGTTGTCGTCTCATGTTTTCTAAGTTTTAATTAAAAGCTTGGATTTACATCCAGTCCCACTCTTCTCTTGTTACTGCAAACATTACATTTAAAGCAGAGGCGTAGATTTAGGTAGGGATGATGGGGACATGTCCCTAACAACTTTAAGACTATAGGAAGTCACATTTGGGCAATTTTACCACACAGAAAATACTTAACTTTTATACTATGTTTTAATTTTAACAACTATTAAATGTCCTTTAACATAGTAATAATAGTAAAAAGTACTTGTAAATACGCAATATGAGAAAAGATGATGTGGGAGTGAGGGGAGTTGGAAAGCAGAAAGTGGGGGAAAATGTAAATGTTTCAATCTCCCCATAATTTGTTTATCTTGTAATGTCACATTTTTGCACATGTAAATTGTTAATTTACCCTACACTTTGTTTAGATTTTTGTTTGTGTAATGCTGGAAAACACATTTTACAGAATGTCAATTCATGTCTCTTGCATGTAATTTACTCGAGGTAAATCTTCTTGAGATGGATAACATTTGATTTTGACCCATTAATCTTAGGTTTAATCACATCAGTATCGCTGCCACATTATCCAAGTTTATCGCATATAACATTTTCCCTCCAAACCATGCAGCCCCACTGGTCAGTTATTAATATGTTTATTCTTTAGAAATAAAAAAGCCTAATATTTAGAATGGTGGGGCAGAGAAATAAGAAATGAGACTTGTTAAGCAAGGTAGGCCAGAGATGTTAGTTTGCCTATATTACCAGACAGACTTTCTCACATTTTCTTAAAACCAACATTTTGAATATTACCCTTGCAATATGTCTCTACCAACTTTAAAACCAAACCTATGCCCTTGAGCATATTGACCATGAAATCTTAATCTCTTGATGAAGAATGGATTGGAAAAAGCTCCTGTTTGAATCTTAACATTGTCAATAAAGTATTTATATAGCTGAAATCTAGAACTTGGGGTTCAACCGCCAAATATAATCTCTTCTCAACCAAACCAGCAAACTTGTAATGTGAGCAAAATCTTGCTATGCAGCTCAGCTCGACCAAATGCTCTTTTTACCATTGGTCAACCAGAAGACCCCATTTATCCTCTGAGCCAGCAGAGCAGATTCTAATTAATGAGGCAGAATTCATTAAGCACCAACTGCGTGTAATACAGACAAATTGTAAATAACCCATAATGAAATGCAGCTCCACGAAAGTCAATAGTGCTGACAATAGACAGTGAAATGAATGTAAATGAATGGTCTGATATTAAATTATTATTTAATGGAACAGTTCACCCAAAAAATTAATATCCTGTCATTATTTACTCTAATTTAAATAAAAATGTATTTCCAAACCCGTATGACTATAGAACACAAAAGGTGATATTTTATTACATTTTATTAGACTGCCACAACTTTTTTTACTATAATGAAAGTGAATGATGACTCCAGGCTGTCAAGCCCCAAAAAAGAAGAAAAACAATTAGAGAACAAAAGTCATTGAAAGTAATTCTTCACTCTCAAACCAAATCATTGATTAACTTCAGTTTGCAGCACCCTATTCAAATATGGAGAATGTGGCACAGCCATGTCATGATGTCTGGTCACGAGACACGAAAGACCAATGAAGTTTGATGTTATTGACGGCCAACCTTGATCAATGATTAACTTAATCATTGATTGGTCTGTTAATCAAACTAAGTGATCAAATTAATTGAGTGGCTTCAATAGATTTGGAATACAGTGCATTACTCAGTTTTACTGTGGTTTTTAGGAGGTTTGTTTTTGTCATTTTTGGAGCTTGACCGTCCTGAGTCACCAATTACCTTTGTTAAATGGAAAAAGCTGTGTGGGAAATCTTCACATTTCTTCTTTTGTGTTCCATGGAGGAAAGAAATCCATGGATTTGAAGTGATATAAAGATGAGTAAATAATGAATTGTCATACTATTTCTTTACATTTTAGTAACAAAGAAAACTACAATACAATATATTCAACAATACATGTAATGCTCACTTTATGGGAGGTCACATCATAAAAATGCAGGAAACTTTTAATCATTCTGAGGAGAGGCAGCATTTGTTGGGGTTTTATTTTTCTCTTCAGTTCTACTGAACTTATTCCTTTATTGACCACAGAACAATGAGACCGAAATTAAATTAAATTAAAATACAAAAGACAGGTCAGACAGATGTGCTGCATTGATCACCACACACACACACACACACACACACACACACACACACACACACACACACACACAAATCAACAACAGATACACATGCACAACCCCAATTAACCATGCATGGCAAGAGGCCAAAATCTGTCACTGAATATGACACACCAACAGAGCAGCCGCTCTCAGATAAGACAGTCAGATGTGAGGGCCATGGAAGGCTTCCCACACTAAATTAAGACTTGTCTTCTTCGATTATTGTCTGGATGTTGGATAAATAATGCTGTTACTAGAGTGTGTGCTGTAGTTTATGGCTATAAATGGACACTATAAACAGCTGGCCACTGCTTACATTTACATTACATTCATGAATTTGGCAGACACTTTTATCCAAAGCAACATACTGTGCATTCAAGGTGCAAATTTGTTTATCTGTATGCCTGTTTCGCGAGAATCAAATTCAAGACATTGTGGGTGCACCATCAATCAATGACAGAAATATGCCCAATAGAGCTTGATTCAAACTTCCCTATTTGGAAAAAGTCATTTTTTATTAAATCTAGACAGGCCCCATTTCCAGCAGCCATCACTCCATCACCTTATTCTTAAGTAATCATGCTAAATTGCTAATTTGGTACTAGAAAATCACTTGCCATTATATCATTTACATTTATGCATTTGGCAGACACTTTTATCCAAAGCGACTTACAGTGCAATTATTACAGGGACAATCCCCCCGGAGCAACCTGGAGTTAGAACCTGTGACCTTCTGATTAACAGCCCTGTGCTTCAGCCACTACGCCACCACCACTCCCTGTGTCATATCAAACACAGTTTAAAGCTATTTGGTTCATTAAATTAAGCTTAACATTGTCTTTGTGTTTGTTTTTGAGTTTCCACAGTATGCAATAGACTGGCATGTGTTAAGGTCAATATTAGATAAAAAATTGCAAAAAAGAAACAGCTTTCTCTAGAAACTCATCAGGCATTCATTGTTTTGAGGAAAGAAAGCTATACAAGGCTTGAAATGACCAAAAACTGAAGATTTCATACAAAGGTGTACACTAAAGTCTTCAAAGACAAAAGACAACAAGGACAGAAAGAGATGTGGATGGCCAGATGTACAAATAAACAAGAGGATAAGTACATCAGAGTCTCTAGTTAGAGCCTCACATATCCTCAGCTGACAGCTTCATTGAATTCTACCCGCTCAACACCAGTTTCATGTACAACAGTAAAGAGAAGACTAGGAGGTGCAGGACTTATGGGAAGAATTGCAAAGAAAAAGCCACTTTTGAAACAGAGAAACAAAAAGAAAAGGTTAGAGTGGGAAAGGAAACACAGACATTAGACAACAGATAATTGGAAATGTCATGGTTACTGTTTTATCAACTGTAGTGACACAAGGGGTCTCTTCTGAGAGCCTCGCATACCTCTGAACTTGAGAAAAGGCCAATGTGAAATTGGTAGACAGAATTTGCATGTCCCGCTCCTGGACATAAGGGTATAAAGGGGAGTGGGCGAGTGTCTGTCAGACAGGTTTTTGCTCTGAGGAGCCGAGAATAAGGTTACGGCGCATTACAGTTGTAGGGATAGTGACGTGGCAAGGGGAACACAACGTCTCGTTCCTTCCATTGGGAAACGGAGGTTACAACAGTAACCATGACATTCCCCTTCTGTCATTCACTTGACGTTGTGTCGATTGTAGTGACACAAGTGGTCCCACTTCAAAATGCCATGCACTAACCCATGTTACGTGACTGCTGAGCCAGGTGCAAGCAAGCTGTTGCGTGCTAGAAGCAGCTGGGTCGGCTGCACGTAACTCTCCGCAACGCTCCCAATAAAAGGTGTCATATACCGCACTTAGGTTCCCAGTACCCCTATAGAAACAGGTGACATGACTTGGCATGGGAGCAAGCCTTTTCAATGGCCTTTTCTCTCTCTCTGGTTCTCGTCACAGAGTTTAAAAACAACTGGGGCTATCTTAATGCTATAGATGCGTCGGGGAAGGTGTCCGTTACAATCCTATTCTTTCAGGGGGAAAAGGCCCTGCGGAGACCACAACCTGCCCAGACTGAGGGGAGGTAAGTTGTGGCCAATACACACAGGGGTTGTCAAGCCACCCGTGGACATGGTGCTGTGGTAGATCCTGCCTGACAAGGGAGGAGTTGCTACAGACAGGCGACCAGGGGGCAGCATGGACTGCCTAAGGGAGACGCGGGTCCTGCCAGCAGTGGGGACCGTACCGTGGAAAATACATCACAGGGAGTTGCCTGAAGCGGGAACTATGCCTGTGGAGCACAAGCCCAACACAGAGCACTCGACTCGTGGTGGGTGCTGTTCCGTATTACCAAGATCTACAGGCTCGGACCTGACAAAACACGGGACGAGACCGACTCAATCCTGAGGTTGTAATTATGGTTACTTTACATTTTCACTCTTTATTGTACAAAGGCACAATTGATAATAAAATAATTTAGATGTTTCGAAAATCTAAGTTATGTGGGCTACACACATCTGCTTAAAATACATTTTATTGAAAAATCTATATAAAAAAAAGCAATAAACACTTTAGAAATTATATAAATCAAAATAAACTTTTATTTAAAAGGGCAAAGTCAACATAAATTCTAAATCATAACAAAATAAAAACTTTCAATAAATAACATTTAAAAGAATTCTGCTCAATACAATAGCAAAAAAAATCTTAAATTGCATATCAGAGGCATAATAAACATGAAAACACCTAAAATATATAAATATAAAATGTAATATTTTGAATAATGTGTACTATTATGAACATAGTGAACATCAATACGGGGGAAAAAAAACATTTCTTCAGGTATTTTGTATTATTTTTTTTTACTTTTTTTAAGAGTCCTGTGAAGGAGGCACAAGCTGAACATTATTAAAGAGTCCTTTGAGATAGGTGCATGCTTACAGAGATTAATCTTTTCCTCCGTTAAAGGTGACCATAATTAATGGTTTCTTTTTGCATACCACCTGTATCAATCTTCGCACATTTCCACCAAGTGAACAAAATCAATGTTTTAACTGTATGTATTAAACACTGAAACTATCAGCGTGCTCTCCTTTTAAAAATAAGCCACCTTTAAACTTGAAATTATCGCCATTTCAAACATCAAATTTGTTTAGTGTTTTTGTGCCATTTGCAGCTATTAACAACAGGCAGAAGATTAGCTAGCTAGCAACAACCACCAACAGTCTTCAAAGTTCAGAGGTGATCTAAAGCAAATTGATGAACTGGGTGACTGTAAAATGCACATAAATATAAATGTTCCAGTTATTCATATCTCAGCACTGAAGTGACATTTTAATCACACTCGCTAGCTCGACAGCTTGCTGTGCATCAATTTTAAACATTACTTCAGGTAATCCTAACTTTATGAAGAAATTAATGTAGAAAATAATGTAAGACATTTTTTTTAATTAATGCGTAATTTGTAGATCCGATGAAGATGGTTAAAGAAGGACTTCAGTGATGTGAAGTCAGTGCATGTTCAGTGATAACAAGTGTCCTCCGAACGTACATCCTCTTCGGGGAAAAGTTGTCCTCACGAGTCCCTGATTGAAAATAATTTCTGATGTTTAAAATGATAAATTAACTTAACTTTGATAAAACAGTACTGTACAAACTTTGACCAAACTTGTACTCACACACCAGCACACTCCAGCAATTTCCAACAAATACTGCATTGTCCTGTAAATTTGTTTAGGACCAACCCACAATGCATTGCAAACTACAGTACAAACCCTCATTACATAAAAACAGTAGATTAGTGTTGAAAATTGGCGGTTTAGTGAAAATGTTGCCCAGAATGCATTGTTTTCTAAAGTATATTACTGTTTTAATGGAAAACAGTATGTTACTGTCAGAATTTGGCCAATATTTTACTATATGTGTCCCCATATATTTATTGTGCTGAACATTTATTTTTATTTTTTTATTGTAACTGTAATTTTTCATGTTATTAATGTCCTGACTACACATTGTGATCAGTTGAATGCTACTTTGGTGAATAAAAGTACCAATTTCTTTCCATAACAGCTAAATCTGTACATTATTCCAAACTTTTGGCCACCAGTGTAAATCTCCTGTAATGCAAAAAAAACAAAACAAAAAAAAAAACCTGATTGATAAGCCCTAAACATTCAGATGACTTTAAGAATCTCTGTAATTTACAGCTTTAATGAAACAAGTAACAACTTTGTGACATTAGCATTGAATAAACAGATGCCTTCTAAACAGTTTCCATATTTAAAGAGCACTAAAATTATTTAAAGAATGCTCTTTTATTTGACACAATGACAACACAGACTTGTGTACCCACTGAAATGAAAGACAAATGTAAATGTTCCTCTGGCCTCAGTGGGTCGTGAAGGTAAACTAAGCAAACCAGATCACAAGCTGGAAAATTAAATCAAACAGTCTATTTGGATAGAACAGGGATCAGCACTTCATTATCTCATGTTTAAACCAAACCTCGCTTGACACTCCCTAAACAATGAGAAACAGAGGCATGGTATTCTCAAAGAGTGAGTGTGTGGTTTTGTATGATAAAATGAGATGAGACAAGTGTGTACAGTATATGAGAGAGAGAGAGAGAGAGAGAGAGAGAGAGAGAGAGAGAGAGAGAGAGAGAGAGAGAGAGATTTGATGTGTATTTTAATCTCCACACAACTTAAAAAGTGTTTGTTCAGCTGTTCAATGCATCATGGTTCTGTGCTCTGATTAAAATTAGATTGTTCAAGTCCTAATTCATTTCATATACCTACTAAAATTATGTGATAGTACAACACTGCTATGCTCAGTAGGGTGCTTTTCACATCTGTTCGCAAGTGTTATTACTGCAGGCCTTGGAAAATGCATTGAAATTTGTCTGGAGAAACTCAAATGATTCTTTAATAATAATCTAATTACTAGCCATTTTACTCTATGGGAGGACTCCGTAACAAATGTGTGACTTACATCTTCACACATGAATACTGGGTGAGTGCAAATATTCTAAACGATTCATATAGCAGACTTCAGGTTTGGAAAGCTGTCGAGCAAGTCACAATATAACATTGAAATTAGAAGCCAATGAAATGACACATACACATTGACTCCAATTTAGACCAAATCCATTTTCACAACATCTCAATATGCACCAGGCAGCAAATAATAAAAATAAATGCAACATACCATGTAATCATGCATAGATAGCAAAATAAATAGGCTTATCAACTTTTAAAAGGGAGGAGAAAATACTTCTCGTTTCTTTTGTTGTTCATATCAAAAGCAGCGCTTCCAAACAAACTCATCGCAACTTTAACTCAACACAAATTCGTAACTTGGCAATATGGCTAATACAATATTTGGGCCAGTGTTTGTTCCACGAGTTACTGATAAATCACACATCTGTTGTTGTTTATGCACTAAGATGTCAAGTGTCCTGTTAATTAATCATTTTGCATATTGAGGAACTGGTTATGTAAAAGTTCAGAATCAGCTGACAAAATAGCATGGCAAAATAATGTCTACTTTCAAGGTAAAATGTCATGGAGAGAAACTACTGTTTTAGGAAAAATTATACCCACAGGCAAGATAAAAACAGCTGTTGAGACACAAGTATAAAACATAACCCTATTAAAAACAGTAGAATGCAAAGTTCTTTGTTGATCAAAAAAAGCTTGTACTCAACCAGATGTGTGATAAACACCATCCGTAAGGACCTCACAGATGTAATAGGTATTTACAGATACAATGCAACATTAATATTCATATACAGATATGGGGACACTTCCTGAAGTGAAACCGAGTTATAAACACAATCACATCCTTTTCATTTACAATTATGATTAACTTGAGTCTATCCCCTGACAACTGTGCCAAAGCTCAGTCTGTATGAAGCAAAGGGGGAATTCAGATTAAATGAGATAAATGGCGAACAGCGGCCCAGTTTTCCTGAATTGACTATTTATGTGCTGTAAAGGTAGTATATCTATAAAATGTGTTATATTTGTTCACTTTATAAACTTAATAGCAATTTCCTCCTTATTATCATAAATGATACTAGTGACCTCAGGTAGGACATGTGAAGTTGTAGACAGCTTTTTAACCGATAAATCATGTGGACTTGTGTGTAAAATTTTCCATGCAATGTAAATTACAGAAATTATAACATTTTCACAAATATTGTACAAGAGGTTTTTTTTATGCTGTTTAATTTTGTTAAAAAATAAACTGCTCTCTTTAATAACATTTCTCAAAGCAAAGCCAAACAAGAGAAATCATTAGCTTTGCAAATCCTGTAAATCCTCATGAAGGAGATTCAGACTTTGTATGAATACGATGCATTAAACACATTTCTAGTACATTAATTAAATCCTGTAGTTATAATAATGTCCAAGACAAAAATCTAATTATCGATGAAGAATCTGCATTAGACCAACGCGACAACTAAACTCAGATGCCTGAAAACAGGGCCTGTATCTGGGGTGACCATAAGGCGAATTGGCTCTTTTTCCCATTGGAGAACACTTTGCGTTATATTCTCTAATTACGTCCCAAGAGAGCTTTACCGACAGACGAAATATGATAAGAACAAAATGTGCGTCGACCACTGAGTAGTAACTAACCTACCCACTTGTCTCGTGTTGCCGAGACGCACGTTTCTTCGAGAGGAAGAAGATTGCACTGTGGAGCAATGTCGTCATCTACCGTAGAAATCAATACATGATACTTTCAGTGATCCAGCTCTACAGCGCAAAAACTTTTCCATTTCTTTCAAACAGATATTGATATTTGATTTACATGTGTTGATGAATAAAACAAGCAAAAACACCTTCGTTTTCATTGAATGACAAAAAAAAAAAAAATATATATATATGACAATTATAGCTATGACTTAATTATGATATAGCCTACATGTTCCGATTTATGGAATTTAGGAATTACATTTATTATTTAATCACAGAAAATTGAAATGATATAATTTACTTAACCTCATTTCGTTCCTGGCAGCAGGATTTATTTATTTTCACTCTGTGAAAAAAAATAAAAGAAGATAGATCGCGAAATGACTTCTTTCATAAAAGGTCTGAAGGGAGGGATGCCCAAGCAAATGACAAAAAGCATCATAAACACAATCCAGACACTCGTGCGCAATAGTCATAGTCTTCTGAAGCTATATAATAGCTATGTGTGAGGAAAGAAATAACTTTTTCTGTGAAAATTTGTAATACAGCACTTTTCCTACTGTCTCCTTAAGATGATTCGCTTACAGTGTATTCCTCTTTTGTCAAATTAGGCTAAATGCGTCTGCCAAAAATGTAGCCTAATAATAATGTAATGTCTGTAGCTAAATGTAAATTTTTTATTAATATTCGCAAAAAAAAAAAAAAAAAAAAAAAAAGAAGCCCTGTAAAATAGCCTACAGGATCGTCCCGTATTTAAAAATAAAATTATGTGTCGGTATCGAATCCATACGGGACGCAATTTGACCCGTATGGCTATTTAAGCTGGTCAGATGGCGTCACGGTGAAATCGTTCCAGATCGATAATTTAACATTGATATAAGTTGGGAAATGTGCCTGTGGTTGGTAAAGCACCGTCCAAAAAGTCCACAAATGGTGCTAAAACTGTGGATTTTTTTCTATATAGCCTCCATGTTCAAAAGATCAAACAACGCATAAATACCATTAAGTATTTAATGTCATTAAGACAAGTAGCCTACAGGTGAAGAAAATACGTATAACCCAAACAAAATGTATACAATAAAGAAGATAAAGGAGACAAATAATCGAAAAGATAAAAATAAATGTATATTTAACATATAAAAGTGGCAACCCTAGACTGGCGAACAAGGAAACGGATTTGAAATGACGTGAGTGATTCAGTGATGACAAAACTTTTATTTTGGGTGATCTAACTCCATAAAATTCACTATGGGTGAGATGTTTCGTTTTTAACTTGAGTTAAAACAACTCTTGAGTTTTTGTGTGAGGAAAATATAATTTCAGAGAAAATCTTTTTTGTGGATACCCCCCGAAATGTATGCTTAAATAAACATTTAAGGGATTTATTTATTTATAAAAGTTTACTGAAACCCGCGGGTCAATGAATACGGAACCTGTATTTTGAAAATTGGTAAAAGTCACAACAGGAAGTCTCTTTAGTGCCGCAAAAAGTCAACGTGTTTGAACAATTTCCTACTTACTACTTATGATTCTGCAAATTAGTATTTTTGTTGTATTTTAAATGGATTTGCCCTGTCCAGAGTGGGTTCGGCATGTTGAGCAGAAGTGGACGGAACTGAGTTCTGAAGGAAGGGAGCGCTTCAATCTGCTGACAGATATAGATGAGATATTCCACAGCGGACTGTCACTAATACAGTCAGTGTAATGCATTGTTTAGATATTCATACATTATTCATTTCAAACTTGGTACATTTTAGAAGTATGTTTATTTCTTTGAAGATTGGCATATTATTTAAAATGGTAAAAAATATGAACGTGTTGTTTCATCATATAGAGCTAAACCAAATAAACAAATATTCATCTACCTTTGTGTTATTTATCCATATTTCAGCCCAGAAGATCTCACCATTTTGTCCCGGATCTCTAAAAAGTACTCTGTGAAAAAGTGTCCTGATCTTGCATCTGAGTGTAGACAGCAAGGTAACCTCAGTTTTAAGGTTAAGGATTACACAGCTGCTGCACTGTACTATTCTAAGGTAAGGAGAAGAGACTCCAAATATATAAACACCTGCTTCATAAAATAGTGATGGAGTCCATAATGTACATGTTACTTTATTCTGTATTGGAAGCAGTTATTACAGCCTAGAGATTGAGACATTGGCACTGCCTGATACCCTTTTATGCTGAATTAAGGTCAAAATGGGAGCTTCTTTGATAATGGTTTGGATTTCAATTGGCAGGTATTTCTAGATAAGTGTGCAATGTTAAACTGTACCTTGATCATAATAGTCTCACTCTGTTTTATATTTCAGGGAGTTTGCAATGCTGACAAGAATACAGAAGAGCTATCTTTGTGCTACGCTAACCGTTCTGCGGCCCTCTTTTACCACGGCCTCTATAAGGTAAGCGCTCTATGAAACATGATGACCAAAATTTGATGATAATATGTTTGACACATATCCATAGAGTGGGGTCCAAAAGTCTGAGACGACATGGAAAATCTGATTTTTTTTTAAACCTTTAAATAAACAGAAATTCTTAGAGGTTTTGTAAAGTTTTAAACAAAACATGTTTTCACTAAAACTGTTATTCTACAGACATGATTTAGGGTTTTTTCCAAAATCACTAAACCAAGACCAAAATTTCTAACTGTGACTCCACCTAGAGCTTTCAAGCTACATCCACCAAACTCAGCACAGACCTGTTCTAACTTGGGTTGCTATGTTTTTTCAAACTGATCAGAATTAAGATTTGCACACAGTGGGTGATAAAAACAAAATGCCATAGACTTACTGCCTGTCTACACCTGATGCGAGCGTCTCAACACGTAAAAAGCAAATAGAGCCCTTCATAATCGGTGAAGCTGCCTACACTGGAAGCTTCCGTTGCGGCACATTACTTAGCTTGGCAGCACTGCCAGTAAACAGATGCCCCGTTCTATTGCTGACGCATTGCAGAGCTACTCCAGCCACTTTATCAATCCTTCAATCTGAAATAAAATTATTTTACTTACCAAATATCATATGTTTTATTCTTTTTGCCATGAATTTTGTTTGTCACATATTTAAATAACTTCTGACTGCTTCATCAAAGTCAGTTTGTGATTTTTCTACTTTAAATAAGTTGAATAATATTTTGGTTTGAACCACATGTTTACATTACATTACAATAATTATTCTATAATAAGTACATCTAAATACCAGTGGATTTCCTTAGGATAAAAGGTTATTGTCCCAGTTTAACCCTTGCTGAAGTCTACTTGAGCTCACAGCTGATTGGTCCGTGCTTTCTGCATGTCATTTAGAATGTTCAATTCGACGCATGCAGTGAAGACCTTCTCAAGCCACTGCGTTGTGTCGCTTCAAGTCAACGGACACGCCCGGTGTATACAGGGGCATTTTCTCAATGTGCGTTCTTTTGTGTTCTTGTGTTCTTGTGGACTTGTCGAGTAATCCACTGCTGAAGTTCAATAGAGCGTAA
This sequence comes from Xyrauchen texanus, assembly GCF_025860055.1. NCBI lineage: Eukaryota > Metazoa > Chordata > Actinopteri > Cypriniformes > Catostomidae > Xyrauchen > Xyrauchen texanus. The sequence goes on from NC_068318.1 coordinate 24,961,601, forward strand.
CTGTCTGGTTCCAGAATTAAAAATCCCATAAAATTTTTTCCATAGACTAATTGATTTTCAACAATATCTGATAAACATTTGGAGACCTACCTTGAGCTTCGAGGTTGTTCATCGACGGTATATGCTTCTGTTGAAGCCATCCATCTGCGTTATTCCAACTTCACTGTTTAAATAGCATGTTTGAAAACATAAATCCTGGTAAACGACTGCATAACCCATGGTAAAGCATAGAACGGTTCCAATCAAATAAACGCGGCCAACAGCGACCGCCCTCTCCCATGACGCACTGTGAATGACATAATCGTTTCAGTCACCCTTTACCCTTAAACTACTTATCTAATGGTACACATCATAATATTTTGCATTAAACATAAAATATAGTGTATCTATACTTATAATCAACAACCTAAAATCAATAGTTTGCTATTACATTCCCATAGTTTTTTTATTCAATTACATCATTCGCAATGCTTCATGGAATTGTAGTTTGTACCCTTGTGAAAGACGGTAAGTACACATCCTTGTACCTTCATCTTTTAGTCATATTTTCAAATACTATTTTGCCTCAAACCAAAGTTTTTGATGTTGTGATTCACCTTGTAGCTGGTTGGTTTGGTTAATTGCTTAGAACTATTTTATGGAGAATTTTATGAAAAGAGAATGCATAAAATTACCCAGATGAGTTCGTTCTCTGCATTCTTTGCATGGAGAAACACAAAAGCCTGGTCTGAAAGTTAGTTATCAACATCTGAAGTTTCAATGATAGAAAGAAAGAGAGTGCTTACAGCGGGAAACTCTTGAGGGAAAACACATGATAAATGTCCTGCATCTGCCACCGTTGTACCAGGTTCTTGCCCACAAGTCACCATCTGATGCATCCTTGATATTCGGACTGATCAAGAACTGACTGATCTGTACTTGCGTTCCTAAGCATTGGATTGAACTTCGGCAGTGATGATGACGTTAAACTTTACCTGTATATTTTAACTTGTAATGAAAAACTTAAATTACTGAATTTCAAAGTAATGCAAAATACAAGCAAACATTAGTGGTTTACTTAAAGTGATATAAAGTTCTACTTTCTAATCTGCCCTGTCACATTAATATAATTTTTTTTTAAAGGAATGCCTTGAAGACATCCGCCGTGCTTTGGAGGCAGGTTACCCAAGCCACCTGCAGGACAAACTCACCACTAGACAGACCGCATGCCTGTATCAGCTTGAAAAGCTTAAAAAATCCAACACAATGGCCAAAAACCTTCAAACACAGCTAAGCCAGAAAAGAAGAGATTCTTCTACCTGCACTGCACATGCTGTGTCTGTTTATTTCAACCCAGAAAAAGGTCGCCACCTGTTGGCCACAGAGAATAAATTTGCTGGCGAAGTAGTACTTGAAGACAAGGCTTACGGTTGTGTACTTATTCCAGTTAACAGACTCAAGACAGAGGCCAAAAAGGCAGGAAAAACAGCTTTTGATACTGAAGCTCGACACTGTCACCACTGTCTAAGCCAAACACTGAGCTTTGTACCCTGTCCAAGCTGTAGTTATTCTCGATACTGTGGAGAGATGTGTCAAAAAGAGGCTTGGGAGCACTGGCACCAATGGGAGTGCCACGTTGGAGCAGATCTCTTGGCCATTGGGGTTTTAGGCCATCTTGCTTTAAGGGTGGCTCTGAAAGCCGGGCAAAATGAGGTCCAAAGGGCAAGGGAAAGTTCTTCTGGTATGTCAGATGCAGACCATGTGGATGGTAAATCTGGTCCTTCTAAAGGGGTTTCACCAGTCCATTTGACCCTTGGAGGCCATTGTACCAAAAATTCTGATCATACTGACTATTACAATGACGACTCATATATGGGTATCTACAGTCTTTTACCACATGTGGCAGAACACTCGCCCAGTGCACGCTTCATATTGGCGGTCACCATGGCAGCTCTTTATAGGAGGCTGCAATGTGGTCCTCCACCAGACAAATGGGCATCTTGCAAGGGTGAAGGAGCAAGTGGAAATTGGCAGTGTGAGATGAGCATGCTTGGAGCCACAGCTCTGAGACACATGATGCAGCTCAGATGCAACGCTCAAGCTGTTACTGCTATCAGGGTCAAAGGTCAGATGGAACTCTCATTCTAACTTTGGACACTCAACATTGATACACAAGCTTCCAATGTACACTTTCTTTTGATTTTGGGGATTAATGTAACCAATTCACACCATTTATCTCTTATTGCTTTTAAATTATGTACTGTATGTACTTTTCCATGTATTGATATTCATGGAAAGGCACATAATAAATAAAGCTCTGAAACCCTTTTCACGTTGCTAGCATCTATGTCATTTTTAAATCTTACAAAGAAGTCTTACCCAGTCTCATCTTTGACAGAAGAGAGAGATGCAGCTGTTCAGTCCAGTCGGGAAATCTGCATTGCTACGGCTATCTTTCCTGTCCTCAGTCTACTTAACCACTCCTGCTGTCCAAATACAAGCATTTCCTTCAACACAGGATTTAAGACTGACGCTCTCTGTCAGTTCACTGGCTCTGAAGGTCAATATGACCATCCGCTTATCTGTCAATGTGGTGTGACAGTCACTATACGCACTTCTAAAGATGTCACTGCAGGACAGGAGATTCTGCACTGTTACGGTATAATGGAATATGCAACTCTAAAAAATGTTTAATTTTTAAGCATGCTGTCGATTAGATTTGTTTTTATTTTGTAGCACAAATCTTTTTCACAGGCCCTCACTGTAGTAGAATGGAGGTGAAGGAGCGCCAGCGCCTCCTACTGGAGCAGTACTTCTTTCACTGTAAATGTGAAGCATGTCAGAGAGAGCTGAAAGAAGGAAGCCAGAACACAGAAGTGAATGCAGCACCAGGGCTGAAGTGTGTGAAATGTGAAAACCCCCTTCAGGTAAACATCTACAGAGCAGCTTAACAGACTTATAACGTAGATGGGTCGTGGTACATTATTGCATTTCCAATGTTTTAGGCAAATGATAATGTATTATGATTTATGGTTAAAAATATTGCAATGACTAACTGTTTTGTTTTGGGTTATGTAACTCTTGTGTCATTTCAGTCGCATATGAATTGGTATGTGTGCTCTCAGCCATCCTGTGGTTATCAGATCACTATTGCTGAACTGCAGAAGAGTCTTCAAGGTTTACAGTGTCTGTTGGACCAAGCTTTTCATCTCATGGAGAGAGACAGACCAGGTATTGCTAATATGAGTGTTCTGTACTCCTTGTGAACAGGCTTGTATTGATTTACATTGTAAGGAAACTGCCAACATTGTCTACTCCATCTTATTAGGTTAAATACTCAGAACCATACATACATTTTTATAAACTTATTTCTTTATTGCAATTTTAGATGAAGCCATAAGGATCTTAAAATCGGCTTCCTCTAAAGCAGACAGCATCCTAGCAGAGACTCACCCCCTGCAAGGAGAATTAGCAGATGCAAAAGCCCGTGCATATGCCACCACAGGTGAGAAAAACAGCCTGATACTTCATAGCCCTTAAGATTTGGACCCAATGTATTGTATAGCAGTGCTTTATTGTCTTATTTATACTTAAAGATGAAATAAACAGAACTTATTACACCTCGCTCTGGAATACTCGATTCTGATTTGTCAATGGCGCCATCTAGCAGTAGGATATTTTTTAGGAACGACCGCACATGCAGGGATTAAGACGTATCAGGGTGTTGTGAATCATCTTTCCAGCTTCTCGGATCATTGTACAATCTCAACATTAAGCTAAAAAAATATATATTTCAAAAGCAAATCAATGTTTCATGTCCATTTATTTATTAATTTGTCAAGTAGCCTTGTAATAGGATTGATAATGAGGAGTTAGATGGTCATTTTCAAATAATAAACATCAACAGATCTCCGACTCAGCATTTTCACACACTGTAATTTTATACTTTCAATGCAAATCAGTATTTGATGTCCAATTGTATATATATTTGATTAGCAGCCATGTGATTAGCAGGATAATGTTGTTATCGCAAAATAAACCCCTTCAGGATGATACAGCACCCATCCTAATCACCCTGTCGGGTTTGTTTTGCGATAACAACAGGCTGACTCTACATTATCTCTTAAATATATGTGATTCATACTGAACATAATGTGTCCTTTATGATTATAAACCTGACAGGTAAATGGAATCAGGCTGCATCCCATTTGAAGCGCAGCATTGTTGCGATTCAGGCCCAATTTGGAGAGGACAGTGTAGAATTGGGACAGCATCTTTTTAAATTGGCACAGCTGCATTTTAACGGGTAAGGGATTAACTTGTCCAAATTCAGATTTTATCCGGCATCTGTAAGTGTGAAAAGGGAACTATGAAGAAAGCTACTTTCACAATCATTTACATCTTTTACTTTTACAATCAAATGCAATTATACATAGTTCATTTTTTTTGTATCTACATTACGCTCTCCTTTGTTTGCACCTCATAGCGGAGACTGTGGTTCTGCTCTCTCTGTGATTCCCAGGGCCTGTAAGCTCATCTCACTGCACTGTGGCCCTCACTGTGACGAGCTACAGGAACTACAGGAAATGGAGCGCTGTCTAAAAGGACTGCTTTGAAATAAAAGCTCAGCAGTGACAGAATGCTGTTTTTAATAAACACATGATGCTTGACTACATTTAAAGCATTTGTTTCAGATTAATAGTATATGTGAAATGGTGTTTAAAGTCATCAATAAACAAATTTTGGTGTCTTCAAAACTGCATTTTCAGTTTTTGGAAATTATTCAAGCCTAATTTTATACCTTTTTAGACCTCTAGTGGGCAGTCTTTAACAACAGTGAGGGAATACACCAGAGAATTTATGGCACAACTCTGTCTCATTCTTCTGTCAAAAGTCTTAATGCACTTCTATCAATATCATGAAGCAGAAACATCTGTCTTTGTCATCGTTAAAGGGATTGTTCACTCAAAAAGGAAAATTCTGTCATCATTTACATCATTTACAATTGTTTCAATCCCATTTGCTTTTTCTTTCCATGGAACACAAATAGAGATGTTAGACGGAAGGTTCAGGTTCAGTCACCATTCACTTGCATTGCATAATTTTTAATACATTTAAAGTGAATAGTGACTGGGGCTGTCTGTCCCTAATATTATGTTATATTTCATAGTAATATGTGAGTAAATGGTGTCAGATATGCTACTACTTCAAATAACAATGTACAATATATTCACTCAACACCCCCACACGTATACAAAAACTATATTGTGATTGCATTTTTAAGTATTGGCCCACCTTCACTTGTCTCTGTGCTTTGGTTCAATAACTCAGTAAAGGCCAGTGACGCCATTGACATTTTATGCTGTTAATGGGCTCTCTTACAACTAGAGTGCAGCCCAGGGGACGAGCTCTGTGCCCACAAGAAATTAAATCCACTTCTCCATTCTATGCTTCTAAACCAATGACAAGTGGTGAAGGGGAGATTCCATTCTGGTAGATTTAGCAGGTTTTTGGCCTCCTCTCCCTGAGTTTGACAACCACTGACCTGTGTGAAGCTTTTTTTTTTTCTGTTTGATTTTTAATTTAGAAATGTGCTATTCCAGTGGTTGGTTTGAGCCTCTGGTCAAGGTTCTTGCGCCGGTAAATTTGTTTAACTGTCATGGGATAATGTGATTAAATATCTCAGAAGAGCAGCCACTATGCGTGTGTGACGTGACCTCTTTTGACATTCAGGGGCATGAAGAGTCAAAACGGAGATAATCAGTATGGTTGTTTATATAACCTCCATGTAAGAAATAATCAGAAGCTTTGGGAGGCTTATCTGAAGTATCAATACAACCAATAAGAATTAACCTTTTTCAGATACTGTGCTGTGCTCAATATTTACATTTTTGGAGCCACAGCTCTGAGACATGCAGATGTTGCAGCTCAGATGCAGATGCCACTGCTATCAATTTGTTCATACACCTTAACAAATGTATCTCCCAATATTTTGGATTCAATGAAGGCTTTATGTAGCAGCAGATATGCCATTTTGACTTTGTTTCAGGTGAGTTTATCAGTCTCCCCAGGCATTTAGATTCATCTGGACATTGTCTACATAGATTAAAGAACAGCTGATATTACAGTGTGCCCTATGCAGCATGCAATGTGAAAATGAAAAAAAATATATATATATATATATATATATATATATATATATATATGTATATATATATATATATATATATATAAAACACTTCTGGGTAATTTTTTACTTGATTTACATTAACTTTTTGGCCTGAAACTTCATTACATCCTACACGAAGGGGATTTGGATCTGACAGTGTTACAATTATTAATTTCATGCATTTATAAAGGATGCATAAATAAAAAGTACCTAAGAAGTGCTTACAGGTCAATTTCAACTGCTTCATACAAAGACTTACAAGAAACCTGTAGAACAGTTCAAAATGTTATTTATAAGTACAGTCACATTCATAATTGTGTATTCATATTATTAACTCAATGTAAATAAAAAGGAAGTCAATAGAAACAAATGAGAACAAAGACCTGTGTGTGGGAGACCAAATGTCCCCACAAGGATAGTAAAACCTGAGCTCACCTACACTGTGCGGCCTAGCCAGCAGTGCCGCAAGGGAAATGACGTGTTTGTGTTTTCATCTTGACACACACAATTATGCACAAACAAGCATACCAACACACAAGTTGTCACAATTATTAGCTCAATATAAAAGCAATAGAAGTCAGACATATTTGTGACTGTTTAACTGTGATTTAACGAGCCATGGTAAATTTGACCCATTAATTGCAGCAGTGGTAATTGAATGCCAGGACCAGGGAAGGGATCAAATGTCACTTGTTTTGATTTTGACTTGGTTTGATAACATTCAACACACATTATTTTTAAATATATATTAAAGGGATAGTTCACCCAAAAACCATTTAGATCACAGATGTGCATGACTTTCTTTCTTCAGCAGAAGACAAACACACACACTCACAAATATATTTTTTAAGAAAATATATCAGATGTGAAAGTGAAACTCAACAGGCACCACATGTTTCAAATTTAAAAGTGAAAGTGGAGATTTAGGGGGGAAAAATACATTTTGATCTGTTTCTCACCCACACCTATTATATTGCTGAAGTTATGGATTTAATCACTAGAGTCTTTTAGATTTCTTCTATGTTTCCTTTATGTGATATTTAGAGCCACAAAGGTCTGATCACCACTCATGCATTGAATGCACCTACAAAGCTGAGATATTCTTCTAAATCTTTGTTTGTGTTCTGCTGAAGAAAGAAAGTCATCTAGGATAGCATGAGCATGAGTAAATGATGAGAGAATTTTCATTTATGGGTGAACTATTCCTTAAAGTGTCCGAATGCTTTTTGGTTGATGTTTTTCACTTTATAATCACATTTAACATATATAATTGGATCATCCAGCTGTGCACCGTGTCTGTGTGCGTGTTTATGAGCACATCACACCCAGTGGAATCATTTGGTCAATTTTACAATGCAATTCCATCAGGTAATCAGACCTGATAATGTGAACTGGCTGCATGCAGGTTTTATGATTTATAGGCTCATGAGTAAGCTGTTCTCATTGATGAAGAGATGTTTTTCATTCTGACGGACAGCAGAGCTATGGGAGGAATGCTGGAATATGTATGTGTGCTAGTGTGTGTGTTTTGCTGATGTCAGTTTTGCAAACTGTGGGCAGGGCTTCTGGGGAGATGAGTGAGCTGTTCCACCTAGCACAACTCTTAGCTGTCAATCATACACAGCAATTAACAAGTCAAGGTCATGATAGGAGGGAGAGTGAGAGTGAAAAAGGCCATCAAAAGAGCTATGGCCATGCCAACATAGCTTTAAAAGAAGGCTCTAATTAAAAACTCATTGTAAAAAAAAAAACAAATGGACAAACTTTCCTTATCCCTGTTAGACATCCAATATAATGGAATCCTGAATATTGTCTTAGTTCCATATCAGTGAGGTATTAAAATGATGAATGAAAAGAAAATTATGTCATCATTTCCTAACCATTATGTTGTTCCAAACCCATATGGCTTTCTTTCTTATATGTAAAACAAAAAAATTAAAGAATGAACTGGCCACTCTTTTCCATATAATGAAAGTGAATAGTCTCATGACCAAACCTTATTGATGTCAGTGGCTCCATATTAGATTTTTTGTAATTTCCCAGAGGATTTTCAGTAAATAATGATTTCAGTGTCAGACTGTTTCTCTTATAGAACTAGCGTATGGCTTCAGAAGATTTACAGAATATCAATAGAACTATTATGGTGCTCTTTTGTCATTATCTGACAAAATTACCCTTTCAGTACATTTTTTAAAATGTTTCCTGTTGTGTTCCATTCAAGAAAGAATTTAATTCAGATCTGGAACAACATGAGGGCGAGTATATTATAATAGAAATGTAATTTTTGGGTGAACTGTCCCTTTAAGCAAATGTTTGTCCAACTAAACTGACTTGTATCAAATGACAGCTTTTATGATACATATATAATCCAGTATAATCAATAACCCTAACCATTAATGCATCGGCTGAGGATTCTGTTTCCAGGCCTGGGTCATTTGAAACATGGACAAGACCTTTTAATAGGCAGTGAGGTGACGTCCATCACTGCCACAGAGCGGAAGGCAGTATAATCTTTGCAGATAAATCAGTGGGTAGAGAGAAATGAGGTAATTACATAACCACATACAACTGCATATAATGGGTATAAACTATATATATATATATATATATATATATATATATATATATATATATATATATATATAATTTTTTTTGCAGATACTGAGGACCAGCTTATGTTTGCCCAACAAAATATTTGTTCCAAATAATTATTAAAAGATTAAGCAAGGAAGTAATAAGATATGATGACATCTAGAGGTACTAAATATTAAAATTGTTCATTACAACTTTCTTTGACCTTATTTTTCATCCTTTTTATCAAGCCTGATGACACATAACGGCTGATAAAGCAGATTTAATCTCCTCTCCATGTCCATAATAATGTCTTCATTACTCCCCTCATTAGAGTCATTATTTTAATGTATGAGTCAAACTCACTAATTGAGGGGTCTTAGTGCTATTAAACTTTAATCAAGCAATTTTTTTTTCAGAGGAGTGGGAGGGTGTTAGCTTGATTGGAGACTTCCTTTTGATAAGGTTTCAGTGTTTTAAGGATTGTTCCGGTTTTAAAACAAGCCTATCGACAGCAACTGTGGCATCAGACAGTAATCCCTCAGTAGCCTAAGTAAAAACAAACAAAGATCACAATTACTATCTATCTATCTATCTATCTATCTATCTATCTATCTATCTATCTATCTATCTATCTATCTATGTTACTGCTAGTGCTCGTGTTTGTAGCCTGCTAGCCTGCTTAGCATTGCTTATCTTTCTATCTTTCAACATTTAATCTTTGATCTCTCCCATTTTTTCGCGTACATTGGTTTTCTATTTTTTAACGCATTACAATTAAGTGCATTTTACCACGCACACCCGCCTTTCCACTTTTAGCATGATTAAACTGCATGTTTTACCACAAAAAAAAATGTACACAGATCATCAGTCTCAAACCACTGGTGATCAGGTACCACCACCACAATAACAATGACGTGAGGGATTCACATCGATCTCAACCACCCGCTGATCAAAAACCACCACCACAACAAATTCATGACTTTATGGATTTCTTTACTGATAAAATCGAAATCATCTGAATATTTTTTCAATTATGAATCCGTCTGTCAAAGCACCCCAGATTCAGAAGACTAAAATTATTCCCTACGAGCAACTTCAATGCTTCGCTGGTTTGGTTTAGCTTGGTTTATGTCCTATCTCTCTGACCGCTACCACTTTGTCTGTGTAATGTGGAACTGTTAGATCAAATTAAAATATCTAGAATGTCACAGGGATCAGTTTTAGGGCCTCTGCTTTTCTACCTATATACAGTATGCTCCCCCTGCGAGACATTATAAGGAACCATGAAAGTTTTCACTGTTATGCCGATGATACACAACTTTATATTTCTTCAAAACCCGACGAAATTTCACTATTTTCCAAATAAACAGAGTGTATAAATTATATCAAAGGAGTGGATGGCTAGAAATTCCCTTCTACTCAATTCGATAAAACAGAAGTACTAAATATTGGGGAAAAATTTAAAAATAAGATGATAAAATATAATCTGACTATGGGTGTACCATAACATCAAGTTCTACAGCAAAAAAATTAGGTTTATATTTTATAGCAATCTAACATTTGAAAAACAAATTTCCAATATTTGTAGAGCTGCATTCTTCCACCTTAGAAATATTGCCAAGTTATGGCATGCTATCTGTTTCTTGACCTCAAGACTATATTATTGTAATGCATTTGGTGCCTGATGTACTGCAGGTTTAATAAATAAACTTCAGTAAGAGTGCTAATTGCTAAGAAACACGATCTTTACAGCCCCATTTTATCGGCATTACATTGGCTAACTGTTAAGATTCGTATTCATTAAAAAATTATGTTTATTGCTTTCAAACCTTTGAATGGTCTTGCTCAAAAGTACTAAGGTGACCTTCTGTCATGCTATAATCCATCATGCTCACTACAATCGCAAAACTCCGGCATATTAACAATCCCAAGAATATCAAAATCTACAAAAGGAGGGAGATTATTTTCATATTTTGCTCCTAAACTATGGATTATTCTTTCTATCAGTGTTCGGAACTCAGAAACGCTCTCAGAGTTTCAGTCTAGACTAAAGACTTATCAATTCAACCAGGCATACACCTAATTTATCCCTCAATTCATAGTTATGCTGCTTTAGTTAGATCTGCTGGAACCAAAAACACTTCTCTTATTCTTTAACACTACTTTAAAGTGAATGGCATCTACACTAATTTGATTCTAATTATTTCCCTGTCTCAATCTCTGTATTATATACCAGAGCCTACTAGATCCATCTCTGGTCATGCCTGATGTCCAATTCCCACTATGTCGCTGATTTATGATGACAAACTGCAGCATGTGCCAGCCAGACTTGAATTCAGTCTACTAAGACAGACTTCATAGAGGATGAATTAATGCAAACTCAAGAGACATGGAATTCTTCATGAGCCAATGTCTGAAGCATGGGCTCAGGAAGGAGTTCGCCAAAATTGTCTGCCATAAGCTTCCAGCCAGACTGCGATGCTCCTCACTAAATTATCCCTATATCTGCTTGGTCATAATAGGTCACAATAGTCTCTTAAACTAGGAGCGGCTGTGGCTCAGGTGGTAGAATGGGTCAGCTGCTAATCGCAGGTGGTTCGATTCCTGGCCCACACGACTCCAGATGCCGAAGTGTCCTTGGGCAAGACACTGAATCCCAAGTTGCTCCCAATGGCAGGCTAGCGCCTTGCATTGGTGTATGAGTGTGTGTGTGAATGCGTGATTGGGATACAGTGTAAAGTGCTTTGGTAGCCTCTAAGGTTAAAAGAGTGCAGACCACCATTAAACTACAAAATGAATTAACCACTAACAAAACATATCTGTCTATTTATCTATCACTCTTTTCTGACTATCACACTTTCTTTCCTACCTACCCACCTACCAACCCAACCACATACCCTTCAGAAAAGGCAATGAAATATGCTGCTTTATGTCCACATAAAATGCAGTTCTTTATACCTCCCATTCTTTCAGAAAAGGCAATAAAGGATGCTGCTCTACATGTTCACATAAAATGCAGTTCTTTATACTTTAATTTGCCATGACCAGCTATTTTAGCCATCACTCTGGGCAAGGAACCAGGTCAGCAGAAAAGGACGAGCAAGAATTAGAGATGGGAATCTGAGTCAAGTTTAGTTGAAAGGTGATGTAATTTCAGCTGCAGTATTCTAAAATTGGAAATTGAGGAAGGACAAAGCAATTCCTTGCATTTCCATGGGTGGCCAGTAAGTAGGTTCTACTGTAACAGAAATACATGCAACATAAAGTTCTCCGTTAGGATTGTCTTTCATCTGTGTTCTCTTTTAGTCAGTCAGGTCCATTTTTTTTTTTAGATAATTGTATTGTCGGTGTTGCCGTTCATGCGCACTTGCACGCACCTTCATGTTGTTGTTTGCAATGAAAATGAATGGTGACTGAGGATAATATTCTACCTGACATCTCCTTTTGTGTTCCAAGGAAAGAAAGAAAGTTACACAGGTTTGAAATGTCATGAGGTATTTGAATTATGACAGAATTAAAATATTTTGATTAACTATTCATTTAATGTTGGTTTATGCCAGATGTTCTCAACGGTGACCCAAAAACAGGGTCATGGACATTAGCATGCTGAATGCAAATATTAAAATACAACTAACCGTATAATTTTGCATACTTTTGTTAGGATGTCAAATTCAATAAGCTTATCAACGTTTAAAGCAGAAGTTTCACCAAACAGAACTGCATTAATAACATTGTTTTCAAACAGCTTTTTCGAACCCTCCTTTTGATCAAACAAACAGATAGTCCCACCAAAAACTCACGCCATTGCAGGGGCGAAAATTTCATCAAAATGTTGGGGGGGACAATAAACATAACAATTCTCAAGAGCAATTTTTGAAGGGGACACCAAGGGTTTTTTTGTTGTTGCCCCATTTGCATTTGTATTATTTTATTTCTTAAATAATTATTTTAAGAATATATCATTATATTATTTACAATACACATATTTTAATGATATTTTAGGGGGGGACAACCCTCAGATGGGGGGTCCTGACACCCCCCGACCCCCCTGCGATTTCTGCCTACATTGGAGGAGCCTTTGTTGCTGTGTCGAACAGTTTTTTATAGCACCAAAGAGGCACAGTGTTTACATTTTTCGATACAATCAATCTATGAATGGCTTACTTGTACTTCTTAGCATTTAAGCTGGGATAAGAGAAAGTGGTTTTCACATTGAAAAATTAAACGCTTCAGTTTTAAAAGAGATGAGGAAACACAGCCATATATTTTGTTGTTAACACTACCATCAATAATTATGCTTATGGGCCTACTGTATTTAGCTTATAAATGTAAATTTTTAATTTTAAGGACATTTTTGTTCTGGGTCCTGTAACAAAACGAGTTTAGAACTTCTCTTTTTGCAATCGTACGACCTGAAGCTCTCTGTGATGGACAAGGACATTTCTTCTGCTTGAGTTCTACACAGCCACACCATCAATAATTGAATTTGTGTGTAGACATTAACCAGGCCTCACATAAGTCCCACTAAGGTCACTCCCAGTAGCAGAAATAATAGGCCACTGTCTTCAGCAACAAGGGAAAAAAGAGTGACAGAGCAGAATCACAGTGAGATGTTCAGTCGACCAGTCATTATTACAAAATTTATGACATTATTAGATTTGAAATAATGTGATATGAGAAGAAAGAGACCGCAGAGTGATGCTCTGTGAGAAATAATCAGTTGCTTTTTGTACAGGACAGTACATCCACACCGTTTTTCAAGTAACCTCTTTAAACTCATTCACAACCCATTTTATTGATTTATGACAGACTTGGTTTTACACATATGAAATTAATTGGATGGTGAGAAGTGGGTGATTCATACCAGAATGAAGTTGATTGTGAAGGACTACTCCCATCTTGAATCTCTTTGGCTATTGGTTAACATTATCCAATAAGATGAGAGGTCTTGGTGACATCAGCCAAAAAGGAAAGTCATTACAGATTTGGAGCAAATTATCACTTATAGATGAAAAGTTATTAAAAATGTTTTGTTTATCATTGAAAAAACACATTAATGATGAGTTGTGCACAAAAACATGAAAGTCTAAGTTAATCAGGCACATTTTTATTCCATTAGCTTTACTGATCAGCTGAGTTTTACCCATAAATAACAGAGCGAATCAAAGGTATTATCCTAAAGGTGCCGATATGCTTCAGAAGCCACCCACTGAATGCCAATGAGAGGATGAATGAAATGCTTTGTGAAATGCTCATGTTGGAACAAGCCACCAAATGACATTGAGACACACTGCCCTTGTGCAGCTCCCACTGGCGTCTGGACACGGCCCACTTCGTAACAACTGGGGATGACTAATTAATGCCTCTCTGACAGGTGACACAGTTTTTATAAGTATATGTTACTCTCCAGCCAATGGGCTGTTATAAAACATGCAGAGTGACCAAGCAAAGATGGAATCCACCTCCATTATTAATTCACGTGGCTCAGGAGTAGTGTTTAAGGAGTGTGTTTCTATGCACTCCTACAGTGTTCCGTTCAGAGATTTGTTTTGTAGCAAGGCAGAGAAGAGGAACGAAGAAGGATTCATTTTGAATTTGCATGACCTGGAAAGTGATTGGGAGGGTTTTTAGTCCATCTTCGGGACAGGGCAATACTAACACAATCTCATGAAAATTCGTACTCAATTCACATACGAGTTGGCTATTTTGTATGGTCTTGCATGATGATGTTGCATAAATTCGTACAACTTCATCACGTACAAATTCCCGGATGTCTAATGCAGAAGTAAGCGTGAGTTCTATGCATGAGGCATTAAGGACATACTTATTAATATTATGCCCTTACCCAAACCCCTTATCTAAACTTAACCAATCAGTGTAGTGTGTAAACATGATAGGAAGATGTTGTGTTTGACAGAAGTAAGTAATTGTCTTGTATTAGATGGAAACGATGTCCACATCATTGGCTGTAGTGAAAGTCATAGGAGTTCAAACGAGTGCAGTCACACGATATCATACAAATTAGCCAAATTTAGAAAAGTAGAACGAATCCTGACAATTTCGCCATGAAAGTGTGTTAGGTGATACATAACACTGTTGAATGATGGGACTGATCTAAGCAATGATTGACTTTCCTTCATAAAATCCGTCTTTAAAAAAGTAGTTGGGAGGATTATGTGTTTAATGACAAATTCACATGCATTAGGGATGTTAATCTAAACCTTGTGGTAGGCACATGGCACCTGAGTGTGAGATATAAATGACCTTGTTTTGTTTTGATGGATGGAAAATATGTACCGTGTCAGTGCTTTATCTGTGCAAAGCAGTTTGTCATGCAGACATTTTAGTTTACGTGGTGGTGCATGATGAATGAAAAACTTCTTCCTGAAGGTACAGACTTGTTTGTGTGTGTGTGTGTGTGTGTGTGTGTGTGTGTGTGTGTGTTTGTGTGCATGTTTATACTACATTATGGGGAACAAATGTCCCCACAAAGATAGTAAAACCTGAGATTACCTACCCAGCCAGTGGACCCCACAAGGGAAATGGCTTATTAAACATACTAAATGATTTTTTTTTTAGAAAATGAAAAAAGTTTTCTATGAGGGTTAGGTTTAGTGGTAGGGTTGGGGTTAGGGAATAGAATCATTAGATCTGTATAAAAATCCATAAAATGCATGGAAATCTATGGCGAGTCCCCACAATGATATAAAAACAAGTTTGTGTGTGTGTGTGTGTGTGTGTGCGTGCGTGCATGCGTGTGTGTGTATGTGTGTGTGCCAAATTAGTGCACCACAAGCTGAGTCCTTCAACTTTTTACCCTCTGCTTACTGGCAGCTCTGAAGGACTTGATGGGATGGGAGGGACCGAATGAACAGCATTTATACCACAAATCTGTGCCTTTTGGGACATGAGCAGTCCCCTGATGTGAAGCCAATGGGAATCTCCACTGACATATTGCTTCTGTAGGTCACTTTCATCGCTGATATACTTTTTGTGTGTAAACATCTCATGGCAGGCATAAACCTCAGGAGAATTTCCTATAAATTGGTTGACAGTTTCATGCCAAGTCTCACAAGAAAGCTAGACACTTACCAGGCTTAAATATATCCTCAAGAAAACCAAGCAAAATGCAAATGTAATTTAAAAATGCAAATTCTAAACATAAATTCCTAATCAATTAAAATGTATTTATATTATTTCATTATTTCAGGAAACAATGCAACCTTGAATTCCCCTGAATTATATAAAATAAATAAAGTCATTATAAACCAAAATAGAAATAGCTGACAAATTCAACCTTACAACCATCCAAAAATTAATAAATGACACACAATTCAGTTTAAAGCTATTATACTCTATCCTTTAAAATGTCCTGTTACTTTCATAACCTCCGTTCCCTGATGGAGGGAATGAGATGTTGTGTCGATGTAGTGACACTAGGGGTCACTCTTGAGAGCCCGAGACACATCTGATCATTGATAAAAGGCCAATGGGAATTGGCGAGTGGTATTTGCATGCCCCTCCCCTGGACATACAGGCATAAAAGGAGGGGACGTGCATACCGCTCATTAGGTTTTGTGCTGAGGAGCCGAGAAGGGAGGAGGTGTTTCTTCCCCGTGGTCTGTCGAAACCGTCCGGATTTGAGTATGTCTGTGCCACAGCTTGATGTGCCGGCGCAGGGGAGCGGCCGCCGGGGCGTTGAACCTGCCAGAGAGAGACAAAAGCCGGTGGTCAGGGTGATGGGCTGAAAGTGCACCCATGCAGAGAGGGGAGAAAGCCGCTGAAATGCACTGATCCATTTGGTGAGGGATGGAAATCGCTTGACTCAGTTTGAACCATCGACCGTTCGGCTCCGAAGAGAAAATCTAATGAGCGGTATGCACGTGCATGCAAATACCGCTCGCCAATTCCCATTGGCCTTATATCAAAGATCAGAGGTGTCTCGGGCTCTCAAGCGTGACGCCGAGTGTCACTACATCGACACAACGTCGAGTGAGTGACAGATAGGGAACTAGAACAATAGTTTTTAAAAATAGCATTTTTTATTTAAAATCATCCTAGGGGACCAAATAGTCCCATAACTGAAGAATGGTCAATATACTCCTTTTATTACAACCCATAAATGTGTCTCAATAATTAGTAATCACAATAAAGGGAACTTTTTCTCAGTGTGAGTCAAACAGCTGAATAAACCTGAAACTGTTTACAGCAACATAAAATGCCTGCAAGACATTTCAGAGGCTAGGGTGCACAAAATAGCACAATTTTCCTCCATTCTTGCCCCATAAACCTCTATGGGCTTATACTATTTCTACAGCTGGCAAAACATTCATTTAGCTTGTGCATGTCCAAACTCTGATTTTGACCAATGGGCCAATAATTCACATTTGTGGTGCTTTTCCACTGCACGGTACAGCTCA
Source organism: Xyrauchen texanus (assembly GCF_025860055.1). Lineage (NCBI taxonomy): Eukaryota > Metazoa > Chordata > Actinopteri > Cypriniformes > Catostomidae > Xyrauchen > Xyrauchen texanus. The sequence goes on from NC_068318.1 coordinate 24,978,743, forward strand.
ACATGACTGAACTCTGCTCGCTTTTTGGGGGTTTTCCACTGTAGATAGTACCTGGTACCTGTTTTTAGTACCACCGCAGTCGAGGATCCAAGTGAGCCGAGCCAATACTAAATATGGCGTCAAAACCCTAGAGATCACTGATTGGTCAGAGAGAATCATCACTACCGGCGTCACAGGATTTGCGACACGGGACATCAACCCGCTAGTTTTAAAGTTAGCAACATCGATAACGGTATCATTTGTACACGCGACTTTTGAATTGTAAAAATAAATGGTTGTGCACAAAACCACGTCGTGGTCAATAAACGAGGTGCAGACGTTCCTCTCGTTAGTGATGAACAAAACGAAAATGTCTTTCAGGAAGTGTCTCACACGGCTACGACCGGACCTACCAACAGTGTAGGGAAAAGTAAAGAAAACATAAAGGTGACTACAGAACCATCAAGGACCACAACAGAAGTGGTTCAAACAGAAGAAAGTAGAAGTGGTTTGACCAAATGGATGCTATCTATGGCAATAGACCGACGAGCAATGGGAGGGAGAGTGCCCGGGAATCGGCCATAGCGTTATTGGAGTCCACGATGTATGATGGTACATTTTGTTATGATAACTCTCTATTATACTTGAAAGCTTCACTTTATTTAGTTGACTATGACGATCAGCCTATAAACCCACCCACGTTGAGGCGGCACTAAACTGCTGTGGAAAGCAAGCTTAGAAAAATAAAGAGAGTAGAGTATAGTCAAGTCGAAACATAACGTGCAGTGGAAAATGCCATTATTGGAGTCAAACAGGTTAAGCTAGGGGCAGGCTGCCAGAAGCAAGACAAAACCAGTCATAAGTCTTGATTTCAAGACTTATGATTGGATATTGACTGGATTTCATATGTGATGGAAATCCACCTCCAATGTCCTAGTGAGGGCTTTCTGATGTAGACTTGAGCACAACATCAGTTTAAGACTTTGATTTTTTATTGCAGTGTTACCCCCCTCACCCTGAAGAGACCCTCCCCATGAAGAATAAAACAGCTTATATAAGGTTACTGATATGACTGATAGAGTCCTCATCTCATACGAGTGCTCATGATTTTATTCATATATTTTAAAATGACAATTAATTTCTTAAGGTGTACAACTTGTTAATGAGGAAAACGATTACTAATTGAAGCTTTAACTCTACCCAAAACTAAAACCTTAACCATAAACGAACCTTAAATCTAACCATCAGTGGGGTAACAATGTAATACTAAAGCATAAATGGAACTTCCGCATTGCTTTTGTCAATGATTATCCAAACGTGATTATTTGTTTCAACGCGTGACGAGAACGCAGGTCTCACATTCTGCTGACAAAACATGCTTCTGCTCACACCACAGGTGAAGGAAAATATTCTTGAATCAACAAAAAAATGTGTGATGGGAGATACCGTTTGTCAGTAACTTGGCAAAACGGAGAAGATGTCAGTGTCCAAAGAACATTCAAAAGCAACATGCCAACTTCCCGTGTAATCATGTTGCAATGCCCTTAATGCAAATGTAGTTTATTTAAGCATTGAGAAATTGTAAGAAATCTCAGATGTTTCAGGATGTGGTTCCATACTAAATATCAAGTATCATCAGGGAATGATACTTCAACCCAGAATCACATCCAGTTGCTGTCCTAAACCTGTGGATTAATTTGTCAGAAAATGGCATGCCTGACTAAGTGTGCATGCTTTAACTCAGCCAGAGGAGAAATATAGCTTTATGTGTTAAATACAGCATTAGGTTACTTTTCCCATCATATCCCATCAATTTTAAAAATGTACCGGTAAATTGTGTAATGTCTACTCCACTAGAGTCAATAAATGGAATTTGTTTGTAGACAGGTTTTTTGAAGACTCCCACCATCTGATATTGGTCACATGCAGACTACACTTCTAAAGGGATAGTACACCCAAACATCTAAATTATCCCTTCACTTTACATGTTGTTCACTTTAATTGTATGGGGGGAGAAATATGCATAATGACATTACTTTTGTGTTCTGCAGAAGAAAGACAGTCATACAGGTTTGGAACAATATGAAGGTGAGATCTTTCTTTGGCTTCCTTCCGTATGTACTGTATGTGCATCAGTATCTCATAGTAAGCAGTTTTTTCCAGCTGAATTTTGTTGAAGGATAAAGAACATGACAGAGCGAATTAGGCTTGGACATCTTGAGTGGTGTGCGTTATATGTTGATATGTGGCCTGGTTTGATGTCTCTGCCATCACTTTATTTGTGAGACAGAGTGATGAGGGTGTATATCATTTTAAATTCTGCTGACAAGTACAGTTTAAGAATTGTGGATGCTAAAATCTGCAACCAGTGCAGTGGATGACACTAATGTCCGGGCAAGGCAGGACAGGAACGGACAAGGAGATGAAGTGAGAACCCAATGCAGTTTTATTTTAGAAAGTATAATAAATCCAAAACAAACATCTTGACAACATTACATCAACAAAACTCGACAAAGGACTAGAGAACATGAGGGCTATTAATACACAGACTAGGTAAACAAGTTAACAAGACAACCAATGAAAATACAAAACAGATAGCAAGACAATGAAACATGAACCAATAACCAGACTAAACTAATAACAAGATAACAAGACTATAAACCAATGAGAACAAGGCACATGAACAAGAGGGAAACAGGATAATCACATGATTAGACAAGGAAGTGAACTAATTTCAAAATAAAAGACCTGAGAACATAAACAAAACACATTTAAACATGACATGACACATCACTCCTTCAGGTCAGTATGACAGCCGTAATAATATAATTACAAGGTTTCGTTATCAATGTTTAGGTAATCACACCGGGTAGGCAGCCTGATAGCAGACATTCAAAATCAAATCACTTTATTGTCACACTACCATGTACACAAGTGCAACAATAGGTGAAAGTCTTGTGTGCATTTCTGAGCAACATAGCAGTCATGACAGTGACAAGACATATATCAATTACAATAAACAACATATTTACACAACACAAGTTACATATCAAATGTACACATACTTACACAACACAATAATAATATACAATGTACAGTAAACAAAACATAATATAGAATACACATACAATAAAAATAAATAAATAGTATATAAAAAATATATATACAGTAGTTGTATTGTGGAGAATATAATTATGACAGTCCAGTGTGAGATATAAGATTAATAAAGTGCAGTGCTGATTATTGATTGTGAGAGATCAAGTGTTCAAAAGTCTGATTGATTGATGATTCTACATGAGCGCAGGTGTTCAGCGTCTTTGCAGATGTCTCTGCATGATTCCCCGGTCCTTGCCCAGACCAGAAGGGAAGCACCTTACGTTAAGGAGAAATAAAAGCCTCAGTTAATGTTTATCAGACCAAACAGAAGAGCCATACAACCAAAATCAGCCCCTGCAGGCTCCACTGTCCACCCACCAGCCCTTGTGTGTGTGTGTGTGTGTGTGTGTGTGTGTGTGTGTGTGTGTGTGTGTGTGTGTGTGTGTGTGTGTGTGTGTGTAAAACTGATGGTGCTTTCAGTTGCAATTGGCCACCTACACTACACAATGACAACAGAACCTGCAGGCTTTACTATTACAATGGCAGCAGTTTGCAAATGGAATCACTGAAAGGTGGGGTTAACAATGCATTTTTAAATGAATCTATCAACACTGTAATGCAAAACAATATATGTATGGGTGACTCTGATGAAAACATGTCCAGGTCACATTTCATCCCAAAATCAAAGAGAAAGAAAGAAAGATCAAATAAATGAAGCTTGTGTTATTGCAGTTTTGAACCATTAAGAATTGTTGGCATTGTGTCATTATTTTCATAAAAATTTAGCACATTAAGCACCCCCACATTTTTATTACCATAGTACATCCATATATTTTATCTAAATTATTTTGTAATTACCATTATTCTCAATGGTGATTCTAATTAGATTCTCATTACAGTAATGTAGTGATCGTTTTAGTGCAATGCCGTAATATACAGTAATGCTTTATACATTTTAAGAATATTCCAGGTTCAATACAAGTTAAGCTTAATCGACAGCATTTGTGGAATAATGCTGATTATCACTAAATTAATTTAGACTTTTTTCTTCTTTTTTTAGCCTTCCGGCAATAAGAATTGGGGAAGTGGTCTGATTAATTGTCACAATGCAAAAAATATTAATGGTCTTTTGATTTTAGTGGGAAATATGACCCGAACATGTTCTTGAAAGGTTTTTTAAGATCCATCTATAAGCATGATTCAGATATAATTTGATATTTGATATCAGATATTATTCTATATGTATTTTTATATTTTATTTTAAATTATTGTTGGTTTCAGAATGATCACTTCAACAGATCACAGTATGGTAATAATGTTTGTTTGTTTTTTAGCTGTATACACATAAATAATTCAATACTTTATGGTTTTGACTGTGCTAATGTATTGCATGAGTGACTTTTGAAAATGCACTAGATTGGTTTAGTGCACTTATCTGACAATTAACTCTGGGCTGAATGTTAGGAATTAGCGGAAATGTGCGGCCAGGTTTAATGCAGAGAGTGTGTGGCGCTGAGGAGAAAGCTGGCGTGAATGACAGGGCAGGGTGGACGGTGGAGAATGAGTTATCAGAAAAGCTCACCCAGACAGAGAGCAGTTACAACTTAGCCAGCAGGCATTAAACCAGTCACACACTGCCAATACACACACTTTAAAGTGACAGGCAAAGAACAAACACACTGTTGCATGATGTGGAACTAATGCACATTACAAACAATGCATAAGTAGGAGTAAGTACACTCTCTCACTCAACCACAACAAAACCAGCGTATGTGAATCACAAAAAAACATGTCAAGGTCACATTTCACCTCAAAATCGATAGAAAAAAATCTAAATGAAATGTAGCATAAACAAAATGAAGCTGATTTGTGGACATTTGAGATGCTTGTTATGAAAATTCCCCCCAAATGTCCCCAAAATTGTCATTACGGTACATAAAACATACAGTAATGATTTTTACTATTAAATCAGCATTAATCCGTGGCAATATAAATTACAAGGCAGTTCAACAATGCTAACATAATGTATTATGTTAATATGTTATATATATTCACACACACAGTATATACTGTTTTTCAGATTGCAGTAATGAGAATTAGATTAGTCATGAAATTGTTATGAACATTTTCCAAAACAAAACATCATTTTCAATGTATTTTATTTAGATTTTTGGGTGTAATATAACCCAGACATGTTCTTGAGAGGTTTCGTGAGATTCACTCATAAACAGACTTCCTTTCTGCTGGAAACAAAACATATTAAATAATGATAGGACACCTAATGGACACACAATGCTAGATTCTCTACATTACTAAAAAGTGATTTCAGACAATATTCAGTCGATTCTGACCACAAATGAGAATGTATTTTTAACATGTGTACTATTATGTCTTACTGTAATGGCAGTACAGTTTTTAATAGTCAAAACAAGTGAAAAAATCTACCAGTGATGAAGAAGTAATCCAAAGTATTTAGAATATTTTACTGACCTTGAGTAATCTAATGGAATATGTTGCAAATTACATTTTACAGTATGTATTCTGTAATCTGTAGTGAAATACATTTAAAAAGTAACCCTCCCAACCCTGGGCATAAGTGACAGACATGGTGACACTTTGCCAACTGTGATACTCCAGACGGACAGCCTCAAAGGATAAAGTAATACCTAGGATGCCTGCTTGGAACTCGATAGCTCATATCTATTGCACACCTCAAACTGGCTTACCATAGGTTGACAAGCACAATTAGGCCACTTTGTCAGGCACCCAGTGAATAAAATAAACATGGTTCATCACTCGATAACAGCTATCACTTAGGTTATAGCCCTTCTGACACATGCATTTTTGATGATCATGATGCCGCTTCTGCATTTTAAGAAGTCGGTCTTGAACAGCAGAACAGCTTTGATTTTAAAGTATAGTACTGGTAATACATTTTCTGTTGCTAAATGGTGGTGGAGGATGGGATGCTGTAATGAAATCCCACAAAACTGAATTATCTCCAAGCGTTGCAAGCTACATACTCCAATGAAAAAAATGACTAAATTCTAAGTGCTCCCGTTTGAACTAGAATAACCTTTAGTGAATGGGGACTTGTCCTTAGACCACAATGGCTGATGCCCATCCCAGTTCAAGAAGATTACGTTTTGCCATCAAATGAATCTTTTTCCTTTACTTCCCTTGGCACCTTACAGTTTATAGAGCCTATTGCCTGTCTATACTGTATGTATCTACCAGATTGTGCCTCTTTTACTGTGCCATAGCCTACATGGCATCTGGAGAAGGCCTCTTCACTATTGAACCATGACTCAGTCGAAACTATTCTCCAAAAACCCTACAGGGACTAGTTTTAGGAGAGACAGCTAAATTGTAATGTCTACAAACAAGCTGTACCTGCCAACAGCATGTACCCCACACAGATATAGTGGGATGGCATAACATTAGAACCTGTAGACAGCTGTCATTGGCAGTATATGTAGATTGGTTTACAGGAGTCACACTGAGGACAGATACGGTAAATCAAAAGATAGGGTGTTGGGGCATAAATGTTCAAGTCGCTTTTGGACCTCCAAAGTAATTTCTTAAGCAAAGTAAATATTCCACAGTGTAAGAACTGTTCTAGTTGTTGTTGCCATTGTTCATTGGTTAGTCTTACCTTAAATACCATGCTTTGATTATTTTATTAGCATTTTTAATTAGTGGTTGGTTATCAGTTATTATCTGCAAGCCTAAACACAACGAACACAAAACTCCATAAGATGTTATTTCTTGTAGAAAAGACAAACATTTGAAGAAACCAGGCTCAGCTGGGGGAGCTTGTTCGTCTCTATCTATATAGCATGAATATAATGCCAATATACTGTAAGTTATCTATGTGCACGTACTAATTTCAAGGCCCTGATGCTGGCATACAAAACAGTCACTGGGTCTGATCCAGCATACCTAAAAACATTTATGCAGAGCTACGTTCCCACTAGAAGCCTGCGGTCGGCTAAGGAACATCGCCTTGTCGTACCAAAACAAAGAGGCACCAAAACACTTTCCCGGACTTTCAGTTTCATCATACCACGTTAGTGGAATGACCTTCCCAACTCATTCCGTGAAGCTGACTCACTCTCTGTCTTCAAAAAACGGCTAAAACACATCACAAAAATTTTTTAATTTTTTTATTTCATTATTTACATTTCTTGTTGCACTTAAATCTGTTTTGTATACTATTCTGATGATAGTGAAACTTTGTAGTATGGCACTTTTCGTACCACTGTCTCCTTAAGATGACACGCTTATGTTCTCCTCTTTTGTAAGTCGCTTTGGATAAAAGCGTCTGCCAAATTAATAAATGTAAATGTAAATGTAGTACAAGTCTTGTTCCCCATCTGTCACTCACTTCGACGTTGTGTCGAGTGAAGTGACACTAGGGGACTTCTTTGAAGGCCTTGGTTACCTCTGAACTTAAGCTGAGGACAATGAGAAATTGGCAGACAGAATTTGCATGTCCCTCCCCCGGACATACGTTAATAAAAGGAGGGAATCATGCGTCTGTCCATTCAGAATTCTTCTTCGGAGCCGAGCGGTTGTGCGATCAGCGAGCTGAGATCACTTACTGTTCCACTCACCTCTGAAGAGCTTACGCTGTTGGGTCCTATGGCACATATCAGAGGCTTTAACCTTCTCTGCACGGCAGTGCAGATTTGCCCCTGGGCGCTTCAACAGCGCTGCTAAAAGAGAATATTTAAAAGAGTTTATTTTCTCTAAAAGAGCAAATACACGGCTGGCGTTGAACGTCCTTTTCAGGACGCATCTTTATTAGGATGCCCTACCGCCCCTGTGTAATTTCTGGATGCGGTCGATTTCTCTCTGCTCCTGACTGTCACAGGCGCTGCCTCGTGTGTCTGGGCAGCGATCACACTGAGGCGCCATTTGTGGATGGTTCGTGTTCTCACTGCAAGAACCTCATCATGGCAACATTGCGGTCACGGCTTTCCTTCTTAATTAGGAATGCCACTCCAGCCGCCCCCCGCATCGCTCCTTCTTCCCACGGGATTGTGGACGACCCGGCTGGTGATGGAGGCGATTTGGATATGGCAACGGGCTCGGTTTCGCCAGGTAGATCCCCACGAACCACCCACACGCTCGTTGACTTCTGTCCAGCCCCCAGAGCTGGACGATGAGTTCACCGCTGCAACGGAGAGCGTTCAGTCATCTGACATGGAAGACTCGACTGGACTGCCACCTTTGGGTCGGCATGCCCAGTCTGGTGGCCGACATGCTTGCCTGGGCCGCCGTTAGCATGGGGCTGGACTGGAACCCTCCATCCCCCCCACAGCCTTCACGGCTAGACGATTAGTTCCTCGGGTCCGGGTGCTGCTCACAGCCACGCCAGCTATGTCAAAAATGATTGTCCCCTTAGTGCCCCTCACACGGAGCTTGGACACGTGGAACCCTTCGCGCTGATTGGCCAGGACCATCCGACATGGCTACATGATTCAGTTCGCCAGGCCCCTGCCCCCTTTCGGCACCGTCCACTTTACCTCTGTGCATGGCGAAGATGCAAACACTTTCACAAAATAAACAACCACAGAACTCTGTTCAGCGATTTATTTCTTCTCACATAATTGCATAATTTCACAGGTTATTTTACAGTCAGCCCGTTTCTACAGTATATTGCAAAATAAACCCCTTCAAGATTTGCACAAGTTGCACTTTCCATTATTATTATTATTGTTATTATTATACTTTAGTTTATGTTATATATGTAAGTAGGTCTGTCAAGTTGTTAAATAGTATGTATGAAGTTTATGATTTATTATCTATTGTTTTTCTCCCCTTTTCTCCACAATTTGGAATGCTCAATTCCCAATTCGCTCTAGGTTTTCATGGTGGTTGAGCGACTCTCCTCATTTTGGGTGGCGGAAGACGAATCTCAATTGTCTCCATGTCTGAGACTGTCTATTCATGCATCTTATTATGCACAACTCACCACGAGCCCCACCAAGAGCGAGAACCACATTATAGCGACCACAAGGTGGTTACTGCATGTGACTACCCTCCCTAGCAAACGGGCCAAATGGGTTGCTTAGGAGACCTGGCTGGAGTCACTCAGCACACCCTGGATTTGAACTTGCGACTCCAGTGGTCAGTACTCGCTGAGCTACCCAGACCCCCATTAATTATTATCTGTAATTTTTTTAAACCCAATGTACCAACAAACCTCACTTACATTTTTTGTAAATGATGTTAGCCAGTTAGCATTGCTATTCACAGGCTTGCAAAACTTGCAAAAATGTAACTGACACTATCACTGTTAATTAAAACACTTTAAAGTAAGGTTCCATTTATTAACATTAGTTAACATGAACTAACAATGAACAATAAGTGTTCATTGATTAATGCTCATTTGAAAAAATACTAATACATTTTTAAAATAAAAAGTTGTATGTGTTAATATTAGTTAATGCACTATGAACTAACATGAACTAACATGAACAAATGATGAACAATTGTATTTTATTATCTGACATAAGATTCATAAATGCTGTACAAATATATTGTTAATTGTTTGTTCGTGATACATGATAATTCATTAACTAATGTTAAAGAATGAAACCTTATTGCAACGTGTTACCATTACAATTAGTATATTAAAAAAAATAATAAATCTTCCTCTGTATTATTTCTATAAAATTTCAGCAGAGAGGTTTAATTTTTGTTTTGATACAGATAAAATGAAAAGTTGTCTTTGCCTTCACAGATTTTAACACTCAGATGCCATCACAGAATCAGTCAGTGTTGGCCAAAAAGGTGAACATTTAGATGTTACACTTTTGTGAAATTCATTGCAAAATTACCAGAAGTTTACTCTACGTCCGTCAACCAACCCCCATAGCCAAACCAACCCGGTCTCCCATACGGTTTCTAAACAGCTTTGGACACAGTTCTCCCTTTCCGATTCAAAAGAAATCTACACAAATTCTTCACATTAGCTTCATTCTCTCAAGAGTGTTCACTCTGCATGGCTGTCATAAGTGAAACACGGCTCTCTTTCTCTCTCACTCACTCATTAAAGGAAGTCATAGGACGTGGGCGAGGTTTTGCTCACCTCTGGATGCTTCTGGACGGCGCTTCTTCACATTTGTAGTGTGGGCGTCGTCGAGGGAGATTCAGAAAGAGCCGGCGTCTTAATGCTCCCTGCCTGAACACTCACAGTCTATGATGGACCTGCTTTCCTCGATGGCTGAAACTATATTTTAAAGCGAAGTGAATCCGAACTATGAAGAGAATCCGTTCACGTCCGGTTAACCCACTGGCACCGACTTAACCTGTCCGATTTGGAATGGTAGACTCTTATTCACTACTTTTAAACATGGAAAGTAAAAGAACAATTATTGTTTTTCGTATCGGCTCTTTATTTCACACTTTGAAGCAGTATCGTTTTACCGTGGGACTGATGTGTTTTTTTGTTTTGTCAGCTGATGCTTATGAATGCCATTATCCCTGTGAATGTGATGAGAAATCTGGACCCTGCAAGGACTCCGGAGAGAGCCAAAGACTACCACTTGAGACTACCTCATTGGGGCTTCCACTGAATGTGTCCAGGGGGACCCCAAACATAACTTTAAAAGAAAACAAGCTCTCGAATTCAACCAAGGAGTGCGGAAACGGCGAGAACTGCCAAAACAAGGAATTTGAAGCCGTTTCTTATGTGTTTCTAGGAATTGTGCTGGCCCTCATCGGAGTTGTGTTCCTCATGGTGTTGTACCTTAACAGACGAGGCATCAAGAGGTGGCTCAATAACATCAGAGAGGCGTGCCGGGATCAAATGGAGGTGTATCATTACCGATATGAACAGGACTCCGATCCCAGGCTAGCAAACGTTGCTGTTTAAGCTGAAAATGCTGACGTTGTCTCTTCTAGAGTTGGGTTTTCATTACCTAATGTGGACATGTGTATTAAAAGCTTCGGAATGAATTAATTGAATTGTAAATGCAAGTATGGGTTATACAGATATATACATATCCCAAACGTGCAGGGTGTATACATTAAACGTTCCTCTGCGTTTTCCCTGCATCAAACACTAGTTGGGCTATGGGAATCTGGGCAATAGGATACTGAATACGGGCATTAATGTATTTCATGAAATACAGAGCAGGCTTTCTCTTGTGACATAGTATGAATATTAGGATGAGTGTGTATCCACACATTACGTATGCTCAGCCTGGAAGACTGCTTGAATTTAGCTGTTTTTTTTTTTATTTATTTTTTTTACCACAATATAACCTTGTATACAGTGCCATGTCCAGACACATTGGGTCTCAACTGAGACGCAATTAAATTAATTAATTTCTGGCAAAGTATGTTGTTTGTATGGAGATTTGAAAATGTACAGTAGATGTGCAATTCCAACATACATTACCTTTTTGCATATTATATATTATTGAGATGCAGCCCATTTAACCTTTATTTAAAATTAAACTTTAGAGAAGTGGCATAATACAATTTTATAAAGGAATGACATCATCAATAAAACTCAAGATATCAAATGTCTGATCTTTCTTGTTTGTTTGGAGATATTTTTCTCTCATTTGAGGTATACAGTTTTTATATTATGCCCAGTAAATGTATCATTTCTTTCTTTGTGTGTGTGTGTGTGTGTGTGTGTGTGTGTGTGTGTGTGTGAGCGTGTATTTATCACTTTGTGGGGACCAAATGTCCCCATAAGGATAGTAAAACCCGAAATGTTTGACCTTGTGGGGACATTTTGTCGGTCCCCATGAGGAAAACAGCTTATAAATCATACTAAATTATGTTTTTTGAAAATGTAAAAATGCAGAAAGTTTTCTGTGAGGGTTAGGTTTAGGGGTAGGGTTAGGTTTAGGGGATAGAATATAAAGTTTGTACAGTATAAAAACCATTATGTCTATGGAAAGTCCCCATAAAACATGGAAACACAACTGTGTGTGTGTGTGTGTGTGTGTGTGTGTGTGTGTGTGTGTGTGTGTGTGTGTGTGTGTGTGTGTGTGTGTGTGTGTGAGCGTGTATTTATCACTTTGTGGGGACCAAATGTCCCCATTAGGATAGTAAAACCTGAAATGTTTGACCTTGTGGGGACATTTTGTCGGTCCCCATGAGGAAAACAGCTTATAAATCATACTAAATTATGTTTTTTGAAAATGTAAAAATGCAGAAAGTTTTCTGTGAGGGTTAGGTTTAGGGGTAGGGTTAGGTTTAGGGGATAGAATATAAAGTTTGTACAGTATAAAAACCATTATGTCTATGGAAAGTCCCCATAAAACATGGAAACACTACGTGTGTGTGTGTGTGTGTGTGTGTGTGTGTGTGTGTGTGTGTGTGTGTGTGTGTGTGTGTGTGTGTGTGTGTGTGTGTGTGTGCGTGTTTTTGTGATTTACGAGGACAATTTTGTAAGTTACAAATTAGTAATTACAAGGGTATTATGCTATAAATGTGATTTATGAGGACATCTCTAGTGTCCCCATAATTCAAATCGCTTAAAAATCATACTAAACAATGTTTTATTGAAAATGTAAAAATGCAGAAGGTTTTCTGTGAGGGTTAGATTTAGAGGATAGAATCTATAGTTTGTACAGTATAAAAGTCATTATGTCTATGGAAAGTCCTCATAATGATAGGTAGACCAACATGTGTGTGTGTGTGTGTGTGTGTGTGTGTGTGTGTGTGTGTGTGTGTGCGTGCGTGCGTGCGTGCGTGCGTGCGTGCGTGTGTGTGTGTGCGTGTGTGTGCGTGTGTGTTTATGCTTCATTCTGTTTCTGAACCAAACATTCTTGATTTCCATCATCTAAAGTTCAGGAAGGATTATAAGACCATAGAATGGGGCTGAGATGCACTCATTTTTGCCTGTGTGAGTACACACAGGAAATTATGTCTATCCCATATACAGTACAAGAACATATTAAGTGTAATTTGATTGTTTTGAAGCACTTGGCAGTTGCTTACAGTAAGTGGAATATCATTAAGCACTCTCAAGTACAACATAATACATGTGTGTGTGCTCTCTTTTTCCTCTTTTTCCTCTTTTCCCTCTATCTCTATCTCTGTCATGAAATAACCCGGTATGGGGTAATACTGATGATAGTTAGAGACAATTTGCTGCTAATAAAAGAACAGAGCCATGACTGAAGACAAATCTGTGACATAATTATAGCAGGGCTGGGATTAATCTCATCAGGGCCATGGCTGTAAGAGGGCAAGCTGGTGTCCTATAAATCCTGGTTTTACCCCTGAGCCTGCTTCATTTGCCCAGGTTTAATTACCAGGTTCCTTATGATTGAGTGTTAGATTTTGAAGACAAGGCCAGTTGTGCACTAGGACATCCCCTGATACAAGTCCTGAGGGGTTTGAACAGAAAAATCGCCTGTGCACTATACAAACCTACAGTATTTCCCGCCAGGTAGCCTGGGTCATTTTCAGGGCTAGTTGTCACATAGGGAAGTTGTCACAAGAGCAGGGCTGGACTGGTAATCTGGCATTCCAGGCATTTTCACGGTGGGCCGACACACTTTGGGGCAGATCAGGGGTGGACTGGCCATCGGGAGACCCGAGCGGGCCGGTGGGTTGGCCGGTGGGTTGGCCGCGATAAGCTAAAATGAGCCGCCGCGTTATGCAGGACGGACCACAAAACGGCGCTGCGATATTCAGAAAAGGACAGCGAACACCCCCAGTTGCTATGTAAAATCCCAAACACCCCCGATTCCAGCCCTGCACAAGAGTTATATCTGAGTAACTATAAGGTTTTAAATCTAAAATATGTTTTCTCTAGCAGTGGTTTTGTATGTTGGTTTCAAACACCTTAGAGTCATTTATGTTGATTCTATGCTCCAAACTAAAATTCCAAAATTATATATAGCAATATTTTACTGTAGCTCTAACAAGAAAATGCAATTAAATCACATGCTGTACATTCAGGCAAGGGTCAAATACTGTATGTCATGAAGCAAAAGTTTAACTGAAGGCTGAATTGTGTTCTGAGAAAATTTTCTGTATGTTAACATTTTATCATGTTTATTATTTAGGATTTTTGCTTACAATGCTTTGACATTTTTGCACGTTGCCTTTTTAAAAATGTTGCAGTTTCATGAATTGTTTAGTGTAGGCCTATTCTGTTTACATGTGCTGATAAGCCTAGAATAGGCTGTTCAATGGCAGTTTCCATTGTGATAACTAACCCCATATAATAAGGTGTGAAAAAGGTCAACCTGTGTTCAATGAGCTATATCTTTTTTCTTATTCTTTTTCCTGGGTTATAACAGTGGAAGTGTTAAAAGGAAGTGTTTTTGTAGCTTTAAAGAGGAGTAAGTCTTCAAATATGTGCCTGTATTGAAAATTAAATTTAAAAAAATTACGTATCCTAAAGAAATATTCACTGGAGTAGAAAGTGTGATGACTAGCCCCGATTTCACTGTAGTCTGAAAAGTCTGTTTATTACTGTTTACTGCGCTGGCCCTTACACTTCATTAAAATTTCATTACTTTATTTTCAGGAGCTACTGTATTCAAGACTCTCAAACAATTGAAAAACCAGTGGTGCTGATGTTAGCCAAAACAGCTGCAGGTATTAATATGTGCTGATGGCATCAGTTCAGGTCTTGGATGAAAATAAAAAATACTTTCTGACTATGCATCATTCAGCTGTTATATTCAGTTCCTTAAAAGAGATAATATCCATTATCTCACACATGAACATATTAATCATCAAAAAAGCATCTTCTTTGCACCATTTGCAAATCGCGCTAGATGCTATTTGCACCCAAGTGCAAATAGTGACATATACTCTTACACCCCTGTTTAAATACTAACATATAGTATAGTGGCATCACTGCAGTATTTTTATGGTGTTTATTTGGAGTCCCACAGACACCCTACACCAACCCCTACCCTACAAAATTCAGGCCGTTTTACTACAATAAACAAAGTATCACCATGGTATTTTTCAACTAAAATCATAGTAACCACAAAATTAAACATGGTTACTATTAACTGCTATTAACAACATGTTACTGTAGTAACACCATGGTTAGTACATCAGAACTATATGTTTTCCACCAAAACACATGGTTACTACAATATTACTACACTAAACCTATGGTTAATTTTATTTATTACTATAAATATTATTATATGAAATATTAAGAGTAGAGACATGAGGAAAATTCTGTCAAGATGTGGAATTTGAACCCGAAGCTCCAGGGTGACAACACATACAAATACCGTTATAACACCCAGAGCTACTACAGCTGCACATAGGGGCGCATTTTTTTGTAAAATCCTGTGTTTCCACAAGACTACTGGAGAGCAAATGGTCACTAGTTATCCAATTTCTTAATCCACTAAATATCTAACCCATTAACCAATTGAATGTCTCTGCCCCATTGCGAAAAATTTAAATATGTCTGCCTTCATTTGATCAGCGGTTGACCCCAAATAAATCTGTTGTGGTTGTCTTGATTTTGGTCTGAGTATCTGTATCTCTTATGACCAGGAACACATTAGCATAGTGTCTGCCAAGAAATGGCCTAGAACTATTTTCGGTGGTTTTCAGAATTTATTGTTCCCCCCAGAAGTTTATATTCAAGGCTGTTATACCAAACCAAGACTTTATTTGTTATGCAAAATGTTTGCCTCAGTCACCATTCACTTTTCTTGAATGAAAAAAGGCACAATGAAAGTGTAGCAATGTAGGCATGGCTGAGCGTCATCTGGAGATAGCGAGTCCTGGAGAGGAAGAGCGGTAAGGATTGACACCTGTGGGAAATCACCTCTAACAGCTGTTTTGTATTGCAGTGAGAGCTGGGGGGTTAAAGGGCAGTCCAGACCGCCAGAGGAGAGAGAGAATGATGCACGCAGCCAAGTTGGTGTGTGCATTCCGTGGGAAATAAAGATATACATTGTATTGTTTGCCCAGTTCCCGCTTCCACATTCAAAGAGAGTTTGTGACTTGTCACAGAAAGTGAATGGTGAATGGGGAATTTGGGGTTGTTAACTATCTCTTTAAATTCCTAAAAGTTCTAAGTTTAAGTCCTGATAGTGATCTGGCTCTGGCTCTGTCTCTAATTTTCTAGTTTTTCTTTTGAGATTATAATGATGACTTTTCGAGTATTGGGAGATCAATTACATTGCTCTGAGAACAAATATTGTTGTTCGGTTTACATTCCATATCCTCTAAGGTCATTACCCCTTGCCATCACGAGATTAGAGATTTGTGGGACTAATTAAAAAAGTCTAGACTTTCTTTTTTGTCTGTTTGAGAATTCCCTTATTAAGACAGAAAAATTAGTCATTTGTCAATATTGTTTTTATTTAGAGAGAATTAGGTCATTTATGAGTCATTGGGTAGTTTGTGTGTGTGTGTGTGTGTGTGTGTGTGTGTGTGTGTGTGTGTGTGTGTGTGTGTGTGTGTGTGTGTGTGTGTGTGTGTGTGTGTGTGTATGTGTGTGTGTGTGTGTGTGTGTGTTTTAGAACAATATGTCCTGGAAAATTGACTGATAACTGACCAAATTAATTGTCAACACTAACATGTAAGACCAATACAATTATTTGCAAAGAATTGAAAATGTATAATAAAAAAAGCTAATATGCACCAAAAGGTAAGAAATCAATATGTCACAACCTATAGATAGACGATTCACACGACTGGGCCAATGAAGTCCCCAGTGCTAGAGCACTCGAAACACCTCAAATTAAGGCTTTGTTTTGGATAATCAAATAACCTCGTCATACCAAATCCTTTGTATCCTGGATCTTTGTTTAAAGGTGCACTGAGGTGCTACTGAGTACACCTTTAAAGAGAGTAAACCTTTATTTGCATAAGTTTTGAAAGCTGAATATAAGCTCATATAAGTGGTTAAAAAAGTGGGTTATGAAAATATATTTGTAAATGTAGTTAAAATGGCTTTTTCGTAATACTCTTCAAATTAAGTGTCGAAACAGTGCAGTTTCTGTCTGAGACCCTAGTTAGCATGCATCTTTTTTCAATTACTAAAAAAAACATTTGGTCTACTATATATATCTAACTGTATGTAATTAATTTAAACTGTACAAAATATCCTACTTCATGCAGAGAATAATCCACTAAGATCACTAGAAATACACAGATAAGCGCTCATTATTACCCTTTGCCATCTGAACAGTAATCAATATCAATGTAATTATTTCAAAAATATCAAGTAGTTTGCCAATTCCGAGGTCTGTGTCTGTGGTGCATATTGAGTGGAAAGAAAGAAAGAAAGAAAGAAAGAAAGAAAAGAAAGAAAGAAAGAAAGAAAGAAAGAAAGAAATGTCTTTTGACTGCTGCATACTGTATGTAACACCTCAATCAATCAAGTTGTTTAAACATGTTTTCACCATTAAGCAGAGCAGTAGGAGATGTGAAATAGTGAGTCACTCTCTTTTCTCAAGTAGCTCATTTCCATGTCTGTTATCTCCTGAAGCATGCAGGGCTGTGCCTTGCTGCATATTGCTGTGTTTGTACTGAATGCAATCTAGCATCGGCATGTCCGAGCATATCAAATGATCTGTCATGAGAAAAAATAAATCATAATCACTTAGGCTGTTGTTTCACTTAGTTTCACAAGGCTGAATTCAGAATGGCTTAAAAATGTATAGTTTTTCGAATGATGCGTTAGAGCATAAGTGGGTCGATATCAAAAAATAGCTGTGTGTGAGTAATAGTGGGAATAAATGCTGTTTATAAAGTCATTATCAGCCATTGTACTCGTGATTTACGTCACAGTTGTTGTAGTGCCTCTAGTTGTAATTCCACTAGAAATCTGCAGCAAAAATATAGAGAGTGACACGTAAAAGTCAGTTTGCTAAAGTGTGGTTATAGTAATGTTTTACTATAGATTTAGCGACTGGAGTTGAAAATGTAAGGACACCACTGGAAAAGAGGGTGCTGGATGGCAGTATATGTTGCTCCAAAATTTGTCTGCATTCATGGTATTCTTAAAGATGTGCGAGTTACCCATGCCGTGGGCACTGACACACCCCTGACACATACAGACACTGGCTTTTGGACCTGACACTAATAACAGCTTGGATGGTCATTTTCCTCTTTGGCCTGGATAAGACGACGGCTGTGTTTTTCAAAAACTTTTTGAAATGTGGACTATTCAGACCAAAAAATACAGTTCCACTGTTCTACTTCCCATATAAGATGAGACCGAGGCCAGAGAATTCAGCAGCACTTCTGGACAGTGTTTATGTACAGCTTTTGCTTTGCATAGCAAAGTCTTAACTTACATCTGTGGATGCAGCGGCGAATGGTGTTGACTAAAAAAGGTTTACTAAAGTAATCCCAAACCCATGTTCATGATATCCATTACAGATGAATGTCATTTTAAGACAGTGATGTGTGAGGGATCAGAGATCAAGTGCATTCAGAAGTGGTTTTCATCTTGCCCTTTACGCACAGAGATTTGACCAGATTCCTTGAATCTTTTAACTGTATTTTGCACTGTAGATTGTAAAATGCCCAAAATCATTCCAATTTGTCTTTGCAGAACATTATTTGCTGAAGCATCTGATGGCAAATTGACAAGTCTTGAACAATCCTTGCTCTTGAAGGACTAGGCAGTTTTTGGAGGCTCCTTATACTGTATACAGAACTATGACACAATTGCCCACCTGTTTCACATCGCCTTGTTATTTCAAAATTGTTGGTAGACTTAAATTGCCCCTGTCTCACCTATTTGGGGTGTGTTGCAATCCTCTGATTTGAAATGACTGTACATTTTCAATATATATATATATATATGTGTGTGTGTGTGTATAAAATAAAAAATGAAATTCACAAGGTAAAACATCATATTTTGTGTAATAGTGCTTTCATAAAGGGTGAATATAATTTACGAATAACTCCTTTTTGTTTTTATTAGCAATTTTCTTACTGTCCCAAATTTTTGTGACTTGGGGTTGTCGAATAAGCAAAGAAGCCTCGTTGTTCTTGTAAGATACAATAATTTGCACCTTTTAGGCAAAGATAACTTTGTTTTCATGCATTACTTGCATTGTATTGTATGCAGCTATGTGATCATATTCAATATGGTGTAATTCCCATTGCATTTTTTTGTCTACCCTTTGCTTTTATTCATCATTTAAGTAATGGTACCTCTTAAATTTCATTAATAATTTAGGATCACACAGAAGTATGTCTAGAAATTGTAATATGAGAACAAAGTTCAAACCTGAGAAATAACAGCTACTAATGTGTGTATGGTATTTGACTTGCTGTATTATAGTGCACTGCAGGCCAATTGAATATACTGTATGATGCAGCTAAAATTGTGTGAGTGAGTATGGATGTCAGAGTGTGTTTTGTATATGTGTAATAAGAAATGTGTGTGTGTGTGTGTGTGTGTGTGTGTGTGTGTGTGTGTGTGTGTGTGTGTGTGTGTGTGTGTGTGTGTGTGTGTGTGTGTGTGTGTGTGTGTGTGTGTGTGTGTGTGTGTGTGAGCGTGTATTTATCACTTTGTGGGGACCAAATGTCCCCATAAAGATAGTAAAACCCGAAATTTTTGACCTTGTGGGGACATTTTGTCAGTCCCCATGAGGAAAACAGCTTATAAATCATACTTATAAATCAAGGAGTGGTGGTGGTGTAGTGGTCTAAACCACAGTACTGGTAAACTGGTTATCAGAAGGTTGTTGGTTCAAGCCCCACAGCCACCACCATTGTGTCCTTGAGCAAGGCACTTAACTCCAGGTTGCTCTGGGGGGGATTGTCCCTGTAAGAAGGGCTCTGTATGTTGCTTTGGATAAAAGTGTCTGCCAAATGTAAATGTATACTAAATTATGTTTTTTGAAAATGTAAAAATGCAGAAAGTTTTCTGTGAGGGTTAGGTTTAGGGGTAGGGTTAGGTTTAGGGGATAGAATATAAAGTTTGTACAGTATAAAAACCATTATGTCTATGGAAAGTCCCCATAAAACATGGAAACACTACGTGTGTGTGTGTGTGTGTGTGTGTGTGTGTGTGTGTGTGTGTGTGTGTGTGTGTGTGTGTGTGTGTGTGTGTGTGTGTGTGTGTGTGTGTGTGTGTTCATTTTTCATGATGACGCACAAGGGTTAAAAGGACCTTGATCTACAGAGCAAAGATGAGGGTGGGGGCACTGCCCTCTAGATCTTCCTTGTTAGTTTTGAGAAATAAAAATGTTAAAGTAATAACCTACAAACAACACACTCTTCGGTCCTTTGAGGCAGTCTTTATGAAAACTATTACACTTCTGCCCTCTGGTGGGTGGCGCTTGAAATTACATCTACTGCGACACCATTTCACTTAGGCCAATGAATAAACTCGGACCCATAAAAATGTAACTAATTTCTTGTCCGTCAATGAAAAATGCCTGGCTAAAAAAAGTTATGAAACCTTGAAGTAAAGCCCTTGACGCTTTTCGAAAATGTTAAATGCAAGTTAATTTACGCCTTTAAAAATGCTGTTATACTATTGAGTCCAGCGTGGTAATAGACGCCATGCAATGTATTTGTGGACGAGCAGCTTACATTTACTGATTTTTATTTTACTTGAAACACATTGAATTATCCCGTTTTATATTTCAATGTTTTAAAGGACTGATTAGACCACGTATGGCATTCGCTCCTTCTCCAGACCCTCACAACCGCAGCAGGAGTGTATATGAGAATGATCCAGTGGATCAGATGATCTCCATAACCGGATGCGCTGAGCTGCACTATGCTCTGAGCATTAGGACTGGAGGAAATGAGTAGTTTAATGAGTGCACGGCCACTTACCAGAACACTCACATAGAGCAGCTCCTCATACAGAGGACTTCAAACACACAATCTGCCTGATGCACAGGGGTCAGGGTAGATTGCTAGACGTGATTGGCAAACGGTTTGCCAGAATATACCCTGACCCACAGGCCCCAAGACAGTGTTGCACACCGAGGTAAAGACAGTTTCAGGGTTGATATTCGTGCCTTTCAAACCAGTTGAGCAACAGACTCCAGTGTCATGATGTTGGAAAAATTGCACAGGTTTTATTTTAACGATTCTGACATTAATTTGCTTTCCAAAGCTAATCAACCTGTGAAAATGTGAGCAGCATTCCGTATTCCTACTTGAATTAGTTAGGGAGCGTGAACAAAGTACAAACTTTTTAACATTCTAATTGAAAATGCTCCTTGGTCACGTGACCTACTGACCTCAAACAAGGGTCAGAATGTTCATTGATTACCTTTGTATGAAACAATGAAAAACATTGAAATTCATGAATTTCGAAAACTTGATTATATATGCAGATCTCTGTCTTGTGTACAAAATTCAGCATGGACTGGCTCCTCCTGTATTGCGCCAGTTTGTGAGCACAGCACCAAATGCTCTCAGATCTACAAGGAGTGCAGCAAGAGGTGACTGCATTGTCCCGTTTAGGAAGAGTGCGCTTGGTCAAACAGCTTTTTCAGTAAGGGCTGCTCGTGAATGGTATCACATTCCCATTCAAATTAGGAATTTTAAATCGTACGCTTCTTTAAAAATAACTTAAAGAAATGGTTAATAGATAGTCAGGACTGTTTACATTACACTTGACATGAAATCTTGCTGCTGCACTGTCTTCCTTGTCCTGCTTTTTTGTTTATTTGTTTGCTTGTTTGTGCCTCTTGTGCTATGCCAATGTGGTTGGCTGGCGCATTGTGTTCTTTTGTGTTTAGATAGGTGAAACCTTTGTTGTTAATTATTGTCCCAGCTATATTGTTTTTTTTTAAGGTGTGACATATCAAGACCTGTCCAGGGACAGCAGATGTAAAATAGCCTATTGGCTAATTCTGGCACACTGTACATTTAATTATGTATCATTAGTGTGCATTGTCCCTGTTAAATAAACCTGAAAATAAATAAAATGTAAAAATATTGTTAGATGAAAATGGGAAGATAGAAGGGTTGTCAATGAACATTCTGACCCTTGTTTGAGGTCAGTAGAGCACATGACCAAGGAGCGATTGAAATTAGAAAGTTTAAAGTATTCATATAATAGTGTGAGATGAAATGGACAAACAAAAGGGTGTGCAATATAGAAGGGTGGTCAGTGGATATTCTGAACCTTGTTTGAGGTTAGTAGGTCACATGGCAAGAGAGCTATTGAAATTTGCTACAATGAAAAACATATCAAAATTCATGTAAATTGAAATTAGAAAGATTAAAGTATTCATATAATAGTGTGAGATGAAAATGGACAAAAAAAAGGGTATGCTATGCAATATTGAAGGCTAGTGAGGGGCTGTTCTTAAAGTAATTTGAGGGTTCTAGGTCTCATGGCCAAGGAGCTATTGAATTGAACAAATAACTTAAAATAGTGCAAGATGAAAATCTACAAAAAAAAGTATGTGCAATATGTGTCTCTTCCACTGGGTCTGCTAGAACCCATTTTTAAAGTTTTTGGAGTAATGGGTAAAGAGCTAATCACATTTGAAAAATGAGATTTTTCGCTATGTTGATGTCCCTAACTGCTGTTGAAATAAGGAAAACTACAGGCGAATATCCAAGGCATGTCTACAAGCGACTGATGTATGTACAGGGATAAACAGTATGAAAAATATGATTGTGGACAATATAAGGTGAATGTGCATGTATATTTCTTTACAAAACTTACATTATAATTTAAGAAAATATTTTTTGAACTGGAGGAGGATCCAGGAACTCCTTCAATATTGTTAATCCTGTCTGCATTCCAGTTTTCACCTCATGAAGGTGGAGAGAATGGCAGAAGTGTGTAAAAATGGTATCAAGAAGAAATGTGTCTACATGGAAGAAGTTAAAATATAAGATACCT
This sequence comes from Xyrauchen texanus, assembly GCF_025860055.1. Classification (NCBI taxonomy): domain Eukaryota; kingdom Metazoa; phylum Chordata; class Actinopteri; order Cypriniformes; family Catostomidae; genus Xyrauchen; species Xyrauchen texanus. The sequence continues at coordinate 25,001,631 of NC_068318.1, forward strand.
TTTGATTTTTTTTTTAATGCGATGACTATTATTTTAAAATGTGGGAACTAGTAATACAGAAGGACAACAGTGTTCAAAGCACAGTTTATTAGTATAGTATAGGATAGCAAACAGTCACAATCACAATGCACACAACAAGCCATTTGACCCTGTGCAACTAGACTGCTGATTTACAATTTATTTGAATCCAGAAAAGAAATAAGTTATTTTGTTGGAAATATACTCAAACACATAAATCTTGAGAAAGTAATCAAACGTGAATGAACCATTCTTTCATAAGATTCAAGATAAGTGTTCTGCCTTCAGTGCATACTGTATTTGAAAAAAGTGTGCTGTGGAGATTCTGAATTTAACATAAGTGAATTAAAGGATTGTGATTTTAATTATATAACATTGCATAATGTGTTACATAAATGTAATTTTTTTACATTGTTCAGGTTCTTATACATATTAATGAAATATATACACTTTCTTGTTCTTTTTAGCTTAACTTTAGACAGAAACAAATGTATTATTTTGTTACATGTTTTAAATAAAAATCATATTGAAGAACAGGATCATTTTCTAGATGGAAAAATGTTACTTTAATATATTTCAAGTAGTTTGCCAATTCCGAGGTCTGTGTAAGTTTTGCATATTAAGTGAAGAACAAAAGAAAGATCTCAATCAAGTTGTTTAAATGTGTTCACACTTCAGCGAAGCAGTAGGAGATGTGCAATAATGAGTCACTCTCTTATGGTATATTTGTACTGATTGCAATCATCCATCAGTATGTCAGAAGAAACATAACCAACGATATGTCATAAAAAAAAAAAATATATATATATATATATTGAGCTATTAGAGCCTACTTTTTCCAACTGTATTAATGAGGGAAGAGTCCTTTATCCTCAACATTCAAAACTTTTAGTCTTTTTCCCACTTTGTATAGAGATTAGAAAGTCTGCACTGAATTATCTCCCACTGGGACTTTTTATCTTGTTACAAAAATAAACACAAAAACAAAGAGACTAATTATTAGTTACACTTGAGTCAATTAGTTATACTGTACCGTTGTTAGTCTTACATTAGTTAAATAAAAGCACACTAATGAATGTAATTTCTCTCAAGACCTTTTATATAATGGTGGTTCTTTTCTATCTAATGACACCTCTGGAGGACAAATTGGGCAATATATTTCCCAATAAAGATAGGTGAAGTTAACATTCATGATTTGCATTGTTTCTGAACTGTGAAGTACAGTTATCCACAAACCACCACTCACACAACACATTTGCATGTATGTATATCCTCAACGCTGTCATTGTAGCATGTAAGATGTTTATTATTGTTCGATTTCTTTTCATTGTTATTGATTTTTTTTATTGTTGTTATTTGAAATTATTACTGTGACAAATGTATTCTTGGAAATGTAAACTTTGCATTCATTTTGGTGTCACCTAAACATTTATATTTAATGACAAAAATGTAAAATGTTGTAACCATCATGTAAAATAATTTAAATACAGTAACACTTTATATAAAGGTAATATATTGGTTAATATATGTCAATGCATAAGGTATCATGAACAAACAATGAACAATATATTTCGTTGTTAGATAATAAAAATACAATTGTTTATTGTCAGTTCATGTGAATTCATAGTACATTAACTATTGTTAACAAATGCAACTTTTGATTTGTTGAAAATGTTAGTTTCTGTTGAAATTATCATTAACCAAGATTATTAAATGCTGTAAAAGTATTGTTCATTGTTGGTTCTTGTTAACTAATATGGACAAATGGAACCTCATTGTAAAATGTTACTTAAAATTGTACAAATATATTATTTCAAGGTAAATATATATATATATATAATACTTATTTGAAAATGCATGTGCATGCAGTAAAATGTCATAGTCATTTAAAAAAATTATGATAACAAATATATATAATCAAATAACAAAGATGATAAAAGTGAAATTGTAAAGGACTAACATTTTGTTGTTGATACTCTTTCTGAACACCCACAGGTATCTTAGATCTTGTCCAGTGAAATCCACGCACACCGCAAACAAGCTGGGCCATAAAAAAAGGAGTGCAATGCAGAGTGCCACAAATTTGTTTCCCAATAGCTCCTTTATTCATCCTCCAGGTTTCTATATTGTCGCTCTCAGCTCTATGCCTTACACGAATATCTATGTCATTTTCCTTGCTGTACTTTATATATTTATAGTCATGTTCAATTTATTTCTGATCTGCATCATTTTATATGATCATCGTCTACATGTTCCAAAGTTCATGGCAGTTGGGAATCTGGCGGTGGTTGATCTTGTGCTCAGCACATCTCTCGTGCCCAGCATGATAAATATTTACCTTTTCATGGATAATTTTGTGCCATTCAATTTGTGTCTTATGCAAATGTACACTTACTACACATTTTTGTCACTTGAGTCATTTTCTCTGTGTATTCTTGCTTATGACAGGTTAATTGCAATCTGTTTGCCCTTGAGACAGGAGTCTATAAACACAAACACCACTATGGCCTATATAATTGGTGGAGTTTGGATTTTTGGCCTTGTTGTTACAGCTTATTGTCCAGTATCTGTTATACCCCTGTCCTTTTGTGGCTCTGTTCAAGTCAACAGCTATTTCTGCACTTACACTCTCGTTTTTAGACTTTCCTGCAGCGATACAACACGGCAATTGATTTACGCCATCATTCTAACTATACTCTTTGTGTTTGTGACCTTGAGTTTTATTTTGCTGACCTACATGTCTATACTTTTCTCTGTATTCAGAATGAAAAATATTCAGAGCAGATATAAGGCACTTGCTACATGCACAGAGCACCTCATATTAGTGGCCTTATTCTTCATTCCTATTCTTGTCTTTTTCAATATTACATTTTTTGAGATAGTTATAAACCCAGATGTAAGCATGGTGGCGTTGTCCCTGTCGGTCTGCATTACATCCTGTGTGAATCCCATCATGTACTCTCTGAAAACTAAAGAGATCAGAAGCAGGGTTTATGCTTTGTTTGTCAAGAAACTGACAATTCATCCACATCAAAAACATGAAGGTTAATGGGATTCAAGTGTAAAGAAAATGTGTAGCATATATTTATAATGTTATTTTGGAGACTTTCTGTGATGCCTCCAGTATTATTTGGACTTTAATTTTGTAATATTTAGTTTTTCAATAAAATGTCAATCTCAAACTATTTGACTGTCCAGTTGTGGTTGATCTTGTTATCTTGTTACAAGTTGAATAAGCAAAGAAGCCTCATTGGGCTGTTAAGATTTTCTGTTAGGCGTAGAGAAATTTGTGTCCATGTATTCTTTGAAGTGTATTGTATGTATTTTGGGAATTGCTACTCTCTGAAGGAAAACACAAATAATAAGTTGGGTCAACTCCAGTAAAGTGAGTTCCCTCTCGAGAGGTCTCTCCTATTGCGTAAGTAGCTTACGCTATGGGAAAACTCCGTTTCTCGAGAAATATTGAAGTCTTTATGTAAAACGCATTGCAGCTGCACAGCAGACAGCAATGAGCGAGGCAGCTCGGTCATTGGCTGTGCTGCGGCAACTTGCTCGAACAAATGACGGGATGACTCTGAACGCGCGGCCAAGATTAGCATGGCTAAGGCTATATATTAGGCGCCCCGTCATGAGAGTTCTTTAGATTTAATCTCCTTCAGCGAAGACCTTCTCTTCGCTGGATCCTCCGGATTGTTGGAGTCTTTTCGCCCGCCGTTGACAAGCCTACAGCAGGACTGCTAAGAGGACGCCGGCGCCTTCAGCCGACCTTCGAAGCCTTCTGCTACGCCATCCGGCGCGCATCACTGATATCCTTTTTACTTACAAGTGTTCGCCTCTGCGACGCTTTTGATTTAAGTAAAAGAGCAATTTTCGAGGTGTTGTTCCAAATGCCTTTAACCTGCGCCTTGTGCAGAGGCCCTCTTCCTGACGGGGACCGTCACGTTATCTGCACTCGCTGCCTGGGACCTGACCACGCAGAAGCTGCTCTCATTCAGGGCGGATGCCCCGAATGTGACTCCCTGGGCCTCGCCGAGCTGCGCGCTCGCTTTGCCGCCTTCGCCGCAAAGGAGCCTGCTTCCACCGTGCTGCCGTCTCCTCCGTTCGAGCCACGCAAGAAAAAGCGCCGCTCACAGAGGCTGCCAGAGCACGTGGAATTCAGTGATGTCACGCCGGGCCAGTCCCCGCGTGCTTCACCACTACCCAAGATCTCCCCGCCGCCAGTCCATTTCACGCAGGCGGACCAGCACCCCTCCAACAGAGCGGTGGGTCTCGTCTCGTTCGGCGCATCAGGGGACGACGGTGAAAAGGATGACAGCCTTTCTATTGACGCTGCATCCAACGACTGGCCGGGCTCGGCCTTCGACCCCGCGCCGTCGACATTAGCGGACACGAGCACGGGCACCAGCATGGACTCTGAGATCGTCCTATCCTGTCCAAAGTCGTGGAAAGCCCCGCACTCTGCTCGCCTGAAGCCTTCTTTCTCTTCCTCGCTCTCCTCGGTGGACGGCGCAAGAGAAAGAGGCTACGAGGGAACCCCGCCCCTCGAGGAGGCTGTGGCCAACCATCTGTGCCCACCCTCCACCGCTGGATGGAAAGCCAAAGCTTCTCATCCCTCGAAGCCCTGCCGATCTACCTCAGCTCTCGCCGGCCGCGCATACGCCGCCGCCGGCCAAGCTGCGTCAGCGCTTCATTCCATGGCTGTTCTACAAGTTTATCAGGCCAATCTTCTCCGCACCATGGACGAGTCGGGACCTGAACCTGAGGTTTTAAAGGACCTGCGCAGCGCCACTGACGTAGCCCTGCGAGCCACAAAGGCCACCGCCCAATCCATCGGCCGGGCCATGGCTAACCTGACTGTCCTTGAGCGCCATCTGTGGCTGACGCTAACAGAGATGAAGGACGCGGATAAGGCACCATTTCTTGACGCGCCTATCGCTCCAAGCGGCCTGTTCGGACCGGCGGTAAAAGAATTTGCTGAACGCTTCACTGAGGCTCGGAAGGATTCGCAGGCTATGCGTCACTTCCTGCCCAAGCGCTCCAGCTCGTCTCAGAGCCGCCAGAGACCGCCTCAGCAGCAGCAGCGAGCCAGGGCGGCGCCTCCCGTCTCCCAGCCAAAGAGCAGACCTGAAACGGACGCTCGACGCCGCTCGCATTCCGCTAACCGAAGGAAGCCGCCTGAGCAAGGGGTCCTCGGCCCAAGATCATGCTGAACCCGGAGCCTCGTAAGTCTTCCTAGCAATAGGAAGAAAAAGAGAAAGTGCGTGTCTCGCAAAAGCCGGACCACTCTCTCTCTAAAACGTGTGAAACATTACCCAGTCCCCTTACAGGCGGCTGGAAATGTCTGTACAGCAGTCAATGGGCCAGTCACAGAACTCGCTCACCTGCAATCAAACGCCGTTTTAACGGCAACACACAGAAATCACAAAAAGAGTCATTTTCTGCCTGTGTCACTAAGGGGTCACGTGTCAACACTAAAGTGCGCATTCCCACGTATCAATACTGTCCAAACAGTGCCGAATACTTCCCCAGCTCCAGCTGGCCGCACCATATATGTAGATCGTGTGCCTATTGTCATGTATGCACCACTACACGCAAGCACTGTTCCCACAGTTATAAACACTTCCCCAGTAAAAGCGGGAAATACTATAAAGGTAGCGCGCGTGCCTGCTGTCCTGCATGCACCCCTACACACAAACACTGTATGCATAGCCAAAACCCCCGCCGCGAGCAGGAGGCTTTATGAAAGTGGCGCGTGTGCCTACTACGGTATATGCACCCCCACCCATAAGCACTGCCCATACAGTTTCAAACAGTTCTCTGTCTCATGCCGCAAGCATCACAGATGCGACGCGCGAGCCAAGAAACTCCCCGCTAAGAGTGGGAAGCTTTATGAAAGTGGCGCGCGTGCCTATTACAATGTATGCACCCCCACCCGTAAACACTGTCGATACAGTTTCAAACATTTCTCTGTCTCATGCCGCAAGCATCACGGATGCGACGCGCGAGCCAAGAAACTCCCCGCTAAGAGCGGGAAGCTTTATGACAGTGGCGCGCGTGCCTATTACGATGTATGCACCCCCACCCGAAAACACTGTCCATACAGTTTCAAACATTTCTCCAGCTCATGCTCCGAGCATTTCGGAGATAGCGCGCGTGCCTGTAATCTCACACCCACCCCTGCACTCGGCACTCAACAAGGCTGCTCAGCGCGCTCCCGCGCCTCTGATAGCTGTAAGCTCAGTGTTAGCACACGGCAATTTGCCGGTGGGGCCTATACGTCACTGCGACACGCCCCCAGCCTATCAGTGGATTTGAAAGACGCTTACTTTCACATTCCGATAGCGCCTCATCACAGGCCTTTTCTGAGATTCGCTTTCAAGGGACAGTCATACCAGTACACAGTACTACCATTCGGCCTATCATTGGCCCCCCGTACATTCACGAAATGTATGGACGCAGCACTTTCCCCCCTGAGACAGCGGGGAGTGCGAATACTGAATTACCTCGACGATTGGCTAATCATAGCACAATCAGAGAGTCAGTTAACGACGCATAGATCTTGGATTATCAGCCATCTAGAATGCCTGGGTCTGAGAATCAATTTTGCAAAGAGCGTGCTATCCCCCAGCCAGAATATCTCCTTTCTGGGAATAGTGCTAGACTCAGTGCAGATGACGGCGCTCCTCTCATCAGAGCGCGCGCTCTCTATTCGACGCCTTGCAACATCATTCAGACCGGGGCGCGCGCCCCGTCAAACGATTTCAAAGGATGCTCGGTCTCATGGCCTCGGCATCAGCTGTACTCCAGCTAGGATTGTTGCACATGCGTCCTCTCCAACGCTGGCTCAAGAGCCGTGTCCCCACTCACGCGTGGCGCTCGGGCCACTTTTTAATCAGCAAATCAAGGCTGTATAAAAGCCCTGACGCCCTGGAAAGCCGTCGACTGGTATCGAACCGGCGTGAGTCTGGGCGTGAACACACGGAGAAAAATTATCACGACAGATGCCTCCAAAATAGGATGGGGGGCCCTTTACGAGGGCAGGCCTGTCTCCGGCTTTTGGTCAAACCCGGAAAAGCGCCTACATATAAACTGTCTGGAAATGAAAGCGGTCGCCTTGGCTCTCAGAGCCCTGCTTCCGTACCTGAAAAACGAACACGTCCTGGTCCGAATGGACAACATGACGGTAGTATCGTATATAAATCGCCAGGGTGGACTCAGGTCGAGCTCCCTGCACTCTATGGCCAGGGAGCTCATCTCATGGTCACAGCACCACTTGCGCTCGCTGAGAGCAGTGCATGTGCCAGGCGTCCTGAACCAGGGAGCGGACATGCTGTCCAGAGACAAGGTCCTCCCAAGAGAATGGTCTCTCCACCCCCTGACGGTTCAGTGGTTATGGCAAACCTTTGGCAAGGCGGAGGTCGACCTCTTCGCCTCCAGGGAAAATGCGCACTGCCCCCTTTTCTTCTCAAAGAGCACGGACGCGCTCGCCCAAGTCTGGCCGAGCCGCCCCTTGTATGCTTTTCTCCCGATCGCGATGCTACCTCAGGTCATCAGTCGGATCAGGGAAGTGAAATGTGCAGTGCTCCTGGTAGCCCCTCTCTGGAAAAACCAGACGTGGTTTCCAGAACTGATGCAGATGATGCAATCTGCCCCATGGCCGATTCCGCTGAGGCTAGACCTCCTCAGGCAGGCCAACGGGATGATTCTTCATCCCCGCCCCGATCTGTGGGCCCTCCATGCATGGCCCCTCAACGGGTTCCCGAGAACCTCCCCAGTGGAGTTTTGAGAACCATCAAGGAGGCGTGAGCGCCCTCCACAAGACGCTTATATGCCCAAAAGTGGAAAGTGTTCAGTGACTGGTGTGATACCAAGAGCTTGAACCCCAAATCGTGCGAGATACCAAGTGTACTCGCCTTTTTGCAAGAGCTGCTGGAGGCGGGCCGCACACCCTCCATGCGCAAAGTCTATGTGGCTGCCATAGCGGCGTCACACAATCCTGATAAAGGACGTTCATTAGGGAAAAACGACCTAATCATTCGTTTCCTAAGAGGCGCTAGGAGGATGAACCCCCCTTGCCCCCCCTCGGTGCCGATCTAGGACCTGGCCACGGTCCTGGACGCACTCAAGAGTGCCCCGTTCGAACCTCTCCGAACCGTGCACCTTAAACAGCTCTCGCTCAAAACTGCGCTCTTGCTGGCGCTCGCCTCAGTCAAGAGAGTGGGCGACCTGCACGCGCTGTCATCAAGCGCTGCTTGCCTGGAATTTGGACCTAACGACTGCAGAGTTGTCCTTAGGCCAAAGCACGGGTATATTCCTAAAGTGCTCTCCACACACTTCAGAGTACAGGTGATATCTCTGGCAGCGCTATCGTCCCCAGCGGATGAAAGCGACGCTAATTTACTCTGCCCGGTCAGGGCGCTCAGAGTATATTTGGAACGTTCTGCCCCGTTCAGACAGACGGAACAATTATTCGTATGCTTTGGCGCCGCACTTAAGGTCTCGCAGTTTCAAATCAAAGAATATCGCGCTGGATAGTGGATGCTATAGCGCTGGCTTATGAAGCCAAGGGCCTTCAATGCCCCTTAGGCGTCAGAGCTCACTCTACGAGGAGCATGGCCTCCTCGTGGGCGTGGTCGAGTGGGATACCCATTGAATATATTTGTGCGGTGGCAGGCTGGGCCTCGCCTTCGACATTTATCAGGTTTTATAACCTACAGGTCCCCTCATTGCATTCCAACATTCTATCAGCCTGACTGTAGAATGGACTGGAGTATGTATATGCTGAGCATTATCTCCTCCCTTATAGGTCCGTCTCTGACTGACTTAGAGGATTTTTTATGCATATCAATACATAGAAAAATCAGTACATAAGTTATGTGCTTGTGTTTTTACAATGAGCGCCCCACCATGGACCTCCTTGGGGCAAAGGCGCTCTGTATTTTCCCATTATATAGCTCGCCGTTGGCCGGCTTGTTGGATAATCACTTTGCTTTAAGGCTCAGGCATCCGCCTCTGGCTTTACACAGCGAAGTCAGCACGCACAGCGTTTTGCATGGTGTTCCCATAGCGTAAGCTACTTACGCAATAGGAGAGACCTCTCGAGAGGGAACGACTCGGTTACTAACGTAACCTCGGTTCCCTGAGAGGAGGGAACGAGTATTGCGTAAGCTGCCGTGCTTGTGCTTGGTCAGTTCGCTTCAGTCAATTGAACCTAAAGAACTCTCATGACGGGGCGCCTAATATATAGCCTTAGCCATGCTAATCTTGGCTGGCTCTGAGCGTGCGGGCGCGAAGCACGCGCTCATTGGTCGTGCGTTCAGAGTCACCCCGTCATTGGTTCGAGCAAGTTGCCGCAGCACAGCCAATGACCGAGCTGCCTCGCTCATTGCTGTCTGCTGTGCAGCTGCAATGCATTTTACATAAAGACTTCAATATTTCTCGAGTAACGGAGTTTTCCCATAGCGTAAGCTACTTACGAAATACTCGTTCCCTCCTCTCAGGGAACCGAGGTTACTTTAGTAACCGAGTCGTTTCTTTTGTCATAGAGATGAATGGTGCCCTATTGCACAGAAGACTATTTGTTAGTTATCTTATTATATCAAGCTACAATAACCTTATATTGACATTTATATAGGTCTGAGAAATATGTAAGTGCATATGAGAAACATAGGCAAACTTAAGTTCACTCTTTGTTAGCTGTGTTATGATTCATGGCCAAGAATACACTCTTTTGACATAGCTTTATTTTTAAACAATTCACAGATATAGCAAAGACATACATGTGCATATCAGAAGTGTTTAATATTAATATTCAAGCTTTTATAGAAGGAAATTCAAACTTAAATCTGAGATACTGTGGCACGCTGTCTTTATTAAGCACAGAGAGCAGATAGCACACCGACACACAGCCTTTTATAGGTTGCCACACAAGAGCCGTTTTTGTTCTAAAGCTCCTAGCAGCTTCGACCTTGAGATTCCAAGCAAAGCAAGCCTTATTTCCAGCAGCATTCCGGGAAAAGTGTAACTGATAACTTATTTGCACCTTGCACGCCAACTCCCCGTCCTACTGTATCTGTTTCCCCATCATCCTTGTCCATATCTGCTGAGTGTGGTGCCGTCTTCACCTGCCAAATAGGGGAGAGGTTTTCCACTACAGCCCAACCAGTGTGGGCCTTTTCAGCTCTCTACATCCTCTGCGCTCTTGCGCTCATGGCTCTTAGCCCTCGCTCCGGCAACTTCCTGTCTCCACACAATGTAGGGTTCAGGAAGCTTGTAATGCAAAGTTCCGAAAAGAGTTCCCTCTCTGCTCTACGACTCTCAAACTTGACGGGGAGTCATGAGTATCCCTCATGGAAGGCCTTGTAGAAGGCCTCGCTTCAAAGCCCTGCCTCATCATCTCAGCAACAAGCTGTCCATGATCTTAACAGAGGTCTAAAACATCAACGGAATAACCAGAACTTTCTACTGACACAGTCAAAGGACTAAAGCAATGCAAGGAAACACAACGACATGCAAGTACCTCTCTAGACTTTTGCTGAAAGTGCTGGTATCCGATAGCAAATAGAGTTAGACTCAAAGTATCGAATGGTTCTGACGGCATTGTCTATAGACTCCTTAATGTTAATTTTCTCTGTACAGATCATTTCCATTCAAGTTACTCTATTACAGTTCACATTTCTCCCTCTGGTCACCACAATGGGCAAGCTTAAGTAAAACCATGGCAAAGTAGAAATATGATATGATTATCAGCAACAGTGGCATGAAAATTGGGAGACCAAGGCAAATATGTGCCAAGATAATATTTATGGAATTATTATTATTATATATTATTATTATTTATTTTTATGAACACATTTGTTTGGAGTGCGTGTAGTTTTACAGTTTTTTTACATCTTGCCATTGTTTTATCACATGCTGTTGCACAGGTAATTCTATTTAAACTTGTATTATATTTTTGACAAGACCTCATGTAAAATGGTTAATTCTATTGACTTTGTCTAAGTAATTCCTTATATACGTCAATAACAAAAAAGCACCAAGAATTGCCATGTTACTTTCATGGTCTATTGGACATTGTATAATGGTACTAGGGCTGCAACTAACGATTATTTGGATAATTGATTAATCTAACGATTATTCAACTATTCTTTTATTTCTTAATCAATTATTGCAAAGATTATTCATTAGCTCTTAAAAGGATGTATTAAATGTGCTTACTAACAATAAAGAGGACAAAATCATCTTTTAAAAATACCTCTAAATGACATTCACTGAATTAAAGAGGAAAAAAATATTTTTAAATTTAAACATCCCTTGTCTTGTTTACCATTTAAAAATCCTTTAAGCAAGATACATTTAATTGAGAAGCAACATATCAGATATTTAGACAAATATAAGTGTATTTTGTATAAAAGTGTATTTTTTCACTGACAAAATATATTTTTATTCAAGATATATTCTCTAAAAGCAAGTGTAAATATCTTTTATGCTGCTTCTCAGGTGAATGCATCTTTTTTTAAAGGATTTTTTAGATATTTAAAAATATTATGTTTTTAATATTATATTCAACATTCTCAGATAACAATTTGTTCTTCTGCAGTATAGCTGCTAAAGAAAATGTACATTGTTTTAAAGGAGTTTTAGATTTTTATATTGTAAAATGTAATAAAGGGTCATATTCCTTTTGACTAACTGTAAACCTCAAATCATTAAATGCTGAGGTAAATACTGTTTTCAAACCTTAATTATTAAAAATATTAAATCAAGTTTTTCAAATAGTGATTTCAACAAAGGAAACATTCACAAAGCATCTTCCCTTGTTCCAGCCCAGATCGAGATATATGGACAGGTAAACAACACAATTTCTAATTGATTTACCTTCACAAACACATAGAATTTCGTTTATTTTTTTTGCACTGTAATGTTTTAATCTGATAAAAGTGTAAAAGTGGCATTAAAATCAGGAGACAGAAGAAAATGTGTGTAATTATATTATTTATGGAATAATCATTACAAGCTAATCTAATCAGAAATAACTATTGACCACATTAGATCTACAAAAATAGAGTATTTACCAAAATCACAAGTACAGCAATGATAGTCACAGAACAAAACTCCTATGATCAGAAGCATGGCTGTGTTTGTTACAATGTCATGGTACCTCAGAGGGGAAAAAATTATATAAGCCAAGACAAGGAGTGTCAAAGACTGCAGGTTCATGAAATGATATACAAAAAACATATTTGCCAAGAGGCTTCATTTGAAATGTCCTGGTGCTCAAATAAAAACACGACTTTGAGTTTTGGAGTTAAAGCTAAGCTCCCATACAGATAAGAAAGGGCCAAGTTGAAGACACAAATGTATTTAGCTGTGTACAGACTATGGGCTATAGAGACGATGAACATAAACAGAACATGATCAAAGAATTCCCCAAAACAGTCACAACATACACAAACAACAAGAATACTTAGAAGTATTTAGCATGTGAGATATTAGTAAAGCCAATGATGAAAAATGTTACAGGGTGAATAAAGTTGCCATTTGCAGAGGAGTCTGACTATGTTGTCTTGTTGTCAGGATTTTAGTGAAACCTGTAATAAGAAATACGCATAATAACAGAGAAAATGGAAATTATTATTTAATTTCCAGTCTCAGTGCATTGTGGCATTGTGCTGAGTAATTTGTATACTAAGGGCTGGGTTATGTTGTTGTTTTTTATAGTTGACAGCATTTATTTCTTTAAATAAGCAAGGTCCTTTATGGATCTTAATGAATAAGTTCACTGAATTTGGTTCTGAAACACATTCCTGAATTACATGGTTTAGGACCACTCTCAAGAAAAGAGATGATCCCTTTGTGAGTCATTGTATATTTCACACACTGTCTGTGAGTCACAATCAGATTCTTCCCCAGGGGTAAACAAATAGCTACTAAGTGTCATATACTGCAGGATGCCGACAATTACTGACTCCACAGTCATAATGATGAATGTAACAATTCATTTATAATACATGCACAAGCCATACAAGAACAACTGATTCCCAAAAGATGATGCCCAGTAGTTCATGGATAACAGAAGTACTCTTGACTGAACTTATTTGTATTGTGTTTTTTAACAAACCAGATATAGGGCAGCTTTACCAAGCTTGGCTCTTTAAAACACTAATTCTGAATTCTGTGTCCTTAGAAACACAGAGGGGACATTTTTATTTAAGCACTGTGACGTGCAATTCTAATAACATGAAAAGTCTGTGAAATTATCTTACAACATGCTCAAAATCCGCCAATCCAGTTTTAAAATAAATGAACAATTAAATGCTCTCAATTGACTATTGTATCAGATTTTTTGAGAAAACACAGAGTTTAATTCAGGCAGATAAAGATTTACTGTATATTGAGGAAAAAATGCACCTCTCACTGTTATTACTCTCTTAATGGAAAGCAGTGAAATTAAAGCTATATTTATCTTTTTAATTCCCTCTAATGCATTTCATATTTCTTTCTATTGTAGTATTTACCTTGCTTCGCTTGTACAGTTTTTTTATGGATTGCATGACCTCTTCTGTCTTTAGAGTGTAGATGATTGGATTCAGCATAGGTGGTATTGTCTGTGTCAGTGAATTGTTAATTATTCGGGCATTTGGATGGATAGTTGTTGTGGAAGCTATAATGTTAACACTTAAAAATGGAAGAAAAAAAATTGCAACCAACATGAGATGGGAGGTACAGGTTTTCATGGCTTTTATCCTTTGGGCTCCATGGGCAATCTTAAGCAAAGCCACGGCAATGCAGAAATATGTGATTGATATGAGTATCACTGGAGTGCAAACAAATAGAGCAAAGCAAACAAATGCCATTATACTATTCATGGAATTATCATTACAAGCTAATCTATAAATAGGGCCATGATCACAGTAATAACTATTGACCACAGTAGATCTACAAAAAGACAGTCTTGTTAACAAACCCACAAGTGAAACATTTAATGCTATCGACAAAATCCACATGAAACCTACAGTCAGAAACATGGAAGTTGTGGTTACAATGGCATGGTACCTTAGAGGAAAACAAATAGCAATAAGTCTGTCAAAAGCCAGAGTAAGGAGTGTTAAAGACTGCATGGTCATGAAATGGAATACAAAAAACATGTTAGCCAAGCAGGCTTCATATGAAATGTCCTGGTTCTCAAATAAAAACATGTCTATGAGTTTTGGAATCAAAGCCGAGCTCTCACCCAGATCAGAAATGGCCAAGTTGAAGATAGCAATATATTTGGCTGTGTGGAGACTACGGGCCAAATAAATGGTACACATAATAAAAGAATTACCCAAAACAGTCACTGCATACATAAAACACAAGAACACATAGTAGTACTTTGCATGTGGTACATTAGAAAAGCCATTGATGAAGAATGTTGCAGGACGAACAAAGGTCACATTTGCAAAGGAGTCAGACTGCATAGAGGTCATGATGCCCGTTGTCTGGCTTCTTCTGTCACCTGTGATAAAGAAATGTTTTTAGAATTGATAACAGAAAATATGGTTAGAATTTATAAATATACTAAGTGATGATAATTGGTTATGCCTTATAATAACTTTGATTAATTTAATTATGAAATATTATTTCAATTATTTGATTCGTGCATTATAATATGTATTCACATTTGAATGCACATTAACTTTAAGCATTTATAATGACTGGTAATGAATGAGTTATTATAAAGAGTTACAATAGGAAAAAGGTGGTTTATACTTTATCTTCTCCAAAGTTGGCATACTGTCAATGAAGCAACTAGCAGACATCAGACCCATTTATATTAGAGCTCTAAGAGTAGGTGCTGTTGTCGTAACCCATCTCCCCATACACGTGTGAAGAAGGAGTAGGAGAAACCAAGCCACAGTGTCAATCATTACATCATTTACAATGCTTAATAGGAGTTGTTGATTCATTCCCTCATAAAAAGACTCATAAAAAGATGTATCTAAATGATGTCACCTTTGTCAAATAATTTTTGCTAATTTTGCAAACGTTGTAAGGTTGTGATTAACCATGGAGCTGGTTTGTTTGGTTCAAGGGAACTCTTTATTGAAGAATTTTCAGAAAAGCTTATTGATACAATAAATTGGAAATATATCTCAAGAACCTAGTCCTTTCAAAATATGTCCAGTCACCTTTCAAATGCATACCAGAATATCAAACTAAAAGACTGACATGAAACAAATAAAAACCCTCAAAAATCATATAAAACTAAATAGCCACTAATCTGCTGTCAAATTTAACTCTGAGATGGAAAAATGTAATCAAAATCAACATTTTGGTGGCTGAACAAAGGAATCGTATGGAACCTGTGGTAGAGAACGCTTTGTACAAATACACTCTAGAGAATATTGGAATGTTAATTTTTCAAAACCAGTAGTCCAGAATCTGATTGCAACGTGCAAAGTTGCACATTAAGAGTTTTTCCCCCATACATGGCTAAAGGGATAGTTCACCAAAAAATAAATACATTCTCTCATCAATTACTTACCCTCATGCCATCCCAAATGAGTGACTTTCTTTCTTCTGCAGAACACAAATGAAGACATTTTTAGAAGAATATTTCAGCTCTATTGGCAGCTAAAAAGTAATCCTTATGACTCCAGTGTTTTAATTCATATAGTCAGAAGTGATATGATAGATGTGGGTGAGAAACAGATCAACATTTAAGTCCTTTTTTGCTAGAAATACCTCTCCCTGCTCAGTATGGGGCGATATGGATGAATAATGTGAATCACCCAAAACACAAGGAGAATGTGAATGTTAAAGTGGAGCTTGACTGAGGAGTTTCACGCCAACACCTATCATATCGCTTCAGAAGACATTGATTTAACCACTGGAGTCGTATGGATTACTTTTATGCTGGCTTATATTATTTTTGGAGTTTCTAAATGTTGGCACCCATTTACTTGCAATGTATGGACTAAAGGTATTAACAAATTCTTCTGAAAATCTTTATTTGTGTTCAGGCGAATAAAGTCATACACCTCTAAGATGGCATGAGGGGGAGTAAATGATGAAAGAATTTTCATTTTTGGGTGAACTATTCCTTTGAAGTACTAAGACAGTGAAATTTAAGGAACAAATTAAGTGTACACCCAATTGATGATGCATATATATACAGGCAAGCAGAGGAGCCCAGAATCTGAACGCAATGCGCAAAGTTGAACGTTAAGCATTTCTTTCCCATAAAAAACTGTTAGAAAGAAAAAGCTAAACGTGGCTGAATTTACTAAGACAGTGACATTGGATGACCAAATTTTGTATGCACCTTATTGATGGTATGCATGCAGAAACTGAAAGCCACCTTCTACATAAAGGTTTTCTATTGGGGGAAAACATGCAACTTTGCATGTTGCGTTCAGATTCTGGGCTCCTCTGCTTTCCTGTAGATAGTATGCATCATCAAAAGGTCGCCCAATTCAAGTTTGTTAGGATGCACAGCTTTTGACATCAACAACCAAAAACAAGGGAATATATTTTCTCTTTTTTTTCTGAGTTAACAAGCCTAATGATTTCTATTCTATTAATATGGACTATTATGTATTATACAATTAACATTTTATTATTAGCATTTTCCATCGTTTTCTTCTGTTGTCCATGATCAGTACAGACCTGCAACCCACCAGTTAAGAATCACTGTTTTAAACATAATGATAAGTTAAAGAGATTTATATGGGGAGAAAAAAAAAGACTGGAGTATTAATGTAATTATAATGAGGGAGAGATGGTTATTTCCAACATGGGAATATGTTTTTTCTTTTGAGAGTCCTTTTCACAGACACCATGAACTCCTCGTCATAAATGGATAGATTTTAGGGTTAAGCATTGGAGGAAGGGAAGAGGTCAGTGGGAGATTGGTCAAAAAGCATAAGTTAGCGTGATGGGCAAATAAAATATGGCCACTAATATAAAATGAGCAGTACATGTCTTTGTGGCTCTTTGACCATCATGTGGGGATGATGTTTTGAACAATGTCACAGCTATGCAAGTATATGAAAAGATAACAAAACTTAAATGAACCCTGATGATGATTTACAGGAATAAATGTGCTTTCACAGAGCTTGGCAAATTATCATTACAGGCAGAACGTTATATAGGCCCATGAGGTTTCAGAAGAATCAGATCAGCCACGTCAGGTACAGAGCTTTCGTGTAGTTTTGCCCCATCCCACTTTTCTGTATGATGAGTGGTGGAGCTCGCAAATGAGTGAGACTTTGCAACAAATTCCCAATAACTGAAACATTGATATACATTTTAGTCATATGTTATGTGGGATGTTATAGCAGCAGAGCTTTAAGCAGGACTACTCAACTTTGGAAGCTCAGGGCCCGCAAAGCAGGACTCAATAGCCTTGAAGGCCACACTCTTTTTTATTTTATCCACTTTTCTCCCAATTTGGAATGCCCAATTCCCACTGCTTATTAGGTCCTCGTGGTGGTGCGGTTACTCACCTCAATCCAGGTGGAGGAGGACAAGTCCCAGTTACCTCCGCTTCTGAGACAGTCAATCCACTCATCTTATCATGTGGCTCGTTGTGCATGACACCGTGGAGACCCCGCATATGGAAGCTCATGCTACTCTCCATGATCCACACACAACTTACCACGCCCCCATTGAGAGTGTGCTACCACTAATCGCGACCACGAGGAGGTTACCCCATGTGACTCTACCCTCCCTAGCAACCGGGCCAATTTGGTTGCTTAGGAGACCTGGCTGGAGTTGCTCAGCACCTGAGTAGTTGCTGACTACCACCCCTGGATTCGACCTTGCGACTCTAGGGGTGGTAGTCAGCGTCAATACTCACTGAGCTACCCAGGCCCCCTTTGGTTTTGATGCTATTAACAATGGTTTTACAACAGTAATACAATATCCACATTATAGCCATGGTTTTACTATAGTAAATAGAAAATGTATTTTTGATGGTTACAATATAACGCGCATTTTATAAAAAAGGAATTTTGTCAACATTTAGGAGTAGACTAGCATATAGATTACCTCAAAGCGAACAGACATTGACTTAAAGACATTAACTCTCATTCTGATTTCCTGTTAAACTACAGTCAAAACAATTTATTGAAAAACAGTAGTGTTTTAACAAACAATAGCTAACGTTGATATATCAAACGAGATGTGCCACACAATTTAATATGATATTAAATATATCCAATATATTACACAATTAAATATAATATACACATAAATCACATAAAACAAATGTGTAGCTTATTAAGAAAACCTTTATTTGTTAATTACTCTACTGGGTAATGCAGCAGCAAAATGAACAGTATTTCCCTTAAAAATCTTTAGTGAACATGTAGCCATTTTTTATTTGCATTGTATGTAGACCAAAAATTTTGAAAGTATTCTTTAGTCTTGTGTTCGCATCATCTGTGATAGGTTATCATATTACTCAATCAATTGAAATATTGTTGTAATTTGCGATATGTTATTATTATTAGTAGTAGTAGTAGTAGTAGTAGTAGTATAATAATACTAATAATAATATTGTTTTATTACACAATGACATTTAAATTTACAATTTCCTCTGGCTTTTATGTTGGCAGAACTTTCCAGGAACTATGTGTTATGAATGTGCATTACATCACCAACACAGCAGTTCTCAATCATTGAAATGGACTGTTCATGCAGACTATGTTTTTACTTATTACTGTAAAAGCATCCTTTGTAATCCACAAAACTGTAACTATTGTAAAAACATTTGACATGAGTCAAATGCACCCACCCTCAAATCTATGGCATTCTGATCTAGAGAGATATTATCACTCTTATCAATCCAATTTCCAATGTTAAGTCTAAGTTTTTTCAAAATGACAGAGCAATAATAATAGTGGTGCCTTGCTAAAGTAAGCACCACTAACTATACAATACAAAACAATGTGGCTAAAAACCAAAAAGAAGCTTGCTACTGAAAAAGTAACACAATTTTGTAAACGGATGAGCTGAAATGTTGTTAGGGCTGCTACTTTTAGTTAGTTACTCACTCCCCAACACTAAGATGGATGCTTGTATTTGGTGGCTATATGCTGGATGTTATCATATTCATTTTGTCATATTGTGTAAATTTTTATGTACATCTGTTTATTCCTAGGTATGAGTGAGTCTGTGTTTTTTAAACTGCAAATAAACATTCAACTGAAGTTTATTTCATATGTAAAAGTACGTGTGAGTGTACGTGCGTGCGAGCGTATGTGTTTTAGGCAGGTAGGGGAAAGTAATCAACACCAACAGTTGCATCATCTTACTATGAGGTGTCTTTTCCAAATGATAACGAGAAACGTGTTAATTGCCCTACTAACAGCATTTGTGTTTGCTCAGATAAATCTGTGGAGAGATAGATATGGGACCTAAGAGATTTCTATTGGTATCTCTAAGCTCATTAGAGTGAAGCAACAGTGAAAAAACAAGTAAACTGACACTTGCAATGTTCCCAAAAGATGAACAATACAGGAACGGGGAGGTCACATTATGTCTGGACCTGATTTAGCAAAACAAAAAAAAAAAGATGGATGGTTCTCTCTGAAGACAGTTTAAGTTTCAAAGTAACTTACACCACCTATAGTTGTTGGATTATGGCCTGATAATGTACAGTTAGTGTAATACAAAATGTACAGTAATAATGTAATGTAATATTCAGGGTTCCCATTGACCCTTAAAAAGTCTTAAAATGCCTTAAATTCAGTTTTCCAAAATTTAAGGTAATAAAAAGTCCTAAATATCTTAAATTATACAACAAAATCTTAATAATCATTTAAAGAGGTCTTAAATTTGGGGGAGGAAAGACAGGAATCGTGATATGACCTAATGTAATTATCAAACTTCAAAAGAATATGATTTCATTAAATAAATGCATGTGCTACATCCTTCAAAGTAAGAATGCAGAACTGAGTGTTTCCATCTGTTGCAGAGCAGTTCACAATCATGAAGCCATATTGCAAAATTATGACCTAGCTGTAACTAAAGATCACCTGTTGATGATGATGTAGTGTTGATGAAATAGGACCATGTTTACTTTTAATTGTTTACATTATAATAAGTTGTAGATTATTGTATTAGTGTACATTATATATCCCTTATTTGTTTGAATGAGCAGATGGAAGCAGTGAAGCGCAAACATTTCAAAATAAGAGTCCCCGGTGCCTTTAAAGTAAACAATTATGAATCGCTATGAATCAAATCCAAAATAAAGTGCATCTGGAATTTAATTAAGTTTGGACTCTTGTAGCCTCTGTCTGGCCCTCCACATCACAGGAAGGAAAGACTAAAACATTTAATATAAGCGGTCAATTATCAGCAGGCTAACTGGCTTTCTTTCAACACATTATTGAATCAGCACAATCCAATATCAGTCGACCTCTAATTTGTATGTATTTATTAGGGCTGTCGATTTAACGCGTCAATTCAGTGCGATTAATTTGACAAAAAATAACACATTTTTGTCTCTTCATAAGGAATATTATTTGATTAATGTTCTGCTTTTGTTGGCAAAGTTTAGTATTCATAAATGTAAGTATGGTGGTTATAAACCATTAAGTTTAATAAACCATTAGATGTTCAGCAATAGGCCTACCTAAGAACAATTCCAATTTGAGTAACAAGAAAGCTGTAAAGTGTATTGAAATATGTAAACAATTTGATATTTTTATTAAACTGTTTATTTATTTTCCTTTTTGTTGTTGTTTGTTTTAATATACCTTTTGGTTCTAGATGTAAAAGTTTTGTAAGCATTAATAATAATTAAAAAGAAAAATGTCTGACGCAGGTGTAAATTAACGGGTCCTTAAACAAGCCCTCATAATAAATCTCTAACTTATTGACAAATTCACTTGTGAAATGGATTGCTGTGAACTGTGTGCCAATGATTGCCTTATGATCAATAATATGGTAGTAAAAAATACATTGTATTGTAAAGCCGCTTTTTGTATTGTCTTATCAATGTGGTTTAGGTCAGAGTTTCCCAACCTTTTTTTTCTGCCACGGCACAATTTTTATGATAAAAAAAAAACCCCCATGGCACACCACTATCCCACATAACCATCATCAAACGTTTTCCTTTTCAAGAACTTGTCCATGTTTTCTGTTTGTCTTAGTAGTGTGAGCTCGTAATGTTTGAAATTTGGCTATGCAAATAATGCAAGTAACATAGGTACGCTGTATAATGAGGTCACAGATGCCAAGAGTGCTAATTGGATAATGAAAAAACAACAAATTTGTGTCTTTTCCAAGTTTTAGATTTGTTCTTGCAAATTAATTCTTGCAACGGCAGAGCAAATAAATGTTTTATTTATTTGCTGTTTGTTCCGAAAATAAAGTTGCAGCGGACTATAAGTAACATCGGGTCAAAATCGCGTTGTTGATAGAGATTACAAAAAAACACATAAGTCGCACTGACAGAGGTTGGATCCGGCAGGCACTAGGACATAGGAGCAGCCGCCCAGCCTCCATTCATTGGTTCAGAGGTCAAACGCGCTCCATGAAGATTACAGTACCTCAGAATCCACACACCGTATCACAGTGATTTGGACTTGTTTAAAACAGGAGAGTATGAGGCGCCTGGGTATCTCAGTGAGTATTGACACTGACTACCACACCTGGAGTCACGAGTTTGAATCCAGGGCACGCTGAGTGACTCCAGCCAGGTCTCCTAAGCAACCAAATTGGCCCGGTTGCTAGGGAGGGTGGAGTCACATTGGGTAACCTCCTCATAGTCGCTATAATGTGTTGTTCTCGCTTTTGGTGGGGCACATGGTGAGTTGTGTGTGGATGCCGCGGAGAATAGCGTGAAGTCTCCACACAAGCTACGTCTCCATGGTAATGCACTCAACAAGCCACGTGATGAAATGCGCAGATTGACGGTCTCAGACCGGTCGTAACCCAGACACATGAGACAACGCCTGTGGCCATCTGAAGCGGAGAGCACTCTACCGCATCCAGGAACTACACAGGGGCAGAAGGGCATCTTTATAAAGACGCATCCTGAAAAGGACGTTCAACACCAGCTGTGTATTTGCTCTTTTTAGAGGAAAATACTCTTTCAGAGAAAATCACTCTTTTACAATAACTCTTTTAGTTTTGAGTTGTTGAAGCGCCCAGGGGCAAACTGCACTGCTGTAGATCCAACAGCAGGCAAGCATCAGAGGAACAGGAACGGGTGTGTAACTCGCAGCTGACTGCAACACGACATCAGCTCTGAAGAACATTTCTGAATGAACTCCATGTATTTCTACGCTTTTATACAAGGATGGAGGGCGGGGTATGCAAATACTGTCTGCCTAATTCTTATTGGCCTTTTTTCATAGATCAGAGGCATATTCGCCGCTCAAGATAGACCCCTAGTGTCGCTTCTTTGACACAACGTCGAAGTGAGCGACAGACAAGGAAATAATGTTATGATGGACAAAATATTTAAATCGATTACATAAAATATACTGAATTGGCAACTTTAAAACTCTTCTACCGCCTATGCCTTCACAAAAACACCAGGGGAAAAAAGTATTTATTTATTTTAAGGAGTTTGATCATTTTCCATGGCAGTCTTTCACAGGCACGGTGGTTGGGAAACACTGGTTTTGGTAGCCAAACTGTATTACAGAAGATTTGGCTGACATCTCTCAGACAGCCACAGTTTCTTCTTATGTCTCTCGCATTATCTTTATTATATACAGGTTATTGCTTGCATTTAAAACAGGAAGTTTTACATCCAATCACAGTAATGATGTTAACAAATAAATCAGACAGTGCACAGGTAATTTAGATATATTCCCCAGTTGAGGACTTGACCGGTCTTTGTCTAAGACCGAGACAAGGTCGAGTAAAAATGCAGTCGATTCCAAGACTAGTCCGAGATCTTCAAAAAGTGGTCTTGAGACCAAGACCGATCTCGTGTACTACAGCACTGGGATTATGAAATCACAGATAAATGACTTGTTTGTGTTTATACCAGCTATAATTAGAAAGAAATTCTGTTGTTTAAATCCTGTTTACTTCATCATCACT
Source organism: Xyrauchen texanus (assembly GCF_025860055.1). NCBI lineage: Eukaryota > Metazoa > Chordata > Actinopteri > Cypriniformes > Catostomidae > Xyrauchen > Xyrauchen texanus. The sequence continues at coordinate 25,024,701 of NC_068318.1, forward strand.
GCTAGGAAACCATGTGCTGTCTGTCACACAATAAAAATATAAAAGGCAGAACATCACCCACCGAACACACACAGTTCTGTTAAACTCGATCAGAGTAACATCTCAGATGGCGAATTTTGTACAGTTTGAATCTATTCTTATTGGAATTTAAGAATCAAATGAGGCATTGCTGAAGAAATAACAAGAAATAATTGCCCTAATATTTAGATTTTGTTTATTAAGGATGAGTGAAACTCTTTTTGTATTTTTGTTAAAACTATTCTTTAACTTGTACAGTTGTCATCACCTTGCCGTTACAGACGCTGCCTGCATCTTTCTCCCATTTTCATTCATAGGAGCTTTTTTTCTGTGCATATATGAATGCATCAAGTCTCTAATGGACTTCATCTTTTCACTTGTACAAACTGTATTTTAAAATATTTGTGTCTGTATGTTAAAAAAGTGAGTGTGCTGAAAATGACAAATGAAAATGACACTGTGAAAAATGTAGACAGCTTTGTAATCACTGGATTTGATCATCTGCAGAACCAAAAATTCCTCGGATTCCTTATCTTAATAACCTACATGCTCATAATGCTTGGGAATGGCATCAATCTATGCATTATATTGACAGACAGACATTTACACCGACCAATGTACATTTTAATCTGTAACCTAGCTGTCGTCGACATAATGTTCTCATCTACCTGCAGCACTACCATGATCTCAGTGCTGCTAGCTGAGATTAAAACAGTTTCATACTACTCTTGTATTTCAAGGATGTACTTCTATCATCTTGGTGATTTCACAGAGTGCATGGCTTTGACCTTAATGGCATTAGACCGAATTATTGCGATTAGACTTCCGTTAAGGTATCACACCATTGTAACAAATTCACGAACAGTTCTGTTTATATTGCTGACCTGGCTTGCTGGTTTCATTGTAATAGGGGTTGTAACATCTGTGGCGAATGGTCTTCCATACTGCCAGCCTGTCATCAGATATGTGTTTTGTGAGTATGCTTCATTAATCCGAGCTGCTTGTGTCAATCCTGAGCCATATTTTGTCTTACCTGTAATGTTAAGCCTGTGGCCAATGTGCGGACAGTTTCCATTTATTATATGCACTTATGCTGTCCTGGCATATAGTGTGACCAAACTATCCAACAATTCAAGCAGAATGCAAATGATCAACACATGCGTGAGTCACCTAATTGTTCTGTTCAGTTTTTATGCTCCAAAGTTTGTTTCTATATTATTAACTCGATTAGGAGTTGTGCTAAATTTAACAGAGCGAAATGCAATATTAATTACTGCCTCTCTGGTTCCTCCCTTAATAAACCCCACTGTTTATTCCATCAGGACTAAAGAGATCAGGAAACGAATAGTAGATGCATTTCTTTTCAAAAAAATTGTACCAGTTCACTTTTAGGCAAGTTCTTTAGGCTTATCATAATTTTCTCTTATGGCTGATTGTGATGATATTGCTTTTGCATGTTATGATATTGTGATTTATTGTTCTATTGGTCATTTTTGAGACTAGGCAAAAGCAAAGATGTGTTGTGTTGGTTGTTTTATTAAAAATGAAGAAAATAACAGTATTGGGGAAAAATAATAAGTAATGTACAACAAAAGCCTTTCTGTGCATTGGAACAAATGCTTGTTTTTATACAAAAAATATTAAATTACAAAGAAAAATAAATCTTAATGTTTCTTTTTACTCTAAAAGTAGAATTATATATCTATATTCCAATCTTTTTCTGTTTGTGATTGTTATGTAATGTAAGCCATTGGTAATTTGTTGGTAAGCCTTTTTTAAACCATTTATCTTTAACTATTGTTATGGACATACACAGTTACATAAAGTGCTTTCAATCATTACTGACAAGGCTGCATGTGCATATAGACAACCTTCCTTTTACCATATCCACAACCCACCCACCATACTAAAAACATATAGAGTAGAACTCACTAAAATGATTCTTTTTTATGATCTTTTTAACTAGGTGTTTGAAACCAACATACAAACCCATTTCAAGAGAAAACAAACATTTGTGTAATGGGAATTTTAATTCAAAACATTATAGTTACTGAGATTTAAGCCTTTGCTACCCTTTGAAATATAACTTTTATAATACTGTAACCCAAACACTGTTTTATAACTGCAAAATACATTTGCTTTTGTATAAATCATAATGACATCATTGTTGTAGAAATTACTTCTTGACTGTGTTTTTCACAATGAATGAACTACATTTGAAAATACATTTTATTCTTTGAGTCCTATGTTTATTTAATCATGGCTGCTAGGAAACCATGAGATATCTGTCACACAATAAAAATATAAAAAGGCATCAAACACACATTCACACATTATGTTTAACTAAATGTGAGAACATCTCAGATGGTCTCTCTTAATAAAAGAATATTTAAACATCTTTTGTTCTGAAAGTGTGTGCTTAAATGCTTGAGTTTTGTAAATAAAAATATAATTGTACCACCATATTAATTTATTTATTATAAAACTAAAATGTTATACATTAAAAAAAAGTTTTCATCACCATCAGGCAGCTTCATCACCTTTATCACAATAGATTGAATGGCTGATTGTGATTAAAATGACTTTTGCTGTGATAGTCTGTTGTACTCTTTCTCAATTTAGAGACTAGCCCAAAGCTTTAGATATGGTGATATGCCATTTGCCATACATACAACAGTATTGGCAGAAATGTATAATATAATTAAGCCAAAAAATATGTGTATATACTGTATATAAATTGTTGATGTTTATCAACATAAAATGAAGTCTGTTGCTCCTCAGTCCCATCAGAGACATCAATTACATCAATTAGATTTGATGAAGCCTATTAAAACATTTGTGTACTGGGATCTATACCCTGTGCCGAAGCTGCAACATTATCTACAGAATGTCTTTACTTCAGGGAACATTATTAATGCTATTAATGAATCATTAAGAAGGCCCTTGTGTATATTACTGTAATAAGGTGAAAGCATTGTGGTCTTTTTTTTTTTCAAAGACTCAAAGTTAAATCTGTTTGATGAGACAACCGTAAATTTACAAAAAGATTTCAGTAAGCAAAAGATACTGTTTTTTTTAGCATTTTTTTAATTGATACATTTAATGACCTCAATATATTGACTGTTACATTCATGAAATTTGTATGATTTCTGATGGTTAATTGTCATGCTTAATGTACAGTTATGAGGTGCAGTATTTTGGACAAATTAGATTTCACTGTTTGCGGGGCTACACCAACGCTGCAGAAATAGAAACCAATCAAAGAAATCGACAAAATCTCCTGTTGCTCATCGCTTGTAGTGGTTATTGCTTGTTAATATTGATGCCTGTTTCCCCTTCACATTGAACAATAGGAATAAAAAGAGAAAAACCTTAATTACTTATAATAAACCAATAACACTAGCCATACCGGGCTGTAATACATAGTCCAAAAAGTCTCACAAGTGTGTGTGTGTGTGTGTGTGTGTGTGTGTGTGTGTGTGTGAGCGTGTATTTATCACTTTGTGGGGACCAAATGTCCCCATATGGATAGTAAAACCCGAAATTTTTGACCTTGTGGGGACATTTTGTCGGTCCCCATGAGGAAAACAGCTTATAAATCACACTAAATGATGTTTTTTGAAAATGTAAAAATGCAGAATGTTTTCTGTGAGGGTTAGGTTTAGGGGTAGGGTTAGGTTTAGGGGATAGAATATAAAGTTTGTACAGTATAAAAACCATTATGTCTATGGAAAGTCCCCATAAAACATGGAAACACAACATGTGTGTGTGTGTGTGTGTGTGTGTGTGTGTGTGTGTGTGTGTGTGTGTGTGTGTGTGTGTGTGTGTGTGTGTGTGTGTGTGTGTGTGTGTGTGTGAGCGTGTATTTATCACTCTGTGAGGACCAAATGTCCCCATAAGGATGGTAAAACCCGAAATTTTTGACCTTGTGGGGACATTTTGTCTGTCCCCATGAGGAAAACAGCATATAAATCATACTAAATTATGTTTTTTGAAAATGTAAAAATGCAGAATGTTTTCTGTGAGGGTTAGGTTTAGGGGTAGGGTTAGGTGTAGGGGATAGAATATAAAGTTTGTACAGTATAAAAACCATTATGTCTATGGAAAGTCCCCATAAAACATGGAAACACAACATGTGTGTGTGTGTGTGTGTATGTGTGAGCGTGTATTTATCACTTTGTGGGGACCAAATGTCCCCATAAGGATAGTAAAACCCGAAATTTTTGACCTTGTGGGGACATTTTGTCGGTCCCCATGAGGAAAACAGCTTATAAATCATACTAAATTATGTTTTTTGAAAATGTAAAAATGCAGAAAGTTTTCTGTGAGGGTTAGGTTTAGGGGTAGGGTTAGGTTTAGGGGATAGAATATAAAGTTTGTACAGTATAAAAATCATTATGTCTATGGAAAGTCCCCATAAAACATGGAAACACAACATGTGTGTGTGTGTGTGTGTGTGTGTGTGTGTGTGTGTGTGTGTGTGTGTGTGTGTGTGTGTGTGTGTGTGTGTGTGTGTGTGTGTGTTAGTCGTGTGTTAGTCCCATGTTAGGCTACCTGTTAAATTTCATATTAATTTAACAATTTTGTCAACTACATACAAAGCTTTGAATGGTCTAGCTCTGCAGTACTTAAGTGACCTTCTACCACGCTATATTCCATCATGTTCATTACGATCACAAAATTCTGGCCTGGTAATAGTTCCTAGAATATCAAAATCCACAAATGGAGGTAGATCCTTTTCCTATTTGTCTCCTAAACTATGGAATAATCTCCCTAACACTGTTCAGGATGCAGACACATTCACTCACTATGTCTAGACTAAAGACTCATCTATTTAGCTAGGCATACACCTAATTTAGCCATCAACTCACCATTAGGCTGCTTTAGTTAGGTCTACCAGAACCAGAAACATTTATCATGATCTATAACTCGTGGCATCTACACGGCATATTATTCTATTTCTTTCCTTACATATTTCATATCCCGGGGTTAGCAGAGAGAGAGAGAGAGAGAGAGAGAGAGAGAGAGAGAGAGAGAGATCGAGCTTGTGATTACCTGCATCTGTCTCTTCTCTCAAACAGTTATGAACAATAATGTTGCTGAAGCTGTTAGTTTAACTCTATTTCTCAGCTATATCATAGTATAGTAGTAGTCTGAGTGATCATGGAGTGAAAGACATTGGATGACTTAAAGAAACTTGTGCACTGACTGAAAGCTCTAAACAACAGCTAAACTCGCTCATAAAACAAAGATGGTCTTTTGTCGCCACTTGCTGGCTCAAATCTTTAATGTCATAATGTCATGGAAATTCCATCATTTAGCTGCTCTTAAACATCTGCACCATTCTTACACTTTAGTATGGAACACAAGCGAACTGATAAAAACATTAAAGTGTCCCAGTGATGATGGTCGGATCTATTAGCACTCTTGGAACATCTCTCGTTCAACCAGATTCCAGGACCAGAACTAACTGTTGTATAATACAATATATACTGACAAGCAAAAAAGTCAAATTTAGTAGACTGAAATGACATAGAAGCTCTTGACAGACAGTATGTATGAAATTCATGATTTGGTAACAGTCCTCCCATATGAGTATGATTTTTAAAAATTTTTATTAATTAATTAATTTTTCATTTTTAAAGAGTAAATTGTTTATAATTCTTCAGTCATTTCCAAGCAGAGACATTAATGAAACAATCTATTATTCAATTATTTATAAAGTACATTTTATAAAAGAGTAGCTCAAAGTGCTCTTGACAAAAGAAAAACAACATCAACATACCAGGTAAGAACTCATGAAATGTTTTGTATTAACTAGGTGGAGAACCACCATAAAACATATAATTGTACCAAGAACCTCCAAACAACATGTGTGTCATGGTAAAACTACAAGCTGGCAAATCAATAAAACAAAAAGTAAGAGCTGATGGGTTTGGGTCTATTTCTAAATGCCTGACTAGGTTTGTGGAAACACTTTGATCTTACATAGTTTCTGCCTATCAAGCTATTATCCCCACTTGATTACTTTGTCAGTTGTTTGTCTGCAAAGTGTCAACATATCTGCAACATACCCTTAATTTGTTCTCTGGCGATACCAGACAGACTCTAAAGATTGCACTGATGGGAAACAAATCCTGAGAGAATTTCAGTAATTAGCCTAAGTCACAACACCCATAAAGGTTGTAATGACACAAAGAAACCCTCAAACAAGTAATCAAATAATTTTTGTGATGTCTCTGACCTCTAACCTTTATTAAGAATGATGAAGATCAATAAAGAAAGGTCATAGAGTAATTAAGACTGACAGAAATAATTATTTTTTTACATTATGTGATTTGACACCACTTCTGAACTGCATTATATCAACAGTCCTTCTTGAACTATGGTCTGAGGTATAGTTCAGTTCAGTAGTACTTAAAGTTTGTAAATGCATCTTGTTGAAAATAACAATATCAATATCTATCAACATCTCTAACAATGTTTTGTTTTCATCAAGGTATAAAGTTTATAAGTGATTTACGGGGATGACACATTTTCACATTTTTCCACTTATAGCTGGAAAAGGCCCTGAGCGTTATTAAAGGGACAGGACACAACAAACTAACATTCCATCATTATTTCCTCCCCCTCGTGCAATTTGAAGCATAGTATTTTCTTTCCTTTACAGTGAATCATAAAATGAGATAATTAGCACAATGCTACGATTTTCAATAAAATGAAAGTGGGTTGTACTTCATACTGTCAAGGCAAAAAAACTTCTTTAAAAGTATCATAAAAGTCATGCAACTTACATACATTGCATATGATAGCTTTGTATACTCTATAACTGAAATGTATTATTTAGCAAGTAAGGTGATCATAACCTTACCTGTGCTATGTGCGGACTATACCCAGTATATCATTACACACATACACGCACACACATAACACAGTGGGGTCCAACGTTTTTTTTTTTTTCGCCCAATGAAAATCTTTTTCAATTAATTAAAAAATAAATCAGTTAAAGTTTTTACTTAAATTGTTATCCTGGCAATATAGCTGTTAATGACCAAAATAAATATGTAAAATTAGAAAAATGCAAATTATATTTTGAAATACTAGGTGTGTCAGATTTTGGACCCCACTGTATGTACCATGTACTTACACACATATTCTATATACACATTTTCATTCTCACACTGCTTATAACTGCTAATAAATATGCTAGTGAAAACATTTTATACATTTATAGAGAACTTATAGGTTGATGCAATATTATGAACTATGACTAGTGTGTTATCCACGTTGAACTGCCATTGGAAAGACGTTATATTGTGTTCTAAACAAACTGCAATGTTTAATTAATCACTGCTGCTAGGAAACCATGACCGTGTCTATCACACAATAAAATATAAAAAGGCAGGACATCACACACATCTGCTTAACTGGATGAGAGGAACATCTCAGATGGCATCTTATATATAATTCTAATTTACTCAGATTTGAAATTCAGATAATTTAAGGATCTGAGGAAGAATTCCTAAAGAAAATTATTAATAGTTACACATTTATTCCTAAAAATGAGTGAAACTCTTTTTGTTTTTCTGTTAAAACTATTCTCCAATTTATACAGTTTTTATCATCTTGCCGATACAGATGCTGCTTGCGTCTTTCTGCCATTTTCCTTCCTAGGAGCTTTTTGTCTGTTTGTATATGAGTACATTGCAGCTCTAATTGACTTTGGCTTTTCATCTGTACTTTCTGTATTTTAACACACGTGTGCCTGTGTTTCTGTGTGTTGGCTGAAAATGGCAAATGAAAATTACACTGTAGACAGCTTTGTAATCACTGGATTTGATCACCTGTCAAACCAGAAACTCCTTGGATACCTTATCTTAATAACCTACATGCTCATATTGCTTGGGAATGGCATCAATCTATGCATTATATTGACAGACAGACATTTACACCAACCAATGTACATTTTAATCTGTAACCTAGCTGTCGTCGACATAATGTTCTCATCTACCTGCAGCACTACCATGATCTCAGTGCTGCTAGCTGAGATTAAAACAGTTTCATACTACTCTTGTATTTCAAGGATGTACTTCTATCATCTTGGTGATATCAAAGTGTGCTTGGCTCTGTCTTTGATGGCATTAGACAGAGTTCTTGCAATAAGGCTTCCACTAAGGTATCAAAGCATTGTGACAAATTCAAGAACTTTTCTGCTAATTTTGCTGTCCTGGCTTGCTGGTTTCATTATAATGGGTGTTATGACATCAACAATAGACAGTCTTCCATACTGTCAGCCCATCATCAGATATGTGTTTTGTGATTATCCTGCTATGGTCAGAGCAGCTTGTGTCAATCCTGAACCCTACTTTTTATTTCCAGCAATGATTAACCTGTGGTTGATGTGTGGACAGTTTCCATTTATTATATGCACTTATGCTGTCCTGGCATATAGTGTAACCAAACTCTCCAACAACTCAAGCAAAAAGCAAATGATCAATACATGTTTAAGTCACCTCATTGTTTTGTTCAGTTATTATGCTCCAAAGCTGGTCTCTAGCTTACTAACTCGTATAGGAGTTGTGCTTTATTTAACAGATCGTAATGCAATATTAATTGTTGCCTCCCTTGTTCCATCCCTAATACACCCCACTGTCTATTCAATCAGGACTAAAGAGATCAGGAAACGATTAGCAGATGTATTTTGGGGTAAAACAAGTTCATGAATAAGCTTTTCATCAAAATAGCTTTATTGTGTTAAATTTTCATGGCTGATTGTGAATATATTGCAACACAATTTGTATTGATGGTTCTCTTGCTCACTTTAGAAAATGTACAAGAGTGTTGATATGTTCTATTGTCTGTTTTGCCAAATTAAAGGGGCATTCAGTAGTTCTCTAGCTAGCGTTAGCATTGCTCTTCTTCGTGTACTTTAAGTACCGATTCGACAATGATGTTATACGCTGGACTACCATCTTTCGACATGGATAAGCATGATCGTCTCTGCTGCCCCCACCAACTTTGGAATATAATTTGCATCTGGAAAATGTCAGAGTTTGGGGTAATTTCTTAAGTTATTTATTATTACTATAATATAATTGCTTTGCCTAAAAACAAATGTCAGAATTCAAGTGAACAGACGTCTACAGTTAAGGACAGATTATTATTGTCCCTCATACCAATAATCTTTGGAGACTGTCTACATTTTACGTTATTTCTAATATCAGAATGTCATGGTAAAGGAAAGATTAGAATTGTTTTTGATGATCAAATTTAGTATGTCCATGAATACTGTATTTGAAGAACTTGTTTAGTTTCCAACCAAACCAATGTCATGGTTTACTCAAAATCCACAACAAGCTAATAAACTAATTAAGACGTATGACATTTCATAGAGGTGGAGGTAGATGGGCCCCCCTTATTATAGCTGTGATATCAAAGAATAAAAAATTACACATTGCTTTCTGGTTGTGTTTGTAAACACCACTGAAAACTGTCCATTAATAAGATATTGTACGTTGACTACACAAATTTTTTAAAAAGAGGGAAACTTGTATGAGTATTTTGTAAATTCCACTGATACTATTTTAGAGAGTGGTCTAAACAATTAATAATGTCTTACGTGTCCACCAAAAAAGAAGCAACTTCGGCATCACTACTGATGTTTTTCTCCGTCATCAAATCTTTCCACCTTGTGTATGCCTTACCAATGTTTACTCTAGTATTTTGCCTTTGCCGGTCTTTCTGTCGTCTTGCGTCGGACCTTTTTCACTTCTTTGGCAGTAACGCTACTGAATCTCCTGTTGTCTCCGCTGCTAAAGCACGATAATAAGTATGTTCCAATGTGTTCGTATCGCTCTTCGCGTCACCAAAAAACACTGCGCTAAGCATAGCCAAGCACATCTTCATAGGCGGCAGTCAGTAAACACAAAAATATTCTTCTTCAACATTTAGTGAAACACAGCGGACCATGTCATTTCAACATGGCGAAACACATTGAAGGGTGTGACCCGCACCATGTATAATAAAAACACTTTTTACAGAAAACTGTTATGAGTACAGTCTTAATCTCATGGGAAAGCTTTTCAATATACTAGCATGCTTGTTAAATAACCCAAAAATGCTCTGAGATACTAATTTCTGTCTGAGTATGTGATGTGTGAATCAATAACAATGTTATTAAACATGATTAAAATGAAGCCTGCTTAAAAACTGTTTGTTTAGTGGTGCTAGTGGCGCAAAAATTGCACACTTCAGCTTTAAGAAGGAAAAATGTTCAGAAGCATTCAATAAATACTTTCTAAACATTTGACCAGACTAAGAGCTGCTGTTAGGAATAGCATACTGGTAAATGGTAATACACGTGTAATCCCATGTGAATATGTTAGGTGGTGTTAATAAAGAGTAAATGAACAAAATTGTTTTTGTTCAGTCATTCCCGACAGTGCTATTAATGCACAGTCTATTATTCAATTATGGCATCAGTGTATTAGAACCTTGGCACCGTTGTGCCCTTGTGGCCTAGGGGGAGTCTTCATGTAATAACTATGATATGGCCACATACACACTGCAGCTGTCAATTTAGTAAAGGATAGGCTTATATAAGGTGGAGTCATTGTGGCCTTGCTATTACCAGGCACAAGATTGTGAATCAATAAACCATAAGAAGCAGCTGATATAGTTTGAGCCATTACAATTTTACTATTTACAAAACACTGATAAAACACCTTTTCAGTCTATTATACTACTGAATGAAGTGACAAGGTTAGTGGAAACAGAATGGTTTAACATCATTTTCAACTATCTAGCTATTATTTTTAACTCAATACAGTGGAGGGCTGCTCACTTAGGAGGGCAATAGAGGTGTGATGTCATAGGTTTGCATGTATCCAAGTGCCATGAAATCTTTTACAGTTGTTTGTCTGCAAAGTGTCAACATATTTGCTACTGTACATGCCCTTAATTTGTTCTCTGGAGATGACAGACAGACCGGAAATATTGCACTGATGGGAAGCAAAACTTGAGAGAATTCTTACTAAGTAATCCAGTAAATAAGTGAACACCAATTAGTGTAGATATTGACACGAAGAAAGCCAGAAACACAGTAAAACCCTTGAGGTCTGGTGACAAAGCCAGAATAAATAAAATGTTATTGACATTTAATACTTTTTAATATTGATTTATTGTTTTTTAAGGATCCCCATTAGCAGATGCCATGGCAGTCAGCTAATCTTCCTGGGGCCCAGTCATGACATACTTCACATAAAATTACATACTTAATTGCATACGTAACATTTTTCCTGTAACTCATAGGACTGTGCTGCTTTTCCGATTAATTTGAATTTGCGTTTTGACCCAATTCTTTTTTTTTTTTATTATTTTTATTATTATTATTTTCATCGAGAAATCAGGATTTTGCTTAAAAAAATATTCAAATGCTATAGTTAGGTGTGTTTTTAATCCACCGAAGGCTGAATAAGGAAGAGATAAAGAATTGACAGCGCTTGTCTCAATGCCGCTCCCGTTCTGATCTGCTGCACGTGCGTGGCGCGCTCCAAATGAGAGTGACAGATAAACAACACGGATACTGGTATAAAAGACTGTGGTAATATTCCCAGTACGATTGTACACAGTGTGATTGAAGCTCACCTTCGTCCATTGTATACACCACCTTAAAGGAATATTCTGGGTTCAATACAAGTTAAGCTCAATCAACAGCTTTTGTGGCATAATGTTGATTACCACAAATAAGTTTTATTTGACTCGTTCCTCCTTTTCTTTAAAAAAAAAAAAAATTATAATAACATTATGTTTGCAAAAATTTTCTAAAAAAAATAATTTGCTTACTAACTTTATCTGTGTAAAGTTTTCATTTTAAAAAAGAAAATGAAAAAATATTAAACAACTTTACTGCTCAAATAAAACAAGTTTTAACATAAGAATTAATGAAAGTGCTTTTCTAAATGTATGCTTCACATTTCTGCGTTTAAACCTTCCAAAAATTGGCCCCACTCACTTCCATTGTAAGTGCCTCACTGCAACCTCAATTTTTTTCTTTCTTTCTTTCTTTATTATTATTATTTTTTATTTATTTATTTTGCTTGCTCTCGAATTAAATGTTTCACTTCATATCAAATCATGGAGAGGCTGTTTATGTGAGAATCAAACATCCGCTGCTCCTTTTGCCTTGATTCAGATAGATCGCTAATTATTGCTTTGTTCTGTGACGTGTTTCAAGAGTACATGCCTCTAGAGCCAACATTTGGCAAGCGATCATTTTGACACACTTTTCTAGTTGAATTGTAATGATAATAAATAATTTCATATTGCTGCGCTGCTCAGAGTGAACCGCTAGAGGGCGCATCTCTATCTGCAGAGGTTTATGAATATACACACAAATTGTTTGATATACAATGAGTGCTTTCTAGATAAACTTGATACTGTTTAGATATTGATTTTAGCAATTAGCAGTTTTCTTATTTATTTATATTATTTCTGAACACATGGATGTATTAGATTCGAATTTATTTTACATTTAAACTCATTGACAATTGATTTTGACAACTTCCCCCTGTGGTGTATTGGTGGGTTTGTAAATTTTTCTTGCACAACTTTGTTTCCTATTCTAATAAATAACATGCAATTTGAATTACGTTGGAGTACATTTAAAAGTTGAAAAATGTAACTGTGAATCATGAATCACCCATAAAGGTACGTACACACTGCCAGCGACATCGCGCGCGACAGCGACTCAATACCATTCATTTTCAATGCGAGCACAGCGACTTCCGGCGATACGAGCTGTCGCGACCGTTGGCGCTAGATGTGGGCGTGTCCAGCGACGCGACAAAGTTGAGAAAAGTTCAACTTTGGAGCGACTAACGGAAGCGACAGCCAATAGGAGAGACGACGGGAGAGCTCACGTGATCCTTCTCTCTTTCTCTCAGCTCCTGCAGTAACGGAAAGATGGATGAGGCTAATTCTTGCTGTTAGAAATGTTCCAGTGCTCTATGATATGTCTCTTCCCACGTACAAGGACATTTTAAAGAAAAATACTGCGTGGAAAGGTGTATCTGAGATCGCGGGGATTTTATGGACCCAGACAGACTGCATTTTCGCCGCAGATAAACAGCCGCTCTGGCAAACAGCACGCCTTGTTTCTCATTCATCTTTGATATAAAGCATTGTATGTACTGATTCCATTTATATTTAGTCTTTTCCCTACAAAATGTTTGTTTTTAGTGGCAAGAAAAGAGATTCGCTGTCAACAGCAATGGAATGACATCCGTGAATGTCATTTATAAACGTTACTAGGCAACCAGTAGTGAGAACACCCACTAGCGACTTCACCGCCAGCCACTGGCGACCTGCAGCGATAAAGTCGCTGGCAGTGTGTACGCAGCTTAAGTTTGATAAAAATAACCAAAAAAATGTGCTTCACGTGGTAATATCTAAATTAGCTTTCTTTGTTTTTGTCAAAATATTGTTTATTATAAGTGAACCAACCTGACTACATTAGATTACACCAACAAAATACATTTTAAGGTTAGATCAGGTAGAATACAAACAACCTAATAAATAAGAACACTTCATTTAATGTGCATTCAGTCTAATGTTTAAAATATAAATAAAGCATTTAAAAAAATTAAAAAAACAATTGACAGAAGCCTGATGCAGTATGTGCAGGGGCTATACAACATATAAGCTACTGTAGGAGCCTTCAAAAGACTGTTTACCAGGTATTGGAGGTCTCAAAGTACACATAGCATCCACATGTTTGAATTAGGCTAAGGAACCTAACGTCATAGGTAATGAGTGACATCCAGTCCCTAAAGCCCCCCCTGACCCATCATCATCTGTTTTTCAATTAAAGAAACATTGCTTTAACATTTTTGTAATTATTGCCCAATAAAGCTTTTTATTTTTTCCCAAACCTAGTGTTTTCCATTTTATTTTTCTAAAAGTTTTCTTAAGTTATTTCAACTTCAGCATCAAAATGGTTTCTAATCAAATGTATTCATAAAACTTAAATAAAATCAAAATAGAACAATTTAGAACATCATACTATTTCTTTTCATATTTATTAAATAAAGTGCTTCTGTAAAATCCAATCCCCACAGCATAATCTAAAACACAACATCGGTCTAAGCATCAACTAAGCATCACAGAATAAATGAAAAAGTTGACAAAAACTTTTATTCAGTACAATAGCACTCTTGCCTGTAAGGTTTTATTATAATTATGAAAATAATTTTGAATATACATTTTAGTGAATATAACATTTTACTATACATTACAATATATAATTTTTTTCCTCTCCACTTTTCTTCCCAATATGGAATGCCCAACTCCCAATGCACTCTAAGTCCTCGTTTTATGCGTACATTATACATTATACACATTGTAGTAACCACGAGGAGGTTACCCCATCTGGAGTCACTCAGCATGCCCTGTATTCAAACTCACGACTCCAGGGGTGGTAGTCAGCATCATTTCTCGATTAGCTACCCAGGCCCCCTTTACTATACAATATTGTCATATTTCTGTTGCAAGTTGAGCTTTTATTCTGACATGAAGTCTTTTCAGTTTGTGTGTGTGTTGTTGTTTTTTGTATTCCTCCCCTTTTTTCTTCTCCCCAATTTGGAATCCCCAATACCCAATACTCTCTAAATCCTCATGGTGACTTGCCTCAATCCGGGTGGTGGAGGACGATTCTCAGTTGCCTCCGCATCTGAGACTGTCAACCCACGCATCTTATCACATGGCTTGTTGAGTGCATTACCACGTAGACCTGCCGTGTGTGGAGGCTTCACGCTATTCTCCGCAGCATCCACGCACAACTCACCACGCTTCCCACCAAGAGCGAACCACATTATAGCGACCACGAGGTTACCCCATGTGACTCTACTCTCCCTAGCAACCTTCCCAATTTGGTTGCTTAGGAGACCTGGATAGATTCACTCATCACACCCTGGATTCGAACTCATGACTCCAGGGTTGGTAGTCAGCATCTTTACTCATTGACAGAAGCTTCACAACTTCAGAAAAGCAGTTGTTTAAATGGCTTATTGTGATTTTTAAGGTGCAAAATGTAATAATATAAACATACTCTGCATGTACCATGTGCATCACAGTGAATATGCACTCTGTTCTGTCATCTATTACAACACACACAGCATGCATGACTCTTTGAATGTGGCGATTTTAGCATTTGAGCAACTTCACACATTCACTGTAAGCATATTCAGACAGTATACTTGTTTATTTAAAGTACATCCTTTTGCTGTTTGATATTCACCGATAGGACCGATCATGATTTTAATTATTTTAAATGTGCATTCATTTATTTCCCAAATACGTCAAATTCGTATGTGAGCATTTGAAAACAATCATGTCTGGCAGACAATGTGCGGGTATCGAATTGAGTTGGTGCTCAGTGCTACCAGTACTGCATAAGCATGTTTGTTTTGATATCTTTTTTATTTTAGTATCAACTTGGTACAAAAGTACTGGTACTTTTGACATTCCTTTCAAAGTGTTCCTTTTTTTTTTTTCATTGATTCCAACATAGACAAAAATAAATTTAACCACAAGATTGTGCATTCAGAATCAACGTTTTGCCCTTTTATAACCCTTTATAACCCCAGCATAACCCCATAGGCAGTAATCACCATTTCCAGAGTATCTGCTGCTTTTGGGGAGGGGGGGGTATACACTACTCCCAAAAATAGTACAGAGCAGGTGGTGCAGCTGTAAAAATCTAAAGAACTGGGATCTAGGAATCTTAAAATGTTGAACCAAATTATCAAAAGATCTCAGTACTCCACTCTCATATAGGTCACCGAGTGTAGTATCCCACCTCCCAATCCACTCTGACCAACAGAAAGGGGACTTATTAATATGTCATTTAGGGTTCAGCAATTTGCTTGAGGGAATGTCTGAATTAAACACTCTGGATACTTTTGTCCAAACCACGTGCAAATGTGAAATAACAGGGTGTGATTTAACTTCTCCGGGTAGTTTGATAGAAAGGCTTTACAATGGCAAAATAGGGGCAAGGACTTCTTGTTCAATACGAAACCAGGGAGGGGCTCTCTCAGGTGGAAGTGACCAATGAGCCAAATGAGCAGAACGCATAATAATGAAACAAAATCTTGGGTAGGCCTAGCCCACCTTTGTCAATCGTACTTTTAAACAAGTAAAATAAACATATGTATGCATATTTAGAGTAAATAAACAAGTAAATAATTTAGGGCAAATTAATCAGTCTTCACCTTTAAATAATTTAAACTAGTGTAAATGGAATTTTGTAAGTTTGATATGTTTTATTAGTATGTCACAGGAAAACCAAACCACAGCTTCTGCTGTAACAGAGTTTTCATTGTGAGATTCCCTGAACTTCATCCTAAATACTACAACCTAATGGCCACAGTTTTGTTCTGCATCTACATATCTGCTGTTACGTAACTCTGTTGTTGTAGTTCATTTTATCATTGAACGCAGCCTCCATAAGCCAGTGTATATTGTCATGCTGAGATTGTCTTTGTCTGATATTGTTTTTTGCTCTGTTGCCTTGCCAAAATGATTTCTCGTTATTGGTTTAATGATGGCTATATTGCTTTCTACGTTTGTATGTCGCAAAGGCAGCTAATTCACTACTTTGTTACATTAAATTCTCTTATCATGATGACCACGTCCCTAGAGCGGTACCTGGCGATCTGTTACCCACTAAGATACCCTGTTTTTATGACTAATTACAATATGAGAATTTTAATAGGGTTATCGTGGGCCTCTGCAATGATTGCCCCATCTATTAGTTCAATACAGGCATTGCAAATGCCATTCTGCACTCCACATAGGATCCTTAATTGTTTCTCTGACGCCTCTTCTATGAACCAGCTCGCCAGTGCTGATGCCACCCGCCAGAGGCTTGTGTCCTATAGCATAGCAAAGTTTGTTCTTCTCGAAGCATTCTCTTTCATTCTCATTTCCTATGTTAGTATCCTTGTGTGTGTGCTTTGAATAGCAAATGCCCAAGGCTGACTTAAAGCCCTCACTACCTGTGCGACACAGCTGACTACCATTACCATCTATTGTGTGCCACGTTTTGTTGTTTACTCCTGCACTGATAAACTAAAAGTTGCATTACCAATAAGCTGAAGTCAGAGAATCGCCCTGTTCTATAGTCTTCTGCCTTCACTTGTGAATCCTTTCATTTACTGCATCAGGGTCAAAGAAATCAGGCAGTTCTTCCTAAAAATGTGTCCAGAAAAATTTAAAGGGCAATAGGTTAACTGTTTCTAAATAAGGTGAACTGTTAGTTAAATTATCTCATACGCAACTGTTATTCATTGTTATATTTTGCTATTGTGTATTGACAATATTTATTATATTATTTTCTATTATGTATTGATAATATACTGTACAGCGGACTTTAGAAGTCTAGAGCACATGACTTAATGTTTCTGTTTTGCATTTTTTATTACAAATGATGTCATCAGCATAACAACTTGGGTTAAATAATGAATTTGAAAAAAAAAAATCATAGATTATTTCGTATTTGTATGCACCCCTTTTGTTTTAATGAAAGCATGTACTCAAGCTGGCATTGACCTTTGTGTTACACCTGATGATCTTTGTTATCCCAGTATTTCAGAATGTTCCCAAAAGCATCTTGTGTGCTTCAACATAACTTAATGGGATTCTAAAATATTTATTTTTCAGTTTACATCATAACATTTCTTTGTTTTACATTTTATTTCATATAGTTTATTTCTAGGTTTAAATTAGATTTTGTATGCCAGATTTTCAATGTGGACGATTGATCCCCACTGTACATGAGAATGCATGGAGAAGGCCATTCATCACTAACTGAACCAGTAAACACACCGGTGTCTTGTTTTGCCATGTTAAAGATAAGACCAGAGGCTCAATAAACATACAGTAGATACTCAATAAACGTTGTTCACTGGTTTTGTATCAGTATTACGGTCCTTGCAGGCCCATAGCTTGCCAAATTGTGAGAATGTCAAACTGTGTATTGTTTGTGGAGCAATTGGGGATTAACTATTTGGCTTGACTAGAGTTGTGCTCACAGGTAAGAGTACACGGTTATGGTTCACGGTTGATTTTAAAAATGAAATAGCTACTAATGCATTTCAGTTTCTTTGCAAATTGGTTCTTATTCATCAATTCTGTGCCTTTAATAATTTACTCTGCAGTATACTATTTTTTCTGTTAAAGGTTGTTTATAAAAGTATTAATTTTGTCTGGAAGATTTCAGTAGTTTCTCCAGTACGCCAGCAGAGGGCCCCCTTGATTCGTCTGCATGAGCTGAGGAATTGTCTCACTTCACTGCTGAGGCCCCTTTCAATAATTTCACTTCTCACAAACACTGAAAAATGACATCTAAAAGAACACAGAGAAGAATAGGCACTGCTATGGAAGGCAAACAGCATGAGCTTTTAAAAAAAAAAAAAAATCTTCCTCCCCTTTTCTCCCCAATTTGGCATGCCCAATTACCAATGCGCTCTTGGTCCTTGTGGTGGCGTAGTGACTTGCCTAAATCATGATGGCGAAGGATGAATCTCAGTTGCCTCCGCATCTGAGACTGTCAATCCGTGCATTTTATCATGTTTTCGCAGAGACCTAGTGCATGTGGAGGCTCACGCTATTCTCCGCAGCATCCACTCACAACACGCCACTTGCAACACCGAGAACCACATTATAGCGATCACGAGGAGACCACCCTCCAAAATTATTTTCTGTGAGGGTCTGTTCAGTCAGTGACATCTCATTCTAGATTATGAGCTGACATCCTGCTTGGCCTTAGTGCAGCCTCCATTAGAATCCTTCGTAAAATCAACAGACCCTCAAACTAATCCTACTCCATCCTACAGAAGGGCCCATCATACAAAGGTGCCTGGGTTTGTTCCTTGCAGGCAGTAGATGCACTAACCCCACCCCCATCCCTAATCTTAGCCATACGTAGCCTGTACAGCTGGGTAGCCTGCCTGGAACAACTCGAGACACATTTCTCCCATCATGATTTCTATGTATGACACTGATGTGATGAAAGTGCAGCCGTGTCATCAAGGTGCAATTATCATTTTACCCACAAGGTTGCTGGAAAACCTTACAATAAGAGATGCATTGGATAGGTTCAATATCCACATATCCAAGCCTGGCATCACACACCATCTGTAATGTGAATTTCTCACCCTCTAATTCGCTATTAACAATATTAAATGTGAACACATCAAGCAAAAAGTATTTCACTTCAATATTCTGGATTCTTTATTCAGTTTATAGATGTAATTCCATTTGTAGTTTTAAGAATGAGAAGCATTAGTTTTATTTACAATTATAATTTTTTTTAAACTTAATAGCTTTCTGTACAGATTTGAACCCTGATAAGGACCAATATTTTCAGACCTAGTGCGGTGTTAAAAAGCATAAAGCAAAGACCACAAAAAGAGACATAAACTGCATGGGGGGAAAAAAGATTATATCAAATTATGAACATTTAAAAAAATAAAACACAAACAGTACAATAATTCTTCAGCCATTAGAGGGGATTTCTGCTGTTAAGTACATTATATTGTCAGCGTGTCACTGTCCAAACGCTAATGAGCAAACTGTTTTTAGACTATCATACACTAGACACCAATATATAGTTATGTTCTCTATAAGATTCATATTAAATATACTCTACACATACTGTATGTAACCTTCGAATACAATTCCATTTGGAAAAATATTAAAAAGGGAGAATGAAACAGCTCATGTTTCTGTGTTGTGCAAACAACTTTTATGTTTTAAAGGAGCGGGAAATAAAAATCAAACCAAACTGTATTCCATAGCAATCTTCTGGCTCGAAATGCAAGTATTAATTTACACCACTACACTTAGAAAATAAAGGGATGAATCTTATCCTTTCTAAAAAAAAAAAAAAAAAGCAGCTCAGATCTATCTAAAGAGGGCAGACACAACACTGGTTGGTCAATTAAAGAAAACAGAGACTGTCAAAACACAGCCGCAAATGTACTGTGCAATGGCAATCGGTTTGTTTGCCAGGTAATTTAAACATTCCACGAATTACAGTTTCAAACTAATAAATCTGTTGATCTCAATGATCTCAAGCTCACAGCACAGCGATGCTCAGTCCTACTAATAAAGATCTGACTTCCTAACCAGCTAATCAAGGACTTCTGATTTACTTGAAATCACGGGAACTAGTATAATTGAAAAATAACCAATGAATTTATACTTCTAGTTGTCTTAGGTACAGTAACTTGACAGGTAGTTAGATCTCCAAGACCAGGATCATGCACCCCCGTCACAGCATGCCTAATTTCAAATGCATATTTAATTCAATATGGAAAATTATAATAAACATTTCTAACAAATTGTCACTAACATTCATCAGGCACATCAATACTTGTTCTCCTGCACTGAAATCGATAGACTACATTTGTTGATCAGCTCAGTGAACAGTAGATCTCGATAACTGTCTGAGAACTGCTGCGGTGATGCATCGATGCAGGGGTTAAATCACCAGTATGCATGTTCTATTTTATGCATGTTCAGACCTAGATCAAGGCAAGCCTTTCCACCTCCCGATCAGATCTGTCAGGCATGATGAGCCAAGCTTGCATCTGGTGCTTTGTTAAATGAGAAAAGTTAATTTTCCTTACACATACTCATATCTCACAGGCTGAAAAAGAAAAATATCTAGGAGTCTCTTCTTCCTCACTCATCATGAATGTTTACTATGTGCAATACAAAAAGAGAAACAAGGGCCTCCTCAGTGTGCAAACTGCCAGAAGGGGAGGAGTGTGTATCTTAAGTGTGAGTATGTGTGTGTGTGTGTGTGTGTGTGTGTGTGTGTGTGTGTGCTTGTTTTACTGAGTGCATGAGTTTGTGGGTGAAGTTGTTAGAAAGGGTGGGAATGTGTGTGCAAGAAGGTGTGATGTATTTAATTATCTGCTGATTTCTGGGTTGGAACCTCTTCACAAATTTTGGCTTAAAAACAGGCGAGAATCTATATGAAGCTGATTCGTATCAATGCAGAACAGCTCAATGTTTTGTCCTCTCTTTTGGGTGTGATTTTCCATGCGAGTGACACAAAGCTCTTTTTCTGGTCAGGTGCTTGTAGGAGTCAGGTGTGAGAAGTTGTTTATGTGTTTCAGCGGCATGGGCAAATTATCATATAATACACTCATTCAGGACAGGAGGGATGTATTTACAGGATCACACAACAGTTGCTCTCTCCAGTCTTTTCTCGGTTCCTTTGACCTGTAACAAAAACACAAGAACTTAACACTGTTGCTTCGATAGACAATGGCTCTGTTTCAAAACCTAGTGAGCGGCCTGCCTAGACAGCATTTTATAGGCGTGCTCCCAATGCGAAGGCAATGCAAAATGTTTTTTTAACGCAGATGGGTTTATAAAACTTCTAATGAACAAGGTGCTCCTGCACAAAATAAACAAAAATGTGGTGCACCAGACAAATACGTCCATCTAGCACATGTTTGAATAGAAAAACTATTGAAATACAGAGCAGATGGATGCAAAAATGCATTTGGTATGAAAGGCTCCTTAGATACCTTCTTTTGACCAATTTCTAAGTTTGCATCGCATGTAGCCTTCGCCGAGATGGGCAATCCCATAATGCATTACAATTAGCAAAGACAACAGAAAATACAAGAGAAAAGTCGATTATGGATATAGTCCATTTAATACCATAAATGATCTATAAAAATAGTTCAAGCTAATTACAAATGGTCTATTTTACCCAATAGTTTTGGTAAGTATTATCTATCTAGCAAGTCAGTCCACTGGCGGCCATCTTTAGAATGCTCCAGGGAGACTATTTCCAGTCATGCCAATACCAACCATTTTTGAGATTTCGGTGTTCCCCCATTCAAGTAGATAGGTGGAACACCGAAATCTCAAAAATGGTTGGTCAAGATTAAGATCAAAGAACATATTTTAAATCAGCAGTCAAATCTGACAATGCTGGCATTATAAATGATGCTTCTTTACTACAAATTACACTTAAAGAATGAATTTTCCCGACTTGTATTCACCTTACGCGCCAGAGAAACTAGCGTGCAGCCATCTTGCATATTTTGTCTTTGATCTTCCGGTCTAGCACATTCTACATAGATAACATACAATCTCTATGGTGTTGATGTCAAAGTGTAATTAGCTAGCGAAGTGGATGTGACGAGGAGGAGGGCATGGCCGGGCCATGAGGGGGCATGGCCGATGCTGAATCGGATGATTAGTGGGAGAGCGAGATAAAGGGGGGCTGGAGGCGCCAGATCGAAAGAGAGAGAGAGCGGCCGCACTGCATTTGTGTGTGTGTGTGTGTTTGTTTTATGTTTGTGGCGAGGAGGAGGCAGGAACCGGCTGAACAGTCAAAACTCAAATTATAACAACATTAAACAAACATGACGAACACACATGCAGCACGGCCGTGTGCGTATCTCTCCCTCTCAAACTGGCTCCTCCGGCCCACCTTTATCTCGCTCTCCCACTAATCATCCGATTCAGTGCCGGCCGTGCACCCTCACTGTCCGGCCACGCCCTCCTCCTTGTCACACAGGGTTAATCCACCAAATATTGAAACATTAGTATTTTGTTGTTCCAGCTATCATTTTCTGCAAATGAATGCTCTAAATGACAATATTTTCATATTTGGGAGAAATGTTGTCAGTGCTTTTTAGAATAAAACTAAAATGTTAATTTTACTCAAACAAATACCTATAAATAGTAAATCCAGAGAAACTGATAATTTTGTAGTGGTACAAACTCATACAGAGAATGAGAATGTCACCTCATTTCCATTAAGTAATTGACACCTTTGTATTAAAGTGACAATTCCAGACTTCAATTTAACTAGGGGCTGTTATAATTTAGTGAATATCACACTGGAATATTAATAATGGTTTAACAGGGGGCCATGAATCATAAGGTTAATCAATTCACTGCATTAATTGCAAGAGAAAAATAAGTAATACGAACAACACCATCAAACAATTCTCAAGTCATTGGCTTATACATGGATAATTCTAGGGCTTGAGTAATATTTTAGATATATAATACATTTTCTGAACACCACACATCATTAGTCAGATATTAAACATCTCAGGCATTTAAAGGCCCTAATTTAAGACCGCTACGTCTTAAGGACAGTGCTATGCGCTACATCATACGCGCAAAGTCCGTGGGCATGGCCGTGAAGTTATGGTTAATGACACCACAGCATATTCTCATAAGACGAGCACTTTCAATCAATGACAAAACCTTCAAAATGTTCATGCAGCACAGATTTAGGGATCGGGATAGGTCACCCAAAAATTATTTCATAATTTACTCAGCCTCCTGGCATCCCAGATATGTATGACTTTCTTTCATCTGCAGAGCACAAATGAAGATTTATAGTAGAATATTTCAGCTCTATTGGTCCTCACAATGCAAGTGAATGGGTGCCAAAATGTTTAAGCTCCACAATCCACATTAAGGATTCGCAAAAGTAATCTATATGACTCCCGTGGTTAAATCCATGTGACCAGACACAATATGATAGGTGTGGGTCATTTTTTGGTCATAAATTCTGTCGATATGCACAAAGAATGTGAATCACCAAAAATAGTTGGACAAAGTGAAAGTGAAGGAAAAGGGATTTCAATATTGATATGTTTCTCACCCACACCTATCATATCACTTCAGAAGATATGGATTTAACTACAAAAGTCAAGTGGAGTACTATTATGTTGCCCTTACGTGGATTTTGGAGCTTAAAAATGTTGGCACCATTCACTTACGTCGTATGAACATAAAGAGCTGAAATATTCTTCTAAAACCATTTGTTTGTGTTCAGCAGAACTAACCCTTTAATGTGAGAGTTTCGAGATATGCAGTGATGTGGACTGGGGCTTGTTTGAGGCGCATATACACTGATAGTCTCGGACACAAATGCTATCAGTTCATTCTTAATGTGAGTGTGTTAACTGATTTAAGCACTTCTATTTGTGAATTAGTGTCTTGAAATAAGACTCAAAGGTTATTACAAATCTATAATGCATTTACACATTTTCAGTACAGTACAGAGTACATGGCTTGGCATTTATTTGAGCAATAAATTACAGATAAAAACCTTTTCCTTTTTTCTGTTTTTGTCTTAAATGGACATCATTTATCTGTATCTGTAACTGTGTTACAGACACCACAAGTCTAAATGTGATTATAAAGGATACTTGTATAAGTACACTTGCTTGCTGCTTGTGTTCCTCATACCAAACACTTATATTCAGTAAATAATACATTTTATAAATACATTTTATTAAACTTTTTTATAAATAATGTACTGGTCATATAATTTATATAAAAAATTAAAAGTAAAAAAAAATTATAATAAAATATTTGCCCTAAATTTGTCATGTAAATTGTCAAAACTTTAAAAAGTCTTAAGGTATGAAAAAATGACACACTGGTCATTTCTGAACAAAGTGAAGGCTGCTGTAAGGCGGGGAGCGTGTGAAAAAGTGAGCAAAGGCTGGACAGAAAAGAGAGAGGGCAGAATGGTTACCTTGGGAATTTGGCTCGGGCAGCGTCTCTCTGGCAACTAAATGCATCACTGTGGTTTTTCCAAGAGGCAGTTTTAAAGCTGCAAGAAATAAAAGAAAGAAAAAAAAGATTGTCAGACTGAATGGACACACAAGTCAGTATTTAAGTTATACTTTAGACCACCTATGACATCAAAGCATGTAGACCACTATGGAAAAATACAACATGTAAACACCTGGATATAAGCAAGGCATTAATTCTTGTATATTATCAAGAGCTAACACTGACTTGACCCACTCTGTAAAGACCAGCCAAACTGTCTCCATCCCCTGGTTCTCTTAAATCAAGAAGGTGTAAGCCTGTTTTATCAAAGTGACACTTTTCTGGCAAATCCTGTCTGAATTCTACCATCACAACATTGGCCAAACAAGTTCAGAACTTGGAGCTGATCATGAGTTTATACTCGCTCAGTTATTCAGCCATGGAAAAAGCTTCCCCAGACAAAACATACTGAAAGACCCCCCAGTTATGAGTAAATAGTCTACAAACTCTTTTGACAGGTCACAAATATTTATAAACGGCATTTGGGAGAAAATAACATATTTTAACTAAAGAGGATTCATTGTTGATTAATAGACCTTATTCACTGTGGCACCGTCTTTGATTTTATGTGAATGATAATGAGGTGAGGACTAGACTTACAGTCTCCTCGATGACATGCACTGTATACTGCTATCAAAAAAGCTTCAAGATCACATCTAATTTTACACAACTTATTTTGTCAGGAGATTTTGTCTAACAAAATTTCTTGGATAGATAATATTTTGTCAGTAGAACGATCCAAAAACTCTTTAAACAACTGTACAACCCATTGAAGAGACTATATGTATGTCTGTCCCTCACAGCCTAGTTGTCATTTCCATCAAATATCAAATATGAATAAGGCCTATTGTCTCAATTAATCACAATTTACAGACAGACAGACAGACAGACAGACAGACAGACAGACAGACAGATAGATAGATAGATAGATAGATAGATAGATAGATAGACAGACAGATAGATAGATAGATAGATAGATAGATAGATAGATAGATAGATAGATAGATAGATCAATCATAGAATCATACAAACACATACACATTAACAAATACTTTCTCAGACAGACATTCACAAACCCACCCAATCTTTTATTGCTAGTTGGAGGAATGGTCAAACAAATAAAAAAAATGCTTCCTGTTCATGCCCAAAGAATATCCTCTCCTCCCTGTTTTCTTTCCGTGATGATTGGTCTGTCGGCCAAACAAAATCCCTTCTTGGATTCTTTTCACATCTCTATATTTCCCCTCCATGTATCCCAATTTTCCTCAGTACTTCAATCAATACTTGCTGAATCATTCTTGGAATCTTTCTATGTTAGTTTAGGAAGTGAATTCTGTTCATGGCTTGAGAACTTTATAGCAACGCTTAGGTGTTTCAGGACCATGAACAAAATGTCTAGGCACCTCTTTACAATTGGTTGAACTGTGATGGAAGGAACCGCACCCAAGACCAAAATAAACCACCACAAATCCAAAATAAATATGTGTAGTTATAACTTCAATGTCAAAGAAACCATGACACATCCAATCATGTGACAATCTAAGGTCAAGTCTGTTTTAATCAGTCCTTAAATAATATAGTTGTGTTAGGTTGATTTAGTCATATTAAGTAATTTTCTGGCTCAAATCAAATCAGTTAATTTCGATGTTTCCTCATGAAACAAATTTTTTTGTTAACCAAACAAAACATTTTCTACATTGTGACTTATATTTAAGGCATGATATGGACAGATTTTGCTCTGCCATCGAAAGAGTTCCAAAACAGGTTTTCCAAAAAATCCCTTCATCTGCTGTTGGTCAAACAAACAGATAGTCAAGCTTCAAACTCATTCTACCCTGTTGAGTTCAGCACAAGGGTGATATGTTTTGATATTAATAATGACAATGAGAAGTGTAGGAGAGCAGCTCACCTCCTAGCGTCACATTGCCGTGTAGGAATCGGCCCTGGTAGATGAGGCGCAGGATGTTTGGACTGCTCACTTGTTCCTCTTCCCAGTCTGAGAGAAAGGGAATGAATGAGAGAAAAGAGAAAAACAAATCAGAAAATAATTTTCCCTGTTTCCTTACATTGGATCATTGTCATTTAAAAGGTGCAGTGTGTAATTTGTGCGCCACTAGTGCCACTAAACGGAACAGCAAAAGGAATGTTTTAAAACGGGTTTCCCGAACAATCGCTTCATCTGTTATTTGTCGAATAAACAGATAGTCATGCCCCAAACTCAAACCATTGGTTAAGCTGTGTCGAGCCGGGGTGCATTTCCCCAAAGCATCGTTAACCAACTATAGTTGCAATTTCCATTGATACCAACATAGTTCAACGATTTGGTGTTTCCCAAAACCGCAGTTCCAACGAACAATCGCAAACAGCATCGCAAAGTTGTGTGGTTTGAACTACAGCTCTTTACCTCTGGTAAGAAGAATAGTTCTCTATTAGATGGCTCTGTGGACATCATTGGACATTGCTGAGGCTTCTATATATTTCATTCCATATTTATATTTCAATCTGTCAACACTTGGACCACGTTTTTATGTACTTAAGAAAACTATTTATTCCGGGGTTTTGCAGAAAGTGGCATTCTAAAACGTCGTGTAAACACGAGTACAGCCATTTAAGGGATTAAAGGCTGTAAAGAGTAAGCTCTTTATCACACACAGTTTCTGTCAGAGAACACCACATTTGTGTGTTTATGTTAATGCTTATGTGGTACTAATATGTTTTTGAAAAGTGCACATGTGCATATGTGCTCAAGTATGTCAGGGGATCACCGAAGTCTGATGTACAGAGAAACCCCACAATTGCAGCGCATTAAAAATCACTTGCCGCTTTCGTTTCTTCAGCAGCTTTCTCAAATGAAATGGCTTTCTGGTGTAAATTTGTTATTATAATTTAATATTTGCAGAAGTTATTCCTCCACCCGCTGAGTAACATCATTAATGACAGCTCATCCAATGTGGTTCGAAGGATGGATGTGCAACATAGTTACTATGGTTTCAGGAAACATTCGTGACTAGCTAGTTAATTTCAACAACAATGCATGTGAGTACATTGCTTTATGGGAAACGCACCCCTGATCGGGATTCTCAAACAAACAGCTATTTTTTTATAATGTTTAGCAGTAAGTGTGCTCCCTGGGAATCAAACCATTACTTGGTTATAGAGCCAGGCTCTAGTAGTTCACTCCTTACTCTCTATTCACCCTTCTCTATTAGAATTCCTCGATACATACAGCCCACCCCTCTCTCGCCCATAAGTCAATCCAAATGGAGACTGAGTCACAAGACTCAAGTTAAGGTCATCCTGTGTCCTCATCGTGTCAAGCTCTGCTTTGCCCGTATGCTATGAATAAAACAGGCTAATTCAATCCCAGACCACCCCTAGTGATGTTTTGGACGTGTATGACAAAAGGCTTTTCTCTTTCAGAGAACATTTCACAGTATTCACACATTCATTTCAGTAATTTTCAATTCATTTATGATAAATAAAAGGCTGATGGCTTTTAGAAGAGTTAATAAGCTTGCAGCCACATCTGCAAAGACACATGAAGACAGTGAGTGAGTTGGGAAACAGATAAAAGAGAAGTCTAGATACCATCTGCACTTTCCCAAAAATTAGAAGTAGCAGCGTAAATGTGTAAATCCCATTTCAAACTCCTCAGACACACAGGCAGAGAGATGACCAGCCAGACATTTAAACACAAACACAGATGCTCTATTTTTTCCCCGGTCATGTCATTGACATTGGGTCAGTGTGCAGTGTATGGAATCTAGCTCTGCTCAGGATTACCACTCACTCAGACAGACCGATTTGTCTGCTACACAGATTATCTGAAAACAGAAAAGGTTGTAAAGAGGAATCAACTCGAAACAATGACAGGCGAGAAAAGCGCTAAAATCCTTCACACGAGTCAACAGTGTCAATCTACAGTAAAAGGGGGACACATTCAATAGTGGCATCCTCGCTGTCATAATGAATATTTTTGGAGGTTAATGGTAACGTACCCATTGGCCAGTTGTCATACACATGCTTGGCGATGTCGGCCGCAGAGTCGTTTGGAGAGAACAGGAACTCTTTTGTTTTTCCACTCACCAATATGAGCCTCAAGTTGATCTGAAACACAAACAAAACAATAGACATTAGAACCGTCATCAGAAACCACCCTACACTTCCCTTTAAGGGATAGTACACTCAAAAAAGAAAATTATGTTATTATTTACTCACCCATATGTCATTTCAAACTTGTATAACTTTATTTTGTCTGAATGTTAGGGACTAACAGCCTCAGTAACCATTCACTCATTGAGAATGAGTCACAGAAGAAAGTCAGATGGATTTGAAATGACATGCGAGTGAGCAAATGATGACAACATTTTAATTACTATTTAATTAATATTTTAGGTAAACTAACCCTTTAACTTTTCCATTACCTTGCGAGTAATTCATGACTACAGGATTTCATTGAGATTGTTGAGGCAGATTTTCATTTGAATATCAGTTACCAATCTTTTGAATTAATAGATTTAAACAATCTTACTTAGTGTACAAAGGTCTTCAATGGACCCTTTTCACACAATATCAGCAATATCTAGCTGATTAAATATTTTAGAGCAGAGCAAGCAAAAAACAAAAAAGCAATTTATCACATTTTGCAGGATGACGCATTTAAACATGTTACCATTGATCATAGGGGGGTTCAATGGGGGTTTGTACTTGCTTGTTTTGATTATTGGTAAAAAAATATATATATATATATATATATATATATATATATATATATATATATGTATTATTATTTTATTATTAAAATATGATATTAATTCAGATCACAGAATGTTGCTCGTTTGAAAGCAAAGACAAGAAGAGTTACAAGCTGAGAGAGAGAGAGAGAGAGAGAGAGAGAGAGAGAGAGAGAGGGCTCTGGGCAATGCATGTCTGATGCACGTGTTACTATGGCTGACATCAGAGAATCCAGTGTGTTGCCCCTCCTCCCACACACACATACACACACACACACACAACACTCTCGCTGCCAGCTGCAATGATGTAACACAGCAAAGACCAGCAGATGGAAATAAAGATCCTTCTAAGCACATTATAGAATCAGATTAGCGCCAGGAGCAACACTCCAACAACCCATCCAGAGAGATCAAAACACATGCACATACTTAATTCTCCTTCTATAGAAAGAATATCAACCAACAGAGACTCACAAATGTACATTACGAGAGAAAAGGTTTTCTAGATTTAACATGCTAAATTAAAGCTTAATTACATCACTGAACTCTGTGAAAAGAGTCCATAGTTGGATGAACACACAAACTCACACATTCAATTCTAATTTAGGCTGATCCACACTGGATTGGACTCTGTCACACAGCCAAAATAATAGACCCTTTTTCAAATGTATGGGTTTTGAACGCCGAAGCAAACTATAATGTGGTAGACAGTGTCGCAAACATATAAAGGTAAATAGGAGACCACAGCATTTGGTTTGCCCTTTGCACTTACAGCAAAAGACAAAAACTTCACTTATCCTGTTTAGCGAGTTTCTAAAAGAGAGAAAAATAAAGATAGATGTATTACAGCAGTGACCAGAGAAAAAGATGCCAACTTTTCACTGTCACTCCCTCAGTGGCTGTATTTGAAACCCCATCACAGCAGTGTTGACCAGTTTGTTGGATTCTCTTTTAAAAGTACAGTGATATAAGTATACATTACATAATGTACATTAAGAGAGAAAAGGTTTTCTAGATTTAACATGCTAAATTAAAGCTTAATTACATCACTGACCTCTGTGAAAAGATTCCATAGTTGGATGAACACACAAACACACACATTCAAATCTAATTTAGGCTGATCCACACTGCTCAGATGGCAAAAGGCGATCCCTATTTTATGAAGCTTCAACTAAGGAAGGAAATACCAGAGGAAATCTACAAAATATTTCCCAGCACATATATTTCTATGCCACTCTTCTGTTTCCAAAGATTTTAAAATATCTTAAGGCCTTTCTAAATGAGTATCTGTCAAAAAATAGGAAATCGAATTAGTGCAAGGTGCAACAGAAAGTCAACTTCCTCAAATTAGTATTCATATCCTCCAGATAAAAAGACAAGAAGCTCATCTGATGGCCTGCAACAAAAAATTGCCCGATCATACATGCTAGATAATGTATGTTTTCTGTTCTCAAATATGTTGAGTGAATTATAAGTGAATATTGTGAAAAATAAGAATCAATACATGATATTCCAAAGAAACTAAATAAATGTTTGTATTTGTATCTTTTATCAAATCTTACTTCACGTCTGAAATTACATATACGGCTGATCTCACCAATTCTCATTTTTCATCCTCAATTAATTCCTGATGGATAAAATAAAGCCACTCCCCCAAATTTCTTTGTTCAGCTGAACACAAAGGAAGATATTTTGTACCCAAACAGCTGTGGGTTTTAGTGTTTTTTAATACTATGGTAAATGGTCTGCACTTATATAGCACCTTTTTAACCTTAATGGTATTCAAAGCACTTTACACTGTGACTCATTCACCCATCACACACACATTCATACAACAATGGTGGCAGAGCTGCCATGCAAGGTGCTAGCCTGCCATTGGGAGCACCTTGGGGTTCAGGGTCACCCACATATGGAGTCGTGTGGGCCGGGATTCGAACCACCAACCCTGCACTAAGTGGCCGACCCGCTCTACCAACTGAGCCACAGCCATCCACATAGATTTTGTGTTTAGCAGAACAAAGAAATGTGCACAGGTTTGGAACAACTTGGGGGTGAGTAAATGACAGAATTTTCATTTTGGATGAACTATCCCTTTAAGTAATATTATTTAACTAAAACTGAGTATTTTCCTTAATAATAAAATTAACTTGGACTCAATGATGGCGCCGAGTATGGCTGCTGCGTTGCGAGCTCCATTACAACACTGCGGTTTATTGTTTGTTTTGTTTACAGTTCTTTGTTTTTTTGTCTTGGATGTTGTCTGCCTTATTGTTTACGACAGACAAATGCTTTTGGACATTGGTTCTACAATTACACATCGAAAACCGGACTTCAAATTCCTTAATGCCGACCCGCTGTTTACAAACACGCCGGCGGAGCCCTTTGTCTGGGCTGCTCAGCCGCGGAAACGCAGAAGGAAAAGAGGAAAATGAGCCGGCGTTCTCATCAGAGTAAGACGTCTGGCAAATCCATCCCGGCTACCCAGTATACTACTGGCAAATGTTCAATCTCTGGACAACAAGCTCTGCGAGCTGAGAGCGCGGATCTCTTTCCAACGAGAGACGAGAGATTGCTGTGTTATCTGCCTTACAGAAACCTGGCTGGCTGCGGAGATTCCAGACTCGGCCATAGAAATCACAGGCTTTTCCGTGCACCGAGCGGACAGAGCGAAAGACCTCTCCGGTAAAAGCAGTGGTGGTGGTGTGTGTTTTATGATCAACAAATCATGGTGTGATCAGAGGAATGTACATTTCATCAAGTCTTTCTGCTCTCCTGATCTGGAATATCTCATGCTTCTGTGTCGACCATTCTGGCTGCCGAGGGAATTCAGAGCGGTCATCATCACAGCTGTGTACATCCCCACACAAGCCGACACAGACCGGGCACTCAGGGAACTTGTATGGGAGTATAAGTGAGCAGGAAACCGCGCACCCTGAGGCTGCGTTCATTGTTGCCGGGGACTTTAACAAAGCCAACTTCAAAACAATCGCTCCAAAATACCACCAACACATAAAGTTCAACACACCGAGGGGACCGGGTTTTAGACCATTGTTACTCTCCTTTCCGGGATGGCTACAAATCCCTCCCCCACCCCCCATTTGGCAAATCGGACCATTCTTCCGTTCTACTTCTACCTGCTTACAGGCAGAAACTAAAACGGGAAGCACCCACCCTCAGAACGATCCAGTGCTGGTCGGACCAATCAGACTCTGCGCTACAAAACTGTTTTGATCACGCGGACTGGGAGATGTTCCGGTCCGCCTCTGATGACGACATCGAGGTTTACGCTGACAGCGTAACGTGTTTCATCAGGAAGTGCGTAGAGGACGTTGTTCCGACCACAACTATACGGATATACCCCAACCAGAAACCATGGGTTAACGGCGAGGTTCGCGCGGCACTCACTGCGCGGACCGCCGCTTTTAATTCTTCTAACACGGAGGAGCGTAAACAAGCCAGTTATGCCCTCCGTAACACCATCAGTGAAGCCAAACGCCAGTACAGGCACAAACTTGAAGGTCAGTTCAACACCACTGACTCCAGAAGTATGTGGCAGGGAATTAACACAATCACGGACTACAAACGGAATAAAGTCTCCGCCATGAACACCGCTGCATCTCTCCCGGACGAACTTAATACATTTTATGCTCGTTTCGAGGACTACGCCACCGCCCTCGCGGAGAGAGCACTCGCGGCTGAGGCTACAGAGGCTGATTCACTCTCCGTCTCTGTTGTGGATGTAACCCGATCCTTCCGACGGGTGAACATCCGTAAAGCTGCGGGTCCAGACGGCATTCCGGGCCGCGTCATCAGAGCGTGTGCGAATCAACTGGCTGGTGTTTTTACGGACATTTTCAATCTGTCCCTCTCCGTGTCTGTAGTCCCCACATGCTTTAAAACATCAACCATTGTGCCTGTACCAAAGCAAGCCACAATCACTTGCTTAAATGACTGGCGTCCTGTTGCTCTGACCCCCATCATCAGCAAATGCTTTGAGAGGTTAATCAGAGATCACATCTGCTCTGTTCTGCCCCCCTCTTTGGACCCATTGCAGTTTGCCTACCGCAACAACCGCTCCACCGATGATGCCATTGCATCTACAATACACACTGCTCTCTCCCATCTGGAAAAAAGGAACACATATGTGAGAATGCTGTTTGTAGACTACAGCTCAGCATTCAACACCATAGTGCCCTCCAAGCTTGACGAGAAACTCCGGGCTCTGGGCTTAAACAGCTCGCTGTGCAGCTGGATCCTGGATTTCCTGTCAGGCAGACGTCAGGTGGTTAGAATGGGCAGCAACACCTCGTCATCACTGACCCTCAACACTGGAGCCCCACAGGGCTGTGTTCTCAGCCCACGCCTGTATTCCCTGTACACACATGACTGTGTGGCAACACATAGCTCCAATGTCATCATTAAGTTTGCTGACGATACGACGGTGGTAGGTCTGATCACTGACAATGATGAAAGAGCCTACAGAGAGGAGGTGCACACTCTGACACGCTGGTGTCAAGAGCACAACCTCTCCCTCAACGTCAGTAAAACCAAGGAGCTTGTTGTGGACTTCAGGAAGAAAGACGGAGAACACAGCCCCATCACCATCAATGGAGTACCGGTGGAGAGAGTCAGCAGCTTTAAGTTCCTCGGTGTCCACATCACTGAAGAACTCACATGGTCCATCCACACTGAGGCCGTTGTGAAGAAGGCTCACCAGCGCCTCTTCTTCCTGAGACGGCTGAGGAAGTTTGGAATGAACCAACACATCCTCACACGGTTCTACTGCACTGTAGAGAGCATCCTGACTGGCTGCATCACCGCCTGGTATGGCAATAGCACCGCGCACAACTGCAAAGCCCTGCAAAGGGTGGTGCGAACTGCCAGGAACATCATCGGAGGTGAGCTTCCCTCCCTCCAGGACATATATACCAGGCGGTGTGTGAAAAAAGCTCGGAGGATCATCAGAGACTCCAGTCACCCGAGTCATGGGCTGTTCTCACTGCTACCATCAGGCAGGCGGTATCGCAGCATCAGGACCCGCACCAGCCGACTACATGATAGCTTTTTCCCCCAAGCAATCAGACTGTTGAACACTTGATCTCTCAGGATCAATAATTAGCACTGCACTTTATTCAACTGTAATCTCACACTGGACTGTCAACATATTCTCCTCAATATACTACTTCATATATATATATATATATATATATATATATATATATATATATATATATATATATTTCATATACTCCATACTTATTGTATTGCATATTGTGTATTCTATATTGTATTCTATATTGTGTGTATTGTATATAATTATCATGTTGTGTAAGTATGTGTACATTTGATATGTAAATTGTGTTGTGTAAGTATGTTGTTTATTGTAATTGGTATATGTCTCGTCACTGTCATGACTGCTATGTTGCTAGGAACTGCACACAAGAATTTCACCTACTGTTGCACTTGTGTACATGGTAGTGTGACAATAAAGTGATTTGATTTGATTTGATTTGAACTTCTCAAACACACACACCCACACACACGGGCAGGGTTGAGTGGTTTCCAAGGACTTTTTTTAAGGTTACCAACTGGTAATTACAAGGGTATTATTATGCTATAAATGTGGTTTATGAGGACATCTCTAGTGTCCCCATAATTCAAATCACTTAAAAAAAATATAGGTTTATGGGAAAGAATCTATAGTTTGTACATTATAAAATCATTATGTCTATGGAGACTCCTCATAAGGATAGCCGCACCAATGTGTGCGTGTATGAGTGTGTGTGCATTATTCTCTCAGACCGACTCACACAGAAAGCTGCCATTTACCAGAGACTGCTTGTTCAAAAACATCAGTACAGCAGTTTGGACGAAACGGAACACCTCCTAGTTTCCATAGAGATGGTAACCGTGGCAGCGGTTCCTCCATGAGAGCGGTGACCTGAATCACCTGCAGGCACAAACTTTCTTAATCTCTCTCTCTCTCTCTCTCTCTCTCTCTCTGTAGCTCATCTTTCATTCTGTCACTCCATCTTTTCCACATCTTTTTTTTTAATGATGACAGATGCAAGTTTCATCTTCACCCGGTGAATGCCAATGAGCTGTGCTTGAGAAACCGAAGGACGTTGATTTATACAATGTTTCCAGACGTATGCAGAAAG
Source organism: Xyrauchen texanus (assembly GCF_025860055.1). Classification (NCBI taxonomy): domain Eukaryota; kingdom Metazoa; phylum Chordata; class Actinopteri; order Cypriniformes; family Catostomidae; genus Xyrauchen; species Xyrauchen texanus. The sequence continues at coordinate 25,060,288 of NC_068318.1, forward strand.
GGGGGAAAGCTGTTGTAATCACAGAAAAAATTGTTATGGTGGAACACGTCTATCCTCACACTCCTCTTGCATCACACTCTAGACACTGCGACTCGTCTCCTCGGTGACAAGTCTCACTATGAGGTAATACGACATGCAGCACTCCCTCCAAGGAACTTCACCAACAGCCTCAGCAGATAAGAACCACCTGGGGATGATTTTGTAATCTATGGAAAGGCTGCCATTTTTCTGGCAGGGAAGCTGGTGGTTCCTTTTCTGTGCAGATAGTAGTTGCTACAGTAACATTACAAAATATGCCCCGGCTCCATGCAACAAAACCTACAGAGGGAATCTTTGATGTAATCACCCCCAGCGCTATCCTGCACAAACAAACACACATTCCTAGGGGCACAGACGATACGTAACACCTCACTCATGAGGCTACAGGGCAGCGATGGGATCTCCACTCTGATTAAAAGATTCACTGGCTACTTTTGGCTTATGCAAAGATCACATTCATACCAAGAGTGCAACAACAATATGCAGCAATAATAAATAAAGAATAAAGAGAACAATAAAGGGTTTTTTAGTTGAATGACCAACAATGGGATTCAAAGTTCGGTAAGCATAGGCCAATTTCAGCACCAAAATGTTCGACCTACTGTTGCCTAATTCACAGTATGATCATTCTGGTTCTCTAGATATTGGGGATAACAAGTTTAACACAGGATTATCTGCTTGAGAAGGAAAACAGCCCATTGGTTCTGCCAAAACAAGTGACATAGTGGGTGAGAGAAAGATGGGAGAGGAGAGATATGCTGACGGTAATGAGTGTGTCAGGCAGGGTGTCTGAACTAAAAGCAGCCACAACAAATGCTGACCACAGTGGATGTGACATGCATTGCCCATCTCAGAATAGAGGTCTGACAGATTGTTATGGGAATTACATTTATGCAATAGGGAACAGGCACACACACAGCACTTATGCAACCCTACATCAATGAAAGCAATATTATAAACAACGCCTCCAGCAGAGATTTGTCCATTTTGGGGAAAGAGGAAATTAGTGAGTTCTATGTCGTGATACACTACGTATGTTTGTGTAAGCAGGTTAAAAAACAATGACGTGGCCTCCCATACCAAATCAAGCAACCTGCATCATGTCTGGAATGGATCACAGGAAGAGCTATTAGTGATTAAGTCCACAGAAGCCTATTGTGGGCTTGTGTTTACACTGTTTACACCTGGTATTAATCCGTCTTGGGTGATCCGATCAGAAATGGTCAGCTGAGACAGCTTTCCTGGGAACATTTTAAACCTGCTATGAAATCAAATGCACCTTCTAAACATCATCTAGTAAAGTTTAAAACCTTAGTTTTGCCGCATTAAGTATGTTACATGAGTAGTTGGTTCCACATTGATGTCTGGGGATGCATTCATGTTTATACTACAAATGCAATGATGAAATATGTGCCCCTAACCACCTCTGAATATCTGAGCACAACGCATCTCAAAAATGCAATAGATCTTTTTTTACACTTATATTTAGGACTATCCACTTATGATCAGATCATCCAAAATGGATTATTACATAGTGTAAATGAGGCCTTAGTCTCTCAGAATTATAATTAGGAATTGTGGGTTGGGGAAAAAAGAAAAGCCAAGACAAAAGGAAAAAGTGAAAAGATTAGAGAAAAAATGTAAAGCCCAGGAGTAATAATAAAGTTGTGCTCCTCATTAGTAAATTAACCACTGGAGTTCCATGCTGGTGTAAATATAACTATGGCTACATTAAACTGTATTGTTACAATTCTGTTGCAGACAAGTAGGCTGCAGTTTAAGTTATATACATACATTTCATGATATTTAGAGAAGAGATAAAACTGCTTCAAGCATGACTTGTTTAGTAATAAAAATACAAAAATGGCAACACCCCACAACCAGAATAGCGAAATCTCTGACCAGCTAGCTCAAAAATAGACAAACATATCTCTTTTTGTGCCTTGAAAATCCACTTCTGTCTGATACAAAACTCCTTTATTCTGCTCAGTGGTTACAGAACTTGCGTCTATGTGCGAACTCAAGTTAAATCATAAACAGACGAGACAGAGAAGTGATGCTATCCATCTTTCCCCAGACAGCACAGTGTTGATTCAAACAAAGTCATAGCTTTCTCTGGGAGTTTGTGATGTAGTCGAGACAGAAGTGGTTTTGAAGACTGTGATTACACCCCCTCATCTCCACTTCATCAGACAGAATCTCTCCCGCATATCTGAAAAAGTGCAAAGTGGAGATTTTCCGAGAATTTAATTCCAAGAATGTAAACATTTTCTTGCCTCTGCCTAATATGGGGCATTCCGTATACCTGGCCATATCTGTGTCTGATGATTTGAAGTGTTTTGGACATTTAAAAAAGGGCTGGGCAATATAACTAAAAAGTATCAAGATATTTTTTACCCTTTTACATATATTCAGATTTTGGTATATTTGCTCAGAAATGGTTTAAAATTTGATTTTGATTTTCAATCAGAGGAACCATCAAGTCCATAATATAAACATTGTTGACAAGTAGATTAAAAATGTTAAATGCAAATAAGTAAAAAACAGTAAAACAGTGATTTGGACCGTAACATGATTGTTGGTGCCAGACGGGCTGATTTGTGTATTTCTGTAACTGCTGATCTCTTGAGATTTTCATGCACAACAGTCTCTAAGAGTTTACTCAGAATGGTACCAAAAACAATAAACATCCAGTGAGCGGCATTTCTGCGGATGGAATGCCTTGCTGATGAGAGAGGTCAACAGAGAATGGCCAGATTGGTTCGAGCTGACCGAAAAGTTAAAGTAACTCAGATAACCCCTCTGTACAATTGTAGTGAGCAGAGTAGCATCTCAGAATGTACAACAAGTTGAACAGTGAGGCAAATGGGCTACAACAGCAGAAGACCACGGCGGGCACTTTATTAGGACCATTGAGTTCATAATAAAGTGCTCAGTGAGTGTACAAGGAAGTGTAATGGGTAAATTAAAAAGCACACTTAAATTATCATGATCATTCCTGATAATGGTTAATTTTATACCTGTATGCGAAATTGTTTTTTGGACCATTTTTATTTTGTTTTTCTAGTTCTATTAGTCAATAAAGAGACACTAATGACAGACTGCAGGTATGTTCTGTTAGGTACAGTACAGTGTGCACAAACCATTTTTTTATTAGTAGTATTATTATTATTTCTCTACATGAGACAGAACAGGTTGGTTCACTTTGTGAAGAGGATTCAATTCTTTCTCTTGTGAGAAAGCCAAAACCACTTAGCATAGTAAACCTCTCATTGTTTGTGTGAGGGATCTGCATAGATATTCAACATTACAGGTCAACTTGACCTCTGTTTTTCCAAAGAGAAAATGAAATGTGGCACAAATGGTTTGTGTTGTATTATATAATGTAGCATTAGTAGGGATCAAAATTATGAACATGAACAAAATGACAGAAGGAAACTCATTTGGACACGGTAATGGAGGATAAATGTCTGACTTCAACTAAGACCAAAACTAAGGCACAATAACTTTTGGCACATTTGATAACACAGTCCTGCCACAAATCTCTAGCCAAATAAATGAATGGATTTCAGCACACAAAATAAATCCTATAATTCCCTCATATAAAAGGTTCCTTTCATGACATAGAAAGAATTGTTTCTGGAGCTTAAATCTGATAGAATGAGACCCGGCCATTCATTAATATGCAATATCTTTCAGTTGTGCGACAGACTCATTATGTATTCTCATTATGAAGAGCCCTGCACAGGAAAAAGTGATAGCGGTATTAAATGACATGAGATCTGAAAATTAGATGGCACATTTAGACATGGGATATTAAACTCTATCTTCAAGACCTCTAGGGCTGGCACAAAATTATGCAGGAATTTCAGAACTGACTCACACTCATGGGCGTGCACACACACACAGGCATACATGTGCAACAAAAAGAGACTGGATCTTCTCTGCCAGTTGATACAGTAGGATGAACATCAAGTGAATGATTTAGATAGATAGATAGGTAGGTAGGTAGGTAGGTAGGTAGGTAGGTAGATAGATAGATAGATAGATAGATAGATAGATAGATAGATAGATAGACAGACAGACAGACAGACAGACAGACAGACAGACAGACAGACAGACAGACAGACAGACAAGTGAAGAGTTATCATTTTGAGCTAGCTTCAGTACTTAATCCACAGCACAGTAGTTGCCCCATCTGCAATACTGACGGTCAATCACTAACACAAACATCCTCACACGTGCTCATCTGGCCCAAACGACACATCTCACTGGATGAGATAACAAGGGCTTGGGTGGTATTACCATTAAAATCAATACAGATTTGTCAGATAACATGCCAATTACAAACACATACTGTAAGTGGTCACGTCTTTACACTAGGGCTGGGTATTGATTCAGATTTTCCAATTTGATTCAGAATAAATTTGATTCTGATTCATTTGAGTAGATTTTAGTTATAATGTCCATTCTGCCTACATATGAAAGCAATTTGACAATTCTCAATATAAATTTTTATACCATTAAAATACTCATTTGAGTAAACATTGTTTTAAGTTATCAAGAAATTATTCAAGATATGATCCCAACGATCCTAGCCCTAGGCAAATTCTCGGTAGCTGTTATATTTTGCATTTTTCCTACGCTGATAAAGTGTTGTTTGGGCATAGTAAATTTACATATATGGCTTCAACAGCCAGATGTATTTACACTTGACCGAATTTAGTCTGGAATGCATCTCGAACCACCTCCAAAGAGGCAGGTTTTTGTTGAATCTGATTACACCTTTGTAAAAATACATAAGACAGTGTTAGCAATTTATGTTAATGTAATGCCGCTGATTAAACAAAAACCTGGAAGCACAGATCTCTCTATGTAAAATTAATTTTGATGACGATTTCAGTTTAAAGATGAGGGTGTTTTAAGGTCAACGAGACACACCTTGAAGGTTGCTCTGTTAGATGATCTTTGTTCTACAAAAAAGAATGAAGACCAGCCAAAACAAACTACACAAATATTTTCTAGTTGGCGAGAAAAGAAAAGAAGGAAGCTAGAAATGTGTAGCTTGTGTAGGATTACTCTGCATACAAGTATTAGTGAAAATCCAAACAAAAAGGTGCTCTATTTGAAATACAACTCAGGGATTCAGGGATCAATGCTTGGACCCCTCTTATCGATTTACATCACTCGGACCTATCATTAAGGCACATAGCTTCTCCTACCACTGCTATGCAGACAATATGCACCTCTACCTGTCGTTCCAGCCTGATACCCCACCATCACAGCTCATTTCTCTGCCTGCCTCTCAGATATCTCAGCCTGGATGAAGGAGCGTCACCTTCAGCTCAACCTTGCCAAGACAGAACTCCTTGTGATTCTGACCAACCTGCTTTGGATAAAAGTGACTGCTAAATTACTAAATGTAAAATGTAAATGAAGCAATGAAGGAAAATGTGAAGACTAGAGGTGTGAATCTTCACTTGCCTCACGATTCAATTTGATTACGATTCAAAGGGTAACGCTTTGATTACAAAATGATTATCAATGCCTCAAGAAGCATCTTGTCCTCTTTTATCAATACACAAACTACACTTTCTCTTTTTCCCCTTTCAGCTTTTTATTTAACAGCTGTCGCATACAAAAAAAACACTATTAAATCAATTGATTATATTAAATTGATTATATTTAAAAATGTATATATTTAAAGCATTGTTCATAATTTTTATTTAATGGTTTTAAATTATTAATTTAGAATGAATAAATCCCCATAACCACAACAAGAGATTGCTGGTCCAGAATGGCTACATGAGATATCTGCTTCTGTGAGAGAGCAGATGTCAGCTTCTACTTTCCCCACCACAGGTGATAGTAAAGTCCCACCTCTAGTTAAGACAGAAAAGATAAAAGGCAATTCTAGATAGAAATGTGCAGCTTGGATTATAATACATATGGATATTAATGAAAGTACATAGAAAAAATGCTAAGGCGTTCTTATTTTCTTTTATTTTATCCCCTTTTGTCCCAATTTGGAATGCCCAATTCCCTCTACTTAGTAGGTCATTGTGGTGGCGCGGTTACTCAATCCGGGTGGCAGAGGACAAGTCTCAGTTGCCTCCGCTTCGGAAACAGTCAATCTGCGCATCTTATCACATGGCTCGTTGTGCATGACACTGCGGAGACTCCGCGTGTAGAGGCTCATGCTATTCTCTAAGATCCACGTACAACTTACCACATGCCCCATTGGGAACGAGAACCACTAATCGCAATCACGAGGAGGTTACCCCATGTGACTCTACCTTCCCTAGGAACCGGGCCAATTTGGTTGCTTGGAGACCTGGCTGGAGTCACTCAGCATACCCTGGATTCGAACTTGTGACTCCAGGAGTGGTAGTTAGCATCAATACTCGCTGAACTACCCAGGCCCCCTAAGGTGTTCTTTTTAAAACTCAAGGGCTGAAACGGTTAGTCAACGGTATCGGCAACTTGTTGACAAAAATATTCGTTATCGAATAGTCTTTTGATATTATGTAATGTAACATAAGACCATATGAAACTCTAATGATGGGATGCGAGAGCAGCACTGCAAGCTCGTGCCTGATGGAGGACAGGAAGAAAACACAGCTCACAGTCCAGACACACTCTAAACTTTCCAAACAGCTTCAAGTGATGTACAGTAGATCGCGAAGTATGATGGAATTATACAAAAATACTAAATAAATAAATACAAAGCACTCTCGTTGTGGAATAAGCAGAGCTGGAGCTCTGAAGCTGAAGCTCTGCTTAAGCAAAACAAGCGTTTCGAGCATATTTAAAGGAAACAGGCGTTACATCTTTAATGCAGTTATGTTTAATGCATTATAGCTTTATGAAAGTTACAATAATAAGGAAGCAGTTCATTTAAATAACTACAAACTGGCATTTCTCTGTGCGGTCAGTGCCTCTTCAATGAGTTGCAAGAAGTGTCCCGATCTAAGGGAGATTGAAACTGCACCCGGCTGATGCACATTCTGTCGCGGGGATGCTCGTCCCTCGAGCGCGCGCTAGCTGCAGCTAGATTATAACGTGATGGCTTGTGACTTATTGAATCATAATATGTGTCACTGTGCAAATTATTCAATGCACAGCTTTATTAATAAGAGAGGGTTTGTTTTTTGTGAGTTAAAGATTTATTGAAGTGAACAGAAAGGTGAGAGAGTCTTCACCACATTATGCAACAAAATACGTTTTTTATTTATTTTTGTTTTGGCTTGTTTTCCAAAATAAATATCTAAAACTCCTTTAAAACAACGTACATTTACTTAAGCAGCTATTCTGTAGAAGATATTTTTTTTATCTGAGAATGTTTTATATAATATTAAAAATACTCATGTTTAAAAATATCTAAAACTCCTTTAAAAAAAAACGCATTCACCTGAGAAGCAGCATATAAGATATTTAGACTTGCTTTTAGAGAATAGATCTTGGATATAAATATATTTTGTCATGTATAACCAAGTGAAAAAATACACTTATACAAAATATACTTATATTTAAGATCTAATAATCATTAGATTAGTCGATTATCAAAATAATCGTTAGTTGCAGCCCTATAAAGTTCAACTCAAATATTTCCCTGATGGATGTAAATTAGTGCTTCAACACTATTAAGGATAGAAAAAGATACAAGATAAAAGAAAGAGTGACAGAGAGCAAGAAAGAGAGAATAATATCTCATATCCTTTATCCAGATAAAGGCAGGCAGCCTCCTGCCCTGCAGGCCCAGTCCACGTGCCTAATGTTGAAAAAGGGCAGACATCTGCAGAAAGAGAAAGAGACAGAGCAGGGGGATGGTAGCCATTCAATTCCCTTCCCATCATTGAAACGGCCTTCCGATAGAAATGCACTTTTGATAGTACTGTATTACCGCAACGTATTAGACTCCAACAGAAACACCCCGTTTCATCTTATATTTCTATCATGCACATTTTCTCAGAATTACTATTGCTGCACTGCAGGCAAAGCTCTTCACACTAACTTCATTGCTGAAAAGCTGAGAATATTAAACTTATATTTGTGCATCACTTATTTTTTATCTTTCTTTAGAGTGAACACAAAGATGTTTTTTATTCAAAGTCATGATGCAAGTCTTTCTCAAGGCTCTCACTCATTAGTTATGTCAAATGGTATAACAGGAAAGCCAGCTCTGAGATAATACCACCAGGTTGCATTCTTATCACTGCAGAAATGCTGCAATATTTACCCCAAAATTATAACTCTTGTTCCAAACCCGTATGACTTTCATTCTTCTGTGGAACACAAAAGGAGATTTTAGGCAGAATGTTCACAGTGCTCTTTCCCAATACAATGAAATCTTTCACTTCCATTTCACCATTCACTTTCATTGGAAAAGAGCAGAGTGAACGTTCTTTAAAACTAATTCTTCAGTGCTCCATGGAAGAAAGAAAGGCATATGAGTTTGGACCAACATGAGGTTGAGGTAGATTTTTTATATTTGAACAAAATAGCCCTTTAAATCATGGATTAGGTCATTTTTTTTCAGCAGAGAAATAATTTTGGCAAGGAGGAGAGAGAGGCATGGAGAAGCCACTAGGAGAAAGGGAGACGGGGTGAGATTTGAATCTGTGACTTCACTAAACTACTAGAGAATGCTTGTGCAATGATGCCATAAAGTCAAGTGAGAGCCATAGACTGTTTACAGTCTTTACAGTCAGTTGCTCTAAAACTTCCACACATTTGGAACTGACCCATCTCTGGAAACATGTTAATCCAGGTATGCGTTGACTCATGCCCATAAATGAATATGTAATAACACTTCACATAACTTTAAACATCTCATAATAGAGGCTGAGTACTATTTACATGAACTGATGTCGAATCATTCTAACTTTCCATGACTGTGTGTGTGTGCACCTCTCTCACAGAGCTGATGTAAATTGTTCTTCACTCTACTGAAAGGATCCTTTATTGAGTGAGACTGAGCTACTTCCTCCACCCCCCATTCTCTCTATACCTTTTAACCCTTTCTGACCCATACACACTCAATTTATTCAATTTACACAAATCATAGCACTTTATTTATTTATATATCTGTCTAATTTACTGATATAAACATGCATTGGCTGCATACAGTATTTCAACACTTAGGTTCCTGCATGAACATGCGTACATTTAATTGCATTTGAAACATAATATCAAACAAAGTGTAATATGCAAACAAACATACAAATACAGTATATCTACTGTTTTCAATTCATCATTTGAAACCTTACAAACCTCAATTGGTGAAATGTTTTGCTTGAAAATAGTGTTTCTTTAAAATAAATGGTATTTTGTTTTACAATGCAAGACATTTTTAATGCTACACTTATGGGAGCCACTGTATACAGATACAAGCAAATATGAAAATATACTATATCATATTTGCAGACACCTATTCAACTACCTTATATCTTTATATATGTTTAAGTCACTCATTTTCTCTCACACTGACTTTCCTCTCAGAGTTCAGGAAGTGGCTGTCTAGAGCAGGTAGGCTGTTTATAGTTGGAGGAGGATGTTTCCATCATATAATGAATGTTATGGATAAACTAATAAACCTTCAAAGGGACTGATATGTGTACACACGTCCCTCTGTTTTCTTATTGCCTGATTAGCTCTATTGATTTAAGCTTGGTTATATAATTATGCAAAACTCATGATGGCATAAATTAGATGGTTTAATATGAACCTATACATATTTATTCTGCAAATAGAAAGCATACTGCTTTAGAGATTTGCCTTTTAATTACCTGTTTTTTCTCTCTCCCTCCTCACTGAAACATTAATAACAAAAAGTAACAGAAATACAAAAAACATGTAATGATCACTCTTTTACAACCTTATGTCAAATAAACTTGATTTTTACATTACAAACTACACACCGTGATGGTTGGGTGTTGTGGGTGGTTGTCAGGGCATTGCTATTCAGTTGATAAGTTGTTTTGAGTGTGGTTACTATGGCATTTGTAAGTGGTTTCTAAGGTGTTCTAGGGTGGTTGCTAACTGGAGAAAAATCAAAACAGCCCACCCATAAGTCTCTGTCTCTCTGTCTCTATATTTTGGTCCATAAATGTGTTCAAGCCTTCTATCTCAATGCAAGCCTAAGGGAGTTTTGACCTGTTTAATGGCCCACCAGTTATAGCACACATCTAAAAAATAGCTATTATTCATGTGAGTTAGGGTTGTATGGTGTACCGGTACTAACGAAACATTGCAATATATTATATAATCTTATTGCTTATTTAGGTAACATATTACCTAATTACCATATTACATATTACTGCATGTGTTCAGTAAGTTCAACTGCAAGACTTTATGCACTTTCACTCAAGTCCTTTTCTGTTGGATCTCATCAGTAATCTAATGCTATTTATTTGTTGCTGAAGTATCGATATCAAATAGCACTACTTCAGCTAACTAACAATTACATCTTAATAAGCAGCCTACATTCTTTTTACATAACAATTTTAGATGTTAGAAGTGCTGTGCAATGCTACACAATAGTACGAACAATAGCCATAAGGGAGGTCTCTCCTCGTGTGTGGGGATACTTCGTGAGTTGGCATTTGTCATGATGGATTCCCTACTAATTTACCCCTACACATGAGGGGCACAATGACAGATTGCATGATACCACACAACATGACACAGTCCCGTCATAGAGTATCAGCTTCACACCTCTGGCTCTGTCTTACAAATGATCAAAGCAAGCTCTTTTAAAAAAGAATATATGACGTAGCACCTATGGGCGAAAGGCTTCCACAACATCGCTTGTTTCTTTGAATTAGGGAGCGCTCTCCACAAAAAAAAAAGTCCATTCACGAAAATGCCCACCCACAAAATGAGCACCCACACACACACACTTATACACACACAAACACTCCCATTGTTTGCCAACCCTGCCCCCAACTCAATGACCTCCCAGCTGGAGACCACACAATGATACAAAGTTTCACCTTGTGGACATTTCAGAATAAATCTAAACGTGCTGTTCCAAGAGACCAAAAATAGAGAAAACCTACATCCTAAAACATATCTCTCTATTCATTCAATTTTAAAGCTAGTATGAATGATCTTAAAGGAATAGTCCACGTTCAATACAAGTTAAGCTCAATAGACTGTATTTGTGGCATAATGTTGATTACCACAGAAAAAAAATTGACTCATCCCTCTTTTTATAAAAAAAAAAAAAAACTCACTGTAACCTCGATTTTTGGACAGACCATGGACATATGCAAGGATCCTTTTTGTGGACTTCAGTACAGCTTTCAACACCATCATCCCAGCTCTACTATGGAATAAATTAACCCAGCTCTCTGTTCCCATCTGTCAGTGGATCACCAGCTTTCTAACGGACAGGCAGCAGCTAGCGAAACTGGGATAATTCACTTTCAGCACATGTACGATCAGCACTGGTTCCCCCCAGGGATGTGTGCTCTCCCCACTACTCTTCTCCCTGTATACCAATGACTTCACTGCCAAGGACCCCTCTGTCAAGCTCCTGAAGTTTGCAGATGACACTACTGTCATCGGCCTCATCCAAGATGCCAATGAGTCTGTCCACTGCACTTCAATAACTGTTTGATTTGGTTCAGCTACGAAATCGGACATCAAAAGACTACAAAGGACAGTTCGAACTCCTGAGAGGATTACTGGTTGCCCCTTGCCCTCCCTTCAAGAACTGTACACTTCCAGAGTGAGGAAAGGGGCGCTCTGGACCCCACTCACCCAGCTCAGTACATTTTTGAACTGTTGCCTTCTGGCCAACACTACAGAACACTGAGCACCAGAACCGCCAGGACAAGAACCGTTTTTTCCCTCAGGCTATCCATCTCATGAACAGTTAAAACTTAATTAAAATTATGTGCAATACAAAGCCTAGTCAGTTATATTATTTAACATATCCTACCTCTTCTACATTACATTTAACAGATTTATATTTGTACATTCTACATGTATATTTTTGTCTTATTGCATATTTCTACATATACTTGTATTTCTATTTGCTGTTTTTATTATTATCATTATTATTATTATATCTATCGCTGTCTTGTTGTTGTATTTTTTGTGCATTGGAAGCTTCTGTCACCAAGACAAATTCCTTGTATGTGGAAGCATACTTGGCAATAAAGCTCTTTCTGATTCTGAACATGCACTTAGAGGCCAATCATAGCACGTCAGCCCCTGGCGTACATTACATCAAACTAAAGTGAGTCTCAGCGATGTCAGATTGCTGGCATCTTTTTAGTTTGACAGCCAGCTCAGCCGTTTGGCATAACCAAAGCATGCTCATCTAACACGACTGGGACATAGTGTTACAGTTCAATGCCAATAGAATGTGTTGTCATTTGTTTTTATATTAGTTTCAGATTTGCTTGTGTCCTCAGAAGACAGTAGTTTCTTTGCCCATGTCCTCAAATGAAACTACGATTCAAACCTTCTGGATAGCACTTGGTGGGCAGCACTACTATATTGATATACAATTGTTAATATACACCAATCAGCCACAACATTAAAACCACCTGCGTAATATTGGGTAGGTCCCCCTCGTGCTGCCAAAACAGCGCCAAACCGCATCTCAGAATAGCATTCTGAGATGATATTCTTCTCACCACAATTGTAAAGAGAGGTTATTTGAGTTACCATAGACTTTGGTCTCTGCTGACCTCTCTCATCAACAAAACATTTCCATCTGCAGAACTGCTGCTCACTGGATTTTTTTTGTTTTTGGCACCATTCAGAGTAAATTCTAGAGACTGTTGTGTGTGAAAATCCCAGGATATCAGCAGTTACAGAAATACTCAAACCAGCCTATCTGGCACCAACAATCATCCATGCAATTATCTAATCAGCCAATCGTGTTGGCAGCAGTGCATACAATCAAGCAGATATGGGTCAGGAGCTTCAGTTAATGTTCACATCAACCATCAGAATGGGGGAAAAATTTAATCTCAGTGATTTCGATCGTGACATGATTGTTGGTGCCAGATGGGCTGGTTTGAGTATTTCTGTACCTGCTGATCTTATGGCACTTTTCCACTGCACGTTACGGTTCGACTCGACTCAACTCTACTCTCTTAACTTTTCTGAGCTTGCGTTTCCACTGCTGTTTAGTGTCTCCTCAACATGGGTGGGATTATAGGATGATCGTCATAGTTGCGCCGCAACGTAATTTTAAACGCCTAGCTGTTAGCTACTAGCTCATTGTGCTGCATAAAGAAGATGTTTCATGGTGATTTTACACAAGTGTAACAGTTAAATTGGCCTAGTTGTTTTAGAAGCAAGCTTTCCAGTAGCTGGTCAACTAAATAAAGTGAAGCTTTCAAGAGTATAGAGTTAACCTACCATCCTCCATCGTGGACTCCAGCCATGGCTGAGTCTCCCTCCCATTGCTCGCCGTTAAGATAGTGTCCATTTGGTTGAACCACTTCCACTTTTCCTTGATGGTTCTGTAGTCACTTTTAATACATTTTTTACTTTTCCCTACACTGTTGGTAGGTCCAGTGGTAGCCGTGTCTCAGCTGTGCAGCCAACAGCTGAGACACTTCCTGAAAGACATTTCATTTCATTCGTCGCTAACAAGAGGAACGTCTGCACATCGTTTATTGACCACGGCGTGGTTTTGCGCACAGCCATTTCTTTTTACAATTCTAAAGTCGCATGAACAAATGATACTGCTATCGCTGTAGCTAACTTTAAAACTAGAGGTCCCGTGTCGAAACTCCAGTGATGCTGGTAGTGATGATTCTCTCTGACCAATCAGTGATCTGCAGGTTTTTGACGTCACATTTAGTATCGGCTCGGCTCACTTGGAACCTCGACAGAGGTACTACCAGGTACTATCCACAATGGAAAAACCCCAAAAAGTGAACAGAATCGAGTTGCAGTGGAAAAGCCCTTTAAGAATAGCATCTCAGAATGATATTCTGAGATGTGGGTTTGTACTGTTTTGGCGGCACAAGGGGGACCAACACAATATTAGGCAGGAGCTTTTAATGTTCTGGCCTTACATCATAGTGTACATTTTGAAATGTCATTCTAGAAGCATGCAATAGGGATTAAACAGAAACCATGACATCATCACCTTGACAGAAGGGCTCAGTGTTGGAGTTTTGGTTTGATCATATGGTTTAATCATGGCTTGTGGGCAGAACCGAATCTAAGCAGTTTGAAGGTTGTTTTAGTTGTGCAAACAGGACACAGTGACTGTGTCAAGTCTCACTGATCACACTTCCTCATTCTCAGCCAAAAGTCAGCACTGTAAAAGTAATTGGATAATATATCTTTACACTAATGCGCTTCCTGATAGAGGTTCAATTTTGATGGGGTTATTGCTGGAGCAATGGAGTGTCATGGCCAGCAGCTTATCAGTACACCTAGATGCATTTTATAACACTGACCAGAAAAAACATTCCCACCTTTGTTAGTTTAATCTATTTGCAGATACAACAATGAGATCAATTGACTTGTCTTGATCTTTGACAAACACCATAACTTGTGCTTGCTTGATCTCTCAATCTCTTTATTACTCGTTTATAAATCTCACCCTGTCAATTACAACACCTGTTCCATTTCCAGAGAAAATACATATTGTGAAATGTAATTACACACTTTGTCGCATATGAGTACATTCTTACCATGTCAGCTGGAATATTGCCCGTCATCTTTGAAATTTGCTTTTTCGGATCTTCACTTTAGAGAGAAAAGTTATTTTTTTTTCCTTTATTTTGCTTAACACAACAAAGTTTTGAAAGCAGATAACTTGTGGTAAAGCAGTTGATCATGCAAAGAGCACTCGTCTGGTTATTCCTGTAGGCTGCTGGTAGAGGTAGTTAAGCGCAGGCAGGAATAGGTTCGTCTGGCTTTTTCATGGTATAAACTTAAAAAAAGAGAGGGAGCGAATATTTTCAGGAATTTATATTTATGTAGGAGGACCCCCTCCCATCCTGAAATAAAAAGATATACTGGGAAAATATGCCAACGCCAT
Source organism: Xyrauchen texanus (assembly GCF_025860055.1). Classification (NCBI taxonomy): domain Eukaryota; kingdom Metazoa; phylum Chordata; class Actinopteri; order Cypriniformes; family Catostomidae; genus Xyrauchen; species Xyrauchen texanus. Next base: position 25,075,352 of record NC_068318.1, read on the forward strand.
AGGAAAACAAAATAATACTAAAATTCAGCGATTTTTTTTTTCTTTTGTAAAACGCGCGTTATCGCGAATATATTGAGAAATTAGTTCCTCCGCGATAAAAACACACCGTTGTCCGGTCGAATAAAGAAGTAGATTCGATGGGTTTTTCAGCCTATATCCGTCTTCGTCTGCGCTCTCTCTCTGCTGTCATCCTGCCTCAGAAAAACATGGCGGCAGCTGACGGGGGGGGGAATGGCTGAACGGATGGAAACCGGAGCTGGTGAGGCGATGTCGATCGGTAGGCTATGTGCGCGCGGATAAATCCGCCCACAGAGCAGTTAAAGGAAGAGGCGGAGATAGAGAGTGGCGAGCCCACAAATACTTTTAATGATAAACGAATTAGTGGGACGGATTTGGGCACTTTATCCATAATAATTCATGCCTAATCTCTTTTCAACTATGTAATGTGTATAAAGTCGTTTCAAAATACTGCGAAATTTGATCAGGTTAGCCTATGTGCTCAGTGATTTTGTTATTAAGTACCACTTGTGAAAATTACGTGTTTTTTGTTGTAGAGATCATAGTAACATCCTCAACTATAACACTAACTATGGCACATGGAAGGAAAAAATTGTCCTGTGAATTTATAATATTTATGTTAAAATACTTAAATGTCTCTTCAGACGTGTTACTAGTAAAAACCCTGATAAAATTTCATAAGTAATGGTTATTTTTCATTTTGTAGGAGACAAAAATGCTAAATAGTTTTCATCACCGGACTCATCTATCTAAGAAGGCTGTAGAATACAACGCAGTGTCTGAAATTTACTTTTTCGATTAAGGGGCAATATTTGGCCTTTTTCTTTTTTCTTTTCTTTTTTTTTTAATTAGGCTATAAAAAAAACATAAATAGTTAAATATATAATTTCAACCAATTTATTAACATAAATTAACTATTTGAATAATTATTTCTTATGTTTTATGTGATAAAATCTACATCTAGGCCTAGCATACAATATTAAGACATGTTTAAATCACTGAATGGTTAATTACTATGGCAGAGACCCTGTTAATTTCTGACCCTGGTCCGAGGTGATACGAATTTGAAATCTTTTTAAAATCTAGTTTAAAACATGTGCCAAGTTTGTAGAATTCTCTACACATACACGCACACACAAATTATGTATATATAAATGTCATGTGATGTAACATAGTAAAATGTATTCAAATCCTTTCCTAGCACCTTGAATAAGAGAGTGTATACAACTTAATAATTAAAAAAAAAAGTACAATTTTGTTTTTCAAAATTATTAATAAAATAAATAAAATATTTGTGATTTAAAAAATTTTTAATCATAAATATCAAGTTGTTTTCTTAGGGTAACACCACATGACCTATAATTATTATGTTTTTTCTTGATGGTTACACCACATGACACTAATTACTTTATTGTGGAAGGGGTGCATTCAACTTGTTTTTTGTGTGAATTATTATTATTATTATTTTACATACATTTGTGATAATTTAATAGGTCTAGACACAATAAAAATCACCATCACACCACTGACCCCTAATGTAATTCAGTGGGGGCACTTGAATATGCTTTTAGCTATTTCATGAATAAAATGGCCCAGAGTGAGTATATGACTTGAGCTCTGTGAGTTTGCATGCCCTTTTGTGTCCCCGATTGTCGCCTGTCTTGGAGCATGAGGTTTATATCTGTAATGTTGACTCCATTGTCTTGTACAGTGTTGAGAGGAATTCATTCTGACATGGGTGTCAGGCCCACAGATCCTCAAGAGGATTAACTCCTTAATCTGTCTCTGATTCTTCTGTGCTGCCTCCAAAAAAGCTTTTCTTCTCAGTCTTCAGTCGTCACTTTCTAAACAAATTACAGCCACAAATGACAGCAGAACCACTCAACTGGTGAATAAATGAGAATACACACGGAGTGTGTGTGTGTGTGTGTGTGTGTGTGTGTGTGTGTGTGTGTGTGTGTGTGTGTGTGTGTGTGTGTGTGTGTGTGTGTGTGTGTGTGAAAATGTCCTCTGAAATAGTATAACATTAATCTAATGTCAAAACCTGACATGTGAGGACATCTGAAGTTGTCCTTGCTATTAGAAATGGTCACAAATGAGCCAATTTATGTTTCGCTTCATATTTAGTCATGTCAACAGGTTTCTGTGAGGATTAGGGTATGTAGTAAATAATATTATCTTAGTACAAAAACCACTGTATAAATAAGACACTAACTTCAATGGAGATCTTTATCTGTTTGTGATTATGTTGACATTCAGAAAAACACATGTAACTACTTCCTTTGTTTGATTGTGACCTTTAATATACATAATAGTGTGTTTACATAGAAGTCATTCAGTACATTTGGACAAGGGTTTAAGAAAGCTGGGAAGAGAAGGCTTAATGTACACACCTTTTAATACAATCACAGAAAAATCAATTACTGCAGATTATATGTATCAATGTCCTGGGATTGAATGACATTGGGGAAGTCTCTGTTTTCTGGCAGACAGGAGGGCATATAGGTAGAGCTAAAGTGGGATTACTTCCAGAATAAGTACAGACACACTGAGTGGCAGTTTAGTGCTGTGGGACCTGCAGACGGGGCGGTTTACATATGACTGGCTTTGATAAACAATGTCATTCCTATAGCCTGGAAATTCAGAAAAGAGAATAGCGCAAACTACCTACTTGTAGATTTACATGCATTCTTCATTATAGTGAAAAGAACTCTGTACTACTGAAATAATTATCGGCAGACAACTTGGTCCTTCTGGTGATTGTTGTTTTGTATTTCATCTAGTCACTATATTGTGTTATGGCCTTTAGAAAGTGTGAATTCGCTGGAGTAGCACTCTTGGTCAAGGTTAGCCCAACACAGTCTTATTAGAATTTGTAAACAGAGAATGCCATCTGAGATAGACATAGTCTAACCCCAAGGGAAATATCATTGCTCAGAGGAAGTTTTTCAAAGTTCATGAGACTTACAGTAATGAAGTTTTATGCTTGCAGCTTTGTCTCAGTTGAGTTGTTAAATGTGGATGCCATAGCTCAGATTATTTGGCCTTGGAAGAATTTGATTAGAAATGTTTAAATTCATAATGAAATTCTCAATTTTGATTGCAAACTTTGGTATCTTTTCTAATCTGAGCACAGTTTGACCCCATTTACACCTGGTATTAAGATTCGTTGTGGTGGTGTAGTGGGCTAAAGCACATATCTGTTAATCAGAAGGTCGCTAGTTCGAGCCCCACAGCCACCGCCATTGTGTCCTTGAGCAATCACTTAACTCCAGGTTGCTCCAGCGGGATTGTCCCTGTAATAAGTGCACTGTAAATCGCTTTGGATAAAATTGTAAGATCCGATCACTGTTTACACCTGATCACATAAATGTGTCTACTGGAGGGGAGGGTTACTAGTTCATGACAACATACATCAATCACTATGTCAGTGTGTTACTGCATGAGATTAAAGCGCAAAAGACAAGGAAAGCACGAAAAAACAACGGACAAACGCAACATTTGGAGCAGAATTATCCGTTGTTTTAGTGGAATACCTGGATTAACCTGAGCTGCAGATGTTTGTCCTTCTCATAGGTGTCCCTGCAGGTTGATATCAAACACACTGAAGAAGATTTGTGACGTTCTTGTGCCTGTGTAGGTATCTGCCTTTTTAAATAAAATAAAAATTCTGCCTTTTTTCCCTTATATCCTTTTAAACTGCTCATAACCGGCAAAGTTTAAACTCTTGTTTTAGCGCAGCGGTTGATTGACAGGTGAGGGGTGCCGCTTCACTGCTGCCAGAATGCATTCAGGAAGGATTACCATTTACACCTCAAATGCGATGTGGTCACATGGGTTTTGACCACATTGGTATGTGTTTTTTGTGATCAGATCACAAAACGTTTTAGACCCCGTTTAGACTTTGTTTCTCTTCTGAAACTCAAGAGGAGACACATGGGATTACTGTTTTTATTTCTGAAGTTGTCTTAATTTGTTCTCCATGCAATCTTATTGCTATCCTGAAGAAACAACTGAGAAATTAAAGAGATCTTATGTGCATGCGTGCGTGTGTGTGTGTACGTGTTTCCGGTTGGAAGAAATAATGATTAAATATAAAAAATGTGTGTGTTTCCTGTTGGAAGAAATAATTATTAAGTTTAAATAATAAAATTAATTCACTGCTGAACAAGAAAAAATCCTTAATTGTACTCGTGCTTCTGGTTGATCATTAACATTTTAAAAGTTGTCTTTTAAACTTCCTTGAAAAATGATCTTTGACTCAACATTTATGGTGGTGAAAACACCAATTACGTGAATTGTAAGGAGCTAAATTAGATTGAATTTATGTATTAAGAGAGGTGTGTGTGGTTGCATGCATGAGCAGTATTACTGTGGTTTGTCTCACATTACACTATTTCTAAACATAAACCTGTTTATGCCGCCGTGTCTGAACATTTCTATGAAGCTCTTGACTGTCCCAGTTTGGGTTGTGCATGTGTTTCACTGTGTGTCTGACTGGTCAGTTGAAGCACAGGTTTCTGGACTGTATACCACAACTTTTACTGTATGTGTCTATTGCCCAAATTGCCATGGCAGCCACCATTCTATGTTTTTCTTTCCAACTCAGAGCAAAACTTTCTGGGGTACTCCCTAAACATTTACACTGTTTCAGTCGCAGCTTTGAAACTGGCCATTCATAATGTTCCTTAAAGGAATAGTTCATTCAAAAATGAAGATTCTACCATTATTTTCTCACTCTCAGGTCACTGCAAATCTGTATGAATTTCATTGTGGAACACATAAGGAGAAGTTGAGCAGAATTTCATTGCATCACACTGAGTTTGAATATATGGAAGTGTACATGTGATTTCAGAGCTAAAGTGGAGGTTTAAGGAAGAATATAAGTAATTTACAACTTTTGGTCTATTCCTAAAACAAAGCTAGTCATGTGGACTATTATGATACCTTACAGTTCTTTTTTGAAATTTTACTCAGTCCCCTCTTACGCTCATTGTATAGAAAAGAGCTCTGTCATTCTCCTAAACTTCTCTTTTTGTGTTCCACAGAAGAAACAAAGTCATACAGGCTCGGAAATTTACTAAATGATGATATATTTTTTATTTTGGGGTGAACTAGTACTTCAAAGGAATATTCCGGGTTCAATACAAAATAAGCTCAATCAACAGCATTTTGTGGCATAAAATTGATTACCACAAAAATAATTTTTTACTCATCCCTCCTTTTCTTTAAAATAAGCAAAAATCTGGATTAGAGTGAGGCACTTACAATGGAAGTGAATATGGCCAATCTGTAAACGATAAAATACTCACTATTTCAAAGGTATACAAGACATAAACAGTATGCTTGTTAACATGATTTTAGTTTGAAAAATCGCTTAACAACTTTTTTGTGTAAAGTAATTTTTACCAAGCCAATTTTACAACTTTGTTGCCATGATGACGTAATGTCAACAAACCTTAAACCGCTGTAAAAAAAAAAAAAAAATTAGGATTTGAACAACTTTAAAGCTCAAATAATAAATTATTTTTAACATAAGAAATATTGGGGTGTGGCTTTAGGCTTTATAACATGGCTGTTACAGTAAAGCCTGTCTAAAGTCCAGTCAGGCACAAAATTAGTGCATACTAGTTTGGGTGTGGTTATAATGACAGTATTACCTCAACACAACAACAGCGATAAATACACGTTACTATAATGGGTGGAGACACACAGTGTATGATTCACCTGTTCGAAATGCAGCCTTACTCGAGAGATCTCATTTCCATTTTCCCATAAAATCTTCTATAGCTTGAAATGTAAATATTTGATGGTGTCTTTCCAGCAGAAATAGGGAAAACATGATGAAACTGGTCCTGATATACACCTATCACCCACAACATTAAAACCACCTGCCTAATATAGTGTAGGTCCCCCTCGTGCCGCCAAAACAGCTCTGACCCATCGAGGCATGGACTCCACAAGACCTCTGAAGATGTGCTGTAGTATATGTCTCCAAGATGTTAGCAGCAGACCCTGTAAGTTGCGAGGTGGGGCCCCATGGATAAGACTTGTTGGTCCAGCACATCCCATAGATGATCAATCGAATTGAGATCTGGGGAATTTGGAGGCCAAGTCAAAACCTTGAACTCTTTGTCATGTTTCCTCAACCATTCCTGAACCATTTTTGCAGTGTGGCAGGGTGAATTATCCTGCTGAAAGAGGCCACTGCCATTAGGGAATATTGTTGACATGAAGGGGTGTATATGGTCTGCAACAATTTTGGTTGGTGGTACGTGTCAAACTAACATCCACATGAATGCTAGACCCCAAGGTTTCTTAGCAGAACATTGCCCAGAGTATCACAATGCCTCACCGGCCTACCTTCTTCCCATAGTGCATCCTGCTGCCTCCTTCACCAGGTAAATGACGAACACGCACCTGGCCGTCCACATGATCTAAAAGAAAACGTGATTCTTCAGACCAGGCCACCTTTTTCCATTGCTCCATGGTCCAGTTCTGATGCTCACGTACCCATTGTAGGCACTTTCGGCGGTGGACAGGGGTCAGCATGGGCACTCTGACTCTGGCACTCTGCAGCTACTCATCCCCATACACAGCATCAAGCTGCGATGCACTGTGCGTTCTGACACATTTCTATCATAGCCAGCATTACGTTTTTCAGCAGTTTGTGGGATCGGATCAGAAAGGCAAGCCTTCCCTCCCCACACGCATCAGTGAGCCTTGGGCACCCATGACCCTGTCGCCGGTTCACCGGTTGTGCTTCCTTGGACCACTTTTGGTAGGTACTAACCACTAAATACTGGGAACACCCCACAAGACCTGCCGTTTTGGAGATGGTCTGGCCATTACAATTTGGCCCTTGTCAAAGTCGCTCAGATCCTTAAGTTTGCTTATTTTTCCTGCTTCCAACATATGAAATTCAAGAACTGACTGTTCACTTGCTGCCTAATATATCCCAACCCTTGACAGGTGCCATTGCAATGAGATAATACATGTTATTCACTTCACCTGTCAGTGGTTTTAATGTTGTGGGTGATCAGTGTACTTAATAAGCCATCTAACGTTACCCTTTTAATGGCTGTTTATCTAAAATCTGTTTATTTTTACATTTGAGGCTGGAGTTTAAAAGTAATATTGTGACAAATGGTTGCTGAGATGAAACAGGAGATGAAGGATCTATATGCAGGATTTAATAAAATGATGACAGCCAAACAACAAATGGGAACTGTCAAAGAAGGAACTAAACTAGAGGGTATTTTTATACATACAAAAGCTAATGAGGGAATGGAAAACAGGTGAGAACAATCAGGAACAGATGGTAGTGATGAGGGCAGTGCACACTGGGAAACGTAGTCTGGGAAAAAACTTCAAAATAAGAGTCCTAGGAAACATGAGGGAGACAGACTGTGACAGATATGATATACTTCCCATTATCTCTTTGAAATGTATCTGCAGTGTCCCCAAAACGTCTTTGAACACTTAAGCCACAATTTAAAAAAATTGTGCATTAGACATTAGAACATCAAACCAAGTCATATTTATTTTAAAGTGAGCACAGGCACACATTACAAGCAAAACCTTTTACACAAAAATAAGTTAGGTTTTAAATGTACATTTTTTTTAAATAGATATACTATTTAAAAATAAGACAAAATACACTTCTTTTTTTTTACACTTTATTTGCTGGTTGTCAAATGTTAGTGGAACATATCCGTCTGCACTTCAGTGAACTTGGGGGGAAATGACTTCATGCACCCACTAATAAAGACCTTGGAACCAGTTAAAAGTAATTGCAAAAATGTGGGGGAAAACTAAGTTGAGTGAGTTCTAACATCATTTGTCTGCAGATACAACTTGGTTTAATGTTTTGTTATGTATGCAAATAAATTCATTCATTTTAAAGAATGACTTCAGTATCCAAACCTTTTTGGGGCCATAATACATTTCTATTTCTACAATAAATTGTATAATACATTTGTAATTACGTTTTTTTTTTTTTTAAGCAATTTAGCACAAAGTGCTTCACAAAACATAAAATCAAAACACACTGAGTAAAACACAAGTTAAAAACATAAATTCATAAAGTAATAAAAGCAAGGCCAGATGAGCTTTCAATAAGTTTTTTAACGAACTTAAAAACAGACAGATTCAGCCGATCTAATCTCCCATGGCAGGCTGTTCCTTAATCATGTGGCCTTCACTACAAAAGCTCCATCACCTTTAGTTTTACATCTTAATCTCGGAACAGCCAACAGTTCATGACACGAAGATCTAAGAGGTCAAATTGTTTCATAAGGTTTTAAAAGTCCTGCTAAATAATCTGTCACAGTGGAGCCAAACTGTGTAATGCCTTAAAAGTGATTAATACAAAGAAGCTCAAACTGAAGTAATATAATTAAAAGGCCCAGTTCGTTTCAAAAGTCTTGCTGAAGCATTTTGCACTGATTGTAGCCGTGCTACAGTGCATTGAAAACTTCACACTGCTGTTCTTGTTTCCACTGTTCTTGTTGTCTGTGGACAACTGGCAAGATCTGGTTTACATGGGTTTAGATCTTCACAGTGTTCATTCACTTTTGGCCGCAAATATTCCATAACTGATGCCTGGCTAAATAAAATGTGACATAACACCACTGTATGGATCCTGTGACCCCAGTACTGGACTCAGTACAGTACTCCATGTGGCTTTTTCATCAGCTGTGACATCATTTGATGACATCATTATGTGCAGCCCTCTCTAATTTCTCTTAAACCTGCCTCATTTGTAGAAAAATCCCATATCAGCCGTGGCAGTTGGTGTGACCGTAACAGAATGCTTTGGCCCACCTAAGAGCATTTTGTGTTACTTTGACATTGTTGACAATGGCTGGAAGCCGCAAAAATAACAAGACCACCTCACAGGACACCAATTAGCTTATTTAGCGTTCTCTCACATGTCAAAATACCATCTATCAATGACAGGTCTAACTATCAATCTCAAATACCCATAAACAAGTGAAGTACAAGTTGTAAAATGCATCTGTTAATGTCATATGAAATTAAAATGAACTCTATTTACTTTCTTAATATGTGTTCCTGATTTGACATGATAAAGAAAAAAGTTTGTCTTTCTATTCTTTCATCAAAATGTTTCTGTATAATATGCTCCACCTCTAAAATGACCTTGCTTTTCGCAATGCTTCACCAAGCCCTCTTCTTTTCAACACCTACAATGCGCATCTAGCTGCTCTGGTCCATTCTGGTATGGAACGCCCACTTTTCATGATCCAATCAATTCCCATCTGACATTTTTGTCTCATTGGATGTCCAGTTTCACTTGAAATACAATGGGTTTTAAATGCCATTTCATGTTGACTTTTTCATTTCAAGAGTGGTTTGACATTTTAAAACATTTTTCTGCATTAAAGACTTCATACAATTTAAATTGGAGGTTTATAGCTTTTAGTCCATGCAGGTTTGAAGACATCTATATGCTAGTTTACTCCTATAATTTTTGAAAATTAATTTAGCATATATACACCTTTAAAATGTATAGTCTTTTCTATACAAAAAAGACCAAAAATGTTGATGAGTCATCCTGCACTTCAGATTTTTGTCCAATGAGCAGATGCTCTTTATAATGAGAGCATCTGCAACGAGACCACCTGCAACTGACTAGTAAGCTCTGATTTAAACTAAAGCCTATTGGCTATTTAAATAAAGGGATGAAAACTTTGCTCCAACCTCCAAATTTAAACAGAAACATCAGCATTGGAAAGAAAACAGAGAAGCATGCTTGCCAATCCATTTCATGGGGTCTTTACACCTATCCCCTTGCAGTGACCCCTACAGGACTGAAGAGTAGCGACACTAGTTGACACTGAAGCTGGCTTTTCAGTAGATCTACTGAAAGCATTTAAACAAACTCTCTTTATCAAATATATAACTGTTTATGATTAAAGCACCACGTGTGCTGAGTGCTTTTGTAAATTCGTTCCATATTTAGGGGTTTAAATGTTGGTTCACGGTGTACTGTTTATGTCTGTAGGGAATAGGGTGTTATATCATCAAGAAGGATGGCTTACTGTTTGTTAACAAACAATGTTGATTAGGTCTGGTGGTGTTTAGCTGTCTTTCCCTTTTTGGATATGTATTTCACTAACAATGACAGGGCATCCCATTAGGCCGAGTAAAACATGCAGGGTTGGTCTGATGAGAGGGAAACCCATGTGATTTGATTTCTGGAACCGGGACTAATCATGGCCCGCAGCCCAGAAGCAGCAGTTCTGTTCCGTTATGTAGGAAAGGAACAGCTAGAAAAACAAGTCATGATTGGGGACTCTCAAAAACACTTTATGCACTTTATTGTAGTTGTTTCAGTTGGGCAACAGGAGAGTGTATAAATTAGAGGGGACATATATATATACCCTGTATATATGTAAAATTATATGTAAACATGTAAGATTCATGTGATCATGCAAGTATGGTTATTTTGACTTTACCACTAGTCTAACTGTGCTGAGTCTACATTTTAAAAGGTGAAATGTGTAATTGCAAATGGAATTGTGAAAATAATGATGGTTTTTAAACAAATTCCCTGACTCCCCCATCTACCATTGTTCGAACAAACAGATTGCCCCGCCCCAAACTCACACCATTGGTTGTGCTCAAACAAAGCATCTCTTTACCAGCCAAAAATGTAAATGTAACATTCATTCATTCAAATTAACCTATGAATGCAGACCAAATCTCATGAAAATTCAATTATGACCATGGCGACATTTTTCTAAATTATATTACGTGGTTACACGTATTCCAAGGTGAAATGGCCACTCTTTGGCGCTAAAAGCTGTATAAAAGAGTTGTATAAAATGTATCACCTTACAAGTGTTTTGATGTCACAAGATAGCATTGTGTGAGAATCCGGTCGAAAAGTAAATATTTATGAACTGATAATCTGCTGTTTTACTCATGATTTGTGTATAAAGGGAAAAAAGTCATTGTTTCAGTGCCTCTAGTGTTTATTTGACCAGGATACTGCCACGATATGTGATATGCAAACAAGCCAAAAAAAATATTTTGCAAAAATCAAGGTATAGTACTGTGATTCTATGAGACCAGGTTGTACAAATGGTTTATCTATAACTGTTTCTGCTTATTAAGTGGGATAGGAGAAAGTATTTTAACATCCAAAACTTTACCTTTAAGTCTGTCTATTTAATCTTTTAACAAAATTTAACACCAATTGATTACCCATGTGTCTTTCTGTTACTGCCCCTTGAGGTTTCAACAAGTCATGTTAGGTATTAATTTCAGGAAACGGCATTCTCTCTAAGGCATTAAGGGTCACATGTATAAAACAGGAAATTTGTTGACAAAGAGCAACAACCAACAAAAGCATAATCTCCAGGGAAATACTAAAAACTGCAACACAGCTGAGCTCTGAACCTGAAAGCAGAAGAACACAAAGCACACAAGTATCACTGTATTACAGTATTGCATTTTTTAAACCCTCCTTTGTGTAAAAAAACACCAGATACATTTTCATAACACTGTCAAATCTAAAGCCACTTGTGAAGGTCGTATGAGTTTATCAGAATGCAGTACATATAATTGCATGCATTTTCAAACCCACAATTACTGTTACAGAGGATTACTACTGAAGAATACAGCTGCGAGAGAAGACTTTCTTTTATAGCAAATATTTCAATTTATATATGGTGACATTGATGATGTGCAAATGTGTAAAATTCACACGCACACTATGTAGCTACATGCAACAGATGTAACCACTCAACATGCTTTTTTCCCTTTCTGAATAGATAAAATCCATTAAAGCACCTAAATCTGTTGGGTGCCAGATGCTGTGGAGAGGAGTAATTGGTCTGAGTCAATACAGCTAAGTCTTTAAGTTAAGATATTTTTCCCAGAATGCAGTTGATGATTATGCGCAGGAATTTATGGATGAGTAAAAATAGATGCATTTGACACCTTCTGAAACATCTGCCTTTAATTCAACACCTCTTTGTAAGCATGGTGTTTGGAGTGTTATCCATCCACACACAGAAGCATGCAATAGTTTAACCTCTGTGGTCATGTGGTTTCTATATGCTCACTGGTATCATGACATTAATATTAGCTGTTAACTTTACAGTTGTACCAGTGTGTTCATACATCTCTCTTTTTTTTAACCTCTGGTTTTGATTATATTTTTATGGGCTTTTATATTTTATACGTTATAAGTTATATTAAGTAAATTCTCTAGCCCATCTTAAAAATATATAAGCTATTGAGTATATCTCATGAAATAATTTCCACATGGCCAGGTCACATTTGACCCCCAAAATAAAATAAAATAAAATCATTCAGTAAAATATAAAAATAAATAAATATAATATAATATATATATATATATATATATATATATATATATATATATATATATATATATATATATATATACATCCCTAAAATGTAAATTAAACACAAATAATTCCATAAAAATGATATTAATGCTTTCTATAATTAAATACAGTTAATATAATAAGCCATTGTTTTATTTTTATTTTATTTGTTTTGCATTACAGACTATGTTTGCATTAAGAAAATATGTTTTTTGTTTTGCCCACAAATGGCACAACGCAAAAAAGTCTTATTTGTCCTAAAAATAGGTTTCATCTTCTTTAAGCAATGTATAACTTCTTATTTCTTACTTTTGATTTTGCTGAATTATGAGCCAGTCATCTTCTTGGCTGGTTTCGTGACTATCAGCCTAATATAATTAAGGTCCTGATGAGATATGCTGAGAATATGAATCCTCCGTTTATTAAATTTTTGAAGTGCATTGTTTTATTTTTGGATCAAATGTAATTTTTTACATGAACAACATGCTCAGTTGAAATAAACACTCATGAGCATCTGAGTTGTGTAGTTTTACCTTTAAAGAGCCACGAAAGAGGACAAGTCCTTCCCAATCTCCCTGATTTCTACTTCAGTCCCACGTCATGCCATCACAGGCCTTCTTGTCAGCCGGCCGGACTGTTGTCCATGTATATGATTCATTCACACTCTCTTTGGTTACACTCACTGTGCCACATCCATCTGGGTTCACACAGACTCTTAAGTGTACGGTTTGATAAATAATGTGATCATAACAAGACAATATACTCTCAGTCTAAGTAGATGGATGAGGGGTATTTCGAGCATTAGAAAGATGTTCACACTTTTTTCATGCTGTGATGAATGATGCTAACTTTTGATGAAATTTTGAGAGTTAATAATTTTGAAACAATCATGCACCGACTTCTTCCTTTAGGCTGACAACTCATTGTGACAGTAGCTGTATTAACTCAGAACTAGATGTTCAGAAAAAGATAAATCGCTAAGCATGGCTTTTAAAGGCCAACTCCACACACAGCCCACACTCACAGTACAGAACCCACAATATCAGAGTCATACTTCCTCTCCATTCTCCCCCTGAAGACTGAGTCACACTTTTCTGTCATTGTACAGAACAAGAGAACAACTACATTAAACATCATGTTTCCAGATCTGGTCACTATATTAATAACTGGTTCAGTTGACACTGTAATAATTTGTTCCACCTCTGAAACTACTTTCCTTATCGGCTGATGTCTCCATGCCCTCTTATTTTTCAACTCCTTCCTTCCAACCACCTGGCACCATCCTGGTATGTAACACCCACATTTCATTATCCAATCAAATCCCAATACATAAAGTCCTCCTCTAAGTTTTCCCTCATTACTCGGTTTCATTCTGACATATTACAGAAGTAAAATAGATTGTGAACGCCCTTTCATATTGACTTAACCTTCAGGTTTCTGGCCATACACAACAACATTGAACAGGAAGAGAATGAATGTTTATTTTATTATGATGACTATAAATGTCATGCAATATCATAGGTAAAACGGATAAAACAACACAGAATATGAGTCTCTACACACTATCCAACATTAAAAAACATACAGTACAATGCCAGGATAATGCTGTTCTCCCTGGTCAAGTATCGTTTTCACAGCTCTGACTCTCAAAAGTTAAAATATGTCATTAGCAACTCATTCCATTTGTGTTAACAGTAAACCAAATTAGAAATAACTTGAAACCGAGCTGTAGAAATAACAAATAAATTTGACTCAGTGTCATACCACAGACAGAAACCAGTGAATGGTGCCAGACAGGTAGTGCATTTTTGACATTTCAAGGTGCGACTCTGCTTCTTGGTCCAGGACACTGGTTTGACAACAGTTTTTTAGTAGCATCTTTATATATTCAAATGTCTTGAGATATAAATCCATGTAATTTTCAAGTATCGGTTCACAGTGTAGCATTTTAATTGTGAATTTTTCTACATTCACATAGTGTTGTTTCTCTTCAAACAGATCCAAACTCAGACATCCAGGACTCGTATTTCTCCAGGTCAGCTGCAGAGACGGATTTTGAGATCTTTTTGAGTGCAAGCTCAAAGTCCTCCATTGTGACTGGCATCTGCAGCTCATCTTTAGAAAGAGCCCTGATCTCTTCTGGAGTGAGGCCCTGGATCCTCCGTCTCATCGCCATCATTGATGCATCTCTGAGAGCACAGCCACAAGGCCATCAGTCACATTTACTACACTGTAAGTCAAAGGCTTTATTCAGATAGTTTTTATGGAGTATACAACTCAAATCCATTTAGCTGTTCACAATCTGAGCCGCCAAACAAACCTGATCCAAACCCAATCCATATGTGGTTTGAAATCCAATTTCAGGTTTTTTAGTCATTTTTGTTTTTCTGTACCACCATACACAAAGTGCAGTAGTGTCTACAGCTATTTCTGATTTACATTGTATTGAATGGTGAATGAGCGAACAAGTGAGTGGTTTCTTTTGTATAATGTAGTATGATGTGACAGGAGTATGACCAGTATGAAGTTTTTCTGTCCTCTGTTTCCACACAGACAGCTAAACACTGGGCTTCAGGCTGATGCTTAAGCCATTACTATGGCAACCATCATATAACTTTGTATCCTAATCAGGAATACCAGAATAAAAACATTCCATTCAGAATCTCCATAGAAAAATTTGTACGCTTCTGTGATTTAAACTTAAAGGAATATTCCGGGTTCATTACAAGTTAAGGTAAATCACCAGCATTTGTGGCAAGATGTTGATTAGCACAAAAATTTATTTCGACTCGTCATTACTTTTCTTTAGAAAAGTAAAAACCGAAGTTCCATTGAGGCACTTACAATGGAAGTGAATGGGGCCCATTTTTGGAGGGTTTAAAGGCAGAAATGTGAAGCTTATAATTTTATAAAAGCACTTACATTAATTCATTTGTTAAAACTTGTGTATTAATTGAGCTGTTAAGTTGTTTAAATCGTCATATTTGCAGTCCTTTTAAGGTTTTAAGGTTTGTTGACATTACAGCATCATGGCAACAAAGTTGTCAAATTGGCTATAACTTTACACAGAAAAGGTTAGGAACTAAACCTTAAAACCACACTAAAATCAAGTTAACGCATATAGTTTACGTGTTGTGGCTGTACTTTTGAAACAGTGAGTATTTTAGCGTTTACGGATTGGCCCCTATTCACTTCTATTGTGTCTCACTGTAACTCAGGGGCAAGTCAAAATGTATTTTTTTGGCAATCAATATTATGTATTGCACCTGGAATATTCCTTTAAGGCAAATATGTCACATTCTTGGTGAAATACTACACACAGGTCTGAAGGTACCTTTTTTGCTTCTAATCAATTGTAATGTTGTGATTCATTTCAGACATAGGTGGTTTGGTTCAAGACTTTGTTGAAGAATTATTTAGCATGTCTATGGAGATAATGAATGGGAAACATCCAATACATTTGGGCTGTCACTGTTGACCTCAATCATCAACTACATGCATTCTAAATGGCTGTAATTTTGTCGTTTTGTGCAACATTTTATTTTCAGTGAACAGAAAACTTGAAAAACTTGCAAAAAATCTAGTTATTTCAAGTTGTTATCTGTAATACAAAAAAATACCTGCAGACGTTGGTGATGTCAGCTCCTGAATAACCCTCGATTTTTTCAGCAATGAGGGTGAGATCAACATCAGGAGCCACGTCAACTTCCCTTAGGTTGATCTTTAACAGTTCTGCCCGTCCTATAGCTGTGGAGTTCAGTAACAGTTATAAACAGCAAAAACATTTTAATTAACAAATTAAAATTGACAGCTATGAGTCTAACACAAGACTGTGTAATAGAATAAATGTCTTTCAGTGGTATTTTGATTCATTCTAATTTTACATTAGTACTATCAAAAGAACTCCCACAAATAAAGTCATTCTTGTCAATAAATATTGTAGTGGGGGCATAAAAACAAGTCTGTTAGAGCAATAGTTGCAATAAAACCTATTAGGAATAGTTGTACTTTTAATAATCGAAAGAATTGACCTGAAACTTCCTTTACATTAATATAAACTTTAACCTGATGTCTTAATGTTGATAAAAGAAAAACAAGTCTATGAGTCTAACACAAGATCATGTAATAGAATAAAGGTTTTCCAATGGTATTTTGATTACATATAATCTTATCATTAGTACTATTAATAGAAATCCCATTGTGTGGGAATTATTAACATTAAAGCATTCCCATTATAAAATATAACAAAGGAGTTGCATCAGACAATGAAACATCATGAGCAATGACTCACAGCGTGAAAGCCAGAAATTAGTCAGCCTAGTTCACTCATGAGTGGGTGACATGCATCGAACAATTATTGAAGTTGTGACTGCCTAGCAAATGGTTTGCTGTCTGTGTAACAGCCTGTCTACACCGGACGCAAGCTTCACGTCAAAAACAATAGAATCCCATTATAATCACTGATGCTGTCTACATTTGAAGTGTCCGCTGTGGCGCATCTATTGCGCTGACTATAAATATTTTTTGTGCCACGTTCCATTTTGTACTGCACGCACTGGTGCTCCTACACAAATTAAACGGTTTAGAACGTTCGTGTCGACGCGTCCAGTGTAGACAGCCTCAAGCCGTTGTGGTGCGGGGTGTGAGGATGTTAGATTACCAGTGGGTAGTGGAATGTAGATTCTCTTTTCCAGTCTTCTCCTTAGAGCCTCATCGATGTCCCAGGGTAAGTTGGTGGCAGCCAGGACCATTACCATTTTAGAGGGATCGTCACTCTCTTGAGCACCTCCTACTCCTGATAACATTACACCAATGGGAGGTAAAATAAGGTTGTAACGTTTAATGTAAAATAATGACAGGGTCACACCTGCATGACAAAACTCACCGTCCATCTGCACCAGTAATTCTGATTTCACTCTGCGACTGGCTTCATGTTCATCTGATGTGCCCCGCCTCCCACAAACAGAGTCAATCTCATCAATAAATATTGTTGTGGGGGCATAAAAACGAGCCTGTTACAGCAAAAGAAGTAATTTATTGAAAAACTATAGAAACTCAAATATCTAGATTATCAAACTTTTTCCATATAGCCTACAACATTACCAACAATTTTAGTGTATCATATCTTTTATTATCATAGTGTTGTAAATGTAACTGACATGCAATAATCCAACTAAAACTATTTGAACTATTAATTGAAATACTAAGGGGAATAGTTTTATTAACTACTTTTAATAATGAATTTGTCTCAGCCAAAAAGGTGATTAAAAATTGGTGAAACACTTAGTTAGGCAGTTTCAGGACCTGAAATATACTCTTTCTCTTACAGTGTATATATATATTAATATAATCTTTAAACTGAAATAAAAAATTAGTCTATTGACAAATTTTTATTCCACTACCTAATATCTAAATATCACAAAATTTTCTATAAAGTAGGTGGATAGGTTTCAAGCAAATCAGGAAAAACATAAACAGACATACACAATCAAACAGTCAACATTAAATCCCAGCCACTTTCTGCTCTTATTTTAAACAGAACTATATGTCCTTGCTTTCTTGGAGATCACTCACCATTTCAAAGAGCAGCCGCACTAGTTTCTCTGACTCTCCTCTGTACTTTGAGGTGAGTGTGGAGGACGACACATTGAAGAAGGTTGTGCCACATTCTGTGGCAACGGCTTTGGCCAACATGGTCTTACCTGTGCCTGGAGGCCCCACCATCAGCACCCCCTGGTAGTTTGGGACAACATATGTATTGATATTCTCTCCAAAGGGGTACACACTATGAGCTGACACTTATAAAAAAAGTTGTAGCAGTGAAAGTGAAAAAACACTTAAACAGAGCAGATGGCAAATGGAAAACAAAGTGAAGGAAAAAAAAATCTCTCTGCAAAGAGCCATGTTAAACTAGTGTAATGGCGACCCCTAGTGGACTGTAATATAAGCTTTGGTCACAAGAAATTGATAGGATTGATTCATTAATATAACATAACACTTAAAACCTTGGTGAAAACATTACTATAAGACTATATATCCATATGTTTCTCTGTGTGTATGCTCAGATGTCTAACTACTGTATGGAATCATCTAACATATTAACCTTCCATGGGCGGCGGATCCCCTTGAAGAAGTCTGGCATCCACATGGGCAGGACCACAGCCTCTCTCAGCAGCTTCTTGGCATCTTCCAAATCCGCTATGTCATCCCTGTAGGAACAGTAACATATGACAGCTTGCCTGAATCAGTATCTGCCACTGTGACTGACAGCTGTCGCTGACTCAACACATTCCTTATTTGTCTGAGCTGAAGCACGAAAACTTAAACAACTACATTCCTAAATATACAGCTACGCTCAGATGGAATCTGTGGACTTTTTCACATGTTCTGCTGATTTTGACAGAAAAACTGCAGAAGTAAATATGTAATAAGTGTTAAACAGAGCTGCATTCTTTTTGGTAGCTAAAAGTATTATCAAATTAGTTAAAATATTTAATAAACTAACATGCAAGGGCAAGGGATTTGTAGAATTCTATCAATGACAGGCATGCTAATTTTGCAGAAATCTGTGGAACTTCCTGTGCAGTATCATCATGAATAATTACATTTTAAATAGATGAGACAAAAAATTGCATAAATTGAATGCATGAATAAACAATTATTTTACCCAATATTTACTTAAAATATTTAGGTACATAATCACTTTAAATACCAGTGAATATTGGGATTCCTAAACACAATATCCCTCTCCAGTGCATCCACCAGATCAACGTCATAGCCTGTGCCATCAAACTTCCTCTGTTCCCCATCACCAGCACCAGCACCTTCTTGGGCATTCTTCTTACTCTGAAAAAACAAATGGTCAAGTTATATTATTAACAGGTACTTGTTAATAAGTTACAGCTCAGCAGTACATCAATGAACAATTCATATTCAAATGCTTATTCTGATGATATTGTTTTATGCTTTTAAAGGGATTGTTCATCCAAAAATGAAATTCATTAATCATTTACTCACCCTCATGCTATCCTAGATGTGCGTGACTTACTTTCTTCTCCAAAACACAAATGTAGATTTTTAGAAGAATATTTCAGCTGTGTAGGTCCTTATAATGCAAGTGAATGGGTACCTAAATTTGAAGCTCCAAAAAGCTCAAAAGCAGCACAAGTGGTTAAATCCATGTCTTCAGAAATGTAAGCGCAGCGTAGTTCTAGCGGGAAGACTAGCAGCGTTCATCATCACACCATTAGCTGGGTAATTCCTAGCAATCGCATGTAAGCCATTGCTTTATAAGTCTGCTCACAATCTATCACATTGCTGTTTCGGTGTGCTAACATGGCAACCTCCACCACCCCACCACCATCAGTTGAGCCCTGTCCCACACGGGGGTAGGCTCCTCGCCCCTGCCTCATATCTCCGGCAGGATATGACAGTTCCGGGTACAACTCCCTCGGACCGCCAGACGTATGTAAAACGTAACGACGTATGACGACTGTAAAACAGAAAAGTAATGTCTCTCTTTGGCGTAGGGGCTACACCAAAGAGAGACATTACTTTTCTGTTTTACATTCATCAAATAAATGGCATCTTAAACCTCACTCAAGCCTGCGTATCTTCCCGATAGAAGTGATATGATAAGTGTGGGTGAGAAACAGATCAATATTTAAATCTCCACTTTCACACACAAATAGTTTTTTTGTTTTTGGGAATTCACACTATTTGTGCATATCGTCACCTACTGGGCAGGGAGGAGAATTTAAAGTAAAAAATGACTTAAATTTTCATCTGTTTTCCCCCACACCTATCATATAATTCTGAAGACATGGATTAAACCTCTGTAGTAGTGTGGATTACTTTTATGCTGCCCTAATGTGCACTTTGGACCTTCAAAATGTTGGTACTCCTTCACTTGCATTGTGAGGATCTAGATCTGAAATAATCTTCGAAAAAAATTTAATTTGTTTTCTGTAGAAAAAGAAAGTCCTACACATCTGGGATGGCATGAGGGTCAGTAAATGATGAGAGAATTTTCATTCTGGGGTGAAATATCCCTTTAAGCAGTTGAACTGAAATTAAATAAACCACAATTCTAAAAGTCTTTAAACAATAAGATTTAGATACTGTATTTTTCACAGATTGTTAATTTGGTCTCATACTTTGAGTGACTAACTTTTTCATCTTTAGCTTTATTTCCACGTCCATCACGGGTGTTCGGCCTATCTGATTTGACGTTTGGCTGACCCCTCCCCACAGGCCCACGATGCTGCATTCCAGGTGACTCTTTCCTCTGGGGTTTTGAGAAAGGGATTGGCTTCTTCATCTGGGCAGGTGCTCTATAACCAGAAAGAGTGATTTCACCTTTCAGACTTCATTTATGACCACAAAATGTAATGTGGCACAAACGTATTTTTAAAAAATCCATATGACATAGCAAATTGTATTCAATAGAAACTACTACATTGGTGTTGCATTCAGTGCATTCTAATTGCCACTATTTCTGATACTTAATCGTGTAAAAAGTGTGAAATTTCTGCACCACTCGCCGCAAACAGATCTACAAAAATAAAGCTTGTTTCCGAACAGGTTTCCTCAACAATACAACAGCCCCTTTCATTGCCATTGTTCAGCAATCAGGTGGCTGAATGTGAATTTGATGTGCAAGACCACTCAAACAAACAGACCAATGTTTTGAAAGTGTCACAGAGTTGTTTTAAGGCTTATATCAACATATAGTTCCAATGTGTTTTAACGGTCAACACTTTTTACAAGGAGCTGGATAGTAAAACAGCAGTGACTTTGGGGTTGCCAAGGTGTACGGTGAAATTTTATAATGGTGGAAACATTATGAATGAAGCTTCCAATATCAATACAATAGCCTAACAAATAGAATAGACTTACATAAAGAATAGTTGCCTAATGAAGAGTTTGCGACCCATGATAAATGAACATAAATAACACATTGAAAGCCAGATGTTCTTCACCAACGTATCAAATTACAAAGGCAGCAAAGTACGCCCACTGACACACTTTATGAAACACACTTTATTATATTTTTAAGACCAGATGACAGAAAAGCCGTCTATGCACATGTCTAAAGCGCTGTTTGTTAGAGCAGATTGTTGTGAACGCAAATCTGCAGGGTCACTTTATATATAGCCTATACATTTGTGATTAAATCATAAAATAATGCAAAAAGACATTCACCCCGAACCACGATTTGTATTTCAGTGATTGTATCGTCATTATAATTATTATGTTTACATTTAGAATTGTTTTTAGATCTTAATATGTATTATTAATTTTCCACCGTTGCCTGACGGTAAATGGAAAGGTGGTTATATGTTTTTTTTACAACTTCTTTATTTAATTGCCAAGGGGTTGATGATGTAATTGGATATTTTGATGTGACATACATATATATATAATTTTTTTTCATAATTTTTTTTTTTTTTTTTATAAAAAATATTGTGAACATATTTTTTGTATATCGCCCAGCCCTAGGAGTGAACAAAACAAAAGTATTCACACATTCAAAGCAGCTAAACTGGGTCCTAGAATGAAAGGTAATAAAACACCATCATTAAACCAGCAACAACCCACAATAAGTGATGCATTTGCCCGGACAACGAAATACCCAACCAGTAGTTCATGATGGAGAGAATGCACAGATGAATTTGGTTCTTTACCAAAGAGATGTTGCCCTTCACAACTTTTGAAAAGCCATCTTTCAAAAAGTTTCATTAAAAAAATGTGTTAAAATAAATTTTTAAAAAGTACAAAGTTTGAAATCAAGCTGCCTTGCGTTATTGTGTAGGATATTATTTAATGAAAATTATCCCATAGTACCAGCTAGCGTCCAACCAGCGGTAATACCAGTGTCAGTCGTTTGAACGCCGCCCCGGTGTTAAAATTATGATTCCGTGGCAAGTCTAAGGGACAGCATAACAATAGAAGATGTTGGCCATGCTCTGCAGTTACAGAACTCCTCAGGCGTTTATATAATCAGCTGCCTATTCTACCTGTGCTCAGCTGGGGTCGGGGGAGGCCAGACATCAGGGTCCCTTGGGCTCTCTTCAGGCTGAGGGTTGGGGAAATCAACCGATTTGTCCAACTTAAAACTCTCCAGGGTGTTTACGATACGTTTCACCTGCTCATATTCCTCTGCCAGCTCCTGCCGAACCTGGGCTCAGAGGAGAGAGAGGTGAATTGATTTCCAAACTAAGCCCTTTCCAAACTACACAAGAAACTCTAATCACTGGTTAAATAAAATATACCTAGAGCCCTATCTAGATTCACAGCTCATTAAAACATTAACTTTTTAGACATAAAATGTAGTGCATTCTAAATGTAGATCAGAGCATCTGCAAAAGGCTTGTGTTCATCATATTTTAATTTACACTTTAATAAATAGCACTTATAAACGAGTGACTCACAAAACTGGTCAAGAACAAATTGCCAAAATCAAAATAAAGAAACAATAAATTATAAATAAAAAAAGAGATATTGGCAAAAAAGTATAGATATTGATGAAAAAGGGGTAACAAAAAGCCTTTATCATAAAGGCTTTGTTTTTGTCCATACCACATGAGTCCCTTGGATTTTTCTCTCTTTTTTATAATAAATTTGTATTTTGATTAAAGAAAAAGAAGTGTATTTTGAGGATCATTCTTTTTGTTTTTTTAATTGTGAAATTATTTTCAAGGCAATTAAATCTCCCACCCATAAATTGTCAATACAGAAAAACACAATCAATAAATCTAATTTTCATTACTGAAATGTGAATAAAAAGTGTATTCTCTATTAACTATTAATTGTGAGGTACAGTATGTTTGGTTCTGACTATAATTGATGCAGATTTAAATAAATGATTGTATTACAGTAATTTTGTGCTTAATTGTTATTATGACAAAAATATTACAATGCAAAACATCATAATTGTCCTAAAAAAAATCTTCTTTATGCTTACTTTTGATTTTTGGGGTGAATGTCCCAGATATATTTTAATGAAAACATGGGTTAAGAGGCATATTAGATGGATTGCATACTGTATTGACCAAACTGACTTCTTAATACATTTCAGAGCAGTGTAAATGGTCATGAATATATATCAGATGCATTAATGGTTTAGATGATAATAAAACATAAGGTGTCTTACTTGCTGCCATTTGACTTTGAGGGCAGGATCTCTGAGGGACTGGCAGTGCTTATGAATCTGTTGTATAACACCTTGATAGTAAACCATGGATGAGTCATAGTTCCCCAATAATGCATATTCTCTTCCTTTCTTAGCATTGTCATAAATCTCTGTTAAATTCATGATGTGAACGGAATCTTAACAGAATGATCTTTAGCACTTCAATGCAGCCTGAGTTTACAGCATCATCAAAGGTGCTTGTTTGATTGTTGTTGTTGATTGAAGGAAGTCCATGAGTCTGATAATGCCAGAAAACAGAGAGACGCATAAGATGCAGAACTGAATCAATAATTTATACTGATAGTGACAGTACTGTGAGGATGCACTGATAACGATCACATCAAGAGGGTTTCTAAACAGGATCCTAAACATCTCTGTATTAACCTTTGCCCATACCTCATAATAACTGTCATAAAATAGGCTAGGCCTATACTTAATTCTGTTGACAGGCACCTGAGGTGAAGCACCTAAATCCTGTCCAGCAGATTTCAATTAGCTTGAACTGCACGCACTTGATTTTTAGAATAAAAAAAAGCACCTCAACAAACCAGATTAAATCAATAAATCCATACAATCCAGTTTATCAAATTGTGCTTGTATGCAAAATCTGCGCGAACGCCACAACTTTTACACAGGGACTTGTAGTTTTATTCAGTTTGCCTCAATGTGAAGGCAAATGCTGAAGGCCATAATAAGGCACTACATTACCCATAAGGCAACCGTGCAACACGCCCGAGATTTAGGCCAGCGATAACAAAAAAAGGATTTACTGGGAAACACAATTTGATGTCCTACACTTGCTTTTATTAACCTTTCTTAGAACATGCGATATAAAAAATAGGTTCGGAATTTAAATAAAATGTTGCAAGGCAATGAATGAAGGACTTACGTTTACTATTGGCGCGTTTACATTCGGCTGGTCCACATTCCGTCACCCAGTGATGTTGCCATGGCCGCGGACAGACGCTGAGTGATGAATGAGCACATGTGTTGGGGCGGAACCTGAGTAAAAACAACCCTGCATAATGGCCCGCTTTATTATAGCTTTATAAATATTTATAACATGTAGTATAGCAGTTCACAGAACCAAATAATAATGTCATATGGACGCTTTTCTTTTTAGTTCTTCAGTAATTCCCATTATTCTCAATAGTGATTCTCATTGGAATGTCATTACTGCAATAAAAGTAACGTTAAATTACAGTAAAAATTTAATATATATATATATATATATATATATATATATATATATATATATATATATTTTTTTAACAAACATAGATTAAAAGTACTACAACAAAACTACCATAATGTGTAACTACTTTTAAAATAATATGTCATCATTATTTTGTTAATTTTACAGTAATTATATTTTAATTACTGTAATATTACTGTTGGTATATTTGCATTACAGTAATGGGAATGTGGGGAGGCTTAATACATGTCTTAATATACACACATACACACATTTATTAAAAAATAATAAAATATGCTCCATTCAGAAGCACCATTCTTTAATCTTTGGTGCCAGTGGAAACTGCTGTCACACTTTCCAACATTTGGATATCACATCAAACAAATGTGTGTGTTTGCATCCTTCTGTATCAATATTTGTTAATACAAGCCCCAAAATAAAGATATGAAAATCATGTCATTGGAATAAAGATATGTTTATGAAACGCTTTCAACTGACGAACCGTCACTGAAGCAACGACTAAAGACGTACCAACACGTAAAATAAGGCAGACGAAAAGCAAGAACGCGTCCTCTGTGAACAGCCCCCAAGGAAAACTTTATCCTTTCAATAACATTAGAGTTTTCTTATTTCTCTATACACAACTTGCTTGTACTTAATTTGATGTTTTCCACTCGGATTCCGTGGGACTGCTCAAATGCAGCTTTCCCTCAGACAGGTGCGCGGGGCGTTTCATCGTTACGCTTACCTCTAGTTGTCTTTGTGTACTCCATAAACGCTGAAGGCGCATATTTCCACTGGAAAAGCTCTGAGATCAAACGGATTCTGGCTATGTGCCTGTTAAAGCAAATAATTACCGGGATTTACGGATAATAAAATAAAATAGATTATGAACACAGAAATACGTAAACCCCTCAGGAAAAGACGTTGTGGGTTTCGTACTGATATACATATGCAGTAATTTGCTGTATTTAGTTACAGTATTAATTAGATAAAAAGTAATTTACTGTTATTAATCAGTGATGTCACATAAATTACCTATGAGGCAATACATATAACCGTTAAATACGGTATGATTATATTATTGTTATTTACTGGTTATTTTAGTTATTTACCCTATAAAGTAAGGGTTAACAGTGCAGTTAAGAAAATAGAACACAAAAAAAAAAAAAAAATACATGAAATCATGAAGATGATTCATCTTTGGTGATCCAAACAATCTGTCAGAGGTAAACCTTCTATAATGTGGGCAAATGCTGCTTATGCAGAAATATAAATAATTCAGATTACTTAGATCTTACATCATCTTTCATATTAAGAAAACTAGCCATTACTTGGTAACGGCTCAGAAACGTGGTAAACCTTTTTTGAAAATAAATTCACTGGCAATATTAGGACTTATTTAAGCAGGTTCAAATAAAAAATGAGAATCATTGCAGCATTCATCAGTTAATTCTAGAACTTGATAGTTCTGTAAGTTAGGCACCAATAAGTCCTAAGTGCCTGTTATGCCTTTTCACATATAGGTGGAGTCCCATAACACTTAAATATTAAAAAAAAAAAGAAGTTTATTGATGTCAGAAGCTTACCAGAATGTGAACAAAACAAGTTTTTTTTTTTTTTACAATTTCTGCAATTACAGTGGTATTCAAAATACAGTAAATAACTTTGATACAGCGATTTACTAATGATGATAACGTTTGATCTGGAAAAAAAAACTAAAAACAATAAACAAAAAAATTACATGAAGATATGAACTACAACCTCACATGAAACTAGGTTGTGTGCTCCGCACTTCTAGAACTCCATTTGACCCCAAGTTTTACAACCCCCTTTTTTTTTATTGTACCAGGCAAGGATATTGGTGTTGGAACCATTTTTAAGAAATTAAACTAAAAACAAAATTAAGGGTTTGGGCATTTGGACAAACACAATGACAATTTTGTAGTGATAACTATACAAAAAAGGAAAGAAAAAACAAACAAAGAAACTGTACAGCTTAAAAACATATCATATACACAGCCTTATTTCTTTTCAATTTTTTTTTAATTTCATTTACCTATTTTATGGTCTCCATAAAGAGTACAGGGGGTTAAATGCTTTATAGACAACAAGCTAAGCTCTAAACGCAATTTATCTACTCGTCATCCTCCTCTTCTTCTTCATCGTCATCATCCTCATCATCATCATCTTCATCATCATCGTCATTAACCTTGTCCGGCTTGGCAGGGGCTTTGGCTGCAACGCTTACCACTTTACCTTTACAGCGATATGCAGCAATGTCCTATAAGAAAACAAGAAACTTTTGGTTCATTAAGGTAGTTTCTTTATAGAAAAAGTGCAAATAAAATATCAGTTGATCATTTTGGGGGCCATAAAGAAGTATGAAGCTGATTGGGCGTAGTATCGTATCTCACCTTCTCGTACTTCTCCTTCAGCTTGGCTGCCTTCTTCTCATATGGCTGCTTCTCCTCGGCTGATATTTTGTTCCACTTCTCACCAAGTCTCTTTGCCACATCTCCGATAGACAGACCTGGGGTCTCTTCTTTCACCTTAGGTCGGAACTCCGCACAGAAAACGAAGAATGCAGACCTTTGGTAGAATGGAAGAAAAATTATTGCTATT
The DNA here is from genome assembly GCF_025860055.1 of Xyrauchen texanus. Classification (NCBI taxonomy): domain Eukaryota; kingdom Metazoa; phylum Chordata; class Actinopteri; order Cypriniformes; family Catostomidae; genus Xyrauchen; species Xyrauchen texanus. Next base: position 25,102,767 of record NC_068318.1, read on the forward strand.
AATTTTGTACGCTTGGTTATGGTCCGTCTATGATGCCAAACTATATATAAGAATGAAGAAAGATGCCTACGGGGGTCTCTTGGGAGCATTGGGGTCCTTAAACCTCTTCTTCTTCTCGCCTTTGGGTGGAATGTAGTTCTTCATCTCCCTCTCGTAACGCGCCTTGTCGAGTTTAGCCATATCTTCAAACTTGCCTTTTTCCTTGGCTGACATAGTCTGAGGAAGGGGAGGGTCATTACTACAGATTACATGGGCATTACTACAGATTATGTGAAATGTAACTGACCTTCCATCGCTCAGAGCACTTTTTGGAAAACTCAGAGAAGTTGACCGTCGCCTCAGGGTGCTTCTTCTTATGTTCCTCTCTGCAGGTCTGGACAAAGTATGCATAAGAGGACATTTTGCCTCTTGGTTTTGTTGGATCCTTCCCCATTGTCACTTAGATATCCTTGAGAGAGGAAAAATAATTAATTTAATGAGTATTCAGTTCAAGTCCTCAAATTTCAAGTCTGAATGTGTAGCACACCCCTCCATAGAATTATCTCAATTAACTCTACCAGCCAAAAAAAAAAAAAAAAAGTCTCTTGACATGATCATATGAACATCAGCACTCCCCTGTTAACTGGTCATTATCTCAAGTAACTAGTATTTGCGACGCGCACATTTGAACATGGAGAATTTAAAGTTTTCTTTCACAACAAATTTGACAACTTATTGAAACATTGCCTTTTAAAATGCTGCTTTAACAAATAAAAGGTCCTTTCTATTAGTTAAAAATGTATAAAAGTTAGTATAAATACTCAAACTTTTAAAAATATATATTTTGTCAAAGTTAAAAAGGTTTAAAAAGAGTACAAATAAACGATTTGAACAAAGTTATTTTATGTGCCAAAGTACGCGAAAGATCGCAAAACGCGTAAAAAATTCTTAATTATGGAGTTCACTTTCACCATATTCTCCGTTGAAAAGAGCCTATTTCTCTCTATGTACCGTTCAAATAGCAATGGCGCACACTCTCGTCTCGCTGAAGGAAAAGAGGTCAACAACGACGGCAATATTTCTTCTTCCATTTTGTGAGAAAGCCTTCTTCATGAAAGAAAGTCCCCCTAAAATGTCTCCACCCGCCTTCCTGCCCGCTTTTAGACACGACAAACAAACGGCGTGGGTCGGTTTTCCTGACCGAAAATTGTTTCCTTCGCAAAAAGCCCAGTGCATTCGCCCGGTGTATAGTAATACATTGGGTCTGTGCTGTGCAGAGTTTGCAGTGGGCTCGCAATGGCCGCTTGTCTTCATGCACTAACACTGAGAATATGGCTCCTTCTCTTTGTGTCAGCGCTCAGCCATTACACTGCTTTGCAATAGGGGGAGCAGAGCGGCCGTATTACCAAGCACACTTCAACTCTCAATTTAACACCCTTCCCACTCACGGAAAAATGTGAAAATACCCGCGTTGGAAATACGAAAGATATTATTTTTATTTTCCGCCGCGAAAACAGCGCATTTTTAGCCTGGCGGGGTCGAAAACACGATTTGAAAAAGTTGAAGCGAACTGCGCCTGTCTATGGCTCTGTGGCTTTGCCTTGTTTCCTATGCAAGTACAGTCAGCCATTACTGTAAAGCGCAGCTCCTGAGGTGTTTTTTTTACCGCTTGTATCTTTGTCATTTCAACATAACCGAGCCTACAAATCCATACACTTAAGAATAACGTTCTACTTTAATTTTTTGCCAGTCTGTTTTTTTTTTTACTTTCTTATTTCTCAAAATACACTGTCTCCTCCTGACAGACATCCCTAGTGAAGCGCTGCAATGGCTGCTCGCTGGCACCATCACCGTCCATATACCTTGTTTGTACGCCTAGTTGTCCGACTTAACATTAAACAAAATGCACACACACAATATATTTTACATTTGCAGTATTTTAATCCACCGAATAAAATCAAATGTATTCTCTGTCAGTTTTAAGGCGTACATAAAGATTAAATTAAATTTAAACAAATCTTAGGTTATCCTCATTCTCATTCTGAGGGGATAATACCCTCGTTTTTAACGTCTCATAAAAATCACAAAATTAAAATAGCTCTTTTACAAGGTCACTTTCCTATAGTTTCCTAGCCTTTTTTCACAATTTCTGTACTTACCTCACACTTTGAAATGTCTACACGCTGACACTTTCCACTGTCTTGTCTGGGTAGTGAATGTACTGCAATGGCTGTATGTGGATGTAATAGCGTTACGCAGTAGTCTGCTCTCTCAACCCTCTAGCATTACTCTCTATAGGGCTTTCATCCCATTGGCTACCACCATGCCGAACATGCATGTGATTGGCTGAACGCTTTCCATTGTCCTAATAAGAGCCGGGCTGCGATTGGCCGCCTTTTGTGAAACGTCATGAGTGTTTTAAATGGCGGGTAAATACAAAATTCGGTGTGTTTCTTTTCTCATGAAGGCTGTGTGTACTGTGTTGGCTGTAGTAGTACTGTGTTCTATGTGTTCCATGCGGAGTGCTGAATGAATGAGTCCATGCGAAGTGTCAGCGTTGCTGTGAGGTATATAACGCTGAATGAAAGTGGCCGGTACAATTGAAAACCCGCTTATATCAAAGACGTGAACGTGAAAGTCAGATTTGAACGAAAATATGAAATTATGAGTGCTATTTATTAGTATGGGATAATCGGTGGGATTTGCTTTTGACTATCAAAAGCCGATTAATTCCAAAGTTTAGGTTAGTTCAACACGACAAAACGTCAGAAGTATATTACAGCAGACAAACAGTTAGCTGGATTTGAATAATTAAGTGAAAACATTTCCAAAACAATGGGAAAGGTCTTTGTATTTATATATCAGACTCTCAGTAAACATACCTGTATATGTCGATCGCAAAGCCTTTAGATTACCATAGTCACTAATCACTGATAGAATTACTTACATTTAAATTATACAATGGCAAATTTGGCAGAAGGAAATGATCATTCTTAGCAAATAAATATTTAGACTGCAAAATGTTTTAGGTCGTTTTTAAAATTAAATAGCCTATCTATGAATCTGTCTGTCTAACGCAGAAATAAAAACTATCACAATGTTGGCATAGGCATTGTTGCTCTAATGTTGTTAGATGGCTAATCAAGAAAACCACATATGCAATGTATGCAAATACGTATTGTGTGGGACTTGGACGAGGTTACTGCCGAAGGACTCCGATGGGGAAACTGAAACCCATCTAGTCTTTCATAAACTAAAGCAGCTGTAACGCTACGACTCCTCAAAGAAGGCGCGTCGCTACTCGAGCACATGGTCGCTGTTATTGAGCACATAGACGGTGGCACTGACATTTTGGGTTGCCTATTTGAAGAAGTATTATCGATTCGTGAGTAAAGACGCAGTAAGCGATTCTAACAGTTCTAGAAATTGAAGCAAATAGCAACAGTAGCAAAACAGCGTTTTCAAACTTTGCGTGTATTGACAACCATCAAACTGACCGCGGCCGAAGTTTTGCCACTGTTTACAGAGACTGGCGCTGTCACAGAGACAGGTGTTATATTTCAGGGAATATGGTCATTTTCTGCTTGTCAATTCATTTAAAAAATCTTACAGTTTACTGCATCTTTCATTTAGAACAATATTCATTGAGTCTTGTTTTAGCTGAAATATATATATATATATATATATATATATATATATATATATATATATATATATATATATATATATATATATATTATTATTATTATTATTATTATTATTATTTTTTTTTTAAACTTTGATAAGGACCAAAACGTGTATAAAGCCCACGTGGCCAAACTAAAAACAAACAAACAAAAAAAACTGGCAGCTGTGGTTGCCAGAAAACATTACATTGTTAACAACTTTAATAAATAATCTGTAAATTTTACAGTTTAAAACTGTTGTTTTAGCCTACTGTATAGTTTAAGGTGCAGTACCATCATTTATATTATTCAGTAATAAACTTCATTTATTAACCTTTTGATACTGAAAAACGCTGCTTTTCACATTTCAAGGTATTGTTAATCACCATAGAAATTACAGAATGGCTGATGATTATATGAAGTTCACCAATAGTGGCTTTCCAGGAGCGATGACCAATAAACGTGTAGAGACAGTGCTCACACTCACTCACACAAGCACTGAACACCATCAGGGTAACACATTATGCACTATACATGAACTAAACTACATCAAATATAACACAGAACACCCCAAAGTGCATAACTGATATTAAAAATAAGCATATCTATAAAATATAATGAAATCGTGCAGGGAAATCTGTGAATGCCGGAGAACTGTTTTTTTTTTTAACAATAATTTACAGTAAAATGTACATGAACTCTCTTGTTAAGCATAATATAACATTTTACCATTAATCAGGAAAATAATTTGTTTTACATCTAAAAAATTTAATTTTGACTTTTTACCGCAAAACTACATGTATTGTATTTTTAAAGATATAACAAATGTTAACCTTTATTTTACGGTAACTACTCGTTAAACAATTTAAATGTTTTTTTTGTTTTTTTTTTACTGTAGCATTTTTACAGTCTTTTAATGTTAAAATTATGGACAGAACAATTTATAGAACAATCTAATGTTTTCTAGTTGGTTTTATTTGATCAACAGGGCAATTTGTAAAAAATTATATTTGCATTTCAATATTGAAATTGCAATTTTTACACATTAAACATTCTAATTCGCTTCCATCTTGTTTGACAAGTTTCAGCCTTTGCATTTCCTTTCGATAGTCTACTGCCAATTCTAGTCTAAATTTCGTATTTAATTTTTAATCCATGTTACTGCATAGTTTAAAAAAACATTTTCCGGGTTCAAAACAAGTTAAACTCAATCGACAGCATTTGTGGCATGATGCTGATTACCACAAAAACGTATTTCGACTCAGCTCTCCTTTTCTTAAAAAAAAGAAGAAAGAAAAAAGAAAAAAATCGAGGTTACAGTGAGGCACTAGCAATGGAAGTGAACGGGATCATTTCTGGAGAGTTTAGAGGCTGGAATGTGAAGCTTATATAAGTCAAATCAAATTTATTTGTGTAGTGCTTTTCACAACAGGCATTGTTTCAAAGCAGCTGTACATGGAATAACAGAAAAAGCAATCAATATTATGTTACAAAAGCTGTTCATTGACCTTAAGTTGTATTGAGCCCGGGATATTCCTTTAATTTAAGTTCTCCACAGCATTACTCAATCACAATCCGCTCGATGGCGCTCTTGGATTGTAAAATAATGTTTGTAAAAACTTTATTACAGGTTCCTTCAAAACCGGAAGTTGTACGTTGGTTGTACGACGCAGAGCATGCACATGGAAATGTCTCCTACCGGCGTGCTAGAACTGACAAATGTGTATAAGAATTCCAGTTTGGATATTCTACATATTCGACCCGGTTTGGAGGTATGTGTGGGCGCATGGACATCGCATCTATGTATTGTAAATACATTGTAGTAGTAGATCGATCTTGCTTTCCAGTCAGCTCAAGGTTGCTTTGGTTAGTCGCTCGTGATAGTGCTCGACTAAAAATGCAATACAGTTATACATATTGCTGTTAGATGTGTTATAAGTGAGGGAATTTTTAGCATTAGGTATTTTTTAATTATTGACAGTGTATGGCATCATTTATGTTGCCCCTTGGGAATTATTCATGCTTTTGTATTGTATGTTCAAATTTACTTCTGCAGGTATCCTCATACTTGAGTGCCAGTAAATAAATAAAAAAAGGTTTACAATATTAATATCAAATCAGTTTAGCTGCGATGTTTACGATTATGGAACTGAGGTTAAACTAACACGCGGCTGGTTATTAGAGCATTTTCAGAGCAGTCACAGTATTGATATACTTCAAACCGTCTACTCAGGGGTTTGTTCTAAAGCCCTTCAAGTATTAAACTTCTGTTAATTCAGTTGATCCGTTTTACGTGCTACAGTCAATCTGAGTGTTCTGTTTTTTATAAACTTAACACCTTGTAAGAATTTTAAGATTCTAGGTGCTGTAAGCGATTTTTATGGAAAGTATGCAAATAATGTTCCTACTCTCAGGGGTGTAAAGTACTCAGTATCCATACTGTAAATTTAGTATAATTTCTGAGTGAAAATTTTACTCAATTAAAAGTCAAAGTATTTTGCAAAAAACATACTTGAGTGAAAGCAAAAAAGTATTAACAAAAAAATTGTACTTCAGTATTAAAAAAGTAACTTTTCCTAGATTGGTTTAAGTTGCCTTTTTACTGACTCTGAAGACTATCATATTTCTCCTTCAGTGGCATTCACAACCTGGTCATAGAATCATGTTAAAATAACAACATTTTTGTAAAAAGATTTTTGTGGCATGTTTTACGTGACTGCAATTTCCTGGTGAAATAAACACTAGAGGCGCTGAAACAACAATTACTTTTATCCCCTTTCACTCAAATCAAAAATGGCAGATTATCAGTTAATAAACTTTTTAAATGTTTAAAATACTTTTCGCTCACATCCTCACACAATGTTATCTTATGACAACACAATACTTTTACTATAGCATATGACTCATTTTAACATTTGCATTATATAACAAACTACATTTATTTAAAATAAATCAAACAACATGAATGATTATTTTTGACTTCATAACTGTCCAATCTGTAGAAGTAGCGGGTGCTTAGAATAAAGTTTAGGATGTGTTTCAGTGTTGCTCACATGCTCATAGTCTTTAACAAAAACAACACAATCAGTCGGGCAGCCACATATGGTTCAGTCGCACACATATTTCTTCGTATCAGAGCTCAAATCAGATCCGAAATTCCGTCTCCGCAGATGGTTGGAACTCCACACAGCCGCCGTGTGATACTCCATTTAAAATGTCTGACCTATGGTTTGTCGTTTGTTAGATGCAGTGAACAGGTGGCTTCAGTCCAGTTAGACTAAACAAAATTGTAAGGAGTTAAATGTAAAAAAAAATATTTGGAAAATATAATTAAGTAAAAGTACAAGTATTCCTTTTAAATTGCATTTGAGTAAAGAACAAATCTCCCAAAATAATACTATTTTTACTCAATTACTTTACACCCCTGCCTACTCCCTTATAGATATTAATAAAATAATTGTCCTGAGATATCTCAGCGGTCTCTGTGACAGCTGTAGACTTTGTAAACGGCAAACAAACATGTGTCCACGGACATTGACGCTTTTCACATGTCAATCATTTTGCTCGTTCTCATAGTGTTGTATTTTAAGCGGATCATCAAGGCTATTATTCATAATGTTTGTCAGTTGAGGGTGCTATTGTGCCACTGTTGAATTTGACAGACACGGGAACAAACAATGCTTCTCTTTTGCACTGTTTTGGTCTCAAAATGATCTTTGGAGGGTGGAGTTTTGGGATGAGGGGCGTGGGGCATGACTAATTCAACGGCTCAGTCACGTGAAAGCTTCAGAACGCTAAAATCACTTACAGCACCTTTAAAGTATGAAATTCTCCCGTTTGTTTACACTGATAGAATATTCAAAACCTACCCGACAGCTATGACGACATCGACATATTTGCAGTAATTAACTGCATTCGGTCTTGCTGACATCTATTTGCTTTCAGAATTCTGATTGGTCTGAAAGATTGTCATAATAACACCAAAGCTTTAAACCATAGCATACTTAAAACTTTAACAGCATTCTCTTGCTGTCTTGCAAGCTCTGTTATTTCCTTCAGGTTCCTTGTTTAAGGAGAAACTGAATTGTGTGATCTAGGTAGCTATCCCTCATTGAGCTGACTGATGATGTCTCAAGAAATGTTTTCTCTCACTGCAGCGCGTTCAGAAGCTGAGCCAGGTGGCACGGTTATGTCAAGTTTATGGCAACAAGACTCATCAAAGAACGGAAACCTCAGTGGCGTGAAAATGAACAGTGAAGGCACTGGTATAAGTGGTCCAACACCAGCGTTGGTGGGGTATTTGGGAAAAGTCAGTTATACTCGGTTCTGTCCCTCTGTCACTTGTGCAAAGCTGTGTTGTCACCTTCAAACTTATTTATATAGGATAATGTATAGAAACATTATACAATAATTTTGGAATTGACTCCCACCTTCATCCCGAAAATAAGAAAAAAAAGAAAAGAGCAAACACGGAGATCTGCTAAATGTAAAAGGCGAAAGTGAAACGGTGTACATTTTACTGAATAATTCTTTGAGTTTTTGAGATGTATATTCTTTGAGTAGTGTGGTTCTAAAAAAAAGTTTTTTGTTGCTATAGTCTGAAGAAAAAAATGGCTCGCCTGGGAACTGTCCGTGGTGCTTGGCAAAAGGTCAGACAAATGCTCTGCGGTCCTATGCTGTCAACTTGGAGGACACCGTTATTCTCTGTACAAATCCAGTGGTGAGTTACTATATCTCGTCCATTGCTGCTCCTATATAAATGCCTATTTTCTAGATTAGGAAATGTTCACACTTTGAAAGTAAAAATTTCACAAAGCCTTTTAAGAACATGTCTGGTTCAGATTATGAAAATAAAGGCTATTTTTAAGACTGCAAATTATGATGGCACATTTTCTCCCCAAATTGTCATTACTATAATATATACACTACCGGTCAAAAGTTTTGTAACACTCGTTCTTTATTTTATATATATACACTCACCTAAATGATTATTAGGAACACCATACTAATACTGTGTTTGACCCTCTTTCGCCTTCAGAACTGCCTTAATTCTACGTGGCATTGATTCAACAAGGTGCTGAAAGCATTCTTTAGACATGTCGGCCCATATTGATAGGATAGCGTCTTGCAGTTGATGAAGATTTGTGGGATGCACATCCAGGGCACGAATCTCCCGTTCTACCACATCCCAAAGATGCTCTATTGGGTTGAAATCTGGTGACTGTGGGGGCCATTTTAGTACAGTGAACTCATTGTCATGTTCAAGAAACCAATTTGAAATGATTTGAGCTTTGTGACATGGTGCATTATCCTGCTGGAAGTAGCCATCAGAGGATGGGTACATGGTGGCCATAAAGGGATGGACATGGTCAGAAACAATGCTCAGGTAGGCTGTGGCATTTAAACGATGCCCAATTGGCACTAAGGGGCCTAAAGTGTGCCAAGAAAACATCCCCCACACCATTACACCACCACCACCAGCCTGCACAGTGGTAACAAGGCATGATGGATCCATGTTCTCATTCTGTTTATGCCAAATTCTGACTGTACCATCTGAAAGTCTCAACAGAAATCGAGACTCATCAGACCAGGCAACATTATTCCAGTCTTCAACTGTCCAATTTTGGTGAGCTCTTGCAAATTGTAGCCTCTTTTTTTGAACAGATCTGCTACACTTGAACAGGTGTTCCTAATAATCCTTTAGGTGAGTGTATATACAGTGTGTGTATATATATATATATTATTATTTATTTAATTTTTTTCACATTTTAGAATAATAGTAAAATCATCAAAACTATGGAATAAAATAAATGGAACTATAGAAATTATGTTGTGACTACCGTAATTTCCGGACTATTGAGCGCACCTGAATATAAGCCGCACCCACTGATTTTTAAATAAAATATTATTTTAAACATAAATAAGCCGCACCTGTCTATAAGCCGCAGGTGCCTACCGGTACATTGAAACAAATTAACTTTACTCAGGCTTTAACGAAACACGACTTGTAACAAAAATAAATAGGCTTTAACGAAACACGGTGTGGCAGCGGGCGTGGTCAAGCGCCCGTCCGGAGAGAAAAGCGGTAAGGGCGCTTACACCTGAGCTAAATTATGTGTCTAACACCGGTGTCTAATTTCAGTAAGCATGGGGAGAGCGGCATAAAAGGCAGCAGCCACAGAGCTGAGAGAGTGACACACGTCAGTCTAGTGTTGGCGCATAGAAGAATTGAGAAACTTTATAAAATTGATTGTAAACATTGCTGTGGCCATTAAAAGCCTTACCTGGAACGTCAAGTGCCCTGCTGAAAACTGTCACACTGGTGCCCGTGTGACAGTTTTCCCAAGAAGGACACGTGAAGCAGGGCACTTGAAATTAGACACCGGTGTTAGACATAATTTAGCGCAGGTGTGAGCGCCCTTACAGCTTTTCTCTCCCGGACGGGCACTTGACCACGCCCCCGCTGCCACACACGGCTTGTAATAAAACATTTGCAGTAAACAGTAGCCTACTAAGAAAGTCATTGGTCACTATCTTCCTCGTCCTGTGCACTGAAACCACTGAAGTCATCTCCTTCGGTGTCGGAGTTGAATAGCCTCAGATTTAGTTGTCTTTTTGCACTGAGTCAATTCCTCACGCTGCTGTTTCCAACGTCTTATCATCGACTCATTAAGACCAAGCTCCCGTGCAGCAGCTCTATTTCCTATTCCAACAGCCAGATCAATCACCTTCAACTTGAAAGCAGCATCATATGCGTTTCTCCATGTCTTTGCCATGGTGAGGGTGACAAAATTACTACCGTAATCAGAATGATGGGAAGTTTGAGAGCTTCGATTTAATCTAAACAGTAAACAAAAAAGTTGTTTTGACCTTAACCCGTTCGGCAATTTCATTGGTCTAATGAAAGCTTCACGCCGGCAAAAAACTGAGCACATCACAGAATGTTTTTTTTATTTTTATTTTTTATAAAATTTGAAAGCGGGAAAAATCCATATATTAGCCGCGTCATTGTATAAGCCGCGAGGTTCAAAGCGTGGGAAAAAAGTTGCGGCTTATAGTCCGGAAATTACGGTATACAAAATCCAAAATAAATCAAAACGGTGTTATATTTTAGCATCTTCAAAGTAGTCACCCTTTGCCTAGAATTTGCAGAAATGTATTCTTTATATTTTCTCAACCAGCTTCTTGAGGTATCACCCTGAGATGCTTTTTAAACAGTGTTGAAGTAGTTCCCATCTCTGTTGGGCACTTAATTGATCCTTTTCTTTATTATTTGTTCCAAGTAATCAATTTCAAAAAAACATTTTTTTTATTACATTTTAGTTTTATAATGAAATAAATTAATATGGTGGCACAATTATATTTTTGTCTACAACAAATGAACAAATTTCAAATATTTAAGCATACGCCTTCAGATCAAATTATTTTTAAGGTTGTGAGAAACAGTTCAGTCAAGTGTTTCAAAACTTTTGACTGGTAGTAAAAAAAAATCATAATTATTTACACTGGCTGCTAAAAGTTTGGAATAATGTACAGATTTTGCCGTTTAGGAAGGAAATTGGTTCTTTTTTGGCATTCAGCTGATTATAAAGTATAGTCAGGACATTACTGATGTAAAAAACGGCATCACTGTTTGAAAAAAGTAATTTTTTGATCAAATCTATACGGGCTCCATTTCCAGCAGCCATCGCTCCAACATCTTATCCTTGAGTAATCATGCTATAGTGCTCAATTGGTACTAGAAAATCACTTGCCATTATATCAAACAAAATACTATTTTGCAAAGCTGTTATATATATACAAAGCTACTTGGTTTGTTAAAGGAACCTTAACATTGTCTTTGTGTTTGTTTTCGAGTTGCCACAGTATGCAATAGACTGGCATGTCTTAAGGTCAATATTAAGTCAAAATTGGCAAAAAGAAACTGCTTTCTCTAGAAATTCGCCAGTCAATCATTATTTTGAGGAATGAAGGCTATACAATGCTTGAAATTGCCAAAGAACTGAAGATTTCAAGATTTTCGAGACAAAGAAAAACTGGCTCTAACAAGGACAGAAAGAGATGCAGAAGGCCAGATGTACAACTAAACAAGATGATAAGTACATCAGAGTCTCTAGTTTAAGATATCCTCAGCTGACAGCTTCATTGAATTCTACCCGCTCAACACCAGTTTCATGTACAACAGTAAAGAGAAGACTCAGGGGTGCAGGCCTTATGGGAAGAATTGCAAAGAAAAAGCCACTTTTGGAACAGAAAAGAAAAAAGAAAAGGTTAGAGTGGGCAAAGAAACACACACATTGGACAACAGATAATTGGAAAAGAGTGTTATGGCCCTTAACCCCATTGAGCTTTTGTGGGATCAGCTAGACTGTAAGGTGCATGAGAAGTGCCTGACAAGACCGCCACATCTATGGCAAGTGGTACAGGAAACGTTGGGTGAAAAGTCAATTGAGTATCTGGACAAACTGACAGCTAGAATGCCAAGAAATAGATTTTTTTGATGAGAACTCTTTGAAGTAGCTTAAGACGTTCTGATAGTAATTTTTCAAATTAATAATGTCCTGACTATACATTGTGATCATTGTGTTGAACGTCACTTTGTTGAATACAAGAGCAAAATCTGTACATTATTCCAAACTTTTGTGTGTGTGTATATCTATAGATCAGAATCTGCTGTTGCCTTCGTTAATAATTCAAAAATGTCACTTCAGAAATGGTATCATGGCTTGTGCTGTTTTAACAAGTTATTGGATAAACAAAGATGGATGTGTGTGAGAGAGAGAGAGAGAGAGAAATAGACACACACACAACTGAACATGTGTAATCACCTGTTGCCACACCCAAGCAGGGATGCTGTCAGCTTTCTGAAGGTCAGCTTTCTCAATGATAAAGTAGCTGTCAAAGCAGGGGTATTCCTTTCTATTTCGCGGTAGCTGGTGCACAAGAGTCGATCACTAGAGAACACACGGTGAAGCATCCAAGTGCTGATGGTGTCAGACCATCAGTGCTCATGGAACGTTTGAAGTCCAATTAGATTTGAGTGCTGGAAATAACTTGTGTTTGTGTGTGTATATATATATATTTGGGCCTGAAATTCAATTTTGAAAATTAGGTGAATTCCTCCCTTACACAGCTCATATGGGGGGGATTTACACATTTTGGGGGGAAATAAAACTCAAAAATGTTAAATTTTAAAATTCACCTAAATCACAGGGGGGGGGCTACTTTTCTCAATTCCTGTATAGGTTAAATGGAACCTGAGTGAGAAATAAACTTTTCCATTTTAGGGAAATATTTGATTTCCAGCGGCATTTTTAACCTTTACAGGGGCCATTTGTTTTCTATTCTAAACTTATAAAATGACTGTCATCCCATGTTAGAATTTAATCAATTCAATATGAAAAATGGCATGTTTCAATAATTACAAAATTGCATGACATTGCGTGCTTTGTTACAGAAAATGTTTTATAAATTGGCAATTAAATTGACCTATACTACAAAACTAATGCATTAACATGGAGATGACAACATTTCTCCAGATTTGGAATGAGGAGCTTAAAGGGATAGTTCACCCAAAAATGATAAGTCTCATCATTTACTCACCCTCATTCCATCCAAGATGTGTATGACTTTCTTTCTTCTGCAGAACACAAATTAAGATTTTTAGAAGAGTATCTCAGCTCTGTAGTGATCAGACCTTTTGTAGCTCCAAAACAACAAATAAAGGAAACTTAAAAGTAATCCACTCCAGTTGTTAAATCTGTATCTTCAGAAACAATATAATTGCTGTGGGGGAGAATCAGTCAAACTTTTTTTTTTTTTTTTTTTGGTAACTCAATTTCCACTTTTACATCTGAAAGTGGAGATTTAGAGTACATATACAGTATAACATCCATCCTTCCTGCACTTTTGGCTTCAAGCTGGTGAGGAGGCTTTTCAAACATACAGATAAGTGAGATGTGATGGTCACGTAATTCAGCGCGTGAGCAAGACACTGAACTGATGCGGAACGCCCGTCTGTGCGTATTTATGGTGCGAGATCTGCCACTGACTCTGTAACATCTGCACAACAGACAGCATGAAACAATGTTCAGTGAAAATTCTAATTAAGATCGCAATGTGTGTATTTGGACTAGGCCTATCAGATGTTATTCATAAAACAACAGGAACAACAACTCTTTGTGTGTGCATTTTTTGCCCCCCATATTTTGAATTTCGGGGGCATTTTTCCCAGATCCCCTGTTAATTTCCGACACGAGATGGCGATGAGAGATGTCTCTCCCTCATGCTGTTTTGGCAGCATGAGTGAGACCTACACAAATTTAGGCAGGTGTGTGTGTGATGACTCTGACACTTTCTTGACAGGCTTTGTGAGATTCGTCCAGTTGTTGTGTCAAGCAGTTTCTATTCCACATTGGCAATTGATGTTTGCTATTTCTTGTTGAATAAGATGCTTTTGACTCTTTAAAACAAGTACATTGTTTGTCCAGACATTGAGTGTGTTATTTTCATCTGCGCTTTGTTTTTTGGTCTCTTTGCAGTGCCTTTACCCATTGGTAAATATATCTCTGGAAGATGTGCGTGCTAGTTTGCCTACACTAGAAGATCTGGATGGATGCAAAAGGAAAGCTTCTTCGCTGTCTGAGGTTGAGGACTTATCCTCCCCTTCAAAGCGATCGAGAGAGGAGAATCTGGAAATTTTCTCTACAGTATTTGAGCCTTGTGATGTGGATCTTAATGAATGCACCCCTCCAAATGACACTGTCAAAAATGAAACCTTTACGAATGACCAGTCAATACTTGAAAAGAACACTGTCTCTATGAATGGCACTGAGGAACAGTATCCTGAAATGCAACCCAATAGCACTGATGAAGATTTAGATGTGTGTGGCAAGAAGGACGATTCTGTATCTAGCACTCAAAATGAGTTCGAGGAGACATTCGGAATGGATATTGATATGGAATCTTCAGCAGAGCTGGTTACTGTGCAACCACATCTCTTCTGGAAAAACGAGGACAACCTGTGTTGGTTGGATTCGTTATTGGTGATGCTTGTGAACTGCAAGACTATCAGAGAAACTCCATGTCAGAATGTAAGGCTGACGGACAAGTTGATGTCAGTGCCTTGCAGCAGCTCTGCTGTCTGGAACCTTTGCTCAATGTACGATAAGACATTTGCCGATCTGCAAGCCATGCAAGAGCAGGGTGATGGTAAGAGTATAAAAAAATTGCAATTTATTAGTACACATTTTTAAACAAGGTGTCAGAAGTAATTTTTATTATTAAACATCGATTTCTTTTAAGATAAATTAACAAAAAATGATCTTAATATTTAAAAAGTCATATAACTTTAAGGAGTTATTATATGCAATAACAGCTGGAAAATCGAGCATAAATGTAGTTAAAAGGACTAACTATATATTTTGCTTGAATGTTATGTCTTTGACAATGTTGCCTTCTTGCTTGATTCTCGTGCACAGCCGAAAGAAAACTAGATTGTTTGCTGGTTGTCACCATGAGGTGTTCGCACAGAACGTATTCCGATACTTTTTATTTTAGCTATTGATCTATTTTGGACATGAATCTTTGGCCATTGCATCAAATCTCGCTGTCAGCATCTTCCACCATAAGCATTCAATTTTTATGATGGCTTGTCAAGTTAAAGTTGATTAAATAAGATAACCTCATCCCAGATTTATGTGACTTATAAAAGAATGTAGCCCCCTCCCTCCACACTATTTTGCCACTCTGCTCGCTTGGTTGTTTCTGGTTGCTCAACAATAGCGGTGCAAATGTACAAACTAAAATGATAGCATAAATACAGCACTGGCAAATGCCTTCTCACGCTGGCCTCCAATCCATTGGGCCAAACTTTTTATCAAGCTCTGCTTTTTATAAGTGTATTCCTTTTTCTCTCACAACAGACAAGATAACCAGAGTTCCTGCTGATGTCCTGGAGGAGGCAGAGAGACGGCTCACTGCTCTCCGTCTTTCACTCTTCAAACTTCTTCAGCCCACGCTCAAGTGTGAAATTGGTAAAAGATTTGAACCGCTTCTCGTAAAGCTGTTTATCATACCTGATTGATTCATTGTAATTTGTATTTATTGAGAATCTGTCTGTCTCACAGGTCAGCAGGAAACACCTGTTTTTGCGCTGCCACTTCTTCTCCGGTTGGATAAATGGGCTCTGGATCTTTTTCAGCATACCATACGCTGGGAATTTAAGTGCACAGCCTGTAGTTATACTCTCAATGACAGGTACTTTTTTGTTTTGTTTGTTTAAGGGGTCATGACATGACTTTTTTTTTTACTTGAATGCTCCTTGAGGTTCACTTATAAAATTAGTCAAGTTTATTTTGTTTTGTACAAAAAAGTCATATATTTGTAAAAAAAAAAAAAAATGTTTCACCCTCATTCTGACCCTCTGTCAGAAATGCTCGGTTTTGTTGCCACTTCTTTAAGACTTGAAAATAAATGCCCTCTGTTATGATTGGCTCTCTACTCTTGACTGACTTGCCATCTCACTGCTCACCAATACTGTGCTAGCATCAGAAGTGATCAGGTAAAGTAGGCATTGATGTTTTGCTGTGGAGGTGGTCAGATGCAAATGTCTACCACAGTGTGACATCACACTGTGGAGGAAGTAGAGAACGTTTTGTAGAGTCGTTTTGACAACTTGCTCATACTCTTTTTGCAGTGAGGAGGAAGTTTTGAGTTCTGAAACTTGCAGTATGTGTAATAGTACAATGAACTCTTATATGTTGAAAGTTCATGGGAAATTTGATTCCTCATGTCATGACAACTTTAAAACTTGTGACTCAAGATGTGGCTTTGTGTGCATCTGTGCTTCTAGCGAAGAAGCAGTTGTCTCGTCATTTTCTGAAACGAGTTAGTTATGCACTGTATCTCTCTTTTTAAACGCATCTCAGTGGCTGTCTGACTAAATAGACTTTACATGTCATTCATGCCAACAGAGCTTCTATTTAGTGTTTTTCATTATTTTTTCTTGATTTGTTTTGGAACTTTTTGTTGCATTTATTTTATTATTTTTAGTGAGCTTATTGAAACTATGGACTGTTTTTTGTTTTCATGCTCATGTAACACAACCTTTCTTTTCTAATCCAGTGTTGAGAAGACTATTACAACCTTCACTCAGATTCTGTCTGACTGGCACCCGCTAAAAGCAATCCACCGCACTCAATGCAGTAACTGCAACCGCAAAAAACAGAGGAGGAAAATGGTGCCTGAGAGGTTAGAGTAGTACATTTTCCTTAATTTGGTAGTTTTTCTATAGACAATTTCCTTGTCTAATTGACAATTGAGCCTTTAAAAATGCTTGCTGTTTGATAACTGTGCCTCTGTTGATTTTTGCAGGTTGTCCTCTGTATTTGCTCTGCACTTTGTGGAGGGCTTGCCAAGGAAAGACCTCTCTAGATACTCCTTTGAGTTCCAGGGTTCTCACTACAATGTTAGCACTATAATCCAGTACAATAAGCATCTCCAGCATTTTGTCACCTGGGTTCGTCAGAGTAATGGTGAGCCTCTGTTTTCTTCTGTGATTTATCTACTAATTATGAAGTCTGTTAATTGATGCATTCTGGATTTCATGATGCTTCAATTCAGTAGTTAACTCAACATTCCAAGCATTTAGTTTGTGCAGCATTACTAAATAAGAACAAAATGAGAAACAGCCATGCTCCATAGATTGAGTTTTTAAATGTGCACTTGGAAAAAATTTTCATTCATAGTTTAATTTGCCCTGAAAAGTGTAAAAACTCTGACTTTGTGTGCTTTCAAAATATTGTTCTGTTTTAACATCCCAACAAACTCAAACAATGGCCTATGTCTGGGGTGTGACTATTGCCCAAAGTGTACCTCGGTTAGACATGAATGCTTGGCGTCTGCATGAAGGACACACTACGCAAATTCGTCAAGTGTACTCGAGCACTGGATGCATGTGGCCTGATTTTTCTAACTGTGCATATATACATGCAGAATGTAAATTTTTTTGCACTAATTAGTGGGTCCAAAAATAGGCAACACTTCACAGTTTGTGTGCGTTCACAAAGAAGTGCAAGAAGATGTAATCGCTGATAAACAACAGGAGACGAAGGTGGAAACCACAACAGTAGATGTGCAGGGCTGGAGCACATGTGTGAGGAGGTCAGGAGATATCTGCATCTGTAAAAATTTGAGTCTGAAGGAATATAAATACATCTTAATGGGTCTATACACCTGAAGAAGTAGTTCAGTATGTCATTGCAGTCGCAGTGCACATTAGTGCTGTCAAATACGAAATTGTAGTATTTGTGGAATTTAAGAGAGAAAAAAGCACATTCGAATCCAAACATTTTGGAAGTGCCAAGCACTGACGATGACTTCAGAACGATTGCACTCTTTTAAAGGCTAGATGCAGGGCAACAAATACAGTTTGAACAGCCCCTTATTTGGAGGTCTGTGACCATTGCGTCTTTCTTATCAATGTCTCTCAGACTAAGCAATGGGTTTAAAAAAGAAATGCTTTGTCATGAAAGGAGTTAAATTTGGAAAAGTGTGCCTTGAGATCCTCGTTCTGTTCTGTTGTGCTCCTTATGTTTGTACAGCCCCTGACCTGGGCTCGTATTTTGAGCCACTTTACCACCAAGTTTAGCCGAATAGCTCTGCTCTGTGGGAATATTACTACCAGACATACAACTGTAATGAATGAAAAACTCTGTTGTATCGTCGTTATGAAGTAGCTTGAGTCTGGGGCTGAACCACGAACATCTTGTTGAAGCTGCACTACATAACGTTGTGCTCTCAAGCGACATCTGTGGTAGAAATTTAAAACCGCAAGCAATTTGCAGAAGAATACATTACATTGGTCATGTTCTGGCACTGCTCGTCTAGTGAATGAATCTCCCAAATTGAATTTGACATCGCCGGTGTGTGATCAAGACTGGAGCCGGAGTCATAACATTTTCATGTTGATTTTATGTTATACGATTAAACATTTGAAACGGAAATATTACTTGCTTTGATGAATATAAACAACACTCTTATTTACATATTTGAATGAATTTTACACTTAAATCTCTTTTCTGACACTACACTCTCCTCAGCCACCACCAGTATATCTTAATATGATTGTTCAAGTGTTTTATCTGCTGTTAATGTTTGAATTGTACTACCATTTTCAATTTAAGAGGTTAAACTGGTGATATGGCTGATACAATTTCAATAGAAGACTTTATTATTTTTATTAGGGATATGCTTGACTATTCGAGTAAACTTTTCTGATGCTGCTAGTCGACAAACGAATTACTAGTCAGTTAATTTTAACCGCCATTACACTGATCATTTGGCTTTATATTTTTACTGAGGCTGTGCTTTAATTACTGTCATATTAATGTTACATATTTTAAATAGAATTAATGATACAAATATTTTAAAAAGAGGATATCTTGAGCAGATATTCCCTCTCTCACTCGTGATGCAAGCAGGAAAATGCCCTCCCTCTAGACAAGCAAGCTCTGCAAAGTAGCTGTGAAATCACTGCTGTGGTGGTGCTGGAATTGGATTTCCAAACTTTTGAAAGTCCCTATGGATGGTTTTACATTTGAGTCGTCTTTAAATCTGTGTGTGCTTTTTAGAACGGGCTGGGTTGCTCTGTTGGTCCTGCACTATTCAATCCATTGTTTTCAATAAATATGCCTGTTAAATATTCTCAAACATTGATTCAGTGAATGCTTGTCATGTTCTATATTTAATGTACAATGATCAAATGCAAGGCAAACATGTAGCAGTTAAATGGCCCTTTTCAATGGAATTTAGCCTCAGATTTGGAATAGATTAAGAATTTGAAATTGGTCGCATAAACAAATTTTTGGACTGATTTCTGAAGGTTGGTTTCTTTTTAGACTAGTTGACTTCAAAATTTCCATTTAAACGTCAGTAAAATTAGTCGTTCAGCACGTCCCTAATTGTTATACTATATTGTCCAGCCTCAGTTACTACAAAAGCATGTATATGCAATGCACACAATAACACCGTAAAAACATAAAACACGGATTCAATAATGATGGGGATAAAATTTACTTTATAAAACATAAAACTAATAAGCTTAAATATGCAATATAACAATTACAAGTCAATTTCAGAAGTCATAAACATGTCACAGTAACTTCATCAGACAACATTGATACATCGCGATTGGTTAACACACGAGTAATGTTCTATTCATAAAAGCATGACAAGCAATATAAGCTTCAACAACCCTACCAGAAAACATATCCAAGCATTATATCAGGTAAACAACTTCGCCTAACGGATAACAGATAAATATCCATATAGACTGCAACGATGCTGTCTTAAACTGTGTGTTGCTGAACTGAACTTAATCGGGGTAAGGTAAGGACATTGTTTTGAACATTGTATTTGTACTCTATCAATAATGGCAATTTGTTTATTTTTAACCAAAAAATCTTACGTAGTGCAATTTTAACATAGAACTGTCTATTGAAGCGAAAACAAATAGTTTTATTTTTATTCTATGCACATTAGTTTCAAATTGAATGCTTTTTTTTTTTTACTGCCAGGAATGTTCTTTGCAATCATTTAACACTGTGTTGCATGGTTTATGTATTTATTGCATCCTCTTGTGGACTATGGAAACAACACCAGTTAAAAAATCTGCTGACTTTCGAATTTAAATTGAATTATTGGTAAAATGTAAGGTAAAAATTCCGAATTTAGGGTGCGTCTCAATCAGTTCCTTAGTTCATTAGTCAAGGCACTTATCAGCGAGTCAGCTCATTGGTTTTATCGTGCCAGTGCAATGAAATCCCATAATGCACCATAAAAACATCGTTGCTCACTATATTCCCTTATCGGAAATGTCGTCATGTCTTCTGAAGTCAAGTCGTTTGATGACTAGCACAAGTGTAAAACTATGAAGTCCAAGACATATTTTCTCTTTAAAAGAGAGATTTTTTTTTTTTAAAGGTCTTTCATAATTACCATGAGCGTGAAACAATCTTTTAAATATTTGAGTTGTTAAAAGGTTTATTTTACCATGTATCTGTTATAATAACACTGTACATTTGAATATCTTCAAGGAAAATTTACGAGATTGTCATTTACACAGCGACGGTGCTGATTAATAACAGCTGCACTTCAATGTGAAAGCTTGTTAACGTGTCACAGGTGATTAAGTCTTAAGTGTCCCAATGTTCAGTGGATCAGTATCCTTACCAGTGCCCGAATTCTTGTTCACGCAATACTGATCAACGGCATAGGGAGCTGATTGGGACAGTTTCTTAGCCCAGTTGACAGCCTAAACATGTATGCACCAATCGCCAGTGTATGCACGCACAGTTTAACGAAGTACACTGTAATTTGAAAGGCTAAGCTTTCGTGTCAAAAGCGAAGTATACTTGGGGGCTTGTCTTTGTCTCTGACCAATGGCAGATGGGGAGAGAAACCTGTTTGTAAACGGTCATTAAGTAATTTATTTTTGCAAGTATGTTTGATGCTAGTGGTACAGAAATTACATAATTCACTTTTAAATCACATAAATTGTAAATAACTTTCTTTTTTTTTTGGCTCAAAGGATCATGGTTGGAACTTGATGATTTGAAATACCCTTACAGCATCACCCACAAAAGATTGACACTGCCTGCCAATGAAATGCACATTGTTTTCTGGGAGGTAGACTCCAGCAAAGAAAAAGCTTTGGAGATCTGCCCACTGACAGCTCCCCCGGCAGTCACGAATGTTGACAATAATAAACATGACCATAAACTGTCAGATTCTACAGCCGATGACACATCTGTCTTCAGTACAGTCACTGTAGGGGAGGACAAGGATTTAACTGCTGCCAGTACCCTGGATGCATCTATTCATAGTAGCACATTAATGGACACCTTTGAGGGACTTTCACACACAGACATTGTGACCCTCACTGTGGTTGAGGAGAATTCAACCACTAATAGAACAAATCTTCAGATTCTCCAGACTCCAGCCATTGTGCCAGTTGTCCTCCCCAGTCATCCAAAAGCATCTGGTTTGTCTCATAACTCTGAGTCTGTTTGTCAACCCTCAAGTCCTCCTAAACACCAGATATGCAGCTCTGGTTCTAGGGAAGGATCTACTTCAGTTGCCCCAAAAATAACCCTACCCTCAGTGGTGAGGTCATCAGTACATACAGAAAAGCCTGTCCCTTCACCTCTTGCGTCAGGTGATAGTACTTCCGCTGGTGCACTAAACTGCTCAGCCTTACTTCAACACTATGCTTCCTTACTTCCGCCCACACAAGTAACGCCGCCTCCTTCTGCCCCCAAACCAAAACCCATTCTAAAATGTGAAGGCAATGAAGCTCTTCCAGCAAAGCCAGCTGATTTGTTTGGTGGTTTCATAACCAAGAAAATGCCTAATCTGCCAAAGCCTGTTGGAGTTGTGAAGAACCCTTCAATAGAACCTCAGCAGAAACCAAGCAACATTCCTGTAGCCATGTGTCCTCCTGGGAAAGTGTCTGAGATCTTCAAATCAGCTGGTAAGAAAACCCAGAGCTTTTCAGCTTCCAATCAGCCACTTAGCACTACTGAAGCCCTCAGGCTAAAGCTAATGAAGAAGCTTAAGGCCAAGAAAAAGAAACTTGCCAAACTAAACGAAATACTGGGAAACGGAGTAGAAGCTACACCCAAACCAGACAGCACAGCCCTTTCGTCGCCCTACTCTGTCACTTCTAGTACCTCTGCGTTCGACAGCCCAGCGTATGACCAGTTCTTCGCTGAGCTTTTGTCTCCGGCAACTACCGTTAGCAACCTCTCGCCTGATAGCTCAGGTCTCCTGGAGATGTTGAACACCAGCCAGAATGGGGAGACAGTAAATGGCAGAGCACTTGAAAATTCTTCTGCTGCATCTGTGGAACCAACTTTCCAGAACTACCCCTCCTCTACTAATGATTCATCAATGGCTCTTGAGGAATATTTAGAAGCAGGGATGGGGCAAACTGCAGTCGCGAACACTGATTTTAACAGTTTAGATATATTTTTCTGATTATGGTAAAAGTTTTAGGCAGGAAAAACACCAGACCAAACTCATGTTGCTTACAAAGCTCACACTTTATATTTTTGTATTTAGAGGAATTTTGTTAGGAAAACCTGTGGTACAATGTCAGTTATTGCATAGTTCATATTTTGTCTTATTCACTTTAAGGCAAAAAAAAACATTAAATGGGGCAGTCTAGACAAAATGTTTGAAGATCATATTGTTTATGTACTTGATGTAAAATGTTGTACAGATTTGTACATTTGTCAGTTTAATAATTTTTTTTATGCTATCAAGTGTATTTAAGAAGTTTATATTAAATTCTCTCCAACCTGAATATTTTGTGGTTTACTTATTTAGGTTTGAGTTTTTGTTGAAAAATATTTTATTTGTAAATTATATTAACCATCATTATATTATTACCTGATTGTTAAATTTGTCATCCGTTGTCATTTTGCACTCAGAATTCCACAGATACAAAAGAGGGAATTTTGTCTAAAACATAAATTATATATTCATTGCACAATGCAGTTGTTTCAAAACGTTGCCCATTGCCTCATTAACTGCCCACTATTATCATCATCATCAATATTGTATTACAATAATAAAGTGCGCGGGATTCACACAAAAACAATGAAAATGAAGTGGACCAATGTGATTGTAGTCCACTTTCAAGTTCTAAGTAAGTGTAATTATTTGACTCAAGTAAACAGAACTTAATTTTATATTTAAAATTAACTAGTTACAAATAAACTTATCTGAGATTGAAATGTGGTTTTTATTAAAAAAAAAAAATGTTAATTGAGTTATAGAATGTAATTTACCATACAAGGGTAATTATGACTGGAATCTTTGCCATAGGGCACATTTGGTTTTCCTCAGTACTTTCATAGTTCACATAAATCTGCACTTTTTTAAAGTACAATGAGTGAAGAAGAATGGTTTAAAATGAAAAGGCTCCAAGTTAATCAGAGGTAACTCTAATGGTGACCTCACAATGAGCAGTTGATTTACAGCTGACCTTTCATGATGTGTGAAGTTTGACTTTGTACTGTCAGTGCCAAATGTATTGTTTCATTGTATCAGTCAATTTAATTAACATAAATTTCGTTTCAAAGCCAAACACTACAGCTCCTATGTGGCAACAAAATGACAGACCAATGACTAATACCAGGAATCTAAAATAATCTAAGAAGCCATCACCCAAATGAACTACGTTGGCTTCTTATGTCTAAATAATGTGATTAACGTACTGTATAGTGTAAATTGTCAAATTATCAATTCAACTGGGCTATAGCTGAAGAAATGCAGCAAAAATGACGTTCATCGTTTTAATTTGGCATAAATAATTAATTTTTACTACACAGTAAAATTAAATTTGTCGACTTAGATTTTTTTTAAGCCAATCATTTTTGCATGCTTTATCTAGGTAAACATTACTTATTTGTTTCACTTTAACAGAACTTAAGTTTTTTTTAAGTATACTTGACTCATCTGTGATTAAAGTATCATTGTTTATATTTAAATATTTCAATCCATAGTAAAAGGGAAATTAATTATACCATTAAAAATAATGGTAATTAATTAACTGTACTCTAGATTAGCCATATAGCACATAGGATTCTACTTGGTATTTCTTAGAGCACATAAATCTGCACTATCGTAAAGTACAATAAGCAAAGAAGAATGGCTTGCATTAAATAGTTCCAAGATGTAACACTAATCACCCAAATGGTGACGTCACAAAAATCACAACTATCAACAAGCTACATTAAAACAACAATAGTCATAAGAAATAAAACTATCCCCCTATTCAATAGCTCCCTTGATTTAACCAAAAATACAGAATTTATTAAAACTCAAGGGCTTATGGGTATTCTACACATCCACAATTTTGTACTTGTATGTACTTGTTTTGATTATTGAGGGGTTACTCATCCCCCTGGAATCTACGACCCTGGTGTCATAGCTGTTTGAAGGAAAATCTGCCAGGTCCAATTTACCTCTCCGGGTTTCAGAAAAATCTAACATTTAGAGTGACAAAAAAAATTTCTGCAGTAAAGAGGTGCTGTAGACTCACACCATCAACTCTTTCTGGTGATGGTGTAGTGGGCTAAAGCACATAACTGGTAATCTGGTAATCAGAAGGTCACTCGTTCGATCCCCACAGCCACCACCATTGTGTACTTGAGCAAGGCACTTAACTGGGGGGGATTGTTCCTTTAATAAGTGCACTGGATAAAAGTGTTAACAACATTTTTTAATGTTTGCATTATATGTAGGAAATCATCACCACTCACATGAAAATGAAGATCTCAGTCATATTAGAAACATTCTAAAAGCTGTTTTATTCTACATGGAGAGGGTCCGCACAAGGGGGCCGCCATGTTAGAATCACATGACCATCCAAATCTCAGTTTCCGCTCTATTTGACACTTTCACTCACTGATTAGAGAAATCATGGTTGACTATGAATAATACATTTCTACAATGGCATCTGAAACTGAAAACTATTGTGCTAAAAAATTATGCTGCATCAAAACAGCTAGGTAACTAGTGAGTGCACCTTTAAATATAAACAGAAAGCTAGATGACAACATTCGGAATTGTAAAGCGCAAAAAGGGGCGGGGCTGACAGACGTTCAGTTTCGGATTCTAAGCCTTATGATGTCTCAAAGGGACAGGGATTCTGATTATTGAAAGAAAGAAAGAAAGAAAGAAAGAAAGAAAGAAAGAAAGAAAGAAAGAAAGAAAGAAAGAAAGAAAGAAAGCAACAATCGCAGTTTGAGTAAGCTGCTCATAATGAAGGTGAATGGGGCCAGTCTATAAACCCCATAATACGAATTATATCAAAAGTAAAGTCACATTATGTAAACATTATTTGTGTTAACATGATTTTAGTGTGATCAAATTGCTTACTAACCTTATTTGTGTAAAGGTATATCCTTCTTTGCCTTGATGAAGTAACCACTTAACAGTTCGATTTTATAATGTATACATTTAGCAGACATCGCTTTTACTATTACGCATTTAACAGACACTTTCATCCAAAGCGACTTGCTGCTATGAGCTTGACGTTGATAGCGCCATGCTAGTTGAGCAACAGGAGCACTAAAATCGTGTAGAACAGAGATGTTTTCACACTAAAGTCATGTTAACATGAATAACGTTAGCTTCTTGTGGCTATAGTTTTGAAACTGTGTATTTTAATGTTTAATGACTGACCCCATTCAATTCCATTGTAAATGCCTTACTGTTAGCACGATTTTCCCTGTTTTTAAGAATCGTGGGACGAGTTGAAATTATTTTACAAATACTGTTTGAGCTTAAATTTTACTCTTAACATCCCTTTAATGATGTCATATTAATATGTCATTCTGCCTTGTATGCTAAAATAGTTAACAATGTTTTCTATCAAATTTGTGAATTTGTAGTGCTGCTCAATTAGTTTTGTAATGGTTTATTACACTGGTAGAGGGCAGGTTATAGTCACAGATCAGAGGACTGTTGGTTTGTACATACAGTACATTCAACGACTGCTGATTATATTTTGCTTTTCCATGAGTAGTGAAAAAGATGCAGCTGTGCCAAATATTCTACATTCAGAAATTAAATCTATTGCCTTTCAAAAATGGCTAAATAAACAGTAGAGGCAGAAGTGATGTTCTAGTGGCCCTCCCACCAGGAAATGCATCAGTTTAGGGGATATGTTATCTCTGCCTCTGATACTAAATATATAGTCAGCAGTCCAACCAGCAGCCCTGAGATATACACAATTCATACAAAGACAATATGCATGCTGCTGTGTTGGAAAACATTTTCTTGTTAGTGCTGGTCACTCTCCTCAGTGTGGTCCAGAATGGTAAGACATTTTAAAGATATAACTTCATATTTAATTTGTATTGATCAATGATTTTTATGCAGAATTTATGTGCAGATTTGTTTGTAAACACCCAGCATGAATTTGTTCATATTGTACAGCACATATACATAAATGCAATTACATGAATCTCAGTATATTTTAATCATAGTACTTCCAATGTCTAACATAGTGTCTTCTCCTCTAGTATTCTTCGCACTGAAGGTTGAGAAAGAGTGTAAAGCCAATCTTTCTAAACTTCATTCTGCAACTTTTGAGCGCTTGTCCTGTGCCAAGTGAGTGAATCGTTTAGCACAGATTTTATGTGCCAAAGTGGGTAAAAATAGTTTTTTAGATGTTAGCTGTTTTTAGAATCCGTTTCATGAAACGAACTGTGCTGGCACAACTTCTTTTGCATAACATTGTATGGTTTTCCTGTTGTGAGGGAAACAAACTTCCTTAAAGCTTAATTTACATAATTTTGATCAGATGATGTTGTAAGAGGGCAACACTGGTCTATCTGCATATGGAAAGCCTAGATAGAGTCATTTCTTTTTCTGAAATATTTCAAATGGAATGACAGATTTTTATTAGTGAAAATGAACTCATTTTGATACGGATTTGTATCTCCAATTGTTCTTCACAAAATTAATTATATAAAATAATAATGACATTATTTACATTACCGAATGAGACCACACAGTATTTTGTCTATAGCCTGTGTGTTGTTGATTAAAATGTTTAAAGTATGCAGAATAAAAACAAATCAAACTGATTATCATTTATCACCAATTGCATATCTAGAATGTTGCATTTTGGGTTTTCTCTTAGTTTATCTCAATCTTGATCCAAACAAAGCTGCCGCTAACCACTATTAGAGAGGAAGTAACACTTTTTCACAATCCTTTTTAAAGATAAATAAGGAAGAACAAACAACATTTATTTAAAACTGACAGGGTCTGCTAAATTTATATTTGAGCTATTTCAGTGCAGTTATTAGAGATGTTTTATGCATAAGAATGCTTAGTATAATTCATGACCTTCTTTGTTTTTATGTGTATATTTATTGTCTTGTCATAATTATGTTTCTCGAATTAGTCGAAACTGCATGGATACTTACCCCACATTCCTGGCAGTGCTGTGGTGCGCTGGTATCTGCCTCAGTCAAGGTACACCATGATTCAGTTGATACCAACACTCTTTTATTATTATCTTACCTCATAAGCCAACACAAGGTACAGTGGCCCCCAAAAGTATTGATATAACAACAAAAGTAAATGATAATTTATGCATTGTTCAAAATTAAGACAATACGATACACTTTTTAGTTGTCAAACTTAGTGGAACATGTCAATAGTTCATGTTATATACTGCACCTGTGGTTACTCTGCAAGGACACCTCTGTGAAATCGAGGGGAACTGATTTCATCCATTCACAAAAAATTACCTTTGGAGTCAGTTGGTTAAAAGTAATAACAAAAATGGCTGAGAAATGTGAAGTTAGTTCTGAGAAAAGGCTAACATCATTATTTTCAGATGGTTTTTATATAATGTTATTTAGTGCAATGCCATTTATAAATTTTTAACTGCTTAAAGCAATTTTTCACCCCAAAATGAAACATTTCTCATCATTTACTCACCCTGATTCCATCCCAGATGTTTATGATTGTCTTTCGTATGCAGAACACAAATTAAGATTTTTAGAAGAATATCTCAGCTCTGTAGGTTCACACAATGCCAGTAAATCATGACTAAAACTTTGAAGCTCCAAAAAGCACATAAAGTCAGCGTAAAAATATCCATACCACTCCAGCGGTTTAATCCATGTCTTTAGAATTAATATGAGAACAGACCAAAATGTAACTCTTTTTTAACTGTACATCTTGCTATTGCAGTCTCTGGGAACAATCATGATAGCCAAGGAGATTGCTGATGTCATTTTGGTCTGTTCTCATCCCTTCTGAAGACATGGATTAAACCAATAGAGTCTTATAACCTTCTGGCAACCATTCACTTGCGTTGTATGGACCTACAGAGCTGAGATATTCTTATAAAAATGTGTGTTTGTGTGTTTGCTTAAGAAAGAAAGTCACACACATCTGGGATGGCATGAGTGTGAGTAAATTATGAGAGCATTATCGTTTTGGGGTTGACAATTCCTTTAAGTGTCCAGAAATGTCCAAATACATTTTGGGACCACTGTATATTAGGTGCTATGAAAACTGAAAACACTTGTCTTTAATTTGACTCTTTGTTGAGAAAAGAGAATGGTTTGCTTTGGTGACACCACTTAGATACACAAAGGGCCACTGATATTTTATCTTAATGTTTGCTTCAGTTTGGTGGGAGGGTAACGCATCAAAGTCTTTCGACTTATTATTTGATTTTTTAAAAATCGCTGTTTTGTATATTTAGTGGAATATTTTGCATTTACCAGCTATGGGTCATGTTTTGACCCATAGTCAAACCATATGTTTATGTTGCTCCAGTCGATTTTTGAATTGCTTTGAAATTGTAAATAGTGTTGCTAAGCAACTGAAGCATATATATATATATTGTGTGTCAGCCTCCATTAAAATCCTTCTGAATCAGTTATGAAAACAGAATAGAAATGCATCTATACGCTAAAGGTAGTAATTTCCTGGAAATCAGCGGAACCTCACAAAATTGTTTAGCAGATAGGATACTGTTTGAGTAACTCTAATAGTCCAGGAACCTTCAGAAATAACACTTTCAAAGTCATGTTATAATGTTAAATGAAAACATTCTGTTACAGCTCCAGCTGCCTTTGCTGGTATTATTTATCTAGTGGTCCGACAGAAGTACTTTGTGGGCTACTTTGGGCAAAGTTGCCAGAGGTGAGTTTTCTAAACTTTAAAAATCTTAACACCAAAAGTTTTTCTTGTTTAAATCATAATACTAAAATTGCCTTAAAATGTATTGAAACTCTGAGGACGTTGGGATTTTACTGCTAAATATTAAGCAGTTACTGACCTTTCATTTAAAAATAAAAATTCTGTCATCATTTACTCTCCCGTGTCATTTGAAACCTGGATGATTTTCTCTTTTCCATGGAACACAAAAGGAGATGTTTGGCAGAATGTTAGGGATTGCCAGTCTCAGTCACTATTCACTTTATCTATGGACAAAAATGTCCCTAATATTCTGCCTAACATCTCTTTGATTGTGTGTGTTCTATAGAGAGAACACATGATACTTAGTAAATGATTACATAATTTTTATTTTTAGGTGAACTATCCTTTAAGATAAAAAATGTGTATGCTAGCTGCATTAGATGTTGTGTAAGGTTATTCTGAATACAAATATTATCCACTGGACCATTGCAAATGAATGATATGGGCTGGGCTTACAGAAGCTCCCAAAGACTGAGATAAGAAGAATAATTACTCTGTCCATAGAGTTTCGACTCTGCATATTGCTTTATAAAAACACTGAAATATTCTGCTGTCACTATGCACCTTAGCCTCACACAAAATGTTTTACAAAATAATATATTTGACCCTAAGCTGATGTTAACAGATGTTGTCCTTGTTTCCAGCATACCGGGCTTCCTGTTTGGGAAACGTATCCTCTTTTTTCTGTCGCTCATGTGTATTGTGGGAATCATAAATTACCTGCTGCTCTCCTGTGGTAGCAGTGACTACAAAGACTACATTCAGATCATCACCATAGCAGCATCAACCCTCCTGCTCTTGCCCTGAGCTGTGACTACTCTTGAGCTATAATAGTGAATGTGAAGACATTGGTCTTCAGTTTATTGTTTGTTAGTTAGTTGGAGGATGTTGCAGAAAAAGTGTGAAGCGTTTTCAGAGATGATAACAATCTTGCAAAATCATACGTACGTTTTACAAACCTTAACAAACGAACATCGGAGGATATAAAAAGGTTATTACTATTAATGTCCCAGTGTAAAAAGGTATTTGAATATTATTTAGAGTGAATGGAGTACATTTGCATAGCATGACATATGGGAAAGCCTTAAAGGGATTGTTCAGCCACAAATTACACAAAAAGTAAATGTTCAGCAGAATGGTAGGCTCAGTCACCATAATTTCAGTGTATGGAAAAAAAAAAAATGATCCAATAATAGTGAATGGTGACTGAGACTGGCATTCTGCCTGTCGTCTCCTATTGTGTTCCATGGACAAAAGAAAGTCATACAGATTTACATAAATGATGACAGAATTTTCATGTTTGGGAAACTATCTCTTTAATAGTTTCAAATAGTTTTGTAACTCTTGTGAGTTGTGATTGTTAGTTTATAATGAGAGATTTTACAAAATTGACTCTTGTCTAATTGTAATTAAGATAAAATTCCTATCATCTCAACATGATTGTGACTTTTGTATTATTGCTAGCATTGGCAAAAATGAAATACATTTTAGCAGTAAAACAGACCATTAATTTAGTGTTTCCCAACCTTGTATGTCTTTTGTACCCAACACAGTCTAAAACCATAATGAATGTAATTTCAAGTAGTTATCATTATTATTAATATTATTATTATAAAAAATCACATATACATACATACACATACATACAGTTCACAAGTTCGCATCATCCTTTTACAAGTTGACATATTCCTTTCAGGATTGTATACAAATATAACTGATACAAAATGATATACAGTATTTTTTTTATTAATTACTGCCCATCAGAATCTAGATAACAAATATTTACATATATCCCACAAGACAAAATATCAATTTACACCAATTATTCTGTTCAAAAGTTTACAGAACACTTGGTTCTTAATTTTGTGTTTTACCATATAAAGCATCAATTAATGTTTGCACCTTTTGAAATACTTGTGTTTAAGCCCCTCAATTGATCTGTTTTTTTTTTTTTCTGGTTCAAAAGTTTTCGTTGCAATTATTCTCATAAGGCCTAGTCTTTTCTTTACTCTTGTACATGAAACTGGTGTTGAGCAGGTAGAATTCAATGAAGCTGTCAGCTGAGGACATGTGAGGTGTCTATTTCTCAAACTAGAGACTCTGATGTACTTATCCTCTTGTTTAGTTGAACATCTGGCACTCCACATCTCTTACTGTCCTTGTTAGAGCCAGTTGTCCTTTGTCTTTAAGACTGTAGTGTACACCTTTGTATGAAATCTTCATTTTTTTTGTCAATTTCAAGCATTGTATAGCCTTCATTCCTCAAAGCAATGATTGACTGATGAGTTTCTAGAGAAAGCTGTTTCTTTTTTGCCATATTTTATCTAATATTGACCTTAAGACATGCCAGTCTATTGCACACTGTGGCAACTCAAGAACAAACACAAAGACCATTTTAAGCTTCATTTAACAAACCAAATAGCTTTCAACTGTGTTTGATATAATGGCAAGTGATTTTCTAGTACCAAATTAGCAATTTAGCATGATTACTCAAGGATAAGGTGTTGATGGAGCATGTCTAGATTTGATCAAAATATATTTAAATAGTGATGGTGCTGTTTTGCACATCAGTAATATCTTGACTATACTTTGTAATCAGTTGAATGCCACTTTGGTGAATTAAAGTACCAATTTCCTTCCGAAACCGCAAAATCTGTACATTATTCCAAAGTTTTGGCCACCAGTGTAAATTACCTTAACACAATGAAGGAAAACCGTTTAAGGCATTTACATCAGTACAAACATGATCTGCTTCTAAAGATCAATCGGTGTAAGATTGTGCATGTAAACACTCTCAGACTGTGGGTGGCAAACAGACCAAGTAGCACAAAAATATTCTGTTAGAAGTGTCATTCACACAAATGTATAAAACTTGCACTTAGCCTATTACACACATTGCACCCTGTTTGGGAATCACCTTTTTAAGGTACTAAGATATTCAATGAGTTAAAAGCTCTATTGTTCTCAGAATCTTTGGTCCTTAGTTCCACAAACTGCCAGTTTTCAGTAGATATTTGGCAATATCTAATCCATAAAAGTAATCCATACAACTCCAAGAGTTAAATCCATGTCTTCAGAAGCAAATTGATAAGTGTGGGTGAGAAACAGATCAATATTTAATTTTTTCTATTAATCTCCACTTTCACTTTCACACTTCTTTTGTTTTTGACTATTCGCATTCTTCATGCATATCACCGCCTACTGGTAAAAAGGACTTCAATATTGATCTGTTTCTTACCCACACCTATCATATCACTTCAGAAGACATGAATTATACAGCAGTATAATAGTGTTTGTTGTATTGTGGTGTTGTTTGCCTGTTGGTGTGACTGTTTACATTTACATTTATGCATTTGGTAGATGCTTTTATCCAAAGCGACTTACAGTGCACTTATTACAGGGACAATTCCCCCGTTGCAATCTGGAGTTAAGTTTTGCTCAAAGACAATGGTGGTGGTAGTGGGGATAGAACCAGCGACCAGCGACCTTCTGATTACCAGTTATGTACCAGTACCGCTATTAAAAATAATTGTTAAAAATAACATGGTTGTTTTTTTTGATAGTCGATCAACCTTATTAATTTTTGTACACATTTGTGTAAATCCTGTAAATTGCTAATTCACCTGTGGGAAGCTGTAGGGGGTGGACACAATTACATTTTTCTCTTGTTTAGTGTTAGTCAGGGAGTAAGGGTGTTTATTGTATTTTATTTCTCTTTTCTTTGTTAGCTTATTCAGTTGTTTGTCAGGAGTTAGCTGGGCTTTGGTTTGTTGTTTTGGCTTATGCTCACCCCTGAAGTGGTTGATTCCACTTTGGTGTTTTTAAATACAAATCACAAAAAGACCTTCATTTTGTGTTCTAATTTCTTTGCTTTTAGAGTATTTCAGTAATTCCTTTATTATATACTGTACATATCTTACAAATTTATTGTGTTTATTGGAAAAAGCTCCATGGTATTACAATGTTTTTAGACAACCTTGGCATTTTTATTTTTTTAAGTACAATGGAGTTCTATTACAATATCATGAAATATAAATATAGTAATCATTCGGTACCATGGTATTACCCTTATAACACAGTGCTTCGAAGTTTTCCAATCTTTTTTCTTGTCTCATCACTCTTCTCTAAACTCTCTCATCTCTGCTCCTTCACTTCATCCTGTCATCTTTTTGCTTCCTTTCTGACCTCATCATCCTCTTTATACAACTGACACTTTTTATAATACTTTCTCTTCATTTCCTTTCATATTAATATCATGATATTTTACTAACATTCTAACATTAATGCAAAGGAATGTCGGAAATTAGAATTTTATGCGATGTCAGAAAACCAATTGAGTTTTATCTTTTGATGAATGTACACTACAATACATAGAGTGGACTTTTTTATCTGAACTTTTACTCTTCTGAGGCAATGCCACTTCGATGTTCTGGTGCAAATTCCAAACTGCATTTTTGCTCCCTTGAAGGGCACTGCAATGGGAAGGAGACACCCCTCCAAAGCATGTTCCAAACGCCCCTGCAGCACCCTTTCTGTGCGTGCCACTGAAACCTAATACTACCTAAAAACCTGTATATTTTACACTGTTAGGATCTCATCTCACACCATTGTTTTGATCCATGTCAGCAATATTGCCTCTACTGCTTGGGAATCTAACAGATTATGTCATTCCTTATAACAGCATTTCCATAAATAAAATTATTCATTGGTAAAAATGGACTTGTGAGTTTGGTTCCCCAGGAGGAAATAAAATCCTGCAGGATACCACCCAAATAGTTCCTGTAGAAAACTCCTGCACAGTGTCTACAGTTTAACACTTGCTACATTTTGCAGGATTTTAAATCTACCCTGCACAATATTCCTGCAGGGAATAAAGGTGTTCCCTTACGACTTCAATCCACTTGACAGTGCGTTTACTAACGAATATGGGGAGTGCCTTCATACACGACCTATTTGAAACTTCTGTACAATAACGCCAATATTCTAATATTGGCTATGGTGTTTGAGCCCCACCAGTTTTGGTGCGAAACTAACCTCTCGTTTCGGCACGAACTGACCGCTATAAAACAGGTGCACAGACACCATTTCCTCAGAATTTCTTCCTTCAAGACAGCGATTACCTCTTTACCTCGATTACCAAGAGGGATGATTCAGCCTCTCGCACCCTCCCACCTGCCTCTTCTGTGATTCCCGAGGGTTCACACGAGGGGGCACGGGCGGGGCCACGAGGTCGAGCAGGACGAACTGTAAGTGCCGGCACACGCCCCACGAGCCCCTCAATCTCCACGAAGTGCATATTTCCCCATACGCTATGTGCGAGACGAGCTCTGGCCCTCTGAAGGAGCGTGCAGCCTCATCTCATTTGGTAGAGCTGACGCTGGGGATTATAATGATGATGTCATGTCTCTCGCCACATCAGGTGACTGGTCAATGGATGATGCTACCGCCCCTCCCCCAGCGAGGGCGAGGACCACTGACGGAGATGCTTCACCTTCTTGCAAGGGCGGTCAAAGAACTCAATCTCGAGTGGTCTCCCCAGAGGTACCTGGACAGTCTCGCGGTGGTTCTTGCAGTCCAGACGCCGTCAAGTGGCCACGCCCCACAGAACTGCTACGTTCTTCCCTGAGGTACACAGCGAACTATCCAAGTCCTGGCACATGCCCCTCTCAGCGTGCATGCGCAGTGACTACGTTCTCACGAATGTGGACCATGGGGAAAAGAACGGCTATGCCCAACTACCCCTGGTGGAGGAGGCGGTAGGGGCACATCTGTGCCCAACTAGTAGCAGGCCATGGAAATCATGCCCCATTCGTCCTTCTAAGCCATGTAGGCAGACGTCCACACTGGCGGGAAAAGCCTACTTGGTGGCAGGACAAGCTGGATCCGCACTCCTTGCAATGGCAGTGCTCCAGGTGTTCCAAGCGAAGCTCCTCAGACAAATGGATGAGCAAGTCTTTGATCCAGAGACTTTTAAAGAGCTTTGGGCCGCTACAGACTTGGCGCTGTGCGCCACGAAAGTCACGTCCATGGGTAACCTGGTCGTTCTGGAAAGGCATGTATGGCTGACCCCCACGGAGATGAGTGACAGAGAGAAGACATCTCTATTGGCTGCCTGAGTGTCTCCAGCCGGCCTCTTTGGCGGCGCAGTGAGTGCGTTTGCTGAGCACTACATCATGACTCAGCAGCAGTCACAAGCCAGAAACAGCTTTATGCCCAAATGGAGCATAGCGCAGATGGCTCGCCCCCGCTCTGTCTCAAGCCAGCCTCCGGCTAAAAGACCCATGGCCGCTAACTCAGGCCCCCGCCGAGCCACCAGTGAGGCCACGCAACCCTTGGCCCAGAGTAATACCATGGTACCGAATCCTCGACCCCTCTGAGACTGAGCAGCTTATGCATCTTGAACTACCTCGACAATTGGCTGTTACTAGCACAATCAGAGGATTTGTTATGCCAACACAGAGACTTACTGCTTCAGCATCTAGACAGCTCGGGCCTCAATGTGAACTGGGCGAAGAGCATGCTCTCTCCCAGCCAAAATATCTACTTTTTTGGAGTCCGCCTCGACTTCACGAGCGGGCGTGTGTACTTCACGAGCGAGCACGTTCAGGCCATTCTACAGTGTCTGTCTCAAACTGGGGAGAAAACTTCCTCTGAAGCTGTTTCAGAAAGCATTGGGATTTATGGCAGTGGCATCAGCCGTCATTGCATTAAGTCTCTTACACATGAGACCAGTGCTGGCTCAAGCGCGGTGTGCCACAACATGCTTGGCACCAAGGGCGCATGTGCATCACTATACTGTATAGCTCCGTTGGTACCATGGACAGCTCCTGCATTTTACCAGCGAGGTGTGGCGCTGGGGCAAATTATCAGGCATAAAGTGGTGACTACGGATGCTTCCAACACAGGTTGGTGGGGCGGTGTGCGATGGGCGCCCGGCTTTCGGCACCTGGACAGGTCCGAGGAGGGCGTGGCATATCAACCGCCTAGAACTATCGGCTGTAATTCTATCCTTGAAGGCTTTTCAGTCAAAAATAGCAAACTGTCAATGTCCTGGTTCGCTCAGACAACATGACAGTTGTGGCATATATAAACCACCAAGGAGGAATTCATTCACCGCCACTGTTGAGACTGACGCGGCACCTCCTCCTATGGAGCAAGTGTGATCTCTCCCTGAGAGCGACATATGTCCCAGGCTGCCTGAATTACACCAAGGACCAAGGGGTGATACCAGGCGATTGGATACTTCATCCTCAGACGGTGTTGAGGATTTGGGAAATATTCGGCAAAGCAGAAATCGACCTATTTGCTCAGTGGAGAATGCCCACTGTCCCCTTTGGTATTCGAAGTCCCAAGCCCTGTTTGGAACGGATGCAATGGCACACAAATGGCAGGCGAAATGCAAATATGCATTTCCTCCGGTATGCCTGATCCAATCTGTCATATGCAAAGTCTGGGAGGATAAGGAAACGGTTCTATTAGTTGCCCAGCATGGGAATTACCGCTAAGGAGGGATCTCCTCTCTCAGGCGCATGGCACAATCTGGCATCCCCAGCCCCAGCTGTGGAACCTGCATGTGTGGCCACTGAACAGGGCTCTCTACATGTGCCAGAACTGACGCATTCAGTCATGAACACCATTTTACAAGCCAGAGCACCGTCCACAATACGCCTATATGCACTAAAATGGAAGGTTTCACTGACTGGTGTCTCTAAAATAGTAAGGACCCAGTAAACTGCCCTATACATGAAATTCTAATATTTCTTCAAGAGTGATTAAATGAAGGACTCACCCCGTCAATGCTCAAAGTGGCCCTGGTCTTTCAAGAGCCACTGTCAAACCCAGGAAAGGCTATGTACCCAAGGTCTTGACAAAACCCTTCAAAGCGCAGGTGGTTCACTTTCAGGCCTTCTTCCCTCCTCCATTTAATTCAGATGAGGAACAATCATTGCATTTGTTATGCCCTGTGTGGGCGCTGCATACATACATTGAGTGCACTTGCCAGTTCAGACTGTCTGATCAGCTTTTTATATGCTATGGAGGACTTACAAAAGGAATGTCCATCTCCAACAAAGACTTTCTCAATGGATTGTTGATGCAATTACCCTGGCTTAGGAATCGCAGGGTCAAATTGGTGTTAAAGCACACTCAACTAGAGGCATGGCCTCCTCATGGGCATGGACGAATGGTGTGTCCTTACAAGACATATGCAAAACACGTTCGCAAGGTTTTACAACCTAGACGTAACGTCTCTTTCTTCACAAGTCCTCTCTGTTAAGAGCACTTGCTATTCATCCGCCATATCTATCTATCTATCTATCTATCTATCTATCTATAGATAGATAGATAGATAGATAGATAGATATGGCGGATGAATAGCAAGTGTATATATATATATATATATATATATATATATATATATATATATATATATATATATATATATATATATATATATATATATATATATATATATACCACAAGACTCAAAGTTCTTGAGGCACGAGCAATGCCCTCCTTGTTCTCAGTCAGAAATTCTGAGGAAATGGTGTCTGTGCACCTGTTTTATAGCGGTCAGTTCGCGGCGAAACGAGCGGTCAGTTTCGCGCCAAAACAGGTGGGGCTCAAACACCATAGCCAATATTAGAATATTGGCGTTATTGTAGAGAGGTTTAAAATAGGTAATGTATGAAGGCACTCCCCATATGCGTTATTAAACGCAATTATGTCTCGTTCCCTTTGTCTCAGGGAACCGAGGTTACGTACGTAACCGAGACGTTTATGACCTGTAAGACTATTCCTGCAGAAGAATTGCTTCAGAAAATTATTTCCATTCCTTCATAATATTCCTGCAGGATTGCTACAGGAAAATGACCCGAAAATCCTGTAGAGGCTTTTTGTAAGGGATATATGTAATTATAATTGTACTTTTTAAAATTAATTTTTCACCCTACATTTTTTCGAAGCTTAATGTGGTGTGTGAGTGTGTGTGTGTGTGTGTGTGTGAATATAGTTGCACCCCTCCCATGTCCCGGTTTAACGCACAAAAATATGCTTTCCTGTACAATAATGCGATGGGTGAATGACAGGTGATATTTTTAGTGACTTCGTGTTCTCTTGGAGTTTCGTAAGCACAGAAGTATATCAGAACGTCTACAGTGTGACGGTATGGTCTTGTGTATTTATTAATGAATTACTCTTGTTTTAAAATCTCCCCGCTCTGCTTCCAGTTGTTATACATCCCCTGAACCCTTTAAAATGATGACTTTTGACAACTCTATAACCTATAAATCCACTTCGTAAGATAATTACACTTTGACATTGAACATCAACAACATAGTAGAACAAAATGTAAAGATGGCTGCGCGCCAGTTTCTCTCAGAATCAGAAAGATCCCTTTATTTGCAAGTATGCTTCCACATACAAGGAATTTTTCTTGGTGATAGAAGCTTCCAGTGCACAAACAATACAACAACAAGACAGAGATAATAAAAGCAAAATAGAATAAAAATAAAAAGCGAATAGAAATATAAGTATATATAGAAATACGCAATAAGACAAAATATACATAATATGTACAAATACAAATCTGTTATATACAGAGCAAGGGAATGTAATGCAGAAGAGGTAGGATATGTTAAATAATGTAACTGACTAGGCTTTGTATTGCACATAATTATAGTTTTAACTGTTCATGAGATGGATAGCCTGAGGGAAAAAACTGTTCTTGTGCCTGACGGTTCTGGTGCTCAGTGCTCTGTAGCGTCGGCCAGAAGGCAACAGTTCAAATAGGTACTGGGCTGGGTGAGTCGGGTCCAGAGTGATGTTACTATTTATGTGAATAAAAGCTGTTTTATTGTACATGGCGAGGAGCCCCTCATGGGCGCTGCCATGTTAAGGGATGTTAATACTGTTCCAGACAACTCAGAACTCATATTTTTACCACCTCCAACTAGGAAATAATAACTGGAACAGCACCTGAAGTCAGACATCCAACTTGTGAACTAGGGGCAGATCGATCAACCCTGACCTAGAGAAGTGTCATTTTATGTAATTTCCAAGATGGTGGCTACCAACAAGCAGAAACTGGGGCTGGGTTTTGTGAAACAACAAACTTTTATATAGTTTCACAGCTCAAAGTGCATGAAAATGCAATGTACAATAATTCCACAAGAGAATGGTAAGAAGAATTGTTTGTGTTTTTAG
Source organism: Xyrauchen texanus (assembly GCF_025860055.1). Taxonomy (NCBI): domain Eukaryota; kingdom Metazoa; phylum Chordata; class Actinopteri; order Cypriniformes; family Catostomidae; genus Xyrauchen; species Xyrauchen texanus. Next base: position 25,142,417 of record NC_068318.1, read on the forward strand.
TCATTGGCAATGTTTTCACCTATTTTGCTCATGAGATAACTACTAGGTAGCCAGCTAGCTAGCATCTGGAAGGCTGTGCTATGTTTATGCATTTAGCAAGCATTCATGAAAGTGACGTGTGATTGACTGGAACGCACGGAGGTCGGAAGTGGGAAATTTCAACTGATATTCCACCACAACTTCATCTTTAACGCAGCAAAGCTATATGGACAGACTGCACGGCCCAGATTTTCTCGACAGGCAGATGTTTAACGCTATCAAAGTTTACCCTGCAATCATTTACTTCTGGATTCCTAATTGCGGAGGTGTGGAAAGGGTCCAGTAGCCACCATGTTATTGGACACTTTTGCACGTGGATTAAATTAATCATGGCTGACTGTAAATAGCAGATTTCTACAATGGCACGGTCAACTAAAACTATTGTGTTTGAATGATGCTGCATCCACACCCCTAGGTGTCAGTGTAAGTCTAAGACGACAAACACAAAAATGACCAAGTGTACCTTTAACCTTACATTTTTGGGTTGTGTTGTAGTAACGGCTCTAATTTATTTCAAATTGACCACCACCAAATATATATATATATATATATATATACACTCACCTAAAGGATTATTAGGAACACCTGTTCAATTTCTCATTAATGCAATTATCTAATCAACCAATCACATGGCAGTTGCTTCAGTGCATTTAGGGGTGTGGTCCTGGTCAAGACAATCTCCTGAACTCCAAACTGAATGTCAGAATGGGAAAGAAAGGTCATTTAAGCAATTTTGAGCATGGCATGGTTGTTGGTGCCAGACGGGCCGGTCTGAGTATTTCACAATCTGCTCAGTTACTGGGATTTTCATGCACAACCATTTCTAGGGTTTACAAAGAATGGTGTGAAAAGGAAAAACATCCAGTATGCGGCAGTCCTGTGGGCTGAAAATGCCTTGTTGATGCTAGAGGTCAGAGGAGAATGGGCCGACTGATTCAAGCTGATAGAAGAGCAACTTTGCCTGAAATAACCACTCATTACAACCGAGGTATGCAGCAAAGCATTTGTGAAGCCACAACACGCACAACCTTGAGGCGGATGGGCTACAACAGCAGAAGACCCCACCGGGTACCACTCAGCTCCACTACAAATAGGAAAAGAGGCTACAATTTGCAAGAGCTCACCAAAATTGGACAGTTGAAGACTGGAAAAATGTTGCCTGGTCTGATGAGTCTCGATTTCTGTTGAGACATTCAGATGGTAGAGTCAGAATTTGGCGTAAACAGAATGAGAACATGGATCCATCATGCCTTGTTACCACTGTGCAGGCTGGTGGTGGTGGTGTAATGGTGTGGGGGATGTTTTCTTGGCACACTTTAGGCCCCTTAGTGCCAACTGGGCATCGTTTAAATGCACGGCCTACCTGAGCATTGTTTCTGACCATGTCCATCCCTTTATGGCCACCATGTACCCATCCTCTGATGGCTACATCCAGCAGGATAATGCACCATGTCACAAAGCTTGAATCATTTCAAATTGGTTTCTTCAACATGACAATGAGTTCACTGTACTAAAATAGCCCCCACAGTCACCAGATCTCAACCCAATAGAGCATCTTTGGGATGTGGTGGAACGGAAGCTTCGTGCCCTGGATGAGCATCCCACAAATCTCCATCAACTGCAAGATGCTATCCTATCAATATGGTCCAACATTTCTAAAGAATGCTTTCAGCACCTTGTTGAATCAATGCCACATAGAATTAAGGCAGTTCTGAAGGCAAAAGGGGTCAAACACAGTATTAGTATGGTGTTCCTAATAATCCTTTAGGTGAGTGTGTATATATATATATATATATATATATATATATATATATATATATATATATATATATATTTTGATATGGTAATGGTCTATTGTCTATGTTTATTGTTCAGAATAACCCATTTTATTATTTATATTGCTTGCCGTTTCCTTTCCATTTCAGATGGCCTGTGTATCAAAAATATTATGTCTTGGGTTTACATTTATAATTTTAACTTAACCCAAACCCTTTAAACCACTTCAGTTTTGAAAGACCTCAGTTTCCTTCTCAATTTAATGTTACCTGAATTACTACACACAAGTCTATGCAGATATTTGTAATTTATCTTAATTTCAGTCATTGCTGATCTTCAATTCTTAACAGTGTAGATAAATACAGGATCCTACCACATAAAATGACATTTACTGCCAGCCCAGAAGCAGTTTGATGAACTATGCAAGAATGCGTGCATAATAGATGTTCTTTAGGAGTTCTTGAACCACGGTCCATCATATATAACTATTTACAATTTCTTTATTCATGCTATCAGAGACAAGTGCTCTTACCTTTCCAATAAAAAAATAAAATACAACTACTTGAAAAAGTACCTACATTACAGAACACACTACTAAATATTTTTTCAATAATTTGCAGACATAAAAATCAAAGTGAAATGCAAACGAGACAAGTAACAAAGAGAAGTAAAAAAATTTATTGCAGTATTTGCTGCTCCACACATGCTGGGGGTCCCTTGTCCCACTGTGGGGTTTAGAGACCCAAATCTTGACCCAATACATCAAAATCTACATTTACAAAAAACCCTCCCTTCCATGTAGGCAACAGATACTGCATGCTCTGCTTTCGACTGAATAAATTATGTCCAGGAGACTCCAGTTTACAGCACGAGAAAACAAAATAAGAAGTAGAACATAAAGCAGAGGAGATGTTTATTTCCCTGGAAACTGAGCTAAGCTAAAGAAATCCATCCGGTCTAGGTTAAACTCCAAGGTCACTTTATTAAGAACATCAACAGACTAATTTCCAACATTCACTTTAGGTTTATTTCTTTAAACAGATTTTTTTTTGTGTCAGATATATAAACATTTTTCGTTTCGTTTTTTTTTTTTGTTAAACTATGATACAGTGGGGGGAAAAAAATTCAAAACAACCAAGTTGCTGCACAACAGCGAAGGAGCTCCCAAACCTTTCTTTTCTGTTTAACTTAAAAGATGTACAGGATTCACATCTACAATTCCAAAACAGACCACACGTTTAAAATCTTCTTTCCTTAAATTGACCAGTTCCACATTGGGATCTTAAAATTGGCGAGTCTGTAGTACTCTTCTCACTCCAACTTAGAGTTTACAAAATGTTGAATCCTGAAGAAGTTTGGCTGCCGAGAGTTCATCAGGCGTAACACAGTTCGAGAGTTATAACAGGTTTAATTAGCTGGAAGTTCCTTCCTTGGCTGCGTACAGTGAACGTAAAGTCTGCACTACTTTGTTGGTCAGTTTGTGCGCACTTGAGAAGGCAATTTTCTTGTAAATAATGTCCGACTCTTTTATAGTTTCCACCCAAGGCACAAGTTTACGTCCGTCTCGTTTCTTGGCCTCCGCCCAGGTGCCCGAGTAAGAGCCGGCCATCCAACGAACTCTGTAGCCTGAGCTTGTCTTCTGAATAACACGTGCAATCTGCGGCCGATCTTTGTACTTAGGACAGCAGATAGCGATGACATCCTTGACTTCTACCTTTTCGTTCATGTGACCTGATGCCTCGGAATCTCCACCTTTTCTGGATCGCCGTGATGACTGGAAGAGTGTAAATAAGAGATATAATGCTGCACTCACGTCACATTGGAATTACCGTTAATTACAAGAGGAAAACTTATTCTACTCTGAGCTGTTCACATTTTGGAACTGTTCAAAATGCCAAAAAAACAAATAAACACCCCTCGCAGTCAATACAATGAAGAAGAAAAAAAAAATCTAAAAAGTGCTAAACACTGTTGTCGCTTACAAGTCTATTAAATAACACAACTGTCAATGGTCTTAAACATGAAGATTACATGATGTCACTATGTCAGAGCTTTCAAATACTTCAGTTTCCAACTTTGGAAATGACAAGTTTGACAAAAGACATGCATAGTTTTTACTAGTTGGAAATGTGTTATTATGGTAACAGTCATATGTTACAAAAATAGAAAAGACCAAAATATAACACCATGTTTCTTTGAACACAAAGGGGTGTTCTTACCCCATGGGCCTTTTCATCAACATCACTGTCGTCATCGTATGAATCAGCAGCATTATTCTTGGGGCTGGAGCCTCCTAGTAGAGCAGTGATGGCTTTATTTCTTGCGTGGGTGTTGGCTGAAGCTTCCCCCTCTTCATCCTCCTCATTTGGGTCCAAGTGCTCCATCAGTACCTTAAACTGAGGAAAAGCAGAAAAGCTACTCAACCAGGAGCAAAACACTCACAAAGCACCAAATGCAAGAACAAACATTGGCTTAAAGAGTATAAAAATTAGTTACTGGACAATGGGATTGCAAAATACAAAATTTAATTTGAGCTAATTTTGGACCCAGCCACTTAAAGGGTTAGTTCAGCCAAAAATGAAATTTCTCTCATCATTAACTCCCTCATGCCATCCCAGATGTGTTTGACTTTTTCTTCTGCGGAACACAATTGAAGATTTTTAGAAAAATCTCTCAGCTCTCTAGGTCCATACAATGCAAGTTAAGGGTGGCCAGAACGGTGAAGCTCCAATAAGTACATAAAGGCAGCATATAAGTAATCCATCCAGTGATTTAATCCATATTACAGTATCTAAAGCGATCTAATCAGTTTTGGGTGAGAACAAACAAATCTTGCTATTACAGTCTCTGGGAACAATCGTGGTTTAAAGTTAATTTACACTTCCCTAGTGCTTGACGCATGTGCAGTGCGCTACATGGTGCTAGGAAGTGTAATCAAGCTTGAAATCATGATTGCCCAAGGAGCCTGCTGCTGTCGTGATCTATAGGGGAAAAAGGAGTTATATTTTGGTCCAAAATCATTTGCATCGCTTCAAAAGACATTAAAACACAGTTTAATGGAATACTTTTATGCTGCCTTTAAGTGCTTTTTAAAGTTTCAAAGTTTTGGTCACCATTCACTTGCACTGTGAGGACTAACAGAACAGAAAAATTCTTCTAAAAAATCTTAATTTGTGTTTTGCACAAGACAGTCAGACACATCTGGGATGGCATGAGGGTTTGTAAATGATGAGAATTTTCATTTTTAGGTGAACCACCCCTTTAACTGCTCAACAATGTTATCCCTTATGTGACCATTGGGACATTGTTGCCAAATGTGTGTATTTTTGGGGGAATTTTGATATTTCAACCTCAGTTCCTAGAATACATCTATAATACACTGTGTACACAAAATAGTTACACTCAGGACCTTCAGGACAAAATTGTCCCCATTGAAACCCTTATTGAAAATTGAATTTGATAACAGTGCCATTAAAGCATAAAATCTACGATGTGCTTTCATTCCGGAGCTCTTGCTTCAAAATAAAAATTTTTAGATATTTTCCACTTTGCCATTTTTCTATGTTTAGCCTATGGAGCAAATACATGCTTTGTTCCTATTTTCTGTATTATAGAGCTCTGCAGGTCAATTGAATAAATGATGCAGCTAAAATTGTGTGGGTGTGTTGGTATGGATGTCAGAGTGTGTTTTGTATGTGTGTATTGAAAAATGTGTGTGTGTAAAAAACAAACTGGCATTTAAAGGTTTAAAATCCTGAAAAAGAATGAATATTTGATAGTTATGATCAGGACTGATTTTGGTTAAAAAACAAAGTCAGTAAAAGTGGAAAATAATATTAATATAGAATATTTTTATGGCAGTGTTTTGACGCTGACATTTTTGTCCTCTAAAGACCTCTGAGTAACATTTTATAAATTGACTCACAAGAGTTCTATATATATATATATATATATATATATATATATATATATATATATATATATATATATATATATATATATATATATATATATATATAGGCAAATCAGAAATGATGAAAATGTGTATGCATACATCTAAATACTGTCTGACAATCCTTCTCTTGACATCATAAGTAATATCTGCATCGGACTGGTTGTTCGTCAGGTAGTCCAGTGTCTGGCGTGGGTTGAAATGCACATTGGCTTTCCTGTTTACAGCCTTGTCATAAATCTTTGCAGATTCTGTAGGTGAGTACTTCAGAATTTTACTGCAGGAAGAGAGACAGATGCAAAAATTCAGCATAAAACCTGTGTACATTGACGTGTAATTATGTGATCTGCTTAAAATTTCAGTTCACCCAAAAATGACAATTCTGTCGGAATTTACACACCCTTAAGTTGTTCCAAACCCATTTGATTTACTTTTTTCTGTGGAACACAAAAGGATATATTAGGTAGAATGTTAGTCTCAGCCACCATTCACTTTCATGTAATCTTTGTCCATTCAATAAAAGTAAATGGTGACTGAGGCTAATATTCTGCCCAACATCTACTTTTGTGTTCCATGGAAGGAAGAAAAAGTCAGGAGGGTTTGGAACAACACAAGGTTGAGTAAATAATGACAGAATTTACATTAGTAAGTGAACTATCACTTTAAGGATCAGAATGCATTTGGATTGGTTGTCACAGCTCACCTATCAGAGAATCCATAGAGGTTCTTAAGATGCTGCTTCAGCATAAGGAGCAGCAGGATGCCCTGAGAGGCATTGGAAAAGTCCAGCAATGGTTCAGGATTGTCAGGGAGACGCAGCATCACCTTGTCCACATCCTCCAAGTCCAGGTCTGAGTCAGAGTCAGAGTCCACGGCAGCAGCTCGCTTAGATTTCTTGGGCCGCCGGATGACCTCATCACTGCTGTCACTACCACTGCTGCTTTCTCTGCTACAGTCCTCATCATCTTCATCTTCCTCAGAGCCATATTTTTTCGCTCTCTTTTTCTTCTTTTCTAGTTGTCTTGGCTCTTTCAGCAAAGACTACAATGCAAGGAAAATTGATAGAAATCTGGATGTTAGGTTTGAGTAGGTATAAGTGTTGAGTAGGGACTCCAAAATGAACACTAGTTTCAATAGCATAAAACTGGCTTTTGGGAGTAAATAAAGCACTCACCAGACCAGAAACTTTATTAGGAACAGCAACATACAGTGCATTCATAAAATAGTCAGACCACTTCCTATCTTTTCCACATTTTGTTATGTTGCAGCCTTATGCTAAAATGCTTTAAATTATTTAATTTTTTCACATCAATCTACACTACATGCCCCATAATGACAAAGCAAAAACCTGATTTTAGATAACTTTGCAAATTTAAAAGAAAAAAACTGAAATATCACATTGACATAAGGATTCAGACCCTTAACTCAGTACTTAGTTGAAGTGCCTTTGGCAGAGATTACAGCCTAAAGTCTTTTTGGGTATGATGCGACAAGCTATATACACCTGGATTTGGGGATTTTAATTCATTCTTCTCAGCAGATCCGCTCAAGCTCTGTCAGGTTGGATGGGGACCATCAGTGGACAGCTATTTTCAGGTCTCTCCAGAGAAGTTCGATTGGGTACAAGCCTGAGCTCTGGCTGGGCCACTCAAGACACATGATCTCTGGAGATCAACCAGAGTGACCATTGGGTTATTGTTCACCTCTCTTACCAAGGCCCTTCTCCCCCGATTGCCCAGTTTGGCAGGGTGGCCAGCTTTAGAAAGAGTCCTGGTCTTTCCAAACTTCAGCCATTTAAGAATTATGGAGGCCACTGTGCTCTTGGGAACCTTCAATGCAGCCGAAATTTTGTAGCCTTCCCCAGATCTGTGCCTCGACACAATCCTGTTCCATTGGCCTCATGGCTTGGTTTTTGCTTTGAAATGCACTTTCAACTGTGAGATCTTATATAGACAGGTGTGTGCCTTTCCAAATCATGTCCAATCCATTGTATTGGACTCCAATCAAGGTGTTGAAACACCTCAAAGATGATCCAGAGAATTGGGATGCACCTGAGCTAAATTTCAAGTGTCATGACAAATGGTCTGAATACTTGTGATATTTTAGATTTTTCTTTTGAATAAATTTGCAGTTATTGAAAATCTGGTTTTGGATTTGTCATTATGAGGTGTGTAGTTTGATGTGATTTTATTTATTTTAAGTATTTTAGCATAAGGCTACAACATAACAAAATGTGAAAAAATTAAGGGGTCTGAATACTTAATGAATGCACTGTAAAGAAAGATAGCCTGAACCTTGTTAAATGTAAGTGACTCAAACGATTCAAACCAACCTTAATCGTCTACTAAAAGAAAGCGTCTGTTGGAACACATTTTTTTCTCTACCGTTTTCTCCCCAATTTGGAATGCCCTATTCCAATGCGCTCTAGGTCCTCGTGGTGGCGTAGTGACTCGCCTCAATCCGGGTGGCAGAGGACGAATCTCAGTTGCCTCCACGTCTGATACCATCAATCCGTGCATCTTATCACGTGGCTTGTTGAGCGCATTACCGCAAAGACATAGCACGTGTGGAGGCTTCACGCTATACTCCGCGGCATCCACACACAACTCACCATGCGTTTACGCATTTGTTGTGGCATTGTTTTGACAACCTTATGCAATGTCACAACATTTATTTCCGTCCAGAGCTGCATTAATTTTTGACCAAGTATTGATAACGGGAGATTCGAACCACTCCGTAAAGTCTTCTCCAGCACATCCCAAAGACTTTCAATGGGGTAAAGGTCAGGACTCTGTGGTGGCCAATTCATGTGTGAAAATGATTCCCCATGCTCCCTGAACAACTCTTTCACAATTTGAGCCAGATGAATAGTTTGTAAAATTATTGCAGAATAGTTCTTTGGCCAGTAAGAAATAATTATTGCTGTTAAATGTACTCATTTCACCAGCTATTGGCAGGTTTGGCAAAAAGTTAATTTTGGACCCTGTGTTAGAGTGAAGAGAGAATAAGATGAGTGATTCAGCAAGTGTCACACCTCTTTAAAAGACTGCAGCAGGTTGCTGCCGGACACAGACAGCGTAATGTCGACATGATGCATAATGAACAGCGGCTCCTCCTGACTCTGATAAGGAAAGCAGGCAAGATTGTCTGCTACGTACAAGAGCATGTTTACGTCCGACTTCTGCATGGGAACAAAATAAAATGAGCTTTATTAGAGATTCTTAATACACACGCCACACAATGACAGAATAAATATTGACTGCTATGTAAAAATGTAGTTACAGAGGTTACATTTGTTATTATAAATAGGATAGTCACAGTTTTAAAATCCGACTGGACGGGCCACGTTTTAAGGTGTTGTAATATAGCCAATACATCAGTGTCTGAACATCAATTGAATTTGATATTAAAGGAATATTCCAGGTTCAATACAAACTAAGCTCAATTGACAGAATATGTGGCATAATGTTGATTAACACAAAATGTATTTTCTTTAAAACAAAGGAAAAATCAAGGTTACAGTGAGGCACTTACAATGGAAGGTTTTTGTGGGGTTTAACGGCAGAAATTTGAAGCTTATAATTTTAGAAAAGAGCTTACAATAATTAATTTGTTAAAACTCATGTATTATTTGAGCTGTAAAGTTGTTTATATTGTAATTTTTACAGTTGTTTTAGGGTTTGTTGACATTACATCATCATGGAAACGAAGTTACAAAATTGGCTATAACTTTAAACAGAAAAGGTTAGTAAATTATTTTATCAAACTAAAATCAAGTTAATGCATATTGTTTATGTCTTATGGCTATACTTTTGAAAAAGGAAGTAATTTAGCATATATAAAAAAAGGTGGCCCCCATTCACTTCCATTGTAAGTGCCTCAATGTAACCCAGATTAAAGAAAACAAGGGGTATGTCAAAATACATTTCTGTGGCAATCAATATTATGCTAAACTTGCATTGAACCCGGAACATTCCTTTAATGCAGCTAGTAATGTGTAGCTTAGACTTTGGCTACTGAACAATATTAATTTACTTCAATAAAATTCATAATAACCATTTTTTTTCTCACAGACAAATTTTAAACTTAATATGTCCCACCCCGACCACTTCCTGGTTCAATAGAAAATACATGAACAGAGAACAAAAAAACTGCTCATTAAACCATAACAAGGGGACTTTAATAATACTTTAATAATAATATTATTAACATAATGATTTGTGAATGCGTGTGTCTTAGCATATTTTACTACATATTTCAATCATAGTGAAATAACACATGGCATTGAGTGGCTTGTGGCTTTGGTAAGAAATGGTAAAAAATGTATATCACTTACCGAACTGTCATCAAACAGATTGAGCAGCGAGATGAGGAAAGCTCTGCGGTGTTGCCGGTTCCCACGCACCATGGAGTAGAGGTGCGAGCAAAGAGCCGTATTTGTCTCATCCTGTCGGAACCCCCTGATGACAGAGGGCTGTGAACCCATGATGGCCTGCTGCACCTGATAGGACATCTTCATCCCTGCCACAGCCTTCATCTGTTTGCATTCATCACACAGACGCACATTACTTTATAATTAATCACATCATTATTAATTAGCAATTGAGAACTGGGTCTTATTCAGAGCCAGTTCCATTTAAAAAACTTGGAACCAGATTTATTAAATTCCATGCAATTCCCATACCTAATCATCATGCATTAAAAACAGTCATCAGTTATTCAAACCCACTTACATGAATGAATCCGGTGTATTTCTTATCAATCTCCACTAGCTGTTGATCGGATTTATTCCTCATTGTGGGCTCTGAGTCTGTTCCCATGGCGATAAGATATGGAACGCACTGCAGGAGAACAAAGATTCAAAACTCAAAACACTTTCAGACGAGATTGGGTGGAGTTTTCTGAAGGTTTGTGCAGTGGGTACGTGTACCTGTACAGGGTGAATGAGGCCTTGGTTGAGAGTCAGGGCGATTACATTTAAGGCGAAGTGTCGTACGCTAGACTGTGTGTGGAAAAAGGACTCCAGCACCTGCTTGAGGTAGAGCTGCATGATAGAACTGCTCATGCCAGAGGAGATATCACCCATCTCCTTCAGATCCTCCTCCTTGGCCGTCTTCTTCCCTGCAGAGATCATAGAAATATAATAAACAGTCAAGAAAGGTAGATCAGCAGTAAATATGAGTACCTCAAAAGAGGGCTTAGCGGACCAGATATTGATTTAATTGGTCAGAAAGGACTGGTCTAAATCCAGGGTTTTCAATCGCAATACTGCAGGGGTTTGCAGAGAAGATACATAAAACCAGGGCTGTTGATTTAACATGTTCATTCAGTGTGATTATTTAAAATAACACGTTTATAAAATGTATGCGATATTATCCATGTCCCTGGACCGTAATATAGAATATTCCTACTACATTGCCAGAGCAATTCTAGCTTGAAGTATCGGCTGTTTTCAGCAGGGGGCAGTAAGTGAAGCTCCAGGTGTATAGCTGCACAGACAACAAACCACACTCAGGCTTGCTTGGCACTAGTGACAGCACAAGACGATGATGCGTTCTTACTTTCAAACAAAGCACAATTCTAAATGCAGTGGTCTTGAGACGTGTTTTTCTACGTTTTAAACTACATTTAAATTGACAGCGACCAAAAATCGTCAACACATTCAACAATTTCAACTGCAAAATGTATTGCTGTGGACTGTAGGCCAATAAAAGGTTTGTGTTCAATTTTATGGAAATAACAAGAGACATAATAATGAATAATATGCATTCTAAAGCCACTTTTTGTATTGCCTTATCAATGCTTTACTTTTCTGCCAAAATAATGTAACGCACTTTATTTGTCTGAATTATTAGCTACAAAATTAAAAACACCTGCCTAATATTGTGTAGGTCCCCCTCATGCCACCAAAACAGCACCAACCCAAATATCAGAATAGCATACAAAATTGTACAGAGCGGTCATCTTAGTTAACGTAGACTTTGCCATTCTCTGTTGACCTCTCTCATCAACAAGGCATTTCTGTCCGCAGAACTGCTGCTCACTGGATGTTTTTTGTTTTAGGTATTATTAATACCCAAGTAAATTCTAGAGACTGTTGTGTGAAAATCCCAGGATATCAGCAGTTACAGAAATACTCAAACCAGCCTGCATGGCACCAACAATTATGCCACGCTCAAAATCACGGAGATACATTTTTTCCCCATTCTGATGGTTGATGTTGACTTTAACTGAAGCTCCTGACCCATATTTGAATGATTGCATGGATGATTGTTGGAGCCCGGTTAGAGTATTTCAGTAAATGCTTATCTCCTGGGATTTTCCGTGTCTCTAGAATTCACTACAAATGGTGCCAAAAACATCCAGTGAGCGGAAGTTCTGCAGATGGAAATGCCTTGCTGATGAGAGAGGTCAACAGAGAATGGCCAGACTGGTTCGAACTGACAAAGTCCATAGAATTAATCAATCATTATATACTGAATAATTGTTATTTGGGGCCCTTCTCAACAAATATTTTTATATGCAATTATTTGCGATTAATTAGATTGATTAATCAGCATATCATGTAATTAATTTGATTTAAAATGGTAATCGATTGACAGCCCTACATAAAAAAAAAAATCCATTATATAAATTTAATAGTTAATGTTTCAATGAAAGTTCAAATAATGTCTTACCATAAAAGGTGATAAATGGGGCAAATTTCAATTTATTATTACCAATTTCTGAACCTTTTAGATGGAAATGTTTATAACTTTTAGTGATTAAATGTCTCCAATAAGACAAAAACCAAGATGATGTGATTTATTTGATCGAAACAATTTGATCATTTCCCAGCTTAATATGCAGTCAACAGTAAGCAAGCAATTTTGTAGGTTGATTTCACAAAAAGTTTAACACTATGGCTCTTTGGGGCTATAAAATCATTCCTCTGTTTGTTTGAACACTCTGTCCTGCACGACACATCAACAATGACCACATTTACATGCACTTAAGAAAACTATTTATTCCAGGGTTTTAGCAGAAAGTGGCATTCTGAAACGTCATGTAAACAAGAACGCTGATTTCCTTATGCTGTTTAAGGTATTAAGAGAAAGCGGTTTAACACCAAGATTTTTTTGGGAAAACATGGCTTAATGTGGTCATGCAAAAGTATTAGTGCCATTCTGATGGGTCTTTGAAGAGTGCGTGTGTGTGGAAAAGACCAGGATAAAAAAAACATCATAGGATAGAGCTCCACAACATGTCAGCACAGCAGAAAGAATTCAACATTTCTGGGAGTACAGTGGAGAGGGAAAAAAAAAATAAAAAAAATCACACACTATAAACTATACCCTTTTATACACACCAATTTAAAATATCGACTGTCCCTCACGTTTGTGTATATGCTCATATATTGGGGGAATACTGGAGTATCACTTAAGAGGGAAACCCCACTACTGCAGTGCAATAGTAAGTTAAGGAAACAAACACAGCAACAAATCTGCGATATCTGGAAATAAAGAGAAGCAATGGAGAATAAAATAATAAAGTCTTCCTTGGATGGGAAATTACATTGCTGATGCTTACTGATGAGCCGCATGTTTACGGGAGAAAAGAGTATGCCGCTTATACAGTGCATGTAAACTGGAACGCTGTTTTCTCGCAATACCTCACTTTCTGGTGTCCATGTAAACAGTCATTGGCTCTTCCAATGTGAGCTAGAGTTGGAACTATCTGTTATCGGAAGACGGGAAGTTCAGGAATCTGTTTAAAAACGGATTATTTTTGCAATTACGTTTGATGGCGCAGAAATTACACACTTCATCTTTAATTAATTTGAATGCGGCTTTCAGAGTCTTCAAGCACCCCCTTGAAGACAACATTTTATTTGATAGAAAACAGTTAATAGCCAGCACTATTTACTACTACCCTATGGCAGAGACACAAGCATGTGTCAAAATACTGCGTTTAATCTCCAGCAACTGATTTTGGCTGAAATTGACAGACACTCACACTCCCTATCAGCTTCCTGCATGCGTGAGTCCTCCTCCTGCAGGTAGGACTGCAGGTTCTTTAGCACCTGGATCTTCAGGTTCACTGTTGTCTTACTGTCTGCCAGGAGGCCGTTGTAGAGGTTTTTCACATCTGTAGCAAACATCAGTTCTGGGTGCTGGATAAACAGGAACCCTGGAGAACCAGTGGATCACAGATTTATTTGGTTTGAGCAAAGCCAAAGGTGATGACTAGCAGTTCAGAGACATGAAGAGCAGCACATATTTACCTAAACCAATGATTGCTTTGGTCTGCACCTCCTCATCCTCATTTTTAGTGAAACACAGCAGCAGCTCAAGCACTTTGTCTTTTATGATCACCTGAAACAACATACCAAACAGGTAGATATAAAGACCTCATTCATATTCCAAAAATGCAATATAGTCCCATTCATCTATTACAAATAACCATAAACTTATTTATTTTTTAATTATCAGATAATTCACCCTAAAATTAAAATCCTGTCATCAATTACTCACCATCACAGTTGTTCCAAACTCACATGACTTACTTTCAAGAAGTTCATGCTACTCTTTTGCATTCAGTGAGTTAATGGGGACAGATGATATCAAGCTCCACAAATGAAATAATAGCTCCATGATAGAATTGTAAAAGTAGTCCATACAATCTATATTCCAAGTCTTCAGAAAACATATGATAGCTTTAGCAAGCAAAACAGAGTGCTGAAAATTTTCCCTCCTCCAGAGTTTTCAGATCTCATTTGCATTTAATCACATAAGGTGCAAGATTCATCAGCGTGAACATTCTACCTAACATCTCCTTGTGTTCCACAGTATAAAGAAAAATCAGACGGGTTAAGACCAACATGAGAATGAGCAAATGATGATAGAATGTGTATTTTTGGGTAAGCTTTTCCTTAAAATAAATTCCTGGGATACAGAACTACTATACTTTTGTGCATCAAACCTTATTTGTGCCTTTAAACTCCTCTTGGTCAAAATCGAAATGTCGGCACAAGGCACCCACAGTAAAGAGTGACCGCAGAAGTGCGGGCTTATTAGAAACAAGCACAGTGTTGCTCGAGTCTTCCTGATGCTGCATCTTCAGTTTGTTCAATGCCCCTACACATTGAAGAGGAAAAATTATTTTAGCTTTAAATAACACACTATATGTCTTTTGCATAGGGATGCGTTAAGATAAAAAATTAATTATTTTAATAAAAAAAATAATTATTTTTTATTAATATTTGCATTAATAATTTAATAATTATTAAATTATCAGCATTATTCTATTTATTCCAATATTGGACGTAAATAATATCAGGTTTTAAGTTCAAAGAGCATAGTCTTTATGCCAGCTTTTAAAGTACTGAACAGTTATAAAAAAAATTTATCCATATTATACAATTTTTTGTAACAAATTTTAGCATGTAAAATGCAGTTTAATACTTTAGTGTGAATGCTGTAAAAAAAAAAAAAAAAAAGCAGATTTATAATATCGGCCTTAACATAATCACTATTAGCCAAATTGTCTATATCATTGGTTTGTCTTGAATAAAACTACTGACCGTAGTATCTGTTAAAACAAGCCCAGACAAACTTGTAGTTTTGGGTGACCTTGTTGACCACTGCGCCAAGACAGCTCACACAGTGCTGTACAACCTGTGGGATAAAAGACAGACAGCATCGTGAAGCTCTCAGTGTACAAACAACTGGACATCAGAGCTGGTGATTCTCACACTTCAACTGACCGTCATCCCGTATTTGATGATGAGTTTCATCAGGTCTTCTTCAATCGTGGTGAGGAAGTTTTCACTCGGATGGTCCATCAGAGGAACAACAAGCTCCAAGATTTTAGCCACATTACAGATCACCATGAAATCACTCTGAGTCTGAATAGAAGCACACAAGAGGACTGTTTTCAACCAACTGTACATTTGATGGCACAGGACGCATAAATACTTCAACTCACTGCCCACTAGATGGCAGTATG
Source organism: Xyrauchen texanus (assembly GCF_025860055.1). Classification (NCBI taxonomy): domain Eukaryota; kingdom Metazoa; phylum Chordata; class Actinopteri; order Cypriniformes; family Catostomidae; genus Xyrauchen; species Xyrauchen texanus. Next base: position 25,158,171 of record NC_068318.1, read on the forward strand.
ACCCCATTTAATGGAATACATACTGAATTGGCTTAAGCTCCACCCCTTTGGTAACTGTTGCTCACTCTGACAAGCTTTACAGATCATCCCATAGAATTAATTTTTTCATTTCTATTTCACAGAACAGTATTAACAGGCCAATTTGTCAATAAATTGAGCTCATAAATTGGTAAAAATTTTGATAAATGTCATGTTTAAAAGGACTTCAATAGACTTGCATTAGAAAAGAGCAAAAGCCTTTTCTGATAATACTGCTGACAGCAATGATTGCTGAGGTAGGATTGGTCCGTAACATCTTCAAGGCTAGACTAACCAAAGGGTAAATTGTTCTTCAGTATACGTACGTTACACTTGGTGGTCAGGTAGGGCTGCATAGTTATGGCGTGTTTCACCATCAACTGGGGTCTAATCTTACTGAACAGGTACAGTGTGGTGATACAGGCCACAAGGCAATTTGAGGTCACTCCCTTATTTTCACATTCTGCAGAGCAAAAAGACAGAAAAACTCACCAGATGCCCAGTAAATATAAAACTTTTGTTTTATGATCTAGTATAGTGATGCCAATAAAATCCGTACCGGCGAGAGACTCCTCGTACTTGAGAATGTGCTCCACTAGACTGTCCACAAGTTGAGCACAAGCCTTCCTGGCCGGTTTGTATGAGGCATCCTCCTCTGATTTCAGCAACTGCAAAAACATAGATTAAATCTTGAGTTACGAGAGACTTCAGGCAAAAAATTGTATTCTCCCATCATTTACTCAGCCTCATGCAATCCCTGATGTGTATGACTTTCTTCTGTAGAACACAAATGAAGATTTGTATAAGAATATCACAGCTCTGCAGGTCCTCACAAATGCAAATGAATGGTGACCAGAATGTCCAAAAAGCACAAAGGCAGCATGAAAGTAACACATATGACTCCAGCGTTTAAATGTATATCTTCTGAAGAAATTTGATAGGTGTGGGTTAGAAACAAATCAATATTTAAGTCCTTTTAAATGGCAAATCTACACTTTCACTTCCACATACTGGTGTGGAAGTGACTTTCACATTCAGTCACCTCTTGGTTGGGGCTGGTCAAAGGTGGAAATTTATAGTAAAAACTAAAGAACTTAAATATTTATCTGTTTTTCACTCACACATATCGTATTGCTTCTGAAGACATGGATTTAAACACATATGGAGTCATATGGATTACTTTTATGCTGCCTTTATGAGCTTTATGGACACTGAGTTTTGGTCATCAATCACTTGCATTGTGAGGACCAACAAAGCTGAGAAATGTTTCTAAAAATCTTCATTTGAGTTCAGCAAATTAAAGGAAGTCATACACATCTGGGATGGCATAAGGGTAAGTAAATGATGAGATAATTTGTTTGGATGAACCATTTACACATACAGCGACTTCCAGCAACATCATTAATTTTCAATGAGATATGACTGATTTCACGACATGAGCAACAGAGATCCTTGTGATGTATTTCAAAGTGGAAATGTTGCCATTTTAATGAAAACTAAAGGCAAGTAAAGTTGTATCAAAAATCAGTGTTATTAAGTGTGTGTGTGTTTTATATGAAGTATTGGAACAACCAAAATTGTCCATGAACCGTAGAGGTGGTAACTCACGTTCTGAAGTAGCTGCTCAAACCAATCGTAACCAGAATCCCTGCATGCAGAGACCTGAGAGAGACATTATGTGTCCTTAGACTGATAACTTCAGGCATTAGAACACATGTCATTAGGTCAGATGGTTTGTACCCCATACATTTCTACATCCTTACCACATCTGTGATGTTGAGAATCTTGCGAGTCATGGCCTCTTTATCATGCTTGGGTGTAGGGGTGAACCACAGCTTCTGAAATGTCTCATTCACCAATTTCTGTAATAGAGACAGAAAAATCGAATACATTTCCCTGGGTTATAATAAAGCCTTGAGTCAAATAAAGCATCTGTAGCAAATGAAGCAGTTTATTTATGAGATTAAAAAATAAATTAGACTCCTAGTTTAGAAAGTAAATTAGATCACCTTGATGCCTTCCTCATCATTGACTCTCCTGATCATCTTTACACACATCTCTGTGACCTTGTTGAAGGTGGGCTGCTCCAGACAGATGTCTCGAAGGATTTTAATAACCCTTTTCCTCACACTGATGCCTGTGTCCTGAAGAAAACATACTTGTCAGCACAAATCAGCCAACAACAAAAAAAAAGTCACACTCACTGACAACAATGAGAATATTTCCTTAATTACTAAATGTTTTCAAATCTTTCAGTTTAGCTGAATCTCTAATTCTATAAACTGTGCCAGCGCAAGTGCTACAGATAAGACAACGTTGACACTTGACTTCTGAAATGACAACTGCCAAGTGTATGTACAAAGAGGAGGCACTAACCAGGATCCGCTCGATCAGCATGTCATAGTACTGTTCTGTTAGCTGTGGGCGACTTAGTACAAACCGGCCCAGCAGCTCCACTGCAGCTTCTCTCACACTGGTGGAATTATCCATCAGACGGCCGTGAACACCCCGCTGCATGTCCAGCTGCACAGAGTTAACACCGTTATAATACTTCAATCCAATGCATTTTCTAAAGAGACAGATTTCTTCAATTGATTGAGAAACTGAGCTCACCCTAGCAAGAATGCTTGGATCCACTGCAACCACTTCTGAAAGACACTTCATCGCTTTTGTTCTGACTGCGATGGCACTTTCACCAAGAACTCTCAAGATCTACAGACAAATAGAGGGGACTTGTTATTTTCAGAGTATTCTGTATAAGTAGAGTAAAATAAGAAGAGTTGAAGAACTCTGACCTGTGTGAGATAAATATCAAAGCTCTGCGCAAACGGCCTCATGGAGGCCAGATATCGCACAATAAGACACGAGTCCTCGTAGTCCACAGTATCAGAGTTTGCTCTGTGGAAAAACAAACATGTGTCAAAGTAACACCAACTATAAGATGTAAAATAAACACAGTTAAAAGCAGTTAAAAAATTAGTCATATTTTAAAACCAGTTTAGATCAAATCAACAGGATTTGTGGCAATATTAATCACCACAAAAATTAATTTAGACTCATCACTCACATACAAAGATCTGGGTAACATTGAGGCAATTATAATGGAAGTGAATGGAGCCAATTCGTAAACTTTAAAATAGTCACAGTTTCAAAAGTATAGCCACAAGACGTAAACAGTATGTGCGTTAACGTGATTTTAATGTGATAAAATAGTGTACTAACCTTTTCTGTATAAAGTTATATCCAAATTTACAACTTGGTTGCCATGATGAAATAATGCTGTATACCCTTAAACACTAAAACTACTGTAAAATTATTTAAACAACTCTAACTCAATTATATAATACTATTAATGTAATGTTATTTAATACTATTAATGAAAGTTTGACACCGTGGAGACTCGTAGCACTGAGAGCAAGAACCACTAATCGCGACCACGAGGAGGTTACCCCATGTGACTCTACCCTCCCTAGCAACCGGGCCAATTTGGTTGCTACGGAGACCTGGCTGGAGTCACTCAGTACACCCTGGATTCAAACTTGTGACTCCAGGGTTCGTTGTCAGCATCAATACTCACTGAGCTACCCATGCCCCAACACTCTTAGATAATCTTGTATCTAATATTGATACAAATAAACTACATTTTAATGTAGCCCATCAAGTGTTTCTCCTAAACATTGCTTCAAGTTTTTAAAAGAAATTATTCAATATCAAGAAAAAAAAATAGAGTAATAAAATAGAGAAAGTCAACATTGCTTTCAGTATTTTTAGGAACAGCAGCAATAACTCATTTAGAAATTGTGATTTAAAAACATTAAAAAGTCATTCAATGAAAAATAGAACAACTTAAATTTAGTGTGTGATTTTTTAGATATAGCCTACATTAAAAGGTTTGGTTGAAAAGCGGACCTGTTATTGAAATTTATTGGGGTTAAAGCTTCTGAAGTAGGACAGTGAGTGATTATCTCTTATATACTGTTGTTTGATTAATATTTTATGACAGGCTTATAACAGTTGCAGCACGTATTTAAGGCAGCATTTAAACAGTACACAGATCAGATATTTTGATACAAGATTTTAGTTTTATCTACATCACGTTATACATTAATGGCTTCCATTAATATCACATCATGATGGAGAAGATTTTTGTCCCATCTGGTAACACTCCCGTCACACATTAACATCGGTGTTGAGACACATATCATGTCAAGAAGTGCATTTAAATGTCCACATGCACAGCTGCATTAACCACAAAAAACTGTTGTTTAATTTACACAAATGCTGTCAATTGAGCTGAACCTGTATTGAACCCTTTAACAAAGTTGCTAAAAGTAAACAAAGTTGGGACAAAAACTGCTGATGTGATTACCTCAGACTGCTGAACTTTGATGGCATGGTCTTGATAACAGACCGAAGGAACTTCTTGCGTGCTTCGGCTTTCTGCAAGATCTCACTAGTGGTCTCGATGTCCTTGGCGTGGTGTGCCCCGTCAGATGAGTCATCATCCCTCTGCGATTTCATGGCTTTCTCTGTCTCCGTGCTGGTGTCCCTGAACCACTGAGCAATGTAGAAATTCCGCGCAAACTGTTGGGTGAGAAGACATCGCAAGTACATTTAAAATATACGATTTTCAACAAAGTCTTTGATAATTCACAGGCACTAATGGCACTTTTCCACTGCACGTTACGGTTCAACTCGCTTTACTTTTCTGAGCTTGCTTTTTCACTGCAGTTTAGTGCCGCCTCAATGTGGGTGGGACTATAGAATGATCGTCATAGTTGCGCCATCTTTACTGCCGTCACATCATCATAAACATTTACATTTATGCATTTGGCAGACGCTTTTATCCAAAGCGATTTACAGAGCCCTTCTTACAGGGACAATCCCCCTGGAGCAAACTGGAGTTAAGTGCCTTGCTCAAGGACACAATGGTGGTGGCTGTGGGGATCGAACCAACAACCTTCTGATTACCAGTACTGTGGTTTAGAACACTACACCACCACTTCTTGTGCTGCATAAAGCAGTTGTTTCATGGTGATTTTACACAAGTGTAACAGTTAAATTGACCTAGTTGTTTTAGAAGCAAGCTTTCCAGTAGCTAGTCAACTATTAAAGCTTTCAAGCAGATTATAGAGTCAATCTACCATCCTCCATCATGGACTCCAACAACGCCTTGGCAGAGTTTAGATAGAGTCCATTTGGTCGAACCACTTCCACCTTTTCTTTATGATTCTGAGACAATTAACTTTTTTTTTTTTTTCCCTACACTGTTGGTACCGGTAGTAGCCGTGTGTGGCCAACAGCTAAGACACTTCCTGGAAGACTTTTTCCGTTTCGTCACTAAGGAGAGGAACGTCTGCACCTCGTTTATTGGCCATGGCGTAGTTTAGCACAAAAATTATACAGCTATTGCCTTAGCTAACTTTAAAACTAGCGGGTTGATGTCCCGTGTCGAAAATCCAGTGATGCTGGTAGTGAAGATTCTCTCTGCCCAATCAGTGGGGTTTTGACATCACATTTAGTATTGGCTCGGCTCGCTTGGAACCTCGACCGAGGTGGTACTAAAAAAGTACCAGGTACTATCCACAGTGGAAAAGCCCCAAAAGTAGTAGTAATAGACCAATATATTTGCTAGGCTGATTCTATGGCCGATATTTGACCATTTCACAAATAAAAAAATCTAATTTGTCAAAATTAAATTGCATTATGTACATATCTGCACTACATTGAACACTGAGAACCCGGGCTCTAGCTATTGACATTGGCCTATGAAAACCTCATCTTGATTGCCATTACATTTTGAACCATATGTGACAGATGTTATGAAGCTGAACCTTTTTTTTTTTTAAGTCACTAAATTCTTGTGGTTCTCACCAATAGAGATGGATCTGTCTCCACATTATCATCAAGGTAACTCAACAGAGCCTTCTGCAGCTGCTGAACCTCATCACTGCCAGAGCTCTGTCAAACACAAATGAAGCAGTAATATAAGTTTCATTCAGGGCCAGGAGATTCACCCATGCAACACAGATTGGCAGAGTCCGCCGTACCTCTCCAAGAATGCGGTCTATGGAACGCTGGTCCATTTTGCTGGTGACTGCGTCCTTGCGAAGGCGGGCAGCCACTGTGCCCAGATAATCCAAAGATGCCACTCTCAGAGCCATCTCGGTCTGCTTATTACTGAACTGGTGAACCTACGAAAAAAGAGCCAGAAAGTCAGAGTTTGAATCAATGCTAAATAATCTTTAACTGTCAAGACCTCCTGTCTAAACCTGCCTTCAAATGTCAAGCTGAAACTCACCAGTAACCTTCCCAGAAGGCTCAATAGCAATTCAGCAGCTGGCCAATCGGGTTTATTAACCGTGGACAGAAGGTCTTGGATAAAGTTCTCAAACAGCGGCCTGTAGTCATCCTCACCCTGCTTACTGCCACATCTTTAATAATAATAAAATAAAATACAAATCATTAAGTAAAACCAAAATCCTAATATTAATAATTTATTCAGGGTTTGTAAAAAGAGACATACTTTACTGATCCCCACACTGTATTGAGTAAAAAGAAAACCCAATATAAATGAGTTTATGTGCTGCATTTTAAGGACAGAGCTCTTACTTTTTGAGGAAAACGGAAAGGAAGTTTTGTGCTGTTCTCATTGCAGTCTCATAGGAGTTTGTGATTAGGACATCCTGATCAACCTGAAATAAAAGATTTGATCTTTGATCATAACAATTTTACCAAAGAATGTAAACATTTACCTACATTTGACCAAATTGTCTCATAAGCACATAACGTTTCGTTTCAGCAATTAGCTAAGAATAAAAACATGTAATACTACATCTGAGTAATTAAGTGCTATTAAGACCAAAATAGCAAGAAAAATCCTGTTCTTCATGATATGACCCCCTTTTAATTAAGGTGAACTTTAATAGTGTGTTGTGACGGGCTGTTCACTAAGGATGTGTGGTTGCTTCCATCTATGCTGTTTTTAAATTCTTGGTCTTTGTACAAGACGGATATATCCTTTTTTCATAATCCCTGTCCATGAGCACTTCATTGTTAAGATGTCACATTAAAAGTAGTTGAATTTCTGAAGTGCAGAGCATTGTATCACTGTCAGTTTTAAAACACTGACCAAAGCAGATGAATTTGGGGAAAGGATAAGCATATTTACATACAAAAGTGGCAACACTTTTCAAAAAGGTTACATTTGTTAACATTAACTAACAATGAACACTACTCCAGTTGTTAAATCTATATCTTCAGAAGTGATATGATGGGTGTGGGTGAGAAACAGGTCACTTTTACATTCTTCATCTCCTCATGTTTTTGGTGATTCACATTCTTCATGCATATTGGGAGAAGAATTTCAAGAAAAAAAAAGGACTTAACTCATCTATTTCTCACCCACACCTATAATATCACTTCTGAAGATATGGATTAAAACACTAGGGTCATATGGATTACTTTTATTACGCCTTTATGTGCTTTTTGGAGCATCAAAATGTTTTGATCCATACTGGTGAAAGAGCAATACCAACCCTTACCTTCCTGTCATTCTCATCATCTGTGTCTTTATCAGAAGGCAGATGAACCACACACTGAATGAGCTGCAGAACCAGAGCTGTCACCATCTGAATATATAAGGGCTCCCCGTCCACATCACTGCTGTTCAGTCTGAACACACAACATAGTAAATCAACTTACTCTAAAGTATCACTGACAAAAATAGCAGACTGGACTGGAGCAGCTACCTGTAGTTCCTCAAGTTTCTCTTGCTGGTGGGCAGTCTGGCGAGAGAGGTAAAGATCTCCTCCAGGATCAACTGCCGGTGCTTCTCGTACCTGGAGAACACCTTGGAACCGCACAGCACAACAGTGTTAGACAAAGTTGCACAGCACAGCATAGAGAAAGCTGAAGAGCACAGGTACTTACAGCCGTAACTAAATTAATGGCACAAAGCTGCAGCTCGCTCACATTCTCTACAAAGAATGGAGTGATGCCCAGAGACGAAACCTGCAAAGTGAAAGACAAAGATGATAACAGATCATTTGAATTTTGTGATTGATAGACAGAAAGGCAGGCCATGACCCTTATGACAGACTTGATGTGAACATGCAACCTTGTGGCTTTTATTTGAGTGTGTTCATTTGGAGTGTTTCACTTCATTCATTCAGCTTATACAAGCCAAAATTCTTGCATACTGCTGTGAAACTAATCAAGCATCGCCCAGAGGCTGGGAGAAACTACTAGTGTGAGTGACATGACTTTTTTTGCACAGTTCATGAGAATGCAAACATCATGAATTTTGCTATGGATTCTGATTAGCACGATTATGCATGCTTCCGGATCATCTCATCTGCATGGACATTGTATCCACTCACACACACCCCAACAACAAAGCTTCTGATTTGCCAGAAACAGGAAAGACTGCAAATGCTGCACAGTGTATGGCGAGTCATTTTCAACTAGCTGTTAAAATAAGTAGTCCTGCAAGCCCTAGTTTGACCAATCATATTGGATGGGAGTTTGTGTGGATTCAAATGAGGACTCACAAATGTTAATGTAACAGATTCTAACCTGAAGGATGGTCGTGTCAGTCATCAGCTGAATGTCCAGGAGTTCGGACAGGTTACTGATAACATCACAAACTTTATTGTAGAGCATGACAGTAACTCTCTGCTTGTGCGTTGAGCATTTTGCTCGTTTGGATTTCGAGCTTAGTGTTCCACCTACAACAGAGCAAGAGTAGAAATCAATTGTTTTGATGACATTTACCATACATAAAAGCAAATAATTCAATATTCTTTCCACTTATCCTAAATTCGACTCACAACTTTCCATTATAAAATGCTGGAATTACTGTGCAAACTACAGTGCACGAATTCACAGCCAACAGAATATACGTTAATATGTTTAAGGTGCTATAAAAAAAAAATTTATGGGATGGTATGCAGAAAATGTGCCTTACCCCTGAAAGATATCATTGAAATAAGTTTCCTGAGATATCTCACCAGTGTCTGTGACAGCACTAGACTGTGATAAGCCAATCAGAAGACTTTGATGTGCTTTCTGCCTGTCAATCATTTTGCGTGTTATCATAGTGTAGTAATTGAAGCGGATCATTCAGGTTTAATGTCATGTTTAGTTTCATAACTGCTAAGGGAACAATTTTGCTACTGTTGTGTTTGACAACCATGAGAAGGTGATGGCCTCAATGCTTTCTTTGGAGGGGGGTGTTTTGGAAAGGGGGGGCGTGTGTAATTTAACGGCTCAGTATCGTGGAAGTTCCAGAGCTGCTAAAATCATTTACAGCACCTTTAAAAATTACACTGCAATCTGGACTGGGATTTTGGACCAATGTGATTTCACTGTGAGCGGGGCTACCCAATGGAAACAAAATTAAAAACATGCAACTGCAATATTGTTGATTGTTCTATCAGATTTGGGCAAAAATAAAATTCCTTGACTGTGGGAACCCTGAGGGAAAACATTTTGAGACATTGAAAAATAACGTATGGTTCGGACAGTATATTAAGGTGTAGGACTGACCTCCATGAGGGTTCACCCTGTAGACAGGGTCGTACTGCGGGTACAGTGTGTTCTGCAGATGAAACTTGGAATACTGCAAGACCCTCTCAATAACATCCTCAATGTAAACGGCCTTGGGCATTCGTGCTGAGGTCATGATGTTAAGAGCCATTAGACAAGCATCAGCAGATTTGGTGACACGTTCCATGATGAGGTCACGCCACAAACGCTCCTCGTCTTCCCTGTCGTTGCCCTGAAATCACGAGGAGAGGAAACCTGTCAGTGTACTTCCACCACAGGGACATTCAGCCATGACAAACCACACTGATACTTACATGATTCAGGAGTGTGGAGAGCTTTGCACCATCCTGAATGTTTTTTTCCAAAATACCCTGTACCTTCACCAACTTATCAGAAGGAATCTGGGGATAAAAGCAGCGAGTATATCAATACAAAGATTCAAATAGTTTTATGTGCCTCAGCAATCTAAATAGAATCTGGAACACTAATTGCATTAAAAATGACAATATTGAATCATATCAAAGTGAGTTTTTTTTTGCGTGAAACTAAAAAGACATAATATCTAAGATAACATCTGTTCCTTAAATATTGAATGTCTATGGGGCACTCAAACTGAACGTGTTCTTATGGCAAAAAATAATTTAAAAAAAAGGTATGTCTTATGACATATTTCTAAAAGTTGAAGTGTTTAACTTAATACAGCACTCTCGACTGATACGTCACAATGGTCAAAGATGTCTATCTAGTGCATGCTTACACAGAAAAACTATTGAAATACAGCAGAGATTAAAAAGCACGTTCAATGTGAATGGTCATAAGTTACATTTTTAGCCATTTCTGGCCATAAATTAGGATAAACTTTTCTTTAACCTCATGCAACCCCACGCCAATGCGTGGATGTTGTATTTTGGCTTCGCATTGCGCAAAGCAAAATTGACATTTATTTAAACTGAGTGAATACTGTTCACAACACTCAGCACTGTTGTTTAAGAGTTAAACTTCCATGGGTACAGCGTGAACAAAAGTGCCTCTGGTAAGAAACCTGTTTGATTGTAAAAAGTAGCGCCTCTAGTTTTATTTGATATGGCGCTATCAAAAAATGTCATTCATTTGGCGCTGATAAAAATGATGTCCACATATGTGGAAAATGGGACCTTATTCCCTCAAAAGTTGAGAAAGCATATTAGTTATTTTGAATAACTTTCAACTTTAACATAACTGTGGGCCATTTGCTTCATTTTAATATATATTTTCTTATATTTTATTATCACTGTACATGACAATACAGTTCTATTTTTTTTACATCAGTAAATGCTTTTCTATATTTACTGTGCATTTTTACATTGAGAATCAATGTATTCATCCAAAAGTTGAAAAATTTGCTTTCAGAGGCTTTATATGGAGATTGGGTGAAAATTAGGGATGGCAATGATCCTTGGATCGGCTCCGATACTGACGTTTTTAGAAAGATCAGGTATCGGTCCAACAAGCCCAATCCAAATCGGATACAGTGCGTAGATATGTTTGTTACTGTCAAGGTCAAAAATGACATAAAAGCAAAATAACACAATTAAAGTAGTTCATATGACTCGTGCATTTTATTCAAAGCTACTTGAAGACGATAGCTCTGTGAATCACAAAAGGCTGTATATAAAAAGTAAATATAGAAAATGCATGCATAGCAACAGCGTGTTAATGAATGGTGCTGCGCTGTTGACACACACACACACACACACACACACACACACACACAACTACTTTTCACATAGTGTGCAATCTTGAGCGCTACTCACAAAGAACATCTCAGATGTAGATGCTCAATGCATTTTGAATGGCACCGGAGGTGCATTTTACCAGAATTTGAATAAGCTAATTGCAGGAATTAATAATTAATGTGAATGAAAAGTGAGCTGATATCTTACAACTAAATTGAACAAAAAAATAGATCTGAATCCTTTAAAATCCAGACACAAAATTGAAAAATATTTGCTAAATAAATAAAAACTGCTTTTCTACTGAACTTACTGTTAATTTTGCTGCTACATTATCCAGAAGACTAGTTAACAATAATGTTTTTCTTAATAAGCTACACATTTATATTGAAATAATGTGTAGTTAGAGGTTTGTGTTTCTTTATATATTAAAGAGTATCTCCAATAAGTTCCACACAATAATGTAAAGCTATTTTGGTATCGGATCGTTATCAGCCAAAACTGAGATTTCAGATATCGGAATCAGATCGGAAGAGAAAAAATTTGGTATCGGTGCATCCCTAGAGAAAATAAGGTGTACTTCAAACTGTTCTGAGACCAATGCAGACAGACAACACACTTAAGAGGTTAAGATCCTGTGCCTACCTTATGCATGATGCCCATGGCCTTTATTTTGGCTGATTCACTGCTTAATTCTGAGAGCTGGTGTTTTCCCAACAGCAGCTCCTGAGGGATCTCATCATCATCCACTGTAGCACAGAAGAGAAACAACTAATTAAAAACACAGAAGTTTTGCTTTACAACATTCTTAGATAGTACCTTGCATGAACACATCTCCAGAATTACATCACATCCTTCTTTATTTGCACATATACCTGTCAAGTCCACATCTTCTAGGTTTTCAAGAATGTTGTCGACACTGGTGGAAAATCTCTTGAATGTAGAGGAGTCCATCATTTCTGTGGACCAAAGGCAGATTATTAAAGTTCTCAGTACCTCAAGATCACTTTACACAAATAACAAATTACAGACGTACCATCCCGAGTTAGTTTGGGCTCATAAGCTTTCCTCTTTTTCACCTTTTCCTTCTTCAATTTTCTGGCAACTAGTATTGAAAGATGTAAGAGTTCATAAGTCAAAGATCAGAGTTATGCAATTTCCACACTTCATACTATTTGAAGAAGCAAACAACTATCAACATCAGCAATGAAATAAATGCATGAATAGTTCATTTACCACCCCCCCTCATGAAAGCAAGTCATACAGGTTTGGAACAAAATAAGGGCAAGTAAATGACAGAATTTTACTGTTTGGGTGAAATATCCCTTTAACTAACATGTCTAACTGATGGTCACTCACGGTCACTCAGGCTTGGAGGGGGTGAATCTTTGTCAGAGTCTTCAGAACTGGGTTCTCTGTATCGACTGCCTGAACCTCTCCGACTGTCGTGGTGACCACTACTCCGCCGCTGATCACCAGAACCCCTCCGAGCCTTTTCTTCATATTGCCACACTTTGTCTCTGTCCTTTTTCGAACGTTTCGGGGCAACTAAATGTCAGAGAGGAAGAAAAAAAACAAAGGACATCTGTAATATCAAATAATGACATTTAGTCAATTAAATGAAACCAAAGCAAAACAAACATTGTTTTTCATTTTTAACTTTCAGTTTTAAGTTTTGCTGCCAGGTGATGGTGCTAAATAGCTTTAAGAAAATCTTATGATTATGACAGCATTCACAAATATACCATGGAAAAACAAAGTGTGAAAACAGACCAGGAAGTGCAGGAGGAGCTGGCAAACGAACTCTAATTCAGTTTCAAACAAACATACCAAGTGTAAAAGCAACGTTCAATTCAGTATATTTACTTACATTCAACAGAGTCACTGTCATCATTTGAGCTGTCATCTGCATACTTGGGTTTATCATTAGTGGAGCTGCGCCTGCGTTTATTCACTTTCACCCGCTCACATAGTGGCAAACTGGAGTCAATCTCTGCAAGCACAAGAGATGTCCTTCAACACAGTATCATCAAAGCCCACAACATAACTCTTCAAATCCATAGTCTGTCAAATGGTGTAATAAACTCAACACCCTCAAGCCATGAAGTATCACAATTACAGTGCCAATTTTAGTTTTTTGTCACTTTTGACGAATTCATGCGTTGTTGCATATTGAAACGTGTCAGACTGAATTTTAATACCACAACGGAACTACACATTGCATTCTCAATGTTGCCGGAAGGGTGTGAACTGTGTCCACTTCTATGTAAAGTTATCTCTTTTAAGTCAACTTCTGTAATGGCAGAACAACTATTTTAAGAGAATATTGCTGAACAAAATGCCTGAATTATAGCACCTCCAGTTTAATGGCACAGATGAAAGAAAGTAACTCTATCCCCACCTTAAGTACTGAGATTTGTACCCGCCACGATAACACAAGAATGCACGTTAAATGAATATTCAGGTTTCAATACAAGTTAATCTCAATCAACAGCATTTGTGGCATAATGTTGATTACCACAAAAAACATTTGACTCGTCACTCCTTTTCTTTAAAAAAAGAAGCAAAAATCGAGGTTAGAGGCACAATGGAAGTAAATGGAGCCAATTTTTTGAGGGTTTGAAGGCAGAAATGTGATGCTTATAACTGTATGAAAGCACTTATATTAATAATTATTTTAAAAATGTGTGTATTATTTCAGCTGAAAATTTATATTGTACATGTACAATATGAAGTACACTTACATATTTGTGACCAAATTGAGCTTTTTACAGCCTACAGTATGAATTCATCAGTATATAAAGTATGTACATATTTAACAAGAGGAGATTTTATTTTATAATTTCACAAGATATGAAGTAGGATACACAATGAAAAAGCTCCAAAAACCTATTATCTGCAATGATTAATCGGTAAAAACAATACAAGTCTACCTCTAGATAAAAGTGTATATTAAATCACTTACCGAATAATCTTCCAAAAGACTTGATCTTGCCCGATTTTGAGCTGCGCGAATTACTGATAATCCTCCGGACTTCATCAATGGAAAGTTTCTGCAGAACCACAACAGGTTTAGTGCCCCTATTTAGGTCTTCAATCAGGTTCAGTTTTTCTAATTTCACAAGTGGCTCAGGAAATCCCTCAAGAGAACATCGGGCTTCTGATAACACGTTTCCATCTTTGTCCCGTTTCAGTTTGGGAATGACAAAGTTCTTCAACGCACTCGATTTGCCTCCCAGCAGGTATTTGGGAAAGTCTGCTGTCTTAGTGTCTGAAGATGGTGGCTTGTGTCCATCCAGCCTGTTCTTGATATCTCCACTGTGCTTCTCGTCTTTGTTGTTTGGAGTTTTGTGGACTGGTCGTTCCAATTTTGTTCTGGATTCTGCTCCTTCACGTGGTTCCTGCTTCACCCGTGGACTGTCAGTCCGCAAACGTTGCTCAGGAGATTGCTTGTCCCGGTGCTCTGTCGTTTCCGTGTGGCGCTTCCTTTCTCTGTTCCGATCCTTGTCCCGAACTTTTACCGGATCCCGATCTTTTTCTTGTTCTTTGTCCCGATCTTTTCCCCATTCCTTGTCTTGATCTTTTTCCCGTTCTTTGACCCGATCTTTTTCCCGTTCTTTGACCCGATCTTTTCCCCGTTCTTTGACCCGATCATTTCCCCGTTCCTTGTCTTGATCTTTTTCCCGTTCTTTGACCCGATCTTTTTCCCGTTCTTTGACCCGATCTTTTTCCCGTTCTTTGACCCGATCTTTTTCCCGTTCCTTGTTCGGAGTTTTTTCCCGTTCCTTGTTCGGATTTTTGCCCGTTCCTTGTCACGATTTTTGCCCCGTTCCTTGTCACGATTTTTGCCCCGTTCCTTGTCACGATTTTTGCCCCGTTCCTTGTCACGATCTTTTGCCCGTACCTTGTCCAGATCTTTTGCCCGTACCTTGTCCAGATCTTTTGCCCCTTCCTTGTCCAGATCTTTTGCCCCTTCCTTGTCCAGATCTTTTGCCCCTTCCTTGTCCCGATCCTTTTCCCCTTCCTTGTCCCGATCCTTTTGCTCTTCCTTGTCCAGATCCTTTTGCTCTTCCTTGTCCAGATCCTTTTGCTCTTCCTTGTCCAGATCCTTTTGGCCTTCCTTGTCTCGATTCCTTTCCCGTTCTTTCTCCGTGTCCCGCTCGTTGTCACCTTCTTTGTCTCTGCCTTGCTCCACCTGACTGGAAGATCTGGATGAGTCTAATCTGCGAATTTTTGAGCTTTCACTGTCCCGATCTCTATGACGTTCCTCTTTGGCATCTCGACTTGACTCCGATCGCCCGTCATGTTTTCGAGAAGTTTCGTGACTTTTTCCCTCAGACCTCACTTTGTCAGGCTTTCCATCATGTCTGTGCTTGGAGACATCCAATCTCTTTTCTGAACTCACTTTGTTGGAGATCTCTCTACGGTTTTCATGCTTGTGTTTGGGTGTCTCAGGCCGTCCAACTGAAGCAGTTTTCTGTGGCGTTTCCACTCGTTGTTTGATGACCTCTGGCCGACCGTCCACTGTTGCCTGCACTTCTCTATCTGTCTTCGATTTGAGCCGCATGACCCCTGTGGATTGAGGGCCATCTTCCGGCCAGCGCTGGGCCTCCGTTGCAGGAACAGGACAGGAGTCTAGTGGCCCTTCTAATCTGCCTGCCTGTTGCAGGTCAATACTGACCATCAGGGCCGGACGGCTGGCTGCATTGCTAGCAGCACAAGCCTCTTGAGGTACCAGTTTGTTCACAGCATTGCATCCACCGCCCACACCCGGTGTTCCAGCAGCCCCAGCGGTGCCCGCAGCCCCTGGTTCCTGCGGGTATGAATCCTGCTTTCTCTTCTTCAGAGGCTTGTCTGTAGGTTAAGAAGACCACAGGTAAGATGCTGTATTCAAAATAAGATTTTTAAATTTTCAAATCTAGATTTTTCTAGAAAAAGCACAAAACTCTCGTCGATGCGGCTGTTAAGGTGTTCCAAGTGGTTGTCAGTGCATTACTATGCAGTACCTTGGGTGTTTCAATTGGTTGCTTATTGGCCCAAGTCAAAGACCCCAAGTCTCTATGATAGTCTATAGAATGATTTCAGGTATCATTCAAGTCCATAGCACAAACATGATTACGAGCTTGAACAAACCCCTTACCCATGTATGAGCAATAGTAACACAGATACTTGCCTTGGCAAATACTAATATAAATTGCCATAGATTAATGAATTGTATTAAGAATTATTCAAAAGCATGCATATCAGTTTTAAAAGGAAAATACACAACCTTTATCCTGAACTTCTTTAGAGCAGCGTTCTCTTTCTATGGCAGATTCCCTCTCAATCCTTTCAATCTCAGCCAGAGCGTCCAACTCTGCTTCATCATATGGGGTTCCGCTGACTACTCCGGGCTGCTTTGCCGCAATTGCCCCAGTGTTCTGTAGTACAGGAACCTGCTGGTAGCCCGACTGCTCCCCTGGGAGACCCTGGCCTGTGGCCAGCCGCTCCTGGGGGTTCCTGTGGTACAGCAAGCTGTTGCAAGATAGCTCATTCTCAGCAGCTGAGCCATGCTCCACTACCGACAATGGCTCTGCAGACTGCTCCGTCTCTGAGGACTTTACGCGAGACAATTTTATTGTCAGCTTTGTGGAGTCTTTAGTGGGAGAGCTGACAATGTCATACATAGCACCTTTACCCCCCTCCTCTTTCATTAATTTTTTTTGCTTCTTTTTCCGCTCAGGGGAGTCCAAGAGAAGGTCAGGAGCAGCATCTCTTGGGGAGGCGTAGGGTGGTGGAGACTGGAGAATGAGGGGTGGTCGAGGGCCGACTAAAATGTAAAGAACAAAGCAGAAAAGGCAAAATTATATTTATGTAAATATTTAAAATGTACAAAAGAAAACAAAAACAAAGAATGGTCATTGGAAATCCAAAATTTAAAACCACCTTTCGGAGTCCCTTCACTTCCAGCAGGAGAGCAGACGGAGCGAACGGGAAAGGAGGAGTTTCTCATCGTGGCGTCACTCTCCTGTGAAAATACAGACTTAATTCCAATAATCCAAATCCAGACCAATGATATGAAGAAAAAACTAATGAATACCTAATAAAATTTTGTTGGCCAACACTCACATCATTTCCAAGTCTCTGGACGATTCCGATGTATTCGTCACTGGAGCAATGTCTTGCGTTATGATTAGAGTTACCCGACACTTGACCAGACACCTTGTTGTCATGGATGTTTCTCATGGCACCAGGAACGATTGGACTGGACACAGACACTGCAGCAAAAAAACATTACATAACATCTCTGTTATTAAAACAAATGTCCAACATTTGAGCCAATAGAAATTGCTGGATTTGCAGGTTTCTCATACATTTCTGATCACATTCATTGTACATCATAACAGTGCAGTCCAGAAGACAAACACAATCATTTGTCATTGTTTGCTTGATGCAGTTCTAATCCGATTTTATTGTGTTACTGCTATGCAATACATTGTATTGAATCATGACATATCTATAGCAATGTGTATTGTATTATGAGGTAGCTGTTGATACCCAGCCTTTTCTAAACATAATCTGCATCTTCATCACAAAGGGAACATAAGATTTGTCTTTAGCTGTTCAGATCTTTTGCTAGTCAATGGGGAAAAGAAAATTCACTATCAACATAGCTTATTAAAACCACTTTCCTTGAGCCATGAGGTGTCTTATGCTACAGACACTGAAAATGGTGCCAAACCTCTTGAGGCTTTAAACCATGTTCTCGTCAGAGAGGAGAGAGAGGATTTACCTTGCTGGATCTGTTGATGTTGAGAGTAGCTGGGTGGGTGGCTGTACTGCATGTAGCCTGCAGGGCTCTGAGGAGCATATGGGCTGGGCACCGGGCTGTTCTGCTGGGGCATGTACCTGGTACCAGACCCCGTCTGAGGTTGAACATATCGGCTGTAGAAGAAGAGTAGAACTTGTCAGTATTCAGTTGCAATTAAATATTATTTGCAAATAAGCTTGAATGTCACTGATATGATATGACATATCTAACCTTAAGAACAGGAAACTATAACAGTACCTGGGAGGGCTTGGAGTTATAGTGGTTTGCTGGTAGTTTGACGCCGGACTTCCATGTATGGAGTTCTGAGGCATCTTGTATGAAGTGATCATTGGCTGTTGCATTAAACCTTCAAAGCAGGACACAACAAAGTGTCATCAACAACATCATTATGAGGGCTTAAAACACAAATGAAAAAGGCTGCCATTTTAAGCTCCAGTTTTGCCATGGTGTTCGACTAGAGGAGCAATAAAGACTCCAATTTGTCAGAACAGTTGTTTAGCCAACAACAAGATACATTTTCACTTTGTGAAAACAAGTGACCAAGTAAATATACAACGCTTTGTATGCATAGCCAAAATATGAAAAAGCCTTTTTTGGTCACACTTTATATTAGATGTCTTTAACTACTATGTACTAACATTAAAATACATACAATACAATGCATTTATATTACAGTTAGAGTTAGGGATTAGGGTAAGGGTTGCGGGTAAGGTTTACTGTGCAACTACAAATTTAATTAAATGCAGGTAATTAAATGCAAGTACAATGCGACAGGTATGTACAATAACAAGTACAATGTATAAAATGCTTAAGCACATAGTAGTTAAAGACAACTAATATAAAGTGGGACCCATTTTTTAATGTGTCTAAAAACTGATTATTCATGTTACCACTAATTACAGCCTACAAGCTACACAAAGTTGTATTTTTAATCCAGGGGGCAGAAACAGAGGCTCTAGAGCTTCTCCTTACCGCCCTGAACCCCGTATCGGGTGGGCGTACTTTTCTCCCTGAAGACATTGGGGTTCCTGGACAGCACCGTCTGCAGTAGTAGAGGCACATCACCTTCCGGGTCATCGCTACCCAAGTTGTCCTTCAACTCTCTGTATGTGGAAACATGGGAAAGAATGAGACGCACCGATAAGCTTGCTAAGATATTTTGCATTTCATGCAAGCACATAACTAAAAGAAAAGATTTATTTGGGAACTTTTTCAAAATGCTAAATGCTTCAAATCCTAAATTTCTGTGAACTGCAAATGATGCAGATTGTAATATGCTTTGTTGACTAGGTCGAAAAATAATCCAATGACATATTCATTTAGCTTTTATCCAAAGTGACTTATGAATGAGGAACGCAATACAAGTGATTCAAGACACACATTGAAAATCTGAAAGGCCAGAATAGAGTGAAGGTAGGAGACAGAGGTGAGTTACCCACATGTGTTCGGTGGACACCTGGTTGAGGCTGTGGGCCAACTGGGACACAAGGTTGTCGTCCCGCAGGGACAGCAGACAGCTGACCTCCTCTGCGATCCTCCCATTATACAGCAGGCTCTTAGTGGTGGTGGCAGGGAGAGGGGAAGGGAGTGGCAGCTGATTTAACACTAAGAAAAAACAAAAACATTATGTCTGCTAAATCTCTAGCCAGACCAACAAGAGTGACAGGATGTCCACCAAGAAGATAGGAACTTGTAGCGTTACGTACTGTGAGGTACAATGTATTGTTTTTTACCAAAATATATTATTTTAATGTTCTTTTCATTGTTGCAGGTTTTTGTTTTTTGCATGGATGCTCACTGAACAGAAAACTGCCACAATATATATATATATGATTTTACATGTAAGAAAGTTTTAAAAATGGACATGCAAATGTGAATTTTCTGTTTACATGTAACACTGATACAAAAATAAATTTACTGAATACATGCAAATGTGCATATCTTTTTCTGTGTACTACAGTACTGTACAGTATTGAATAGTAGAACAAAAATGAAAAATGCCATGGTGAAAAAACATCTAAACATTTTGACCAGTATGGCTCACATGATGACAAAACTTTTAATTTTGGTGGCATTGGCCAATTTACTGGCACAATAACTAGGTTTTGAAGCATGAATTAAATGTTTTGAGTGAGATACTACATTTTGCAGACATGCAATAGAGTTGTCATGTCCCGTAAAACAGTTGTTACAAATGCACTTACAGTTTAGAGAATGTTAAGCCTGTTTAAAAAAGAGCCAAAGCAATGAGAAAAACGGTAAAATACAACATCTTTTTTTTTATTATTATTTTGTACAAAGTTTAAGTTTGGAGTGAAATTGAGTAAGAATGGTGATAAATAAGAGTTTATAATTTTTTTTAGCAATTTTATGTTATTTTCTATATTAAATTGTAGGATATATCGGCATTGTATCTGCCTATCAGCCACCCTGCTCTATGAATATCGGCATCAGCCATAAAAAAAAAAACATATCGGTCGATCATTACTCATAGTAAATGACAATGGGACTGCCATATTGAGTTCACATGACCAGCTAAATACATTGATTTTAATACCAATCACAAACACATATTTACAAGATTGCATGACTTACGGTCAGTGAGGCTTGCGATCCCAGCGAGAGTGGTGATAGGAACATGAGGCATATCCCCATTCATGCTGAAGAAGGGCAGGGAGCTCTCGTGGATGCACAGGTCGCTCAGTGTCACTGCTCACTGATCCGCCTTTACATCTTTTGCTGCGAAAGTGAAAATAGGACACACAATGACATCATCAGCATCATCTGCTTTAGAATCATGCATGAGACACGACCAATGTGATAACATTTCTGATATATGGGAATAATAACACACTATTACAATTAAGAAGCTTTTATAATTCAATCGATTTTTTTTTAGAGACCAGAATCATTTACAATCAAACGGTTTGACTGGAGTAACAACTACATGCTTGAATTGCTCAACAAAGCTGAAAGGTGCCAACTACTGTTTAGTAATAGTTCAATTTGCATATGTCCTTGCAATACAAGACTTTGACACCATAAAAGTGTCAACTCGGCATAACCAGTAACAAATAGATGTTTATGTTTTGTTCAGTGCTAAGTGACAAAAAATACACTGACGGCCAAAAGTTTGGAACAATGTACAGATTTTGCTGTTTTGGAAGGAAATTGGTACTTTAATTCACCAAAATGGCATTCAACTGATCACAAAGTATAGTCAGGACATTACTGATGTATTACTGAAGTCATTTTGATAAAATCTAGCTCACTCCAACACCTTATCCTTGAGTAATCATGCTAAATTGCTAATTTGGTACTAGAAAATCACTTGCCATTATATCAAACACAAGCTATTTGGTTTGTTAAATGAAGCTTAACATTGTCTTTGTGTTTGTTTTAGAGTTGCCACATTATGCAATAGACTGGCATGTCTTAAGGAACATTTTAGGTATAAATAAAAATGGCAAAAAGGAACAGCTTTCTCTTGAAACTCGTCAGTCAATCATTGTTTTGAGGAATGAAGGCTATACAAGGCTAGAAATTGCAAAAAATACTGAAGATTTCATACAAAGGTGTACACTAAAGTCTTCAAAGACAAAGGAGAACTGGCTCTGGCAAGGACAGAAAGAGATGTGGAAGGTCCAGATACAACTAAACAAGAGGATAAGTGCATCAGAGTCTCTAGTTTGAGAAATAGACGGCTCACATGTCCTCAGCTGACAGCTTCATTGAATTATACCCGCTCAACACCAGTTGCATGTACAAGAGTAAAGAGAAGGCTCAGGGGTGCAGGCCTTATGGGAAGAATTGCAAAGAAAAAGCCACTTTTGAAACAGAAAAGCAAAAAGAAAAGGTTAGAGTGTTCAAAGAAACACTGACATTGGACAACATATAACTGGAAAAGAGTGTTATGGATCTTAACCTATTGAGCTTTTGTGGGATCAGCTAGACTGTAAGGTGCGTGAGAAGTGCCCGACAAGACCGCCACATCTATGGCAAGTGCTACAGGAAGTGTGGGGTGAAATGTGACCTGAGTATCTGGACAAACTGACAGCTAGAATTCCAAGGACCTGCAAAGATGTCACTGCTGCAGGAGAAGGATTTTTTGATGAGAACTCTTTGAAGTAGTTTAAGTTATGAAAATGTTTCAATTGTAATAGTAATTTTTCACATTACTAATGTCCTGACTATACATTGTGATCAGTTGAATGCCACTATGGTGAATAAAAGTACCAATTTCTTTCCATAAGAGCAAAATCTGTACATTATTCCAAATTTTTAGCTGCCAGTGTATATAACACATAAGCCTAAAAAACGAAATATTTTCTCCTAGTCTGAATCTAAACACTTATTGAAGACAACTGGAAAAGACAATCTGGAATGCGGAAGTTTTAAATAAAGTCCCTTGCCTCCCGAATATTAGGACTTATCTAATATTCACAATACCAGGCTTACATATTTTATCCTAAAGTGCCCAGTGAGCCATATACAGTTGAATGCAAAAGTTTTCCCCTTTTGTCCCATAAATTTACACACCCCTTTCCGAATTTATACAAATATAATTAAAAAAATATATTTAGTACTGCCTTTCAGAAGCTAGATAAGATATTTACATATATTCCCACACTAAAAAAAGAAAAGAAAAACAGTACAATTAATTAAATTGAGGAAAACTTTTCCACACAATTAAATTTTTACAACAAAAAAAGAATTTGTTTGAACTGACTTGTTCTAGCTGTACAAACTTAAATACATTTTGAAACCAACTGCTTATAGAGCTAAGCAGACAACCCGATCTCATGGAAAATCGTACATAATTTACGTCTTGGCTATTTCGTATGGTTTAGCATGATGTTGTTCGTATAAACTCGTATGACTTCAAGTGCAAATTCCCGGATGTCTAACGCGGAGCGAGTTCTGCAAACAAGGCGTTAAGGCCATACTTACCCCTTACCCAAACCCCTTATCTAAACCTAACCATTTAGTAGTGTGTGTAAACATGACAGGAAGCTGTCGTGTGTGACAGAAGTAATTGTCGTGTATTAGATGTCACGTAAACAATGTCCAGCGACGTCACTGGCTGTAGTGAAAGTTGTAGGAATTCAAATGAGTGCGAATTAGCCAAATTTAGAAAAGTTGTACGAATCCTGATGATTTTGCCTTGAGTGTGTTGAAGCAGCACTCAAATCAAACATCACTGAAGTAGTCCAAGTCTATCCTCAACCTAAGAACAATTGCCAATCTTCACCACAATGGTAACTCCAAAAACTCCAGACTAACAAACAATCCTTTGCTAATACCAATATAACACAACATTAAACATGTACAAATCTCTTCCTGTTCTTATCTTACTCAAAAATGCATGAAATAACAATTAGTTTCAACATTTGTTCACCCCATCAATTCCCCTGCAAAGTGTGCTGGGAAATGGAAATCCACTGCCCAGTTTCATCAATGCTACAAAAAGTATTAATTTAGTTCTATTTCAAATTAAGTAAAGTTCAATTTAATTAGGAAGAACATAATAAAGTCAAGGTAAGATAAAATGTTCTAGAATTGTGTTGCTTTAGTTTATTTTAATTAAGTAAACTGAACAACATGCAAAATAATCTACACAAATGATTCCCATGGTTGCTTTATTGTTTATCACTGAATGTTTGCACCTTTATCCTAAGTGTCAAAAGCTGGGTGTCAAACTGTAAACATCAGCCACTGTTAGAAAGAACTCCAATGCTGGGAAAACAAGAGCAAGGATTTATATATCTCGGTTATGTCAAATAGCTTCAAGGCAGTGCTAAATAGAAAACCAAATGCAATTATGATGATCTTTCTTATTTTTTGGATAAACATGATACAATGACAAAATTGCAGGTTCTTTGGGAGATGCATACATGCACTCAACTGTACATAAAACTTTCAGTTTTTATCCAAACTGAATATCATTAAAAGACGTACTGTGTGGTCAAAACTGCATGCACATCTGTTCATCAAATGGGCTTTATTTTGTAGTTGCCCCTCCCCCGACCCCCTTAGCTGCTACAACTGCTTCCACTCCACTAGGAAGGTTTCCTGTCATGCATTGAAGCAACACTTGTTGAACAACAGGGTCTTCCCCAGACTCTTGCAACAAATCTGGAAGAAACTGGAGTTTATCATCAGCTGTATTTCTGGGCTGATGAGCCAATCGCTGCCGGACCTCCACTAAACTACCAGAGCCTCTGCAGACTCCAAAATCCATTTCAAAACATAAAAACATGCAGCTGCTTGTGGACTTTATAATTGCATCTGGAAGCAGTACATTGGACAGAAACATTTTTAAATAACAATCTAAAGTTTGTTTATTCTTGTAAATTCCTGACAGAGAAAATCTGATGTTTCAGGTACAAATAGAGTATACATACAGTAGTGCTAGAAGCTTGCAGCACAATCCACAAATTCAACCGGTTGCTCTGCGCAGCTGTAATTTCATAACAAAAGTCTGAAAAAAAAAAAATTCAATTTGATTTATGCATCTTCAAATTATATACAAACCATAATCACAAAATAACGTTTCAGTATAGATCAAATATAGTATTAGACAAACCCATACATGATTGAGAGCATAAACTGCTATCAAGTTTGAACTATTTAACGTGGCTTGTTGAGCGTGTTACTGCGGAGACCTAGTGCGTGTGGAGGCTTCACATTATTCTCCGCAGCATCCACAACTTACCACATGCCCCACTGAGAGCAGGAACCACATTATAGGAACAATGAGGAAGTTAACCCAACATGACTCTACCCACCCTAGCAATCGGGCCAATTGGTTGCTTAGGAAGTCTGACTGGAGTACACCCTGGATTCGAAATTGCGACTCCAGGTGTGATAGTCAGCATCTTTACCATTGAGCAAACAGCAACTAAAGAGCAGAGTCAGCTAACCAGCATTCAACACTTATGCTAACTGTGTTGAGATAAACAGTTGTTGACATTGGTTTCTTTTTTAATCAATCATACTAAAAAAAAAATCCCTCATTCCGATTTTTGTACTTTACCTAGCCTATATATTACAGGTTAAGCATATATATTAAATTTAAGAGTTCTAAACTATTTATAGCAGAGTATATGTGAGAACCCATATAATTAATAAATCTTCACATTTCATACTGAATCCTTAAATTCTTCTAAAACAATTAACAGTAAACAAACTACCCCCTGCTTCACACATTAACTCTCAGTAATAAATGTTTCTAGAAATGCACAGCCATTTAAATCTGAAATATTAACTCATATTCCTTTCACATAGCCTGCAAACACCAGCTAGTAATGAATACTTGCATAATAATTCTGCCTAAACAGTATGACTGTGAGAGAATTACTGGAATTATAATCTGTTTTCTCTGATTAATTAAAAAGACTAGTTTGTTTACTGAATGCTAAATAAATGTTTGCTCTGAGATGTTTGTTTAAATGTTTCTGCCCTGAATAAAATGTGTCTATTGTGATTTGATGGCTAATAAGAGGATAAATTATAGGGATTTTTCTCATTTGAGTGTTGTTTCCTCTGAGATATGTTAATTAGATTTGTTTCACAAGAACAGTATTGTTTACTTTGATGGTCATTGAGGTTTGCACTAGCAATGGCTATTCTTGTATACAGTAAAACCAGTTTGCTTTAAGAGTGAGGTATTGTGTATAGATTGTGTAAGGTTTGCAATAAGAGCAGGGCATTGTTTAGTGTAACAGATGGTTCAGATTTGCTCCAAGAGAGGAATATTCTTTGCTCTGATGGACGGTCAATAGGATTTGCTCCTAGAGGAGAGTATTGTTTACTCTGATATGGTGGGCTTTGGAGCTGCAGGCCTGTATCACTCTATCGCTGGAGTTCGGGTTCAGCTGCACACCTGCATATCAAGATGAGCACCTGGTCCGGTTCATCCCGTCTAAATAGCCCGTTATGGCCTTTTGGTCGCTAGGCATCCGAACCGCGGATTTGCCTGCGGGCCCACACGGCGGATCGGCACCGAGCTAACGCATGCTAACACTGGGCGAGTGCTGAATAACACTGATAACCTTTGCGAAAGTCCAACGCACACCACCCGACACCGGGCAGCCCTGCACTGCCGCTCGGAACCAGCAAAACAGGTCCGGTGCGTTTACCTGATGCTCTGCTGCTGTTGAAAGGTGAAGGTGGAGGGGTTCGGGCTCGCTGTGTCCCTCTCACAACAATAATCCGGGTCGCACCGCTTCCTCTCACTGCAAACATGAAGACGGACGGGCGGAGCTCTTTTCTCTCGCCGGCGCTCGCGGAAGATCGCAGTTTACTCTGGAAGATTGCAGAAATGATTCGGTGCCGAAGGTCTGCTGCTGGACGCACATAAAAGAATCCACACAGACTCTCGCAGAACAAAATGCCGACCGGAAGCACTGCAGCAGGAATGACTCCCTCCACCGGCGCCGAACCAACCAGCAGCTACCCGCCGACTTCCGCTGCCTGCTCTCCTGCCCTTCCCTCCTTCTCCCATCCGCGGCTTCCCAGCCATCCCTTCTATCCTCTCCTCACCTCTTTCCATCAGCCTCCACTCTGCTTTCCATCCTTTCCTTTCTCTTTTCTCCTCCTCTCTCATCCCACCTCATTTACTCATTACTTTTCAAATACATCCTGTAATTCAAGCATCAGATAGTAGAGATTCGTTCATCGGGAATGTGTTTGTGGTTACATATGTGTAAATAATTCTGCATAAACGTCGTGGCAAAATATATATTTTTTATTTCTAAATAATTGTCAATCAACTGATTAACTCTTTAATAAGAAAACCAGAATATGTTAAATCGATCATGTTTCTTTAACTTTGATATGACACGAAGATTTGATATTAGTACTGATTCAGTGTTTTGTGATCAAACTGGTATATACGCGCAAATTTATAATTGCACAACATCGCCCCCTTGCAGTATGGAGGAGCAGGACTGCCAAAATACCAAATAAATATATCTTTAAATAAATGAAAAAAGTGTACATATAAATAAATACGTTCAAATTTGACATAAATTAATGTTGAAATGTTTCCTTATTTATGTATTATTTTATTTATTTGTTTCCATATTAATGTATTCCACATGTATTTACTTCCTAATTTATTGTTTTCTACTTATTCCATTTATTTATTTATAAATTCCTGTGTTCATATGGTAATGAAGGGGCCTGCTGTCCACTTCAGGCACAGCTATCGAGCTTGGAGTGCTACAGAGTGAAGCTTGGAGGCTACAGTGACATCTTGTGGTTGACAAAATGAAAGGCACAGATGGGTGTGTCCGTGCATTAAGAAATTATAAAATGTACCTGCGAGTAGAGAAAGTCAAAGAGGAAATTAATTGTCTGTATTGAATGAATGACTTATACTATTACTGTAAACTAGTAAAACTATTTATTTATTTATTTGGTATTTTGGCAGTCCTGGTCCTCCATATTGCAGTACCACTTTACTATAGGCTAATATTGAGTGGTTTTATCTGTATTGCACAGTTGGCTGTACATATACAAATTGTATGCTATTTTATAAAAGAGGAAAAGCTGCATGTTTATAATGCACACTGTATGAAATTAAACAAATTCAACATAATTTTTTAAAGGGATTGGTCACCCAAAAATTACAATTCTCCTATTAATTACTCACCCTCATGCCATCCCAGATGTGTATGAATTTCTTTTTTCTGCTGAACACAAATTGTATTTTTTTAGAAGAATATTTCAGTTCTGTTGGTTCATTCAATGCAAGTGAATGGTGGCCTGCACTTTGAAGGTCCAAAAAGCACATTAAGGCAGCATAGAATTAATCCATACCAGTGGTTAAATCTTTTTTACTATTTTGTCCACCTTTGACTAGCCCTGACCTGTAGGTGGTGATATACACAAAGAACGCAAATTGCTAAAAAAAGAAAAGAAGAAGAATGTGTAAGTGGAGATATATGGTAAAAAAAAGGATTTCAATATTGTTTCTCATCCACACCTACTGAAGACATGGATTTAACCACTGGAGTCCTATTGATTATTTTTCTGTTGCCTTCATGTGCTTTTTGGACTTTCACATTTTTGTTCAGGACCTACAGAGCTGAGATATTCTTCTAAAAATTATAGTGTGTATTCTGCAGAAGAAAGAAAATCGTACACATCTGGAATGGCAAGAGGGTGAGATCATTTTTACTTTTGGGTGAACTATATCAAATTAAAGCTTGCTTGTACAGATGTATTTCATTCTAGGTGAAAAGATCTTTAAGATACCTCCACAGTTAATCATAGCAAAGATGTTCCTTAGATTATTAGATTTTCTGATATTATGTCTGTCTATTTCAATATGGTGTCCCGGATTGTTGCAGGGACTTCATATAAATTGTAAATTAGAATTCACTGAAAGCAAGTGTGCTTCCATGAACTACATTATATATATATATATATACATGAATATGCGATTGTGTGTAGTAGAATTACACAATCAGCTATTCTTTACTAAAAGGATGTTTGTATATATACAGTGGGTACGGAAAGTATTCAGACCCCCTTAAATTTTTCACTCTTTGTTATATTGCAGCCATTTGCTAAAATCATTTAAGTTCATTTTTTTTCCTCATTATTGTACACACAGCACCCCATATTGACAGAAAAACACAGAATTGTTGACATTTTTGCACATTTATTAAAAAAGAAAAACTGAAATATCACATGGTCCTAAGTATTCAGACCCTTTGCTGTGACACTCATATATTTAACTCAGGTGCTGTCCATTTCTTCTGATCATCCTTGAGATGGTTCTACACCTTCAATTGAGTCCAGCTGTGATTGATTATACTGATTGGACTTGATTAGGAAAGCCACACACCTGTCTATATAATACCTTACAGCTCACAGTGCATGTCAGAGCAAATGAGAATCATGAGGTCAAAGGAACTGCCTGAAGAGCTCAGAGACAGAATTGTGGCAAGGCACAGATCTGGCCAAGGTTACAAAAAAAAAATTCTGCTGCCCTTAAGGTTCATAAGAGCACAGTGGTCTCCATAATCCTTAAATGGAAGACGTTTGGGACGACCAGAACCCTTCCTAGAGCTGGCCATCCGGCCAAACTGAGCTATCGGGGGAGAAGAGCCTTGGTGAGAGAGGTAAAGAACCCAAAGATCACTGTGGCTGAGCTCCAGAGATGCAGTCGGGAGATGGGAGAAAGTTGTAGTAAGTCAACCATCACTGCAGCCATCCACCAGTCGGGGCTTTATGGCAGAGTGGCCCTCAGTGCAAGACA
The DNA here is from genome assembly GCF_025860055.1 of Xyrauchen texanus. Classification (NCBI taxonomy): domain Eukaryota; kingdom Metazoa; phylum Chordata; class Actinopteri; order Cypriniformes; family Catostomidae; genus Xyrauchen; species Xyrauchen texanus. The sequence continues at coordinate 25,187,533 of NC_068318.1, forward strand.
CATGAAAGCCCGCATGGAGTTTGCTAAAAAAAAAAAACACCTGAAGGACTCTAAGATGGTGATAAATAAGATTCTCTGGTCTGATGAGACCAAGATAGAACTTTTTGGCCTTAATTCTAAGCAGTATGTGTGGAGAAAACCAGGCACTGCTCATCACCTGTCCAATACAGTCTCAACAGTGAAGCATGGTGGTGGCAGCATCATGCTGTGGGAGTGTTTTTCAGCTGCAGGGACAGGACGACTGGTTGCAATCAAGGGAAAGATGAATGCGGCCAAGTACAGGGATACCCTGGACGAAAACCTTCTCCAGAGTGCTCTGGACCTCAGACTGGGAAGAAGGATCACCTTCCAACAAGACAATGACCCTAAGCACATCGCTAAAATAATGAAGGAGTGGCTTCACAACAACTCCGTGACTGTTCTTGAATGGCCCAGCCAGAGCCCTGACTTAAACCCAATTGAGCATCTCTGGAGAGACCTGAAAATGGCTGTCCACCAACGTTTACCATCCAACCTGACAGACACAGGATCTGCAAGGAGGAATGGCAGAGGATACCCAAATCCAGATGTGAAAAACTTGTTGCATCTTTCCCAAAAAGACTCATGGCTGTATTAGATCAAAAGGGTGCTTTTACTAAATACTGAACAAAGGGTCTGAATACTTGGGACCATGTGATATTTCAGTTTTTCTTTTTTAATAAATGTGCAAAAATGTCAACAATTCTGTGTTTTTCTGTCAATATGGGGTGCTGTGTGTACAATAATGAGGGAAAAAATGAACTTAAATGATTTTAGCAAATGGCTGCAATATAACAAAGAGTGAAACATTTAAGGGGGTCTGAATACGTTCCGTACCCACTGTACATACATTGATGTTTTTTGTTTCTGGCACCTTTCTGTGTAAATTCTAGTTACTGTTGTGTGTCAAAATCCCAGGATATCAGCAGTTACAGAAATACTCAAACCAGCCTGGCACCAACAATCATCCATGCAATTATCTAATCAGCCAATCATGTTGGCAGCAGTGCATACAATAATGCAGATATGGGTCAGGAGCTTCAGTTAATGTTCACATCAACCATCAAAATGGGGAAAATGTGATCTCAGTGATTTGGAGTATTATGCTTTTTGATGCCAGATGTGCTGGTTTGAGTATTTCTGTAACTTGCTGATCTCCTGGGATTTTCACACATAACAGTCTCTAAAATGTACAACAAATGGTGCCAAAAACATAAAAACACCCAGTCAGCAGCAGTTCTGTGGATTGAAACACCTTGTTGATGAGGGTGGTGAACAGAGAATGGCCAGACTTATTTGAACTGACAAATTCTACGGTAGCTCAGATAACCCCTCTGTACAATTGTGATGAGAAGAATTGCATGGATAGATAGATAGATTGATTGATTGATTCAAACATCAATGCATATCACAACCGGTCGAAATGGAGCTTGTTGTCCGATAAAACAATTGTCCACTTGGTGGCAGCATAAGTCCATCGTAGAAATGTCCACTAGTTGAGTTTCTTCAAGTGAGAGATATTATTTCAGCTAGAGTTTTCTCTGTCTTTTATTTGTAGAAACCTTTTTCCAAGAATTTTTTTTTTTTTATATAAATGTATTTAAATCAGTAACTGCTTAATTATATTCCTTCTTAATTCTAATTCAATTGAACTCTTAGTTCAATTCAATGTCAATTCTCAATTCATATGTTAAATTCTCATTAGGCCCATTGCACAAGTGGCCTAACAAGTGCCATAGCACAATAGGCCACATGGGACCATTTGAAATCATATTATAATTCACAGCTGGTCAACAATAATTATTCTATCAAAATTCCCACACAATGCCACAGAAAGCATCTCCATTCTCCATTTTATTTAAAACTATATTTAACATACACAAAATCCTTATCATCTTTATTATATATCATTTCTAAATACCCATTTTGTTCTTTACACACTTGATAGGAAATATTCAGCAACCTGAAAAACATATTTAAGCATTTAAAAAAACGTTTTCAATTGAATTGGTATATATTGTGTGTCTATTTCTGTTTCAAAAGATATACAGTTTTCAAAATGACAAAACTTTGTGTGTTATCGCAATCACAGGACTCTAGGAGTAACACTCAGCCCATTCACCTACAATTAATAATCAGTAGCATTTAATAATAATTTCTAATTATTATTAATGTTAGCAAATGGCAATAAAAGGTCGTGGATATGCTAAAATAACTGCTCAAATATTAATGAGTCCTTGCATACATAAAGACATGTTAAGCATCTTTCCAAACCAAACATAATTTTCTCCTGATATTTACAGTTTGACATATTTTATCCTCTTTTATAAATGACCAAAGATCTTGAATCATGGAATCCTGACCATGTTGAACACTCAGTTCAAAACTTTACATTAACAGTGTTACATTGACTCTTTCTTATCACATGGATAATTAACTGTGATAAAAGTACGGTAAAATTAATTTCAGCTTAAAATCAATCCAGTGTACATTCATGACCCTGTTCTGTTTAACCTCGTCAAACCCATAAGGTTTGATTCCAGATATTATTATTGTAACTGTAGCTTGTGTGACCTGTTGCATCTACGATTAATTTCAATGCCATCTGTACGATAGATTCACATTTCAACTAATTAATGAAAAAATGAAAGAAGTACAAAAAAGAACATGCATTATTATATTTTTTTATAAATGCAAACCTCTCCTGTCAGATCAAATGAATAATTGGCATGACCTGGAGATATCCAAAGCACAAGAATAAAATAACAGTAAAAGGACAAAAGAAGGCTGAAAACCAAATGCAAAATGAAAAATATAAAATAAAGAAAACATAACAAAGCCAACACATAGGCTTACAATGGCTCCAAAAACTGTTTGGACTCCTTTAGACACTTAAGTTGCATCAAAAAACAAAACATCAAAAATAGTGGCATTGGCAAAAAAATTATGCTAGACCTGTTCTCAGAACTAACTTGACCTATAGCCATTATTAAATTTTTTTAACCAACTGGTGTTTTTTAGTGGATATATGAAGTCAGTCCCCCTCAAGTTCACAAAGGTGCCCTGTCAGATTTACCACACATTTCTACAAAGTTTAATTGTCCAAATACGTTTTTGTTTTGTTTTGTTTTGCACAATATATCTAATTTTATCATTTGAAACCTATCAAACTACTTTGTGTAATATTTTGCTTGAAAAGTGTGTCTGTGCTATATTTATTTAAAATAAATGCCACTTTGTTTGAAATTTTGTTTTATAATGTTACTTAAGTGTGGCTTAAGTGTCTAGATAATTTTTGGGGCCACTATACATACATAAGCACACAAAAAATCCTTAGTTAAACACTGAACATGCATCCTCTACATCTTGGTTTCACTCTGTGGTTGTTTCTCATTCTCATATTCGTTCTCTTGAGAAATCATCTGATATGGTTTCTTCACTTCATTCTCCTCTAGCACAGAGCTTCCCAACTCCACCTCACGGCTTTGAAGCTCATCTTTGGATAGGAACTCCACAATTCCTGCTCCTATTGAATCTCCCAGCACATTAGTTGTAGTGCGCAGTCGATCGCTGTAAATTTAAAAGAAAGGGCATGGAGGTAAAAGAGGAGATGAAGAATCTGCTTTTTCAAGGGATATTCATTTACTCATTCACATGTTGTTCCAACCCCACTGAAAACAAGTATGGAAAAAATATTTAATGAAAGTGGGGCTAATATTTCACCTAAGATATCTGTTAGTAATCCACAGAATAAAGCTACTCATACAGAATTGGAACAACATGAGGGTGAGTGTATGATGACAGAAATTGTATTTTTAGGTGAACTATACCTTTAACATTTACTTTCCTTCTAAATTTGATCCTGAGACTTTCCTTCTAAATATCAGTGACGTTTGACTAGTGGCCAAAAATTTCTCACTTTCAGTTCAGTTATCATCCAAGTTTAAAAAGAGACTATTTTAGCTGTGTAAGTTGTTGGAAAGGGGATCTGGAATGATTAATTTGGCCAACCTAATTACGTTTCTATGTGATGTTTCACAAAAGCATTTGTCTTAAGATGGTTATTTATATAAATAGGAAATAGACTCCCAAACATTATTTTGCAAATAGAAAAGATTAGAAAAGAAGAACAGGGAGCCCTGCAACAGATGCCATGGCCCCAACAGATGCCATGGCCCTATCTGCCAACAACCAAGTTTTTCTCTGTGTCCAGGTGTACCTAGGAGAATTGGTGCTGTTTTATAGACAAAGGTGGTCACACCGAATATTAATTTTAGCTTTTTTATGTTTACTGGACTTTGTATGATGTTAAGTGATAAATTAAAACTATTTATGTCATTATTTTTGAAGACATCCTCACTATGTAAACATTTTCACAAGTGCCTAAAACTTTTACACAGTACTGTATATAAATATGGAGCAAGTCTCATGGACATATGTCAAAGTGTGTCAACCTGGGTTGATAACAGATAAATTAAGAGAGTTCCAAATAAAAGCAAGGATGAAGTGGTAAATTGTTAAAGATGGTTTTTTTTTTCTACCTTATTTTGCAAAACACTTCAATAAATATATTATCTGTGTGATATAACTTAACCAAATCAATAGACAGTTATAGGGGTCACTCACAGAAACCAATCAACTGCAATGATGAGGGAGATATCATCAGTCGGCAGTCCGACAGAGGTCAGTACAATCACCATGGTGACCAGCCCAGCCTGGGGGATTCCTGCTGCCCCAATACTTGCAGCAGTGGCTGTAATGCTGTATCGTTAAAAAGAATGTCAGTGATACTTGTGAAGTTTCTTAATGAATCATCTTTTATATGATGTTTTAAAAATAGTCCCACCTAATGGTTAAGATCTGCCCAAAGTTCATGTCCATGTTGTTAACCTGGGCGATAAAGATGGCTGCCAGGGCTTCATAGAGTGCTGTTCCATCCATGTTGATCGTAGCTCCAACAGGCAGCACAAATCGAGTCACACGTTTGTCAACTTTGTTATTCTCTTCCAGGCATTTGAAGGTGACTGGAAGAGTAGCTGAGCTGGAAGAAAATATTTTTTTTTAACTTTTTTACCTTAACAACACTAAGGTCATGGATTCGATTCCCAGGAAATACAGAAACTGATCAAATTTACTTGTATGTAAGAGACATTGGAAAAGAACGTCTGCATAAATGCATAAATCTAAAAACATTTCTGTTTCCTGCCATTTGAATTTGAGGGCCTACCTGGAAGATGTTCCGAGAGCAGTGATGAGGGCCTGCAGTAAACCCGTGATGAAGATAAAAGGGTTCTTCCGTGTGATGACAAAGTACAAAGTCGGTAGAACGATCACACCATGTATCATGAGGCCAATTATCACTGTGACAGTGTACATGCCCAGCTGACCGCCCATCTCAGTGATGTCATCCATCTCCACGATTTTTCCAGAAATCAGAAAGAGAATTCCAATAGGAGCATACCTGAGAAGGAGAGAGTGAGTTTACATTTGCTTCTGGTACACTTACTTATTTCCCTTCAGATGGCAGAGTTATACATTTTTATACATTTACAAGTCTTTCTGACCTACTAAAATACTTCCCAGTATAAAAGTTTTTAGTCTAATTGCATTTATAAACTAAAAATACAGACTTATGCCAAACTCCAACAATTCAGTCTGACATTTTTTATTCTTAAGTTCTGTAAAAGGGTAAAAAGAGATTCCTACAAAATTATTTCCAATAGTAAATATGTATTGATGAATGTTGATTACTGTTGAACAGGATACTTTCTATACATTTGACAGTATCCTGGAAGATTTTGTGTTGGCACAATTCAACTATTTGTCGATTAATGTTATTTATTCTCTCATTATTTACTCACCCTTATGCCATCCCAGATGTGTATGACTTTCTTTCTTTTACTGAACACAAATAAAGATTTTTACAATAATATTTCAGCTCTTTAGGTCCATACAATCCAAGTCAACAGGGTCCAAAACTTTGAAGCTCAAAAAAGCACACAAATGCAGCATAAAAGGAATCTGTATGACTCCAGTGGTTAAATCCATGTCTTCAGAAGCAATATAACAGGTGTGGGTGAAAAACAGATCAATATTTAAGTCCTATTTTATATAAATCCTCCTCTCTGCCCAGTACATGGCAATATGCATGAAGAATGTGAATCGCCAAAAGCAAAAGAAGATGAATGTGAATGTGAAAATGGAGATTTACATATATATATATTAAGGACTTTTTGGAATTTTGATCTGTTTCTCACCCACACTTATCATATCACTTCTGAAGAGATAGATTTAACCACTGGAGTCCTATGGATTACTTGCTGCCTTTATGAGATATTTTTTCTACAAATCTTTGTTCGTGTTCAGCAGAAGAAAATCATCCAAATCTGGGATGGAATGAGGGTGAGTAAATGATGAGAGAATTCAAAAAGTTTTGGTAAAATATCCTTTCAAAGATATTAAATAAATAACATCAAACAAAATACTGACTCCATACTGATGGTATCTGCATTGGCAAGCAGAATAAACAGCTAATATAGAATTATGAATTTTAATGGGAAGCAATGTGATAAAATGTTATGTCAGAGTTGAATTATTTTTTAAACAGCAAAAGAGATGAATATTGAAAAACCTCCCCTAGGCTACTTTAAAACAGTTTCTAAACTAATTTCTGTTTGTGTGTTTACTCACCACATAATAATAGCAACAAGTCTCATGATGGCCTCATTGAGTGAGTCGAAGAAGTCTCTGAGAGCCTGTCCCTTTTCCTTCATATTCCCAATTATGAAGCCGAAGCACATTGAAAATACTACCAGCCCAAGGGCATTAACCCCACTGGTGGTGCCAGAAAGAGGAATTACCTCCTCTCGGGCGATCTCTTGGGTGGCGTTGGTTAGGTTAAATATAGAATCATTCACTATCATCTTCACATGAATTATTCTCTTGCCATACTGAGTCTTGAACTAAAGGAGAGAAAGAACAAATGGAGACAGTTTTAAAAATGCACTGTAGCTCACTCAACAAGCTAACAACACCAAAGTTTGTGGGTTCAATTCCCAGGCAGCACAGATGCTGGCAAGTTGTATATACACTGTATATGCCAAACGAATGAACGTGAAACTGAAAAAACCAAACTGTCAAACAGTCTTTACAGATTAGCAATCAGAATAGTTACTCTTATGTAATTTACCCTAAAGGAAATCTAATACTAACCAAATAATACATTTAATAAGATGCAAGAATCTTTACTGATTCTGTTATATGATGTTTTTTATGATGTAGGGATTTGGAGTACTAGGAAACTTTCACAGCCATGGTTTAGAGAACAAATCTTTTGCTATGTTTGAAATTCATTATTTTGGGTCCCGTGGGCTACAGGGTGTCCCTGGGGAGTATGTCCGGACAGACTGTGAGCCACTATCATGGCCATTTCTGTCCCATCATATTCAACTTTTGCAGCATTGCAACTCTGCCAATGCTCTTGCCAGCCATCCAAGAACAGCTGTAGCTCCAATACAAGCCAGGTTCTCAAAATGCTAAATGATTATTGGTCTGCACCTTACATCTTGAGTTCATTAAACTTCAATCCTTGTCATCAGTATTGGTACAATTATAAATTCAAGACCTCCCAGAGTGCAAAATGATGCTGATTTGTATTTATCTTTTGTACTTTAAAGTGTCACATCAGAACTTCCCCAAAACCATCTCCAACAATCAAATTCTTTTTATAATTCCTTATTTTAAGGTATTATTTTAATTCTTGTTTGTTATAATGCAGATGCATAATCTATTTGATCAAATTATACTGGTGAGCCGTTCACCATGTAAAGTCAAATTAACCGATTCAGTTTTGATACAAGAGAACAAATGCTCATACCTGTTGTGTGCAAGCTTGGACCAGATTCGGTGGAAACATGTTTCTGAAAGAAGAGTGCATGTATTGAATATGATGTCACTGTGCCCTATTTTAAAGTCACTGACAGGTTACACCTGTCCCAGTACCTGATGAGATCTAGGAAGGCATCCGCAGGGCTGACCTGCTCGATCTTCTGCTGTTTGGTGAATTCATCTTTTGAGCCTTTGCCCGGGTGGATAATCAGAACCATGATGATGCCAATAAACACGGCGATGAAAGTAGTGGTCATGTAGTATATGACTGCACGCATGCCCATCTTTCCAGAGGCACGACTGTCCAACGCTGCCATCCCTGGATGGAGAAAATGAAAATTAATTTTTTTCCCTTGTGTAATCATAAATGTAAACAAATCTGTAAATAACAGCATAGAGTATAATGCTTCCCCATTCCAGTCAAAGGATCTTTATAACTGAGATGGGACATTTAATGGTCACATTAAAATTATTATGAAACATTATAGTGTTCATCATTCATCAACAAGGTTTTGAGAATGCTACATTTAGCAGCTACAGCCATATGTAACATGATGGTTGAATACATTGCACAGACATTAAGATTGTTTTAACAAAAAACAACTGGCTGTAAAAAGTTTTCATTTAATTTATTTACAATCTTAACACATACTCTGTTTTATGTGTGACGTATTGGTATAAATCTGTATTTTGGGTGATCATCAATATGGGGGCTAAACAATATGGGGGTTTCTGACCAGTGTTATGATTGGCAGTCAGCTTCTATGGGGATGGAAGTCGGCTGGAGCGCCCTCATTTTGGGAGTGGTGTGAGGAGATGGGGAGGCTGGCAGCTTTTAAGGAGGTGTCATGTAGAAGGCTGGGGTTTTGGGATTTGTTTGATAAGAAATGGGGCAGTTATTTACCATTTTGGGGGGACTCTTAGGGAGGGGCTGTGGAGAGAGAAGTATAGTTTTTCTTATGTATGATTATTATATTTTTTTTGTGTGTTTTCTTATACTTGACCATAGGTAATTTTGTTGGGGGTCAGGGTGGAGTTGGTGATTGGGGAGGGGTAATAGTGGGGGTTAAATGTTGATTCATTGTATACATGTTGTGTTTTTCTTTGTTTTATATCTACAAATCAATAATAAAATAAATGTTAATCTGAAAAGCATGTACTATTACAGTTTTATTGTGCATGACTCATTGGTGCCTCATTGGTTATTCCAAAGAAAATATGTTTGTATCTGCAAAATGTGATAACTTGCTCTGCCTCTGAAACTACTTTACATTTTTTCTGATGTCAGTTGTTTTTCAACCCCTCCCCTCCAACCACCTGGCTCCATTCTGGTACAGTACTGTAGTTAACACTCACTTTTTACAATTCAAACAATTTCCCACTCTATAATTTTCTCTCACTGAATCTCCTTTTTCATATAGAAGTACGTCACATTAAGGTAAAATGGAATGCAAACACTGTTTCATATTGACTTTAAAAGTCTTTTAGTATTGATTACAAGTCAATTTGCCTGAGCTGAACTTTAGAAAAGGGAGTACAATCGAATTAAGGTTAGGATTTTGAAAGTGTCAGGGGCCTTCCTGGTGTCCCAACAGATAAAACAGAAAGCATTCATTATTAGATTCCCTTGTCCTCCTAGAGGCCCATACTTTCTAACATCTTTTTGAGTTCAGTCTCTCACTTCACAATTTCCTCTGTCTCTCTTGACCTCTCTCTTCTTTGGCATTTCCTCATCTAGTGCTCTCTCTCTCTCTCTTTCTCTTTCTGACAGGCCTGGGAAATTCCACCTGCCTGGATTTGGGTGATCATGCCACCCTCTTTTTGTCTCCATGGCAACAGCAAACAGTGTCCCAATGCACTTGTTTCAAACTAAAGAAATGACTCATATTGTGAAGCTACAAAGAACCGACTTAACTAAACAGACCCCACCCACACCCAAGTGTGGCACAAATTATTATTAAAATTATTATAGCATAATGCATAATGTAATTTTATCAAATCTAATCGAATAGAATCGAATAGAAAAGAATATGATGAATAGTTTGCATATGCCTCGGTATTGTCCTTAAAAACTGTTCAGTACTGTGAGTGGTCATATAAATGATCTTCTTCACATTCTCTGCCTCATTCTCACTAGCACCTTTAATAGAAGCACAAACAGGTCACTGTCTACAGAAAACTGAAAACTGTTCCCAGAGTAATAATTCCATGTTTTACACCTCTTCCACTTCTCTCTATTTGTTACAAATTTTCTATTAGAACATGAATTTTTGATGAGACACCTATATCGGTATACTTTTAAAATAACTAAACAAAAATAATAAAACCTAATTTAGTCATTTTAGCACCACCAATTCTCTTACAAACACTTTAATTCTGTGCTCCACATTTAAGCTGCTTGTTGTCTGTGCAGGTACTACTTGGCCACTAATTTCAAGTATGTATAGCAGCAGTCATGGCTAAGTTAAGGGAAAGGGATCGTTAAGGGGCTCCCTATATCTTTAATGGCCCTTTTTGGAGCAATGCCTTTAGCTTTATCCTTCCCAATTATTTCCTTTCCAGTCTTTCCGCCCCTCTTTTCATCTCTTTTTTTCTTTTACTTCCTATAGAATGATTTCAAAAGTGCATCCACGCCCATAATTCTTCATCCAAATTGTTCTCACATTCTCATTGTATTAATGGTGTTGCTTTTTAAACTTTGTGTGCAGGGATTATGTGTAATTCAAGCATTATAGTAATTTTTAAAACGCTTATTTTAAATTAATTTAAATCTAAAAATCTCAAATCCACAGTTAAAATATCATACCTGTAATCAAACTGGATACCAGTAGGGGGAGCACTAACATCTGCAGCATTCGCATCAATAGTTCTCCGGGAAAGGAGAAATACTTCACTTCTCTGTATGACATCTTGTATGGCCGCAGGGCAAACCCCAGCATGATACCTGAAAAAAGAAAGAAAGAATAAAAAAGAAACTAAGATACACTAATCTGTACAAAGTATTTCTATTAATAGCCCTATTTCAAATGGGCTGTGCTGGAGAAAAGGGCTAATCAGGGTGCTTTTAAACTGCATGTAGCCTTGGCTGGTAACTGATAGGTTATAGGTTTGAACTCCACAGGAGCAATCACCATGTTAGGCAGAATGTTAGCTTCAGTCACCATTCACTTTCAATGCACTGAAAAAAAAAAAATGAAATGAATGTGAATGGTTACTGAGACTAACATTCTTCCTAACATCTTTTGTTTTCCATGGAAGAAATAGTCATACTGGTTTGGAACAACATGAGGGTGAGTGAACGATGACATAATTTTATTTTTGGTTGAACTATCCCTTTAATAGAAAAATGTAAGTTTCACAAAAGCCATTAGAAACTAATGTCAACATCTGAACTTATAGACACTAGGTGCACTGACCAATGACCACGGCTCCAATGGTGAACAGCACAAAACCATTTCTTCTCAAAAATGTCTTAACGTCATCTTTAGAGACATCTTCCACTTTCTTCCTTGCCTTGAGGGAACGCAGGTGAATTCCCTCTCGGATCTGTTGCACACGGCTGCATGACTGCGACTTCTCACCGCTGCTTTTGGTCATTCTGGAGGTGTCACTCAACACACTGAAATCTAGCTGGGTGGAACCGGTGACCCAAATGAGACTACAGAAGATGAAGAGAGAACGATACAAAACTTTTCTAGCCTCAAAAGCAAAGGCTAGAATAAAATTTATTTAATAAATGGTGAATTCAGGTAAATTGGGCCATTTCTGAGAGTCAAAATGTTTAAAAAAAGTGAACTAACTTACCTGAATTCACCCTACCATAAACATTACCAGTTAAAACAGGCACCAGAATATTGGTTTGAATTGAATTTTAGAAATGCATTTTGAATATAAATAAGACACAGTTGTTCGGTTGATTTGTAATAACTCAACTCGACCTCTAAATCACAAAAACATTTCATGGTATTAAAAAAAAAAATCTAAATATATCTGATTTCTTTAAGCTCTACAGCTGAAAAATAAAAGAAACCACCTTTTGTATATGACCTCATTAGAGATCTCATCAAGCAACTTCAATCTGTGCTGAATAGTGCAGCATCATTACAGTTATTTGAGACAAGATCCGTCATCTCACAGTCTGGATTTCATCAGATTTGGATGTCTGACAGATTGTGTAATTCACTTAATGGATTTGTTGAATCTTTCAATCTATTTAAATGATAGAGAATGCAACAATTGTCATAGAAATCAACTATGTAGTAATTGTAGCTCAAGACAAAATATTAACAGCTATTTGACCTCCAACCAGCCACTCCAAAAAATTCCTCCATAGCTACAAGTAGCTGAGAGAGACAGACTTGTTTACCTGCTTCCAGTGAGCTCTTATGGTGAGAGATGCTTTGAGTGATCAGTGTGAGCCAGCCTGTGTTGGGAATTTAATAATCTTAGAAGCTCCTGGTACTGGTACTCTCAAAAGGGGAGGAGCTGGTCGACTCCAAATAGGAGATGCTCAAGACACTTCAAAGGGGGGCCCAGTGGTACATGTTGGAGTGCCAGGAGGGGTTGTTGCTTGTTTCACTCATGAATCTGGTAGAATAAATTAAACCGAAGCTATACCGAAGGTCAAATTAACGTCTGTCCAATGCTAATTTTGTACAAATATTGTCCACTTGGGGCACAGATATCCCAGGTTCATGGAATGGAGTTTAGTCCTGTTTCTGTGATATTCAAATTCAAGATATCAGAACTCAAATTCTGTATCCAAAAGAGATTTAATGCAGAGAGATATATAGCTGGGAATGAACAGGTTAATCTTTTCAAATCAATACCCACCAGGGCCCTCCATTCACTCTCTAAGCAGATCTTTGATTTCTATTTAGATCAGTGGTTCTCAACCTTTTTGACTCCAAGGCCCCCCATTGTCGGTGAAAATATTCGAAGACCCCCATGTTGGCTATTAGATACAGTATTAATATTATAAGATATATCCTTAAAACTTGTGATTCCAGAAATGTCTAGAACTGTATATTCTTCATAAAAAGCAAGCTGTTGAAGGGAGTTAATACATTTGTAACCTTTTCAGTAAGCTTAATTATAATAATTATATACAAATTATAATAATCAATAAAATGTTAAATCATTTCAAGAGATCTTGAGGCCCCCCTGGAAGTGTGCTGAGGCCCCCTAGTTGGTCTCAATCCCCTGGTTGAGAACCACTGATTTAGATGACACACGTGATGGGACTTCCTATGGGATGGTTGTTGTTCAGACACTCACCTCTCCCACAGACATGACAAACAGAACTTCCCTCATTCAGTGTGTGAACCACTCTGTAATACATCTGTATGGATTCAGTCCTCATGGGTGATGTCATTCTACGGCATGTAATTTACATATTCATTTAATTAAAGGGACAGTTCACTCAAAAACTCTGGTATTGTTTCCTCAGCCCTCATCTCAGTTCAAACCCATACAACTTAATTGTTTCTGTGAGAAGGAAAAGTTTCGCAGAATGTCTGAGCCCTTCCGAGCATTTTCGCAAGTCAGTTCACTTGGCGCCCATCTTTGGAATGCTCCTGGGCAGGCTGCCCTTACAAAAAAATTTAGAGTTCTGAAACCTGCCGTAAACCCTCTACTCGTTATTTTCACATACAATTGAGCTTGCGATTCACCACAAATGTTTGCTAGAAGTTTGCAGCTCTTCACCGGTAGTAGCAGGAATGAAGAGTTTGCCACAAAGCTCATTTGCATCTGAAAGTTGGCCAGACCTCTCCATTTTTGTAAGGGCGGACAGCTATTTTCTGTGTAAAAAAGCAGTATAAAAGTACAGCTCCTATCTACTTTAATGGGGAAAGACCAAAATCTCCAAAACGGTTGATCAAGATTATAAACAAAGAACATATTCAAAATCAGCAGTAAAATCTGACAACAATGGTCTCATAAATTGTGGTTCTTTAGCTCAGATCACACACAAAAATGCAGTTTATATGATTCAGCTAATGCACATGCGCATTCTCGATCACGGTCTCTCTTTGCCCGAGTTAAGAGGAGTCCATGTGAATGAGTTTATGATGTAGGTTTCTGTCCTCTCTCAGAATAAGTTGGTCCTCTTCACTGGGCTCTTGGAATGTCTCTGCTTTTGTCTGGTCTCTGTGAGAGTAATCATAAACAGAGCTCGCCTTGAATGTGTAATTTGGACCAAACACTCTCAGACCAGTACCCCGTCACTCACCCCTTCCCACATTCTCCCCCAGCAGACAAAAGAGATGAAGCACAAAAGAAGCTTTCAGCCTTTCTGCTTACAGTTTTGAGGGAGAACATTTGAAGACTCACATGGAAGCAGGGCAGTTGTGAGAGTACATTGGGTTCACAGAACTTGTTGAGTCTGAGAGTTTGGATGGAGCAGAATGTAGAGCAGTGTAATCTGCAGCAAAGATAGCAGTTTTTAGACTACATGAAACATTCAAAGTAATTCAAAACATCTGACATCATTCATTTCATGCACCGTTTCTCTTGAAGATCAATCCTCCATCATGCATCTTTAAAAAGACTAGTGGTAGAGCTGTGAGATCTCATGAAGTGCGAAAGATCTGAAAATCAGGGATCAGGTGTTGAATTTGCATGTGGACAAAAACAAAACAAAAAAATAGCTAATGCTAATAGCTAAGCTAAAGATTATTATTGATAGTTTGTGAGGTTTTCTTGCGTTTAGGGCTTTAAAATCTTTTGTAAAGCAGGGAAGTTAGGTTAAAAAAAAGAGTAGAAAAATTAAAGCTAAAATGAAAGCATGTTTATTTGAGAGGAGTAATTACTAATGCTAGTCCAAGCTAAAGATTTTTGTTGATCACTTGTCAGGAATCCTTTAGTCTAAGGCTTTATTTATAACAAGGCAGATGCTAAGTAAACCCCAACCTTCCCTTACAAATATTAACCATGGTTTTATTACAGTAGCCATTGTATCACCGTGGCATTTTGTAGAAAAATTATAACCACAAAATTAAATATGGTTAAACATGGGCTGTGTACGAAAACTTGAAAACGCTGCATTCAGAGGCTGTAAATGGAGGTAGGATAAAAATAATGTGCTTCAAACTGTTCTGAGACCAGTTCCCTTAAGAGTTCTATTCATTCAAAAATGCTGTCAGCTATGCCATTAACTAATTAGGCAGCAAGGCCTAACTTTTTGGATGCAGTTATGGTTGCAGAATCCATCCATTAATTTTCTATTGCCGCTTATCCTATATAGGGTCACAGGTAGTGCTGGAGCCTATCCCAGCTGTCTCAGACCAAAGGCTGGGAAACAACCCTGGACAGGTGGCCAGTACATCACAGGGCTAACACATACAGACAAACTCTCACTCAAAATTTAGAGTCTGCAATTGACTTGACCTGCATGTCTTTGGACTGTGGGGGAAACCAGAGCAACCAGAGGAAACCCACACGAACATGGGGAGAACATGCAAACTCCACACTAATAGGCCCAAGTTGAGCTAAAACTTGTACCGGTGACCTTCTTGCTGTAAGGAGACAGTGCTACCCACTGAGACACAGAATCAAACGCACCAGTAAAGCATATCCAATCAGGATGATGAGGAGATGCATGTGAGATTACTGGGGTCTTTTTCTCAGGAGAAAAACCAGAGAAGCAGGAGACTTTTCTGTTTGTTCTCATTTGCATCTGTTTACTCTCTAGAAGAATCAATTGAGAAATTAAGGAGATCTCATTTGCAAAGATTCTTTCCGATGGGGTGAAGCGGATCATCAGTAAAACAATAATTTTTAATACAAACACAATTATTTTGGAGAGTATTTGTCATTATTGAGTCCTTGAGCAACACATTTTAATCTAAGTATGTTGGATATAATCTATGGCACCATTTGGTATTATCTACACCACACACAAGATAAAACAGAGTCAGGATGACAGACTAAAGGGATTTCCAGCACTGTGCCGGCTGCTGGGTGTCTGTGAGATTCAGGGTCTTTTTGGGACCTACTGTGATGAGCAAACTCTGAGTGTATGCCTACATCAATGGCTTATCACCCAGCAACCATTCAGGCCATTAGCAGAGATTCTGCACATTCACAGTGCATTCAGCCAGTCCACAGGGATGCCGCTTTGTATATAGAGGCTCTTTGCCCTCACAAAAAAAAACATCATATAGGAAAAACACAAGATTATCAAAATAGAAGCAGGAAGAGAATAATCCATAAATGTCACTGTTTCTTTTTTGATGAGTGTTTTATGCAAATTCACTTACTCAAAGTTCGGTTCAGCAATAGAATGTGCTTATGGTTTTGACAACATTCATTATCTGACAATACACACTGACCAAAGATATTTAACAAGCATTTTATGGTTATTTTATGGTTATAATTAAAGTAATAGTTCACCCAAAACATGTTTTGTCATAATTTACTCACCCCAAAGTTGTTTCTTCCTGTTCTAATTTTAGTTTTCCCATGAAACACAAAATTAGATCTTAAGCAGAATGTTAGAGCAGCTCTTTTCCCCATAATAAAAGTGGAAAATTATTGTAAATGCCAAGCTCCAAAAAGGACAAAAACACAATATAATTATCATAAATGTAGTCTACATGACTTGTGTGCAACATTCTAATTCTTCAGGAGCCATATAAAAGCATTCTGTGATGAACAGACCAAAATTTGTTATTCAAAACAAGTTGTTATTCACTGATAATCTTCCCCTTCTCCATTGATTTTGTGTCTCACAAAAGAAAGAAATTAATACTGGCTTGGAATGACGTGGAAGTGAGTAAATGCCTAAATTATTCCTTTAATGTTAAGAATTAGGTCGGAGATATTCAGAGACTGTGAAACAGATGTCTGATTAAAATATATTTCTTTCCTTGGAGCTCTCGTGTTTTTCAAAAAGAGTGAAAAGGCATTTGTATGCCTGTAATCATTGCAGTAGTGAACATGAGTAGACATTTCCTTCTTCACATGACCTCCGATGACCTTACGATGACCAAGAACGATCACTCCCCTATAACTATATTTACACCACCATATAATTCAAAGGAGGAAAATGCACTCTGAAAGCATGGTGCTGTGGGTTTTGTTCAAAAGCTTTTGGGGAACGGAATAAAACAAAAGAAAAACAAAAGGCACTTCCGAGTTTGGGAGTTATAGTTAAGGTGTTATATGTCATAAATTGTGTGAGGAACAGAGCGAAAAGTAAGTGTTCATGAACTGATAATCTGCTGTTTTACTTGTGATTTGTTGTGGATTGACTTGTGAGTCATTGTTGTTTTAGCGTCTCTGTAGTGTTCATTCAACCTGGAAAATGATGTACGTGTTATGTACAACAGGCCACATACAAATCATTTTGCAAAGATTTAGAGAAATATGACAGTCGCCAGAGACAGTAAAAAGGTGATTTAACAAACCAAACAAATTTAACAACATCCTCTCTCACACAATCTCCTCTCTTGATTTCATTCTAGCTATAGAATAAAAGTTACTTTTGACTTTTTTAATATTTAAGTACATTTTTATTGGAATATCTTTTTTTACTTTCACTCATGTATGTTATTGGCTATACTTAGACTTTTAATTGAGTACAATTTTCACTCATTATCCATACTTTCACTTAAGTATAATTTTTAATCAGAGTACTTTTTACACCCCTGTATATACAGTATATATATATATATATATATATATATATATATATATATATATAAAGATTTATTCTTATTTAATTTAGATTCAGCAACATAATTTGTGTGAAAATAAGTAATAACAGACAGTTGTTTTGATTCAATTTCAGTTTTTAAAGGTTGCCATTTTTGTTAATTTTAATCTCATTTGGTATTTCGTAACATCTCAAGTATTCTATAAACAAATAAATCTCCATTGTAATTGGATTGGTCAATCTCTTTTTTTTTTTTAAGGGACCAAATTCAGAGAGTTCTCACCCACCCACGGCATTATATCTGTTTCCCTCCCAACACCCTCACGCTCTATTTTCTCGTGCTAACTCTCATTCTTCTATACAAGCTTAAAAGTTTGAATATGTGAGTACTGTTAACATGCAGAGAGGAGCAGGATTAGTATTCTGCTCAGACAACATCGGCCAGACTCGGCAGTAATGAGATCCAAATGACTAAATCCACTGGTCTCCACTTTAGCAGATCTGATAAGAACATTATGTATAGTTAACAAAAAAACACTTAGTTCAATCCAAACTAAGATTTTAAGTGGAAGATGCAAGAAATGTGATAACATAAGAAGTTGTGTCTGTTTCTATTTTCAGTGTTGCTATGGTGATGCCACTAGCTTAGACACAACGCAGGGATCAGATGGTTAAATTAAGGAGGGACACAGGACTGTTTAGGGGAACGTCTCAAACTAACAGGAATTCCCGCAGAGAGTTTTTAAGTGAATGCCAGAAACTCACAAATAATTAAACGTGAGATACTCTCCCAGGCCAAAACTGACTGAGGAGGAAACCTAAAACATTTGCCTTGCTGCAAATTAGTTAATTTAAGGGTGAGACTTCTCCCAAACTCAAACTCAAGATAGAAACTTAGGAAATATAAAGATATTTGCAGTTGCTTCCATACAAATATATAAGCATTTAAATATGTGTTTTGGAGTTTATTGATTGACTACTGTCTAAAATATTTACATTTTACATTTATGCATTTGGCAGACACTTTTATCCAAAGCGACTTACACTGCCCTTATACAGGGACAATTCTCCCGGAGCAACCTGGAGTGCCTTGCTCAAGGACACAATGGTGGTGGCTGTGGGGTCCGAACCTGCAACCTTCTGATTACCAGTTATGTGCTTTAGTCCACTACACCACACCACTCAAAATATTGTGTATAGCCTACCAAATGAAAAGGAACATATAAAGTAAGAAAAGCTGAATTTTGATTAATTTAGCAATGCCAGAGGACTGATATTATGACTTATTTGAGTCATATAGAGGTAGTTCAAGCTTTTTCCTACTAGTTCAGTTTTAGATGTTAGATAAAGCTTTTGGCAAGCGTCTCCATGGAAAGCATGAATCAGGTTGGATTCAAAAGAAATTAATTTTCAGAAACAAATCTGAACATTCTGTGACTATTTACCCACCTTCATGTTGTTTCAAACCAGTTTTGACTTTCTTCAATGAAACTGAGAATGTAAGCCTCAGTCACTTTAATTGCGTCTTTTCTTCTTCATACAATGAACGTAATTGGTTTTATTAAAGGGATAGTTCAATCAAAAATGAAAATCCTCTTATCATTTACTCATCCTTATGATATTCCAGCTGTGTATGACTTTCTTTCTTCAGCTGAACACAAACAAAGTTTTTCAAAAGGAATATCTCAGCTTTGTAGGTCCATAAAATGCAAGTGAATGGTGATCAGCACCACAAATCACATAAAAGGCCTTAATATTAATCCATATGACTCTATACATATGAGTGTTTAAATCCATATCTTCAGAAGCAATATAATAGGTGTGGGTTAGAAACAGACCAATATTTAAGTCTCTCTTTTTTTTTACTCTAAATCTCCACTTTCAGATGTAAAAGTGAAAGTAAAACTAGAGATTTAGAGTAAGAAAAATATAATTTCTGAAGATATGGATTTAACCACTGGAGTCTTATGGATTACATCTATGTTTACTTTATGTGATTTTTTTTTGAGCCACATATGTCTGATCACCATTCACTTATGCTGTATGGACCAACAGAGCTGAGATGTTCTTCTAAAAAAAATTTTGTTCTGCTGAAGAAAGAAAGCCATATACATCTGGGATGGCATGACGGTGAGTAAATGATGACATCATTTTCATTTTCGTATATAATTAAATTTCGTAATAAATCTCTCAGATCAAGATCTGTAGCCTAATACACAAATGGCACACAATGGTGAGGGTGACTAATACAGCTGATATTCTGCAGATTCTAGCACATTCATAACGAATGGAAGTACAAAATCTAAAACAGAAAAATTTTCTACCAGATTCAATGTTCAATGTTGTTTTTTTTTAAAAAAACTATCTGACAGCCGAAATCAGCTTTTTTTATTGTGGTTGCCGAACTCCTTCCATCGTCACAAATTGGACGCGACTGCCACCATATGGTCGCCATATGAACTGCAGCACTAAATTCACCTCAAGAGTCCAAAACATAACCACACTTAAAAAGTATTTCGATATTGTCAGATTTACTGAATCCACCCTTGTTCATACTACTCAGAAACTCATATAACCATGTGAACTGAATTTAATGGAGTGGTCTCTTTGCTTTCAAGCTTTACTTAATCTATTTGTGTTGGGTTAACATGAATATTGTTTGTTTATTTAACTTAAACTGGGCAGGGGATGTCTAATTAATTCCCAGAATGCTTTACAAGGCACTCTATAGTGAGAGAAAAGTGTTATAAAATGTGTCTAAAGATAATTTAACATCTAATTTAGATGGGTTTCATTTTAAGTATTTGAAATGAGATTGCATGATAGTTTTAATTTTAAAACTAATTTTGAGCCACTGTTCATGATTGAATCAAGTTCATCCAAAGGGGTATTTTTTTAAAGGCCTCTATAAACAGTGAAAAGAGGATCTAAGTGTGCTTATAAAATCATTACACAGGTTTAATTTCATTTTTATTATGACAAATGTACAAGATTGTAAATAATATGAAAGAAATGACAATACAGTTAACAAAAACATCAAAAAGAGGAACAGACAAACACAAAGGACATTTCTAAAAGCTAAAACCAGATGGCATCTGTCCATCTGCTGTCGAACTACATCAGCCAAATATATCAAAACACTGGTGCTGGCATCCCTCATCAAATAAAGCATAATGTGATGACAAATACAAATATAAAGTGTCTCATGATGTTGCTTGTACCTTTGTTTTTGAAATTTCACAAGAAGTTAACATTGGCCCAATACTGTCAATAGAAATGTTCTGCAGTCTAGTACCTAATGGTGCCCTTGAGCTTTGCCAAGGGTTCCAAGTTCTCAACTGAGCAGGATAAAATTTGTGAGAAATTAGGGATATATTATCCAAACCTTATGTCCTTATTCTACAAGATAAAAAAGGACTAGAAGATATGTGCATGCCAAGCATAAACATTATTTTACAAGACATTTTTACATAGCTTTTGTTATCAATGCTGACATCCAAAAATTGTACACTGTTTGTTGGGGTTTGGATCAAATGCTTTTCCCTTTGAAAACAGATCATGCCGGGAAATGTTTTAGCAATTAGTATAAAATGGGACTGAGAGACTGAAAACCCTTTAAAGCAACAAAATCAAATGCATGAATGAAAATTACAGATTGACAAACCCTAACTCACTTTGGAGGGCTATAAAATATAGCTACAAAATACAAATTATGAACAGCTGCAATCGTAAAAGGACTGCTACGTATAGTTTAAATGATTTCTAATATGTTACAGCAAAAACTACAGATATACACACAAGGATAATGTAAGATTATACCATGTTTCTCAAACGGGTTCTATGATTTCAGCGTGTCTGTAGCAGAGGGGTTTCTATCTCTCCCTCGCCACAGTCTGGTGCTCTCTCGACATCACGCTGCTCTAAGAAGAGTTCAAATAGTTTTAATGTCACCAATAACATGAATTTCTCTCTTTAAAAATATAGGATTCATTGTGAACCACAAGACAAATCTCTTTTGTGTGTCTTCTAAGAAAAATGTATTGCTTCATAATTGATAAAAAAAAAAAAAAACAGATCATGTCAACATAATTAGCATGTAATAAAAAAAAAAGCAAAACATTACAATGGTTATATTAATATATTTAAATACAGAAATTGTGCAGTAGAACAGACACAAGCAGGACTAATGGCAAAAGAAGAATCCCTTTGATGAAATATCTGCACTAAAAAAATTAGATGAACAGGACTAAATGTCTTGATCCAAAGCATCTCTTGTAGAAACGAACTGCACATCGGTGTGGGTAAGAGTCCTCAGAAAATAAAGTCTTTCAGTGGAAGATTTGGCATTTGATGCATTAACAAGCTGCCAGAGTGAATAGTGTTTGAACTTAATCAAAAAAGAAGTAAAATGTTACAAATTAAAAATGAATTACATAAATTAGATTTGACGTAACTGAATTTGCCATCAGAAAATGAGCTGTGCTCAAGACAAATTTTCACAACTGGACATTTCTTAGAAATTTGTTAGGAATTTCAGAAATCTGTTACTTTTGCTCTATTGAAGGAAGCATCTGTCCGACCAAGCAATCATTTCAGTTAAAAATGACAATTTCAGTAATAAATATAGTATAACAAAACAAAAAGCTTATCATGACATCACTTAAAAAAAAAACTTTTCTCCACCAAATAACACTTTGAAACCAATCAGTAGAAATTCAAATTTCACTCCAATTAGATTATAAAATATAAGTTGGCCTCAGAGTGGAACATGCTAAAGATATTTGCAATAGTGTGGAACTTCACTGAAATGTGTTTTGTCTACACTCCCTACATAAAAGCCCCACCCACTTTCACTACCACACAAACCATTTCCCATTTACTCCACACATTTTCTGTTTTCTCTCTGAAATGTGCAATTCACAGCAGTGGAGAAGATCAAATCTCACACAAACTCATCAAGTGAGAAAAACTCAATGTCTCAATAATAGACTCGTGATCTGTAAATGAGCATGGCTATGAGATTAGTGTGTACAAAGAGGTTTTGGAGGTTGTTTCCAGAGAGGGTTGGTTTGTTTGAGAGAGATCACTCTTATCAAACACAAAGAAAAACATACTTTTAAGGAATATATGAGGGAGTATCTTAGAAGGAATCTTTCCTTCCCTTGATACTTTTGCTCAGTAAAATATTTACAGCTATTATAAATGTGCCACTGAGGTCAGGATCCGAACAAGACGGCAGCATTCTGTCCCTGGTTTCGTCTGCAGACATGTCTCATGGGGACCGTGTGTTTGTCATGATCCAGAAGAGGTCAAGATCATACATAGATGATGCTGACAGTGCAGGAAGGAGAGGAAGAAGTTTGAAAAAAAGAAAAAGTTTGTACGGTTAAAAAAAAAGAATACCAAGTCTTACAATTGTTCACTGTTGCAGACATAGTCTACAAGGTCTGTAACACCCAAAAGGTCATCTTCGTCTTCATCCTGCGGGGTCAATTCTACGCCATTTGGTGCCATGGGTACGGCTGATGGGGGGTTGGCATTTTTAGGCCCCGCCCCTACACCAGGGCGTGGAATGAGACCTTCCAAACTTTTCATTGGGCTCTGTCCATTAGTGGAAGGAAGATCCACCAAGTTGTAGTTCAGGGGACTGGGCTCTTTGGTGATGGGCTCCTCTGGCTCCTTCTCCGCTGGGCTCTTCTTCACCTCCTCCTCATCCTCACTGTCTTCATCAGAATCGATGCGGTTCACACGCTTGCGTACAGGCCGGTCCTCTTCCTCGGATTCATCCGAATCATCATCATCATCTTCCTCAGATTCTCTCCGGCGTTTAAGAGACAGACGTCTGCGCTGCTTCCTGGATTCTTCCTCTGATGAGTCCGCCCTTGTTTTCTTGGGCTTCCTCTCTTCTTCATCAGAGTCAGCGGACTGGAAATTAACTGAAGGACCAAGACAAAAAAGTCATTATGACAGCAAACATCAAATCTGTTTGAAACACTGAAAGTGAAACCCACATGTAAACAGTATAATATCTAGTGACTAGCAAACTGATTGTATCCCCATTGTGTCAGTTAATTGACAATAAACCAAGGAAAAGTGATCATTTGCTGTTATAAAACTGTATTATGTATATGTAAGTATCATAACAGCCACTCTAGTCAGTGGATATCAGTTTTGACCATTGAAATATCAGAGCACACTGTTAATCATCTTAACTGTATAATTATTTAAAATTCTTCTATCTCTCCTAAGTAACCAAATTGGCCCAGTTGCTAGGGAGGGTAGAGTCACATGGGGTGACCTCCTCGTGGTTATCACTCTCGGTGGGGCACGTGGTGAGTCGTGCGTGGTTGCAGCGGAGAATAGCGTGAAGCCTCCACATGTGCCATGTCTCAACAAGCCAAGTGATATGATGTGCGGTTTGACAATCTCAGACACGGAGGCAACTGAAATTCATCCTCTGCCACCCGGAGTAAGGCGGGTCATTATGCCACCATGAGGACTTAAGAGTGCATTGGGAATCGGGCATTCCAAATTGTGGAGAAAAATAAATTCTTCAATCAATCTAGGTTTGGTTTATATTGTGTCAGAGGACTGATTTCAAGTTAAGTGATACAGCAGTATTATATAAGATTATGGTGATATTATATATAACATCAGGATTAAAACAATTCAGCCCTATAATGAATATGCATATAAACAATGATTATGTTCATTAGATGTAAACAAGGAGTATACGAAACTGACCTTCACTGTCAGAGCTGGAAAGGCATCTACGCTGCTTCTTCTTTCTGTCTTTGTTGGTATCGGCCTGCGAGCCATCGGAATCAGAGCTTTCGCAGTAATTCACTTGCTGCTTACGGCTCCTATGCGACCGTCGACAGCGGACGTCCAGATCACTGTCACTGAATTCACTAGAACCTTCTGTCACTGTAAACAAACAGACACCATCAGTATACACAAACACAACAGGGGTATTCTATCAGTTAACAGACAGTAAATCACTTCAGCAGAAAGATGAACATTCATTTTGTTCTTTTTCAACTAACCTTCAGAAAATTTAGTAATTTGGGACATGTCTTAGTACAGTTTAAAACCCCGATTTGTGTGATTTAGTTAATTTCTTGTAATATAGATTGCATAACAATGTAAATTAGGTACATTCTATACAATTATGTTGCAGATTTAACATCAAATTAAGTTTAAACTCAGTAGGGGCTGGCTAGTTTGGAAGCAAATAGTGCTTGTAGTTATTAAGAAACTTACTGGTATACTATCTTTAATATCTAATTTAAGAAAATATTAAGTTAAAATGTTATATAATTAAATTAATAATTTCTAAATGATTTACTTTAAATATTTTATTTTATATTTAAAGTATAAATTAGTGCTGTCAGTTGATGAAAATATTTAATTGCAATTAATCACAGATTTCAAAATGAATATATACTTTTTCCTGTCAAAAAGCATCTTATACCTTAGAAAAGAAAACAATATGTAACAATATTGTTTTATTAAACTTTTTCCAACAAAGTATTCCACAATATAAAGAGAGAAATGCACTAAAATGGCACCATTTCAAAAAACATTAAATGTATTTCAAAGTCTAAGTGGGAGGTTGACTAAATGAAAGAACTAGTCCACAGTCTTAGTTGCAAAGGGCATTCAATCTCTTAAACTCTCTTCCTCCATAATTTTAATCCAGGCTCTCCACTTTGCAACAGCAATTGAGCTTTGCACCATTTTGAACTCCACATGAAAACCGATTGCAGAGAATGTCTTGTTTTGCTTTGAACGCCGGCACTGTACAAATAAATTATACTTCATCCAAATTGTTCGGTAATACAGTAACACGGAAGCGCAACAAAGGGGCGGGGAAACGCTGATGCTTTACTCCAGCAATGTGAAACAGCGAATACAGCTTTTTATAGGTCCCATCCAAAACGCAGTTGTATGTTTTGTGGTGTGCGCCAGTGTAAATGGCCCCAGATGCCTAGAAGCATCACAAAGTTTCCGCCCTATTCCAACCAGTTTACAGAACTTATACAGAACTGAAATGTCAGAATCTAATATCAAATTGGTAAATTAGTTATCTCGATTAAGAAAAATGAATGCCTTAAACGTTTTAAATTAACGTGTTAATTTTGACAGCTTAAGTGTAAACATTTGTTTGATCATTTTTCTTACAACAACTTTGGTAAGAAGGTTGAATGTGTTATGAGCTGTGCCTTAATTGCTTTAAAAAAAAAAAAATCTAATGTGCATAATGGAAATTGGCATAAAACCAATAAACATGAAAACCTCACCTATCTCCTCCTCCTCTTCATCAGTTTCCAGCTCCTCATCATCAGAGTATCCTCTGGGTTTACGTCTCCTACGTGGCGGTTGTCTTCTACTTCGACTGCGGTTTGCCGTCCGTCTAGGTTTTGTTCGAGGGTCATCACCATTACTCCCAAAGTCGCTGTCCTCTTGGGACGGAAGTTCTGCTTCGCTTTCTCCATCGTTATCAGACGCCACAAACTCCTCCTCCGAACTGGTGACCAATCAGATCAGAGTGAGTGTCACATACAGAGCTTATCAGTCCACTGCCTGGAGAACTGTGAGATTTTTTTGCAGGAAGTAAATGTTGGTTATCGTAATGTTTAACCTCACCTGTTGCTGAGGTGGAACTCGTCCTCGCTCTCCTCCTCATCCGCCATGCTGTCGCTGTCCAGATCGTTGAGACGCCGGCGCTTTTTCCGTTTCTGACATGCAATGGGTCGCCGCGGCCGGCCGTTCTCCTTCCCATCCTCTTGTAGGATGGTGGAAATGTCCTTCCCTCTGTTGCCAGTGATATTTGCCATGTCCTTCCCCCGTCCTGCTCCTGTTTAACAACGTCACATTTGATCATTGTCTAAACTAGAGGTGGACCGATTTTTATCCCTCCGTGTTCCTCTGTGGCCGGTGTTTGAGGATTCTACAGTATAAAAGCAGCCTCTCAAGTGAAATAAAAAACAATCACTGACACCTCTTGGGGATTTGCTGTATCTAAATATTTCATCATTATTTTGATCCTAACTTCAATGCATATTTCGTTATTTTGATTAGATAATCAAGTGTTCTTTATTGAAACGAGGCCATTTAAAGGAAAATGTGACAATATAGAAACATGCCCTGTCATCACATGCATTGTGTCTCCAACTTCAGATCTAATGAATAATAAGAAACCTTTTTCCTTTTTAAACTTCAGCAGGTGAAATGTACAAAACCCTTAATCTGGCAAATATATAGGCTGGAAAAAGCTGGTGAAATATACAAAACCTTTCATCTGGTGAATATTTAGGCTATAAAAAGGTTAATTTGGTTAATGCTTAATATAGAGCATTGTAATATAGAGCATGGTAACAGGGCCAAGTCTCAATCCTTTCAAAATAAAGAGTCCCCAGTGTGTTTCCAGCTTGCTTATAGTTAAAAGTCTGCCCATATGCACAAAATATTTATTTTCTTCTGGTAATTATTGTGATATTGTTTGCAGAATAAACTGCATCTGGACAGTTGTAGCCTTTATTTCTGTGCCCGTCTCAGTAAGGATAGAATAAGACAAACATTCTATAAATCGATTTAAAAAACTATCTGCCAGTTAATTGTTTATCAGACTTTCCCTCTACCTTAGGTATAGGCAAAATCCATGATCGGTCTACCTCTACTCTAAACACCATGTTCAGGCTCAAACATCAACATAAATTGCACTAGCACAATTATAAACGTTCCTCTACCTCCTCCTTCGGCCTCTTTGATGTCTTCTTCAATTGCCTCTTCGATTGCTTCATCAAACTCATCAAATCTGAGAAAAGCATAATACATATATTTAATAATCAAAATGTCAGAGAATAAAAACTTTAATTCTGTAAATACAGCCAGCAGATGATGCACCTGTAGCTTATGTATTTCTTTGCCCTTGTTGATCTCCGTCCCCAACTTTTGCTCTTCTTCACCTCCTTTTTTTCCTTAACCACCACCTCTTCCTTCTCTTCATCCACTTCAACCTTCATAAATACACAAACTTTTAGCTTATAGAGGTGTAAGATAATCATTAATCACCTATGACAGAAAATAAAATAACGTAAAATATTAGCTCTTCCGATGTGGTCACAGTCATTACAGCAAATAAACATACAGTACAGTCAAACACAGCATGCAAGGAGAGCTAATTTGCTGTAAAATAATTCTTGTGCTCTTTGGATAAGGGAGCATCTAAAGCTATACAGTACATTTAAATGGCAACCAAACACACAAAGAATTAGTTCACCCCAAAATTCTCTCATTTACTCACCATTATGTCATCACAGATATGAATGACTTTCTTCATCTGTTGAACTCAAAAAAAGACTTTGAAGAATATTTCAATTCTTTTAGTCCATACAATGCATGTGAATGGGTGCCAAAATTTTTAAGCTCCAAAAATAACATAAGTTAGCATAAAAGTAATATATAAGACTCAAGTGGTTAAATTAATGTCTTCAGAGGTGACATGATAGGTGAGGGTGAGCAACAGATCAATATTTAAGCCTTTTTAACAATAAATTATCCTCCCTGCACAGTCAATCTCCACTTTAACTGTCACTTCCTTCTTGTGTTTTTGGTGAATCACATTCTTCATGCATATCGCCCCCTACTGGCCAGGGAGAAAAATATATAACAAAAAAAAGACTTAAATATTGATTTGTTTCTCACCCTCACCTATCATATCACTTCAGAAAATATGGATTAAAACACTGGAGTCCTATGGATTACTTTTATGAAGTCTTTATGTGCTTCTTGGGGCATACAAATTTTGACCTGCAGAGCGGAAATATACTTCTTAAATCATAATTTTTGTTCTGCTGAAGAATGAAAGTCATAAACATCTGAGATGGTATGAGGGTGAGTAAATGATGAGAGAATTTTCATTTTTGGGTGAACTATCCCTTTAAAGGCAAAACACACTTTTCATAAGGTTGATCACTTAGGTTCATCAAGTCCATTATTATATCTTAAAATAATAGTTCAGCTTCATGACAGCAGATGCTAGCAGCGCAGGAGGCTTTCCATGCTTCCTGATCTGGTGTATATTTAGATCCAGTTTTGGGATCTAAAAGCATAATCTCAAAAAAAAACTTTAGGAATCGGTTTAATTTAACCACTCCCAATGATAAATATGTCATGAATCATTGTAGGCACTTACAGTAGATGTAATGATGTTCTCCACACTGATGCCAACATACACCAGTCGATCTTTCCTGTTAGGAAAAAAAAATGATATGTCTCATTAAAAGCCGGTATTTACTCTCTTGTACTGGCCAAATTTCCTTCTGATGCCATTCTGGCCACAGTGTAAAAATAATCTCACATCTACAAATGTGGGCTTTTGTGTTCTCTTCTTAACTTTGAATTCACTTAAACTGAACAGCTGAGCTGCAGTGAACGCATTATTACAGTGAAGACACTGCACATTGGTAACACACTAAGTGGGTAAGAGAAGGCATTCTGAAAGTTTTCGTCAACTGTTTACAACAAATTAAAGTTTTACTCATTGTTTTAGTACAAACATCTCTGACATAATTTCCTCTTTAATCACCTTCGTTCTGCTCGTTCTTTCTTTTTCAGGGCGGCATCCAGGGTTAGCAACTGTTCTTCGAGCCTGTCGCAAAGCTGCTTCTGTAAGAGAAATAAACAGCATCACTACCTAACTAACTACAGAAACCCGACAGCGCAATTTCAATCTGGAAATCGTGACATACTGTATGTATTCACTCACATGCTGGCAGGGGTGGCAAAACCATTCCCCATCTGGAATGATCATGAGCGGAGGCCGCAGACAGGCAGTGTGGTATCCGTTATCACAGGAATCACACAGGAGTATCTAAGAGGACAGAAATGAGAGATCAGAGACAGCACTACAAACACTGAAATGGTGAAACTGTGTTATGGAACACAGGTTTACCAGTTCTGGATGATTGGGAAGGCCACAGTGTTTGCAGGGGTCATCATTAGGAACATCATCATCTGATGAAGAGGTAGAGGAGTCAGAGCTGTTCCGCTCTCGGTTTTGGTTTCTCCTTCTCTTTCTGGTTTTCTCCACCTTGTAGTCTTCATCACTGTCATCTTCCTCAGTCTCCTCTTCCTCGCTCTCCTCATCATAATCATCATCAGAACCTTTTTTTTTACGTCTCATGCGAGACCACTGGGTCCGTCTTCGACGTCTCCCGCCCTGTTGTATAATACATAACTTTATAAATGGCTTCTAGTTTCAATTTCTTTTTAGGTTACAACAATCAATTACATTGCAACAAATAAACAAGGAACTGAATGGGTAACTAAATTATTCAATATCTGATTTTCCAGTAGTCAATTTTCCAATGAATATGTTAAGCACAATGGCCAATATAATTAACATTTACATACTACCAGTCAAAAGTTAGCACCCATTATACATACATAAATATACATATACTAATTAAGATAAAATTGATGTACAGTAATTAAATGGACATTTTACACAACCTTCTCAAATATAAAAAAAAAAAAATAAAATTATATATTATATATATATAGTATATATATATATATATAAATATACACACACTGACCTCATGCAATGCTATTGGTAGATTTTGGAAATGACAAGACGTAGATAACCTCAACATGCAAAATATTGGTCGGTCAATCAATCAGCCTTGTCGAACTGCCTTTTAATAAAATATTAAAAATAAAAAAGGTACAAACCCTTTGTTTTGTTTGAACATCTGGGTCCGTTTTCCTCGGTTTCTTCTGTACAGGCTCCTCTTCCTCTTTTTCCTCCTCATTTTCCACCTTTTCCTTCTCCAACACTGGAGTAGGCTGCTTCCGCTCCGCCCTCCTGTCCTGAATCTCCACCACTTTAGCTGTGGGTCTGAAGATTCTGGGAGATCTTCTCAAGCATCTGCCTTCAGTCGTCTCTGACTCAGAGTCTCCCTTGGCCTCCTCTCTCAAGAGTTCTGCTTTCCGTCTGTGAGCTGGGATCTTGATTTTAAGACGTAAGCCTTCCATATTTTTCTTTCCTGCTTGTTCCTCTTCTGGCTTATCCTCATCCTTACCCTCCTGAGATTTGTTAGAAAGCCCTCTTAGACTTCTGGTCTCAATAGACTCACTCACTTTATGAACATAACCTGTCTTCGACTTTTTCGTGGAAGCCTTGATTTCCTCAGAAGTTGTGTCCATCTTACATTTTTTGTTTGAGAATGTGTCGTGATCTCGAGAAACATCAGATTCCTTTTTATCTTCTCTTTTATTTTTAAATCCTTCCTCAATGACTGACTGAATTTCATCAGCTTTAGTGGTCTCTGAATCAACTTCCATTGGCTTATCCTTGTCCCCTTCCTCTGAATATGGATCCTTGTCAGGTTTCTTAAATCTGTTGGATTCATTGGGTTGATCTGTATCTTTACCTTCTTTAACTGATTCTTTAGTAACAGATATTGTGTTAGATTTTTTAGAGCTATTTGCTCTTTTGCTGGTGCCCACTTTCTCAACCTCATCTTTAGTAGTTTCAGATGTATCAGATGTTTCTTTACAAGCTGGTTTCTCTGTTGTTTTTGGTGTATTTACCCTACTGGTTGAATTAGAAACCAAAGAATTTTCAAGCTCCCCAGGTGTCAATTTAGGGGAGGTGGACCGCTTGTGTTCATGCACAGAAACTTCATCTTCAGAAGGTTTAGAGGCAGCAGCATCTCTGGTTGAGAGTTTGTCTCTCTGTATTTTAGCTTTCGAAACAATGGCAGCAGTTTTAGGTTCTGTATGATCAAGCTTTTTTTCTGTGGTTTTGTCAGCAGAGCGGTGATGAGGTTTAGTTTCTTCTGGACTTAATGCGTTCTGAGACTTTTCAGGGTCTGAATGTGGTTTGATTGTTTCATGGGTAGAGGACCCCTCCATTTTAGAGGGCTGGATCAGTTCCATCTCCATTGCAGTGGGAGATTTTTCTATCTCTTTAGAAGCAGATGTCATCAGTTGTGGTGGATCTTGTTTATCATGGTCTTTATTAGAGTCTTTGGGATATTTTTTACTTTCTTCTGGGAGATCTTTATTTGAATCTTCACTCAGACATTCTTTATTTGATGCTTCTTGTAGGGGTTCTATCTTTGACTCATCTTGAGGGAAATCTTTCTCTGAGTCTTTGTTTGGGAGATCTTTCTTTGACTTTTCCTTTGAGAGATATTTCTTTTGCCGTTCAGGTGGCGTTGTTGTGTTGCTTTCTTTAACATTCATACTTTCACAATTGGGAGATTTTTTATCTTTAGCTTCAACTTCAGAGCCAGGTTTCTTTTCTGACTGTTTGATGATTGTCGAGTACGCTTGTTCTACATGTGTGGTTTTATGAAGTTGAGAAGCTTCTGATTTTTCCTTCTTCTTTTCTGCAAATTCAGCA
Organism: Xyrauchen texanus; assembly: GCF_025860055.1. Taxonomy (NCBI): domain Eukaryota; kingdom Metazoa; phylum Chordata; class Actinopteri; order Cypriniformes; family Catostomidae; genus Xyrauchen; species Xyrauchen texanus. The sequence goes on from NC_068318.1 coordinate 25,219,515, forward strand.
CAGGATTCCCCAGGCTTGCCTATTTCCATCTGTTCTTCAGCAGACGATCTGTTTTCATTCGGGTTAATCTTCTCCTCAGTTTGTTCTGCCTCACTTTGATTTTTTCCCTCTTTGGATTCCTCGGACACACAAGACTCAAGACTAACAGAATCATTTTCTGTTGTTTCTTTTCGTAAACTTTTAGACCCTTTCTGTGATTCACTCTCTATTTGTTTAGGGTGGGGAACGTGGCCGTTGATCTTATCACCACTTAATGTGTCATCATAACATGTCTGTAAATCTTTCACTGGAGCAACAGGTTTATTTTGTACTAGGACAGTGCCACTCACACTACTGCTGTCAAAGTCCTCACTTAGTTTCATCTCTCGCTTTTTCAGTGGGATTTTAGCTTGATGGTCATTTTTCAAGGATCTCTGAGTCTCTTCTGCAGTTTTTCTCTTAATCTCGTCCATCAGTTCTGCATTCTGTGAGGTTGTTGAGGAATCTTTGCATTTCTCCTCATCCTGTGGCTCTTCTTTGATTGGTCTAGTAACAACGCCATCGCCATTTGGTTTCTCTGAATGTTTTTGCTGCTCTTCCTCCACCTTGCTGTTCTTTATTGTTGGCAAAGCATCTTTGGTGTCCTTATTTTCAGATATGGACGAATCCGATGACTTCTCATCTTTGATTTCTTCTTGAAGAAAAAAAACACAATAAACTTAAGGTAAAATGAAAATCATTACGACACTGAGACCTAACTGAATCTTGGACTTGGAAATGATAAAACTCATTTATAAAACTTTTGCATTTCTATCTGCAATACCATCAGCTCCCTCTTTTTTCTTGTTCTCCTTATCTTCTGGGCTTGGACTCTTACTAGATGAGCCCTCTTCTTGATCCTTCTTCACTAGGAGTGCTGGATCGATTTGAGTCTTCAACAGCCCAAGGATCTGAGCCAGGTCTTCTCTATTTCTGCATTGGAAAATAAAGTTTGTTTTCAAGAAAATTATGTGAGTGAGTCAATCTGTTATTGCTGGTCTGTATAATGCATGGAGAAAAACTCCAGTTTTTAGTGTGTTGTGAATAAGTACATTTATTTTTACTGGAAATGAATAGTTTAATTACTTCACTATACACTTCCAGGATGACCCATCAAGATCATCTTGTTCTTCCACATAGACCCTCACGTTGTGGTCTTGGTCTAGTTGGAACCAGTACATAAGGCCGTCTTTGTCTCTGCCAATGGGCTGGAGACGCATTTTATCTGGGTCCTCTTCATTGACAGCATTTTTAAACTTCACATTGTCATCAAACTGACATTCACACAAGTACTGTTGGAAAAAAAAAAAATTCATAGCATGTTGATGAAAATACAAAAAGGTAGCGGACATGAAATACTTTTGAAAAGTTGACACTTCAGCTCTATGATGTGACATGCTATGCTCCATCTAAGACTTTTTAAACAGCATTATGCTAATTCATGCACCTTTTGAGACCTTGTTATTATTTTAGAGAATATTTGTACTTTTGACATTTCATTTGTCACACCACAGGACCATTTCAAAATAACACTTTAAGGCAAAATTTGTTTAAAAATTGTGAAAACATATTATAAGGAATACATTTGGTGAGCGGACATAACAAATACACTCCCTTATATGGTCATTTTGTCATTTACATTTTATACTCAAATCTTGATTGTGATAAAATAAAAAAAGTAAATAAACACGTTATTAATTAACTGACTAAAAACAACAATTACTTGAAATAAACTTTACAAATGCAGAAATTCTGCTGTAAACACACAGCTTGCAACATTTGCTGAAATGTTTATGCATGGATTTGACATCCCAATGCAATGTAATCTGGTGTTGTAACATTAAATAATTTTCCTGAAGGGAAGATAACTAGGTTTCTTCCCGTCTTACCTTCAAAATGCCCGACTTGCACTCCACTGTCATCTCCTGATAACCCTTCTTTTCCAGTTCCCATGCCCATGTGGTGTTAAACTCCTGACAGATCTACAGCACAGAGTAATATAGTCACTGCAAATGATGAGCTCATAGTTAATTTGCATTCAAATCTAAATATCAAATAATATATATATTTATATATATATATATATATATTAGCTGGGTTTCCATCCACCTATTTTTATGGACATTTTGGGATATGGCATAAAAACTGCTGGAAAGAAACACCTAAATGCGAATACAATTTCCAAAATGTCCATAAAAGAATAATTATATATAGCTCGCTTGAGGTGGTACATTTTTATTAGATAAGAAGAAATGCACATAAACTATGATAGAAACACATTTATCGATTGAATTTATGAGTTTCCGATTGAATTTCATGTGACTAAAAAACTTTTTCATAACTGGACTAGCCAAATAAATTAAATAGAAACTTAAATTGTGCCAAAGGGCATGATTATTGACACTTTTGAAAAATATAATATAGATCCGCACGGTAAAGTCATAAGGATGGAGGAATGCACAAACACAGCGCTCCCAGACCTGTGTGACACGCTGTTGCTCCCAGACATGAGACAAAGTTCTTTGCAGTGTTTTTTGTCTGTGTATTCCAAACTGTGAGTATTTTATTAATAAAAGAGTCTACGATTTCTCCACAAGTGACACTTCTTTTGAACAGATCGTTTGTGCTATAGTATGGTTTTTCCAAGTAAATATAATTAGCAACTTGGATGGAAACATAGCTATTGATTGTTAAAGATAAACAAAAAGTGTACGCTCAGGACGCTCATAACACTTCTAATATGTATGTTTGACAGTTTGGTTAATGTGAATGTCTCACCTTAATCAGATTCTTTTCCCATCGATCTGCAGACACAGACTTGCCAATTTTCCTCAGTAACTTCACATGAAGGTCCACAAGGAGTTTAGGAACTGGGGACACCATGTATTTAGAAATTAATGCGAACATAGAAGAACAATTAACATTCAAACAAGCCTTTGACACATTTGTGTACACATACAGTTGAAATCAGGAGTTTACATTCACTTAGGTTGAAGTCATTAAAACAATTTTTTTAACCACTCCACAGATTTCATATTAGCAAACCATAGTTTTGGTAAGTCCTTTAGGACATCTACTTTGTGCATGACAAGTAATTTTCCAACAATAGTTTACAGACAGATTTGCACTTTTAATTGACTATAACACAATTCCAGTGGGTTAACTAAGTTAACTGTGCCTTAAGCAGATTGGAAAAGTCCAGAAAATGATGTCAAGCCTTTAGACATTTAGCCAGTTAGCTTCTGATAGGCTAATTGGAGTCAATTGGAGGTGCACCTGAGGATGTATTTTTAAGGCCTGCCTTCAAACTCAGGGCCTCTTTGCTTGACAACATGGGAAAATCAAAAGAAATCAGCCAAGATGTCAGAAACAAAATTGTGGACCACCACAAGTCTGGTTCATCATTGGGATCAATTTCCAAATGCCTGAAGATACCACATTCATCTGTACAATCAATGGTATAAATTTCATGGGCCCACACAGCCATCATACCACTCAGGAATGAGGCGCATTCTGTCTCCTAGAGATGAACGTAGTTTGGTGCGAAAAGTACAAATCAATCCCAGAACAACAGAAAAAGACCTTGTGAAGATGCTGGAGGAAACGTGTAGACAAGTATCTATATCCACAGTAAAACAAGTCCTATATCAACATAATCTGAAAGGCTGCTCAGCAAGGATGAAGTCACTGCTCCAAAACCACCATAAGAAAGCCAGACTACAGTTTGCAAGCGCACATTTGGACAAAGATATAACTTTTTGATAGGGCTGGACAAGAACTCAATATCAATATGTATTGCGATATAATTTTATTAAATAACGGAGATATGATTTTTAATCAAATTTCAGATATTCAATAGGCTACATTACAGCATTTGTCACTGACTTATGTTCAGGGTGCAGCCGTCAGTTCATTGTATTCAAGCAGAGCAGAAATAGCAGAACACAATTGGCAACGTGTGTGACATGGCAATTTTTGAAAGGGACACAAATAATAGAGCCAAAATTGTACATCTATAGGATGTGTACACACTTATTCACACTTTAAGACTTATTTCACCACACAGTCATATTATAATTATAAAATTATCTTGCGTCCTTCATAATATTTTAGGTTTTGTCGGGGACAGAGGGGACTCTTACATAGATATTCAACTGCAGCATCACACTGATCTGCCACGTAACATCATATTGAGCAAAACCCAAAACAATGGTAGATCTATAATATTAGGCTAATGTCAGTTCACAAATAAGCTACCAAACAAGCTAGGAAAAGTTTTAATCGTTGCGGACTCATGAAAAAATACATTGGTTATAATATTTTGTCATGACTAATTTATTAATGACTCAGCATCATCTGTATTTAAGAGAAAATAATCACTTCATCTGATGCTTAAGGTGAATAAAATAGCCTTGCCACTGCCAGCCTACTTGCTGGAGTTCCACAATAAACTAAGCAATTCGAACTCCACTGGACTTGTGTGTGTAAAGGGGGGAAAGCAGGCAGTGGACCAAACCACTGTGGTGCAAGGGATGGGGGAAATGTTTCTGAACTTAAAACGCAAACTTTTCTGAACTTTTTTTGGCCCGTTTGTATTGTTTTACTACTTAGTTATTTTAAGTATATATCATTATATTTTTTTACAATACACAGTGTGGTTTTTAATGCCCCAACACATTTTTCTCTTTTTTTTTTTCTTTCTGTTTTCTGCAGCAACTCTGAGCACTTTAATATTCTTTATCCTAGCTGAAGAAACTTTGTTTCAATCTATAAAGATAATCAGCCTATGTTGTATTTTCAAGTAAAAAAATATTAATATTGACAAAGGTGAGAATTTTATGTTTATTTGACATTTTTTGTTTGTATGAAGGCTAAGTGCAAATAAAAGGTGAACATTAATTTATTTGTACAGTTTTTATTTCTTAAATATTCTATAGTTTTATTGGAGGAGGATTCATAGACTTGGCAAATACATTTTTCAGAAGATTGTAGGTACAGACATCCATTGTGGGCATTCTTGGGCTTTTATATTGTTCATATTTATATCGGAATTAAGAAATATATCGTGATATAAATTTTGGCCATATCGTCTAGCCTTACTTTATGGAGAAATGTCCTCTGATCTGATGAAACAAAAATTTTACAGTTTGGCCATAATGATCGTCGTTATGTTTGACGGAAAAAGGGTGAGGCTTGCAAGCCGAAGAACACCATCCCAACCGTGAAGCATGGGGGTGGCAGCATCATGTTGTGGGGGGCTTTGCTGCAGGATAGACTGGTGCACTTCACAAATTAGATGGCATCATGAGGTAGGAAAATGATGTATATATTTAAGCAACATCTCAAGACTTCAGCCAGGAATTTAAAGCTTGGTTGCAAATGGGTCTTCCAAATGGACAATCCCCAAAGCATACTCCAAAGTTATGGCAAAATGGCAAGGACAACAAAGTCAAGGTATTGGAGTGGCCATCACAAAACCCTGACCTCAATCCGATATAAAATCTGCGGGCAGAACTGAAAAAGTTTAGCAAGCAAGGAGGCCTAAAAACCTGACTCAGTTACACCAGTTCTGTCTGGAGGAATGGGCCAAAATTCTTAGAATAAGCTTAGAAAAGCTTGTGGGAGGCTACCCAAAATATTTGACCCAAGTTAAATAATTTAAAGGCAATGCTACCAAATACTAACTAATTGTTTGTAAAATTCTGACCCACTGGGAATGTGATGAAAGTAATAAAAGCTGCAATAAATAATTCTCTCTTCTATTATTCAGACATTTCACATTCTTAAAATAAAGTAGTGATCCTAACAGACCTAAGACAGGGAACGTTTTCTACAATTAAATGTCAGGAATTGTGAAAAACTGAGGTTAAATGTATTTGGATAAGGTGTATGTTAAACGGCTTGGTTGTACAGAATAACAGAGGCCTCTAGAGGTGAAATAAGAACAATCACTGACACCTTGGGCATTTGCTGACTCTAAATCTTTCAGCACTGATAATATTTATACAGACTTTTATTTTCAATTAACTTCAATGCATGTTTTGTTTTTATGATTTTATGATTAGATAATCATTCGTTCTAAATTATAGTGAGGGCATGCATGAAAAATGTTCTTATACTGAACCGAGCCCTCTCAACACATACATTGTGTCTCCAACTTCATGTGAATAACAATAAAAAACCTCATCTGGTAAAATACAAAAAACTTCTAAAAAGCTTAATTTGGTAAATATCATTCAGAGCACTGTAACAGGCAAGTCTTTTCAAATAAGAGTCCCCAGAGAATTTTGGGCTTGTTTATAGTTAGAAGTCTCACATTCTGCACCAAATCTTCATTTTCTTCTGGTTATTAACAGGATTCACGTTGCACAATAAACTGCTTCATTCTGGACTCTTGTAGTCTCTGCATCCATCATAGTAAGAAAAGTCTAAGAACATTTTTTACACTATTAATCGATTTGAAAAACTATCGGCCAGTTAATCCGTTATAGTCCTTTTCCACCACCTTAGTTGGTATCTGCAAAATACACTATTGGCCACCCTCTAATATATACATTTGACTATGCATGTCAGAATTTGTCTGTCTACCTTTACAAATGTACATACACACCGTAGTACCACATGGATAGATCGCCCATAAAAAAAAAATACATACATATATATATATATATATATATATATATATATATATATATACTGCTATCATTTACTCACCCTAATGTTGTTCCAAACCTGTATGACTTCCATGGATCATAAGAGAAGATATAAGGCAAAAAAGCATCAGTCAATACTCACTTTCATTGCATCTGCTTTTCTGTAACATAAAAGTAAATAGTGACTGAGTCTGTGACTAACTTCTGCCTAACATCCCCTTTTGTGTTTCACAGAAGAAAGCCATCTGGGTTTGGAGCAACATATAGGGGTGTAAATGACAGAATTTTCATTTTTTGATGGATTTTCATTTAATATTAGCCACCACTAGAAAGCGAGCAAAAAACAAATGATGTTTTATAATATGATTCTGGAAGGTTCTTACACAATTTGAACGAGATTCCATATTAGCTTATAGCTTTATTGCAAAACCGGAAACTTTGGTTTCCATGGTAAATTGATGTGAAGGTAAGCAAGGAAGAACATATTTATCTAACAATTCCAGATTTACATGCTTCATATAAACTTATTAATGCCTAACTTATAATGCAGAATATAGTGTAAAACAACTTCAGATTAAAAAATAAATAAACGGACTTTTGTTTACTTTCCCGAGGTTTTACAAACAAAATAATCTCATATTGTCAATTCTCCCTCCCAGCAGCAGCGCGAGCAGGAAGTTTACACGTTCTGCGCATGCGCACTACTCACATCACACTAATTCACGCCAAATTATGATTTAACTCAAAATAAACAATCATAATTAATTTCTCTCGACACACACGTGGTTAACTGCTGACACAAGTGATATGACTTATGCAAAACATCACCATATAAAGGTAGGTAACGCGGCAACGTGTACGTTTGCGCTATGATGAGCAGATAAATCGAAATAAAACCCTCAGTCCTGCAAAACGCCGAAATCACCGGCAGAAACGGCACATTAGAGAAAAATACTGCGACATAAACACAAACACTAGCTGCTGGTGCACCGAGAATGCTGCGAGTAAAATGCAGGTGAAGCGCCTGGAGAGCAACAATGGAGGAGAGGCTCACCCGCGCTGCTCTCCTGCAGACTGCGCTCCAGCATCGGGAACGACACCTCTGGCAGGTCCAGCAGAGCTCCATAGCGCTCCAGGAACGAGCAGATCACGGCGAAGCTGGAGCACAAGCCCAGAGAAGAGCCGCCCGCTGCCTCCGAAGCAGACATAATTCCGAACCGAGCCGCTGGAGGACCACAACCTCCCCACAATGCACCGCTGCGACTATGGCAGACACATGGACCAACAGCCCTTGCGGCAGAGACGCACAGCTGATGTAAACAAACCAGCTGCAGGCAGGCAGACTGACAGACAGACAGACAGACTGAGAGAAAAGTACTAAGAAAGAAACCCCAACAGATAGAACTGACCCAATTATGTTACAGAGACACAAGAAAAATATGATTTTATTTTTTATTTCTACTCTAAATGAAGTCATAACATTGGTTCTTGCCTTAGAACAGAACTGAGGTAAACACACCTGCAGCAGCAGAGACAGAGAGAGAGAAAGAGAGATGTCATAAATACACATTTTATGGCCTCAAAGAATAAAAGAAAGAGATAAAGTGAGAAGGCTAGCAAGAAAAAAGAATTTAGAAAAAATAGATTGAACTGATTATTCAGATATTATTAGAATATAACTTATGTAAACCAGCAGCAGAGGCATGTACAGAGAGAAAGAATAAACTAATCAAACCTTTAAAAGCCATTATCTAACAGACAGAAATAAATAAAGGAAGAAGAAAGAAAAGAGAAAGTGAGAAAGAATAAACTATTATGGAAGAACCTTTAAAGGCCAACATCTGACAGAAAGAAAGAAAAAAGCAAGCAAAAAAGAAAATAGATGAAAAAGAAAAGGCAAAGTGAAAAGGAAAGAAAAGGTGAGAAAGTGAGAAGGTAAGCAAGAAAGAAAAAAGTGAAAGTAAGAAATAAAGAAAATAGGAAAAATGAAAGAACTATCATGAATACATTTTTAATGGCCATATCTGAGAGAGAGAGAGAGAGAGAGAGAGAGAGAGAGAAATTAATGAAAGAAAAAAGAACAATAAAGTAAGAAACAAAAGAAAGAAATATAGAACAAGAGAGCAAGTAAGAAATAAAGAAAAGAGAAAGAAATAAAGAACTATCATGAATGACCCTTTAAAGGCCGATATCTAACAGAAAGAAAGGGAATGAAAAGCCAATTTCGGACAGAAATTAATTGTTGAATAGTTTCCTGTGGTTCTTAAAATTTTTGACAGTGTCCAGAAGGTAACATCCTGACAAAATAAGTATCACTCCTAAGTTTAGGTTTAGTTTTTGATTTAGTAGTAGGGTTAAGGTTAAGGTTGTGTTTAGGGGTAGGTATAGGGTTTCTATAGAACTCCAAATAAACAGCTTTCTGGACACTTTTGGGAACTGGCTGGTTACTTTTTAGGCACAAACAAATTTTTGACTCCAAGGCCATTTTTTGCCTGAAACAATATTCGAGGGCCATATCATTGTACTGTACACTGTAAAAAAACCAAAAATGTTTAAATTGCCAGTTAAGTGTTGGGTTTTCACCAAATATGCCAGTTTAATTGTTGTTTGCCTTGCATACATCTTGATTTTTAGCTGTTCCACCATTTCATTTATTGTATCATTTTCAATTAAGTTAAGATTGTTTTAATATATTTCAATGTTAACATTTTAAGTCATCTTGCGACACCCAGGGAAGTTTACTGAGGATTCTGGTTGAGAACCTCTGCTGTAGATCACTAAATATAATTAAATATGAGCTCAGATAAGTTAATTAACCTCTGACATCGTCATTAAACGCCAACAGAGGACGCTATCACTTAGCCAACTGACAAACTCAATCTGTTTCTTATGGAAGCCCAGGAGTGCCAATTACAAAAGAATGAACGAATAAATTATCAATCTATTAATTTGAAAATAAAAATGTGAATAAATTAACCAATTTATAAATGGTCTAATTGATAGACACATTTAAATTTGAATAAATAACCCAATTTAAAAATGGACAAATAAATAGACACATTTAAAAGTGTTTATTTAATTCATGTTTTAAAATGTACTCATATTTTTCAATAAAATAGCACATTAATTATACATTTTTATTTAAATGGCGTTTTAAAAAGCATTTGGCAATTGCTTTTCTTCATCCATTTGCCATTTGCCAATTGCTTGGCTTTATTGTTTGACTTTTCCTTTACTTTTACAATTTTTCAATCCATTCAGCTTCCAGCTGAAGCCCAGGAGTGACAATTAAAAAAGAATGTAGGATTAAATAATCAATCTATTAATTTGAAAATAAAAACTTGAATAAATAAATCAGTGTATAAATGGACTAATAAAAAGACACATTTAAATGTGTTCATTTAAATTAATGTTTAAAAATATCATTATATTTAACAATAAAATTGTGCATTAATAAATCAATTATTTCATCTTCGATTATGGTAATGGGTTTCTCACACACCCTACCTGTTTTCCTCTGATTGTATGCCCTACTTTATCCCTTGTGTGTTCCTTGTATGTTTGCTGGTTTATTTTTTGCTGTACCTTAACATTGTTCTCCTGTTTAGTTTGAAGTTCCGTTCTGTTGGTTGCCCATCAGATTGCCGTTGCCTGGTGAGCCCGCTCGAGGAGGATTTCTTGGTTTCTGCACGTGTGTCGGGAGACTTGTTCTGGGCTCTGCTTTGCACCACAGCCAAACACAATCAGAGTTATATTAAAACATATCCTGGCCCTTCAAGCTTTATAATGGGAGTGAATGGTACCTTAGATTTTGATGTCCAAAAAATCGTATCCATCCATTAAAAAAGTAATCCATATGGCTCCAGGGGGTTAATAAAGGCCTTCTGAAGCGAAGCGATGTGTTTTTGTACAAAAAATATCCATATTTATAACTTCAAAAAATCTAAGGTACCATCCACTCCCATTATAAAGCTTGGAAGAGCCAGGATATTTTTTTTTATATAACTCTGATTGTGTTTGGCTGAAAGAAGAAAGCCATAAACAACTAGGATGGCTTGAGGGTAAGTAAATTATTGGATAGTTTTAATTTTTGGGTGAACCTGGATGATGCAATGGCAGCCATAGTGTGTCAGTACGCTCAACACTCACCAGCTATTGAGTTATAGAGCCAATTAGTGGATGGGGATTATTTGGAGACCATGACTGAGTAGGGCCAATGGGAGAATTTTGCCAGGACACCAGGGTTACACCCCTACTCTTTACGAGAAGTTCTCTAGGATTTTTAATGACCACAGAGTGTCAAGACCTCGGTTTAACATCTCATCTGAAGGACAGTGCCTTTTTTTACAGTATAGTATCTGCGGCATGTGATTAGGACCCACACAGAGCGCAGGGGGGGCACCCACTGCTGGCCTCCCTAATACCTCTTCCAAAATTACTTAATATTGTGCTATTTTATTGATAAATATAAGTACATTTTAAAACATTAATTAAATAAACACATTTAAATGTGTTTATTTATTTGTCCATTTATAAATTGGTTTATTTCTTCACATTTTATTTTCAAATGAATAGATTGATAATTTATTCCTTCATTCTTTTTTAAATGGTACTCCTGGGCTTCCATAGTTTGGTACTCCTGGGCTTCCAGAGTAAGCACAAAGCTATTTTGACTAATCGTTTGAAGAACATTTTTAAATTGTACTTGATTTATTTGTTTTTTCAACAGTGGATGACTATTATTCTATTCGTTTTTATTATCAATACAGTTTGAGGCCTGTAATCAGACATAACACTTGCAGACAGGGCGTAACTGGTGTGCAGAGAACATTCAGTTCTAGTTGACTCTGCGTCAGCTTTCCCCACTATAACTGGGTCATTCGTTTAGTCAGTTTTTGTTTCAGTGCTTTAATTACGACTAAAGAAACTTAACAATATCAAAAGTCTCACAGTTACGAGTGAGACCTGTCCAAATGCATGGAAACATGTTTTTTGTGGCTTATTTTGAACCACAATGCTAAGTATATTCTAAAAGTAACTTGGAAGTAACATTCATTGTTTGTGGTTAGAAGAGATTATTATTACAACTGGGTAAGAACTGCCTGCAGGTTGTTTATCATTGAACAGACACTTCCTTAAATTCCCATTAGAAAGGAATTCCTGTAAGTAAAATGTTCACTTTCTATCTCGCTGTAGCAGTAAAGCATGGCACTAGCAGCAACGAAGTCATAGGTTTGATTCAGGGAACACACGCTGATATAAGATAAGTCACTTTGGATAAAATCATATGCCAAATCTGTAAGCATGTCATTATTCCAAGTGACTTACAGTAGTACACTTACTACAGAGGCTTACTTAAGGACACAATGGTGAAATGGGATCCAAGTAATTGTTCAGTTTTCTTTTTGGCATTTGAACATGCAGTCTTTGGAATACTAGCTCAACTCATTAACCACTAAGCTACACTTACCCCAACTACATCAGGCTGGTGGAACTTGAGCTATAAAAAGCTGCTCATTGACTAAACAGAAAGTGTCTTTAACAGACACTTTGGAGAAAATCAGCTGAGCATAGAGAGCTGCCAGACTTATGTAACTCTTATTCTGTTTAAGCTTTTCATGTTCTCTTTCTGGATGTAAGTGATTGTAATTTCATGCTCTTAATATTATGATTTTTAGGACTTGTATTGTGCATAAGGAGCTGCAAATAGTACAACCTCCTGCTGTTGAAGTGGAGGTATTTATGTGTTATGTGAACTGAAGTGGTAATTATTTTTTGCCTTCAATAAAGGTTTAATGATGATTTTTTTTTTTGCAAAAGCTGATTGCTGGAGCCAAAATAATTTCTTCCAGATGTTGTCTGCTATTTAGCATGTGTAACATAATTTTCATGAGCTGCATATGTGGGTCTGTAAGCCATTTGAATAATAAAAGCAAATTTACAATCTTGTTAGAGTTGTCTAAGAAAAATCCAGTTAATTTATTGGCAGAGGCAACATCATACAGTTTGCTGAGTCATGACAAGACATGCTGTGGAATTTTAGGATTCTGCATGTTTTCTTGCGACAAGCCATTTGAAATTATAGTACATTCATATGTGCAATGGATTTTGCTTGCTTTGTCATGTACATTGATGCATAGTCCTAACTGATGTGTAGTCTTCTGTGGTCTTAATGGTTCATGTTTGCATAGAAATAAACTTTTGTGTGGAAGAACCTCATGAGAACTATTTTTCATATTGCAGTTACACATTCTCTGCAGAATATCAAGATAAGGAGGATTTTTCTTGTTTATCTCCTGACTATTGCAAGATCAGTCAAACAAGCCTCGTGTTTAAAACTCCAGGCAGCTCCTTGCTTTGTTGTTCCCTTTATTTTATCACTTTCTATCTTTGGCTGGAAAAGTATGTGCTCTTATCAAATGACTATTCAATTAAAACAGGGATTAGATAATTACAGTACTGTCCCATCAAAAAATACATGCTTACAGTCACCAGAGTTTTTTGTGTCATGTTTATTATTTTTGCTGTCTGAAGGTACAGCAGATTTAAAATGTACATACAAAATTTCCTCGATTTCCATTGCATTTCCAACTATTTGAAGTAACATTTGTAATATCAATCTGGTTATATAGTATTATATAATATGATATAATATTAAAGCAGAAGTTCCCACAAAAATGTTCTGCAGAACACAAAATAAGATTTCTAGAAGAATGTCTCAGCTCTGTAGGTCCATATAATTCAGGTTAATGGTGACCAGGCCTTTGAAGCTCCAAAAAGCATATTAAACCAGTCTAAAAGGAATTTCATAAGACTCCAGTGGTTAAATCCATGTCTTCTGAAGTGATCCAAATGGTTTTGGGTGATAACAGCCCACAATATAAGTCCTTTTCTTTATAAATTTTGACATCAGCAGTCTCTTTAGCAATCATGATTTCAAGCTCGATTACACTTCCTAGCGCCATCTAGCACTCTGCAGATGCGTCATGCACTAGGAAGTTTAATCAAGCTTGACATCATGATCGTGCCTAGTGACTGCAATGACAAGATGTACAGTGAAAAAGTAGTTATATTTTGGTCTGTTCTCACCTAAAATTTATTAGATCGCTACGGAAGACATGGATTAAACCACTGGAGTCATATTTATTACTCTTATTGTATTACTTTCGTCAACATTCACTTGCATTGAATGGACTTACAGAGCTGAGATATTGTAAAAATCTTTGTTTGTGTTCAGCAGAAGAAAGAAAGTCATCCGGGATGGCATTAGGGTGAGTAAATGAGATCAGACAATTACACAGGCAAAAGATTTATTCAGATCAGTATTACGTGATGTTATACATTTTATGCTTAGGATCAAGATTAATGAGATTACACATGACTGATCATTTCTCATAATGAAGAACATAGGTCTCGTGTAAAGGTGTCGATTATACATGATTACTTTGATAATGTTTAATTACTCATTTCATCTTGTTAAATCTAAAAAAGCAGTAATGATTCTTTCATTCAGTCTATTTCAGCTTTTTACAGAGGATCCTTGCTACCTATAATTTGCCACACTTGACACATGGCTGGGTGTAAAGAAAAGGGCACAAATAGCTAGAGTGCCACTTCTGTAGGAAGATAATTGCATGCAGGCAGTAGGCCAGCTGACACAGCAATAGCCTGCAAAGAATGATGTGGCATGATGGGAAAGACATGTTGAAGTCAGCAGTGATATGTTTTTTTAATGTTAAAGTTTTCCACCTGCTTATTGGTCAGGTTATTGTTTAGGATGCACGCACTGAAACATTTGGGCCTTGAAGCGCTCATGACATAAAAAAATCATCTGTCCTAATTGATCAGCCTCAATCACTGTAAATCCTGTTTCCATTGAAAGCAATGCAAAAATAGACCATATTTTTTACCTGAATTTTCCAATGTCTTAAATTGGAAGTGTTATTGTTCTGTTTACTGTCAAACTGTCTTTTGTTCTTGTTCTCAGCTGTCTTGCAGTGGCCACAAAATATATACAGACACTTACGCTGCAATTAAAAATAAATATAAATATCATTGCATTAGACAACAAAATATCAAACCAAGCAAGATTATTGTAAAGACAAAGTATAAGCAGACTCTAACATTCCACAAAATTAAACAATAGTTCTAAAACGTCCGGTCCTGGATGCTGATTGGTCAATTATGTGTTCTAGCTGTGCTTAAATACAGTTCATTCTAGCATAATTTGTTTGCAGATGCCACTTGGTTTGATATTTTGTATCTAATGCAATGACATACATGATTTATTGTCCACTTACTTTTTGGGGCCACTGTTTGATGCATAACTACATATGGAGTTTTGATAAGACTAACAAATACCTTTCCATATATTGAATGTGACCTACTGAACTTTCCCTTAGTATAGATGTGTCTTTGTTTTTCAAAGGAAATGTTTATAAGATAGGTCTCAACTGCTGCTGTCTATGTTAGACATGAATTAATGTGCGTCAGCCAAGGATATATCCAGTTTCAGTTCTGGGTGTTGTGTGAGCATGTGTGTCTGGTTGGACGGGGGGTTGTTTACCTCTCTCAGAAGCAGAAAGATCATAGGGTACGTTAAAGAAACTGGTTCTAGCTATTGCAGACAGTAACGGAAGGACATCAAGTTTACAGACTAGCAACAATATACAAAAGAAAGATGGGATTCTTTTATCTACACACACACACACACACACACACACATACAAAAACAAATCTTGAAACTGCACTGGGTACAAAAATATGCAGAAAAAATAACTAAGTTGTTTAAATGACATTAAAACCCAACTATCACTCTTTGCAAAGGTACAAGTCTTGATCTTGATCTTGATATGGAACAGCTCATTGGTCTTTCATTCACACTAAACAGACCTTATGGGAGGGCCTGCCGGCAGCAAAGAGTAGCAAACCGAGTCTAATGCAGACACCCACAGTATATTTAGTTTCCTTGAAAGGTGCGATAGCTGTTGTGTCAGTTCAGGAGGAAATATCATAACAATAACACAGCCGTTTCATAAACTGACTGTCCCACCTCATGGTTAATTTGCTTTTACTTTTTCCACATCTCTCTCTGTCAGCAGGTTTAATGCTGCTGGCATTAAGACAACAAATATTTCACACTATTCATTGAAACATGATAATGGCATAGTGATGTAACTGTCATTTGTGTCTCTTTTCAAAGCCAAGGCTTAAATAGAAGCATTGGACAGTGTCATTATTGAGTGTTCCATGCAACACAAGTATTTCTACATTCTTTTTATGTTCTTTGTTTTCTTTAGATCACAGTATACACTGCAAGCTGCGTCAAGGAAATTGCATTTTTTAATAAAAAATTTCAAAAAAGTTTTAAAGGCTGACGAAGAAATATCCAGATCTAACACCACACTCAACAAAATTAATAAATAAAAATAAGGAATTATATTTTGGCGAAATATAATGAGAAATTAAGAACACTTTTGGATCCTTTACAATTATTTGCATTGTGACATTTTTATATTTTTTGTATTTAATGACAAATAAGCATCTTTCCCCCAAAAATGAAAGCAAGTCTAATTTTTATGACTTTTCTGCAGACTTTTTCTTAATGTCTTCATTTCCATAATGCAAAACGTAATATCTCATTTTCTATCTTTTAAATTTCAGGGTGAAATACAACCTGGACATTTCTTTCTTTTCCATTTTCGTGAGATTCAACCCCAAAGATCCAGTTTATTTGCAGGGTTGCTTAGCATGAGGACAAAAGAGCAGCCTGTACCCTCTCTTACCCACAGCCTCCTGCTAGTCTAAACCAAAACCAATCTGATCTGGACTACAGGTTCTTGATTTATGATGTGCAGATGTCTCACATGCACTCCCGCTCTGAAACACACAGATTGGCAGTAAAGAGTGGAATTCTCCGAATAGTATTATACAACTTTAACATGTTTTGGGAGGAGCAACGTCTAAGAACATGTTGTTTTTTCAGGCATGGATGTACCAATCACCTCTGCCAAATTTCTGTAAGGTGCTGGTGTCTATATATTCAGAAAAAACAAACAAAAAACATTCAGACAGAAAACGACTCGGTTACTAACGGAACCTCGGTTCCCTGAGAGGAGGGAACGAGTATTGCGTAAGTAGCTTACGCTATGGGAAAACTCAGTTTCTCGAGAAATATTGAAGTCTTTATGTAAAACGCATTGCAGCTGCACAGCAGACAGCAATGAGCGAGGCAGCTCGGTCATTGGCTGTGCTGCGGCAACTTGCTCGAACCAATGACGGGCGACTCTGAACGCGCGACCAATGAGCGCCGGCTCAGCGGCTCAGAGCCCGCCAAGATGGGCGAGGCTAAGGCTATATATTAGGCGCCCCGTCATGAGTTCTTTGGGTTCAATCCACTGAAGCGAACTGACCAAGCACAAGCACGGCAGCTTACGCAATACTTGTTCCCTCCTCTCAGGGAACCGAGGTTACGTTAGTAACCGAGTCGTTCCCTTTCGAGAGGTCTCTCCTATTGCGTAAGTAGCTTACGCTATGGGAACACCATGCAAAACGCCGTGCGTGCTGACTTCGCTCTATAAAGCCAGAGGCAGATGCCTGAGCCTTAAAGCAAAGTGATTATTCAACGAGCCGGCCGACGGCGAGCTATATAATGGGAAAATACAGAGCGCCTTTGCCCAAGGTGGCCCATGGTGGGGCGCTCATTGTAAAAACACAAGCACATATCTTATCTACTGATTTTTCTATTTACTGATATGCGTAAAAGACCCTCTAAGTCAGTCAGAGATGGACCTTATAAGGGAGGAGATAATGCTCAGCATATACATACTCCAGTCCATACTACAGTCAGGCTGATAGAATGTTGGAATGCAATGAGGGGACCTGTAGGTTATAAAACCTGATAAATGTCGAAGGCAAGGTCCAGCCTGCCGCCGCACAAATATCTTCAATGGGTATCCCACGAGGAGGCCATGCTCCTCGTAGAGTGAGCTCTGACGCCTAAGAGGCATTGAAGGCCCTTGGCTTCATAAGCCAGCGCTATAGCATCCACTATCCAGCGCGATATTCTTTGCTTTGAAACTGCGAGACCTTTAGTGCGGCCGCCAAAGCATACGAATAATTGTTCCGTCTGCATCAGTTCTGGAAACCACGTCTGGTTCTTCCAGAGTGGGGCTACCAGGAGCACTGCACATTTCACCTCCCTGATCCGACTGATGACCTGAGGTTGCATCGCGATCGGGGGAAAAGCATACAAGGGGCGGCTCGGCCAGACTTGGGCGAGCGCGTCCGTGCTCTTTGAGAAGAAAAGAGGGCAGTGCGCATTTTCCCTGGAGGCGAAGATGTTGACCTCTGCCTCGCCAAAGGTTTGCCATAACCACTGAACCGTCAGGGGGTGGAGAGACCATTCTCCTGGGAGAACTTTGTCTCTGGACAGCATGTCCGCTCCTGGTTCAGGACGCCTGGCACATGCGCTGCTCTCAGCGAGCGCAGGTTGTGCTGTGACCATAAGATGAGCTCCCTGGCCATAGAGTGCAGGGAGCTCGACCTGAGTCCACCCTGGCGATTTATATACGGTACTACCGTCATGTTGTCCGTTCGGACCAGGACGTGTTCGTTTTTCAGGTACGGAAGCAGGGCTCTGAGAGCCAAGGCGACCGCTTTCATTTCCAGACAGTTTATATGTAGGCGCTTTTCGGGTTTGACCAAAAGCCGGAGACAGGCCTGCCCTCGTAGAGGGCCCCCATCCTATTTTGGAGGCATCTGTCATGATCATTTTTCTCCGTGTGTTCACGCCCAGACTCACGCCGGTTTGATACCAGTCGACGGCTTTCCAGGGCGTCAGGGCTTTTATACAGCCGTGATTCGCTCTGATTAAAAAGTGGCCCAAAGCGCCACGCGCGTGAGTGGGGACACGGCTCTTGAGCCAGCGTTGGAGAGGACGCATGTGCAACAATCCTAGCTGGAGTACAGCTGATGCCGAGGCCATGAGACCGAGCATCCTTTGAAATCGTTTGACGGGCAGCGCTACGCTCTGAATGATGTTGCAAGCGCCGAATAGCGAGCGGCGCTCTGATGAGAGGCGCCGTCATCTGCACTGAGTCTAGCACTATTCCCAGAAAAGAGATATTCTGGCTGGGGATAGCACGCTCTTTGCAAAATTTATTCTCAGACCCAGGCATTCTAGATGGCTGATCATCCAAGATCTGTGCATCGTTAACTGACTCTCTGATTGTGCTAGGATTAGCCAATCGTCGAGGTAATTCAGTATTCGCACTCCCGCTGTCTCAGGGGAAAGTGCTGCGTCCATACATTTCGTGAATGTACGGGGGCCAATGATAGGTCGAATGGTAGTACTGTGTACTGGTATGACTGTCCCTCGAGCTGAATCTCAGAAATGGCCTGTGATGAGGCGCTATCGGAATGTGAAAGTAAGCGTCTTTCAAATCCACTGATAGAAACCAATCCCCGGGGCGAACTTGCGCGAGGATATGTTTGGTCGTTAACATTCTGAACGAGCGAATCATTAAAGCTTTGTTCAGATGTCTGAGATCTAGGATGGGGCGGAGGCCACCGTTCTTTTTCGGGACGAGAAAATAGCGGCTGTAAAAACCCGCCTCGCTCATAGAGGGAGGAACAGTTTCTATAGCGCCCTTCTCTATCAGTTTGAGCACCTCGGTGCGTAGGACATGTGAAACATCTTTCCTCACTTTCGTCTCGACCACCGCTGAAAAGCGGGGTGGTCTGCGAGCGAATTGAAGCGAGTAACCGTGTTTTATTATGTTCAAAACCCATTTCGGCATGTCGGGGATTTTTTTTCCCAGGCTTTTGCTTGCACAGATATGGGCTGAATGCTGGCTGGGGGCGTGTCGCAGTGACGTATGGGCCCCGCCGGCGAATCGCCTTGTGCTAACACTGAGCTTACAGCTCTCAGAGGCAAGCTTTGTTGAGTGCCGAGTGCAGGGGTGCGTGTGAGATTACAGGCACGCGCGCTATCTCCGTAATGCTCGCAGCATGAGCTGGAGAAATGTTTGAAACTGTATAGACAGTGTTTACGGGTGGGGGTGCATACATTGTAATAGGCACGCGCACCACTTTCATAAAGCTTCCCGCTCTTAGCGGGGAGTTTCTTGGCTCGCGCATTGCATCTGTGATGCTCGCGGCATGAGTCAGAGAACTGTTTGAAACTGTATGGGCAGCGCTTATGGGTGGGGGTGCATATACTGTAGTAGGCACGCGAGCCACTTTCATAAAGCCTCCAGCTCATGGCGGGGGTTTTGGCCATGCATACAGTGTTTGTGTGTAGGGGTGCATGCATGACAGCAGGCACGCGCGCTCCCTTTATAGTATTTCCCGCTTTTACTGGGGAAGTGTTTATAACTGTGGGAACAGTGCTTGTGTGTAGTGGTGCATACATGACAATAGGCACACAATCTACATTTATGGGGCGTCCAGCTTGAGCTGGGGAAGTATTCGGCACTGTTTGGACAGTATTGATATGTGGGAATGCGCACTTTAGTGTGGACACGTGACCCCTTAGTGACACAGGCAGAAAATGACTCTTTTTGTGATTTCTGTGTGTTGCCGTTAAAACGGCGTTAGGTGAGCGAGTTCTGTGACTGGCCCATTGACTGCTGTACAGACATTTCCAGCCGCCTGTAAGGGGACTGGGTAATGTTTTACACGTTTTGGAGAGAGTGGTCCGGCTTTTGCGAGACACGCACTCTCTCTTTTTCTTCCTATGGCTAGGAAGACTTACGAGGCTCCGGGTTCAGCACGATCTTGGCAGAGGTCCCCGTCGCTCAGGCGGCTGCTTTCGGTTAGCGGAACGCGAGCGGCGTCGAGCGTCCTTTTCAGGTTTGACGAGCTGGAGCGCTTGGTTAGGAAGTGACGCATAGCCTGCGAATCCTTCCGAGCTTCAGTGAAGCGTTCAGCGAACTCTCTTACCACCGGTCCGAACAGGCCGCTTGGAGCGATAGGCGCATCGAGGAATGGCGCCTTATCCGCGTCCTTCATTTCTGTTAGCGTCAACCACAGATGGCGCTCAAGGACAGTCAGGTTAGCCATGGCCCGGCCGATGGATTGGGCGGTGGCCTTTGTGGCTCGCAGGGCTACATCAGTGGCGCTGCGCAGGTCCTTGAAAGCCTCAGGTTCAGGTCCAGACTCGTCCATGGTGCGGAGAAGTTTGGCCTGATAGACTTGCAGAACAGCCATGGAATGAAGCGCTGACGCAGCTTGGCCAGCGGTGGCGTATGCGCGACCGGCGAGAGCTGAGGTAGATCGGCAGGGCTTCGAGGGATGAGAAGCTTTGGCTTTCCATCCAGCGGTGGAGGGTGGGCACAGATGGTTGGCCACAGCCTCCTCGAGGGGCGGGGTTCCCTCGTAGCCTCTTTCTCTCGCGCCGTCCACCGAGGAGAGCGAGGAAGAGAAAGAAGGCTTTAGGCGAGCAGAGTGCGGGGCTTTCCACGACTTTGTGAGTTCGTCGTGAACTTCGGGGAAGAAAGGGGAGGGTCTCTGTCGAGGGCCTGCCGGCGCTCTGCAGGAACCACTCGTCCAGCCGGCTGCGGGCGGGTTCTTCCGGAGAAGACCATTCGAGCCCGAGGTCTTCCACGGCTTTAGACAGGATGCGGACGATCTCTGAGTCCATGCTGGTGCCCGTGCTCGTGTCTGCTAATGTCGACGGCGCGGGGTCGAAGGCCGAGCCCGCCAGTGGTCGGATGCAGCGCCAAAGGTCGAAGGCATTTGAAACAACGCCTCGAATTTGCTCTTTCACTAAAAGACAAAAGCGTCGCAGAGGCGAACACTTGCAAAGTAGCTTTCAGTAAAAGGATATCAAAGGTGATGCGCGCCAGATGGCGTAGCAGAAGGCTTTGAAGGCGGCTGAAGGTGCCGGGCGCCCTCGTAGCAGTCCTGCTGTAGGCTTGTCGACGGCGGGCTGAAAAGACTCAAATAATCCAGAGGATCCAGCTAAGAGAAGGTCTTTGCTGAAGGAGATTAAATCTAAAGAACTCTCATGACGGGCGTCTAATATATAGCCTTAGCCACGCCCATCTTGGCGGGCTCTGAGCGCTAGCGGCCGAAGCGCTCATTGGTCGCGTGTTCAGAGTCGCCCGTCATTGGTTCGAGCAAGTTGTCGCAGCACAGCCAATGACCGAAGCTGCCTCGCTCATTGCTGTCTGCCGTGCAGCTGCAATGCGTTTTACATAAAGACTTCAATATTTCTCGAGAAACAGAGTTTTCCCATAGCGTAAGCTACTTACGCAATAGGAGAGACCTCTCGAAAGGGAACCCATTTTATTGTATTTTTTTAAAGTTCCATATATTGTTTTATGATAAACTAATGGCAACAATATTCAAATCTCTGACCACATCTCTTTATATGCCTTTTATGATCCCTAAAAGTGCCAGCCCTTAGATCAAAATGACAAACCCCCTCTTTGATAGGATGAACATATAGCCCCTGGCACACTCAGCAGCCAATAAGAGCCGACTCTGATTATGGTCCAAAATTCCCCCCTGCTGGCCATTGGCCAGGCGTGTTTTGGGAAGTGGGGAAAAGGTGACGCAGTGCAAAAAGGCATGACAGTGGCCCAGCACATGTTTATGAACATCTATATTTGTGTTAATAAAAACAATGCACAATTATGCCAAAAATCATAATTGTCATTATTTCCCTTGATATTGTAATCACAATTACTTATTTCAAATAATATATTAAATTCCTTTTTTGTGTGTGGGGCAAATAGGAAGCCATACTATTTATTTATAAACTCTGTATGTAAGGTACAGCTCCAAAAACAAACTTTGTACCAAAGCTATATCGTTATTGAAATGGAAGTGTTCTAGTTTTGTCACACCATTACTGATAGGCTTATGTACTCAATGAACATGTCTGCAATTGGTTACAATGCTCAACCATTGAAAAATTCCACAGGACTAAATGTATGTAAATTAACTTTTGTAATTGATGCTTTTCACAATTAGTAAATTGCAGTATACGTAATTGTAATCTCGATTGTTTTTTCAATTAATTGTGCAGTTACAACAACTAGTAAACAAGTGTACTGGATCTCCTGCCACACAGTTTAATTAAAAATAGAACTATGTGTGACGAAAGCAACACACAGGACCAGCTGCAACCGGCACACGCCTATAAATTCAGAGTTTGACAGACCGGTCACATCAGTATCAGGTGAAAAACACACTCGGTGGATTAAGCTCTGGGTGGGAATAATACTTTTACTTTCTGTCAGTTCAATTTGGATTAACAATTTCATATTACAGCAAGGTTGGTGAAAAACTGTTATTTTACTACTTTCCACTTAATATTGTCTGATTATTTCCATATTTTTTATAATCCAATCAAGATTTGCTCCTGACTCTAAATGTTTTTCTGTAGTGTTGTGCTGCTGGTATGCTGCTTTGGGACACTGAGACACAATTTTTTATAGCCAATGCTTTTGAAACATTTAAAACAAAAGATAAAAGAGTTATCCCTTTGGAAGAGACTTGACATGGAATCAGCAGTCTGCTGAGGTAAAGTGAAACTGAAAAGATCATTTAGAAAAAAAGTTAATCAAAATTAAGATGATGATTCACATCCCTTGATTTTTTGGTTCTCTCTTATTCCCTGTCAGGTGGTGAAACAAGAGGAGCTCTAGCGAATAAAGTAAAAATATCTTTGCTGCTGTTTATCTTGTCAGAATCTAAGCACAAAAAATGGTTGGAATCAAACCCAGCGACTTGCCACCAACTGCCACTGTCAAGTTTTTCGGAGCTGGAACAGCAGCATGTTTTGCTGACTTAATTACCTTCCCCCTGGACACAGCCAAAGTGAGGCTTCAGGTAAGAACCCATGAAGATCTTAAGTGTTTGAATCAATGGACTAATACAAAAAGCACATTAAGTGTCTGATTAAGTCAGTGCTGTTTAGATAATCCACCTGTTGTGGCTTTTAGCATTGTATCATCTCATTTCAGATCCAGGGAGAGTCTAAAGCTACCTCAGAATTGGCAGCGGTGAAATATCGCGGAGTGTTTGGCACCATAACCACTATGGTGCGTACAGAGGGTGCAAGGAGTCTGTACAATGGTCTGGTCGCAGGATTGCAACGACAGATGAGCTTCGCATCTGTTCGCATTGGTCTTTATGACTCCATGAAGCAATTCTACACCAGAGGATCTGAGAGTGCGTATCAAACTGTTTAGATGAATAGAGACAGAAATGATTGAGGAAATATAAGGTTGATGCTAACAATCTGATCGTCATTTAGCAGATGCAGGCATTGTAATTCGCCTACTGGCTGGCTGCACCACCGGGGCCATGGCTGTAGCTTTTGCACAGCCTACAGATGTTGTAAAAGTGCGTTTCCAAGCTCAAGTGCGTCAGGCAGATGGAATAAAGAGATATAATGGCACAATGGATGCGTATCGAACTATCGCCCGTGATGAGGGTATTCGTGGGCTCTGGAAAGGTGAGTTAGACTTGGCCTTAACATGTCATTCAAGGTTGATGTTGTCTGTTGGAAATACACTTCCATGTATTCATTCTTTTCTAATTCTAGGCTGTATGCCAAACATCACAAGGAATGCAATTGTAAACTGTGCAGAGCTGGTCACTTATGACATTATCAAGGAACTCATTCTGAAACATGATCTCATGACAGGTATGGGGCCCGTGATATAAACCCTACACTATCACCATGGTTTCTCTGAAAACAGTTGCTGATGTTTTTTTATGTCCATGTTCCCTGTCTAGATAACTTACCCTGCCACTTTACCGCTGCATTTGGTGCTGGTTTCTGCACCACAATTGTGGCGTCTCCGGTAGACGTGGTAAAAACCCGCTTCATGAACTCATCTGCAGGCCAGTACAGCAGTGCACTTAATTGTACTCTCACTATGCTGACCAAAGAGGGACCAGCAGCTTTTTATAAGGGGTAAGAACATGCTCTTGATTGCTGTTATTTACAGTACATGGAGCTGTGAGCTCATTTTAACAAAGACTCCTCCAGTACCATGACTGCAGCATTTTCATCTTCCCCAACAGCTTTGTGCCTTCTTTCCTTCGGCTGGGATCTTGGAACATTGTGATGTTTGTCTCTTATGAACAAATCAAGAGATTGCTGACTAGAATGCAACACTCATGGGAGTCACCATTCTGAAGGCTGACTGAGGACATTTTGTTGTCAGTATCTTTTGACTGTGATTAAAACGAGGGGGCAATTCTTTTTGTAATAAGAACAGAGGACTCCCTGGGTCACCAGATTAAGTCTTATCTCAGAGAAAGGGTGTAGTTGTGACATATCAACCACTTTTTAAGGTCAAGCTCATCACAAATAAAAAATTAGTTGCCAAAAATGTGGCTGATAAATCAATTTGTGCACATTTTGTCTTAGTTTCAGTGTTTTAGGGCACTGAGAGGAATGGTTCGAGTTACATCTGCATTGTTTAAATATATTCCTAAATTGTCATGAAAATTGGGTCCATGATTAAATTAATAAATGTCTGTATTTATACTATAAATTAACAAATAAACTTGTTTTATTGAAGTTTGAAAGAAAAATAGCATGTTTCAAGAACACCAGGATGTGTATCTTTTACAAATATCATGATCAGAGCACCGGTGGAGAGAGTCAGCAGTTAAAGTTCCTCGGTGTCCACATTACTGAGGAACTCACATGGTCAGTCCACACTGAGGCCGTTGTGAAGAAGGCTCACCAGCGGCTGAGGACGTTTGGAATGAACCACCACATCCTCACACGGTTCTACACCAGTACTGTAGAGAGCATCCTGACTGGCTGCATCACCGGCAATAGCACCGCCCACAACCGCAAAGCCCTGCAAAGGGTGGTGCGAACTGCCAGACACATCATCGGAGGCGAGCTTCCCTCCCTCCAGGACATATATAACAGGCGGTGTGTGAAAAATGCTCAGAGGATCATCAGAGACTCCAGCCACCCGAGTCATGGGCTGCTCTCACTGCTACCATCAGGCAGGCGGTATCGCAGCATCAGGACCCGCACCAGCTGACTACATGACAGCTTCTTCCCCCAAGCAATCAGACTTTTGAACACTTGATCACTCACAATCAATAAAAAAAAGCACTGCATTTTATTAATCTTATATCTCACACTGGACTGTCAAATATATTCCCCTCAATACAACTACTGTATATATATTTTTTATATACTCTTATTTTATTTTTTTTATTGTATGTTTATTCTATATGGTGTATTGTTTACTGTACATTGTATATTATTATTGTGTTGTGTAAGTATGTGTACATTTGATATGTAACTTGTGTTGTGTAAATATGTTGTTTATTGTAATTGGTATATGTCTCGTCACTGTCATGACTGCTATGTTGCTCAGAACTGCACACAAGACTTTCAACTACCATTTTTAGCATGTGTCCAACAACTCAATGTAAATATTGTAAATAGTACAAATTATGCAATTTAACAATAAATATGTATAAAAAAATTATATATGAAAAACAATATCTTATTTATGGGGTAAATACATTTATTTGTTCATTTTTTAAAAAGCCAAAATGTAACCAAAATCAGGGGTGTCTCTAGACTTCAGTGTCATCCCACTTAGCCCACAGGCCACATTATAATAATTTAAATAAAGACATATCGCCAAGCTGTGATCTGTGTTTCTGGGGGCTTTCACACTAGCACTTTTGGTGCGCACCCCGGTTCGAATGACGTCAGAGTTCGGTTTGTTTGGATGATGTGAACGCTGTCTTCCGAACTCGAGTCCGCTTAAAAAGGTGGTCTGGGGTACGGTTCATGTGAACTCCAGTACGGTTCGCTGCTGATATGAACGCAATCGAACCAAACCGCGGAAGTGAACCACTATTGATGACGTATAATGTGGTTGTCAGTCTCACACATGTCACTTTCAAAATGAGCGGAAAGGGTTTACTTTCGTGCGTGCGTGCGTGTGTGCGTATACACTTACCTTGACGAAAAGCGGGATTGACGCACACGCACTGCAAGCAGAGAGATGATTTCTGCTTGCCTTCGCAAAAATTGTCTTCGGCGGACAGCCCACTGTCTTTTGAACGATTTCAGCATTTTTGCGGCAGACAGACGCAAGTGTGTTTCTGTATCTTGATGTTGAAAACAAAACCAAAGTTTAAAAAAAGAACAAATGTGAACCGAGCAAGTCTATTCATTGAATTTTGACGCCTTTTCATTTCGCGGTTATCAAGCAACACGATTACGCACCAGCTGCAGCTTGATGACGCAAGTGTACCGCGGTTCAGATACAAATATATAATGTGAACACAGTCCATCGGGGGCAGGGGGGAGCAATCGAACTCGGATTCGGAACAGGCAATCGAACCAAGTGTGAAAGCCCCCTCTATGTTATTTTATCTGGCCACCAGTTCAGTGTCGGTCTGCTCGGCATCCATCTCCACGCTGAACACCGGAAACTCACATGACATGACCATACGACCATACGTGCCACTCCCTAAACTACTGACTGGTCATCTTTTTATTAGTGGTGTAGAAAATGGGCAAACAGCTCTCAGATAGAATGGGCTGTCACATCTACACATGCACTTATTTATTTAATAAAATCGCAGGATTTGCCGTCATATAATCGCACAGGCTGACATCGCGATTGCGATATGATTAACCGTGCAGCACTAACTGCAACCCCTGTTTGGAAGCTGCCTTCTGTCTCAGACACAGCCTCTTTAAATGGAGGTGCTGACTGACCATAAATTCACTCATATGAGCACAATATTAAGTAGCAGAGTGCGGTTAATGAAGCACATGTCCTGTACACATCTCAGGTGAACACAATTACTGAACTTTGTTTTGCTTCGAGGCTTTACATTCTCCAAGAGAGTTCCAATTTAATACACATCTGTAAAACCAAAATAACAGCAGCTCTGGATGACCAAATTCTGGCAGTTCAAGTATGCTGTTTAAGTCCAGAAACCCTGCTTAAAATGCTTTAGGTTATTGTACCTGCGGAAAAACTCACATATGTAAGAGATATGTAGATACATATCTAATCAAACACCTTTTACCTCAAATATATCAACATGCATTTATATTTTGGCCTAATCGTTTCACATATGCTTTTATCCAAAGCAACTGAAAAATGAGGAACAGACAAGCAATTTGCACACAAAAGTCAACAATATCTGCACAATCACATTGCCAGTACTCAAACCACACTTCAGCCAAATGCTATTTCAAACAAAGGCGTTACAATTCCATTACCAGACGCAAACCAGAAGTAAGCCAGATTTGGCCCAAACATATTGTTGCTGTCAGGGTATGCAAAAGCAAAACAAGTCAGTCTTGAAAGGTGCATTGAACACTGTTTTTTATGAATAACATATAAGCAACACTGTAAATGTATGAAAATGTTTCTCCGTGCTCATCGTTAACTATGGGCTATTTATAAGAGACGTAACGAATTTATCTTAAAAAAAATCTTTATTGTAGAATGATATTTTAAAAGATAATATTAGATGTTATTATCTGCCAGAGTCGTGCAATGTCTAATAGTTCTCCAATTTAATAATAACTTCGAGCGAAAATAAAGAAACTTGTTAGAACTGGTCGTGTCTGTAAAGGCGTTAATTTATGCGCTGAATGAGCCGTTCACGCGTGTCACGTGATGTGACGCCCTGAAGGCGCTTAAAAGCGCATCTGCAAGCGCTCTGCAATCTTCAAAACACTTGTGACTTTAACCGTCAATTTTCTGAGAAAGTTGTTGCTCCCCAAGTAAGCGAACTTCATTGACACTTTATTTGTTTTAACGTTTAAGGTGAGTAAATCTTTCCACACTACGAGTAGACTTTCTCTGGTACTTGGAAAGTTATTTTCTTTTAATATTTGAACTGATGCCGAGCTGTAAATCAATATGTAAATGTTTTTGTTTTGCAGACTTTGGAGAATGTGTTTTACTTGTACAGTTTTTAAACGTTTCTCTATGGAAGAAAAGGCCAACGACATTTTAGTTGAAAGTAATTTCAACCAGAGAGACACTTTTAGAGAATCTTGACTGGCCGGAGAACCCCGCGCGAAGACGAGCTCATCTAAACCGGTTCGTGCAAAGCGCTAAGTTTTTCCAAAAATTCCATCAATTGTCTTGTAGTTGGTTTAGGAGTTATTGTCAGCGTTACATAATCTCGCACTGACTTGTCTGTCTTTTGTATGCACTTCCTTTTACTGAAGTTATTTGTGTGGTAGGCAAACAACGCGTCATGGTGCGGATGTTAACTACTGTGACATGACGTCATCACTTTGTTTGCGTACCAGAGAGAACATGTTGTTCCTGTTTATTCTGTTATTTTTTTTTGTAACACCAATGCCCTAACAAAGCACAAGCATTGTTCCTCTAAAATGGTTTTAAATTGCACAAACAAATTTTATATATATATATATATATATATATATATATATATATACATATATATATATATATATATATATATATATATATATATATATATATATATACCATACTCTTAAAATAAATCTTAATGTTTCGACTTTTTAATCCAGGTTAGGGTGGAGTTCACCTATCTTGTTCGCTACATTGGTTTACAAGAAACATTCCAATTCACCTTTACATTCCTGTGATTCCGGCTGCACCAAACATGGTTGGATTCAAAGCTAGTGATGTGCCCCCCACGGCTACTGTGAAGTTTATTGGTGCAGGAACTGCAGCCTGCATTGCGGACCTCTTCACATTTCCACTTGACACTGCAAAAGTGCGTCTTCAGGTGAGTCTTATTGTATGCAATTTGACTTGTTGAAATAACAAGATCTTTGTTTGCACTGAACCACAGCTGAGCCAGCAGGTCAGTTTGGAGACCACAAATGACTCCCGTGACCATTGGGCAGCAAAAAAAGATTAACAAATTGTTAATTATTTCAGGTGAAAGGGTCTAAAGTCACACTCATGCTGACATCAACTTTATCTTTCTCTTGACTCTTTACACTAGCCACATAAGCAGGTCCAGGCCTTGGTGATTATCCTTGCAGATCCAGAATCGTTGTGGACCCTTTGAGCTGAAGATGCTGCTTCCTCCCTCCCCCTGTGATTCTGTAAAGTTTTGTTTTTCCCATCAACTTTTTTGTTTTGAACAGATTCAAGGGGAGACCAAAGGTCCTGCTAACACATACCATGGTCAGGTGAAATATCGTGGAGTGTTTGGCACGATCACCACCATGGTGCGTGTTGAGGGACCACGCAGTCTCTACAGCGGGCTGGTTGCGGGACTGCAGCGTCAGATGAGCTTTGCCTCTGTACGCATTGGCCTCTATGATTCCGTCAAGCAATTCTACAACAAAGGCTCTGATCGTAAGTTCAAACCATGTGCTATGAGCAAGCAAACACTTTGTAAACCATTTGGTGACTGAGCCCTCTTTCATTAACATGTGCATTGCATTTTCTTCCCTTTTATTAGATGTAGGGATTGTCAGCCGTCTGATGGCAGGATGTACGACTGGAGCCATGGCGGTCGCTGTTGCCCAACCCACCGATGTTGTAAAGGTCCGTTTTCAGGCTCAGATTGGCTCTGGGGCCAATAAACGTTACCATGGAACTATGGATGCATATAGGACCATTGCAAAGGAAGAGGGGATTCGTGGTTTGTGGAAAGGTGAGCTGAGCAACAAGGAAGCACTTTTGTTACATTGCCTTTTTTGTTTTTCTCTGAATAATATTTAAACTACATTTATAGGAACTGGCCCAAACATCACCCGCAATGCCATTGTAAACTGCACTGAGCTGGTGACCTATGACCTCATCAAAGATGCACTTCTGAAATCATCACTGATGACTGGTAAGATTAAGCACAGCAAAATTCAGTGTCTGACTGCAGTAAAAATATTTACAATGCTTTATTTTATTTATTTATTTATTTTTAACAGATGATCTTCCCTGCCACTTTACATCTGCATTTGGAGCTGGTTTCTGTACCACCATAATTGCTTCTCCTGTTGATGTTGTGAAGACAAGATACATGAACTCCACCAAGGGCCAGTACAGCAGTGCCCTCAACTGTGCTGTATACATGCTGACTAAAGAGGGGCCAAAGGCTTTTTACAAGGGGTCAGTTTTATCACCATTTTACCAACGGTAGCTTTACTGTAATGGTTTGAGGATGAAAATTTTATTGACATCTGTCTTTTGTTTTTTAGATTCATGCCGTCTTTTCTGAGGCTGGGTTCTTGGAATGTGGTTATGTTTGTCACATATGAGCAGCTGAAAAGGGCCCTTATGGCAGCTCGCCATAACTGGGTCACTCTTTAAGCAGAAAATGCAGTTAGTTGAGATTCTGATGTGGTACTATTCTCTTGATTTGAGCTTTTCTGTATGACTTTTTACATGTCCATTAAATTAAATTACTTTACATGTCCATTTAAACAACTTTATTTGTGTCTTTTTAAAATCAGAGTTTCTCAAACAGTGTCAACTAGCACACATCTTAATGTTCATGAGTTTAATGTCACTTTTTCAAAACTGCCTTTTGATGAATAGTCAAATTTAAGTAGTCTCAAATTTTGACCAAAGAGCCTGCTTTAGATGCAGTTTCTTCTTCGCTGAGAAATTCTCTGGGAAATGCGTAATGAACTCATCTGGATAGGGAATGCCTCTCGCCAACAACCTACATCACATCTTTGGTGTACTGAGGGCTGTTGCATAAATTTAAAAAGGAAAACACCCTTACAAAATGATGACCTTTGTTGCTGTGCAGCAACAAACAAGATCCCAATAGTAAAACAAGTGTAAACTGCTTTTACACAATTTCAGAGAGTACCACCCCACAGACCAGCAATAATTTATTGAGCCAAACAAGTGCATTACTCCCTGTACAATACTGTTAATAGAGATGTTAAGAAGCCTGCCATCTAGCGTCTCAACTTGTACTGAGAAACCGGTCAAGACCTGTAGCGTTGCAAAAATGCAGTGTTTAAAAGACATTAAACAAAAATTAAACACCTAACATGAAATGTCATTTAAATGTATTCAAATAAAGAATCTAAAGTGATTTTAGAGCAGGATTCAAATTTTTAATCACAGAACTATAAAAATG
Source organism: Xyrauchen texanus (assembly GCF_025860055.1). Lineage (NCBI taxonomy): Eukaryota > Metazoa > Chordata > Actinopteri > Cypriniformes > Catostomidae > Xyrauchen > Xyrauchen texanus. The sequence continues at coordinate 25,251,266 of NC_068318.1, forward strand.
CTGGTCCAGTACAGCGATCACATGTTAAATAATAGTTTTAATGCGTTTGTATTCCAGTTACAACTTTGTGCTGAAGTTCCTCCACCTTTTCAAGAGAGTTATGTGCTTTGTGATACAAGTCATCATTCCGCCAGACAAACGTGCGCGGCTTACACAGCTTACTGACTATGCTAAACGGCAATCTACAAAATAGAGCCACATCACAAAATGATATTGTTACAAATGTGTTCCGTCATGCCTGGTCCTCCACTCTTTTGGAATTTTGATCAATGTCCCTTCATTCCATCCTGCGTTCACAGTGAAGGTTAAAATGTTGTCTTATGCTGAACGTGTGTCATCCTTTTATTCATCATGGCCTGCATTAAACATGTTTTCTTGCTGAAATTATTTTCTCATACTTGGCTGTGAAATTGAGTCCTTTTGATTTTTAACATACCCTTTTCCACAGTACTTACCCTTTAAGCTATCCTAATGTTTTGGTTCATCCATATTAATGGTCCTCCAAGGCTAAATGAAGGTCTCCATTGGTGGATCTTGTTTTTTTTTCTTTTGTCCATGCAAGCTCTCTAAAGCTGTGGTTACCTCATTACCATCTTTGGTGAAGAAATCTGTGGAAGCCCAGTAAGTTGACAGATAGGCAATTACTAATCAGAGCTGTGATTCTTCAAAGCACCAGGACATTTCATACTTATCAGATTTAATTTCGACTTAAAAAAACATACAAAAGACCATTCATTAAAGCAACAATAACCCAGCTTTCTCGTCCTGTAAACTTATCAGAAGAAAAAATGACCAGATATTAGTTTTATTGCATCAGAGATTTATTACAGGAAACCCTGTAGAAAAGTCTGCTAAAGTAATAAATGTGTAAAAGTTTGTGATCACTTTTATAATAAAAAAACACATTGTCAAAATAAATCTCAACATTTCCACAGGACATTTTACAAGATATCATTAATTCAGCCAGACAGACAAGAAATAAATATCAGCTTGATGTTAGAGGAAATATGAGACTTAGTACACACATAGATTTAAGGACTAAATATACACATTTATATGGCCTGGAAAGTACATTCTACAGTGAAATGATGGTAAGGTAAGATCTTTTTTCTGACCTGCTTCACACATAGCTTCTCTCCCTCAGGCTGATTCTTCAGAATAACCTCCATAAATATAGGACAACGTATTGCCTTAATTTCACTGATCTAACCAGAGCATAAAAATGCCACCAATAAAGTGTTCATGTAGATTAGAAAACCTGAACACATAAATCTTATTAAATCATACATTTATATACTTTAACGTGACCAAGCTCAAAGCTCTTACATTTACTCTACCTGAACAATACATTCAAGGGTTTTTAAAACTCCATCTACAGTACATCCGGAAAGTATTCAAAGTGCTTCACTTTTTCCACATTTTGTTATGTTACAGCCTTTATTCCAAAATAGATTAAATTCATTATTTTCCTCAAAATTCTACAAATAATACCCCATAATGACAATGTGAAAGAAGCTTGTTTGAAATCTTTGCAAATTTATTACAAATAAAAAACAAACAAAATCACATGTACATAAGTATTCACAGCCTTTGCCATGACATTCAAAATTGAGCTCAGGTGCATCCTGTTTCCACTGATCATCCTTGAGATGTTTCTACAACTTGATTGGAGTCCACCTGTGGTAAATTCAGTTGATTGGACATGATTTGGAAAGGCACACAGCTGTCTATATAAGGTCCCACAGTTAACAGTGCATGTCAGAGCACAAACCATGAAGTCCAAGGAATTGTCTGAAGAGCTCTGAGACAGGATTGTATTGAGGCACAGATCTGGGGAAGGGTACAGAAAAGCAGCATTAAAGGTCCTAATGAGCACAGTATCATCTGTAAATGGAAGAAGTTTGGAAGCACCAGGACTCTTCCTAGAGCTGGCCACCTGGCCAATCTGAGTGATCGGGGGAGAATGGCCTTAGTCAGGGAGGTGACCAAGAACCCGATGGTTACTCTGACAGAGCTCCAGTGTTTCTCTGTGGAGAAGAGGAGAACCTTCCAGAAGAACAACCATCTCTACAGCACTCCACCAATCAGGCCTGTATGGTAGAGTGGCCAGACGGAAGCCACTCCTCATTCAAAGGCACATGACAGCCCACCTGGAGTTTGCCAAATGGCACCTGAAGGACTCTCAGACCATGAGAAACAAAATTCTCTGGTCTGATGAAACAAAGATTGAAATCTTTGGTGTGAATAGCAAGTGTCATGTCTTGAGGAAACCAGGCACTGCTCATCACCTGGCCAATAACATCCTACAGTGAAGCATGGTGGTGGCAGCATCATGCTTTGGGAATGTTTTTCAGTGGCAGGAACTGGGAAACAGGATTGAGGGAAAGATGAATGCAGCAATGTACAGAGACATCCTTGATGAAAACCTGCTCCAGAGTGCTCTGAACCTCAGACTGGGGTGAAGGTTCAAATTCCAACAGGACAAGGACCCCAAGCACACAGCCAAGGTAACAAATGAGTGGCTAAGGGACAACTCTGTGAATGTCCTTGAGTGGCCCAGCCAGAGCCCAGACTTGAACCCGATTGAACATTTCTGTGGAGATCTGAAAATGGCTGTGCACTGACACTCCCCATCCAACCTGATGGAGCTTGAGAGGTCCTGCAAAGAATGGGAGAAACCGCCCAAAAATAGGTGTGTCAAGCTTGTAGCATCATACACAAAAAGACATGAGGCTGTAATTAATGCCAAAGGTGCTTCAAGTGTGTGTGTGTGTGTGTGTGTGTGTGTGTGTGTGTGTGTGTGTGTGTGTGTGTGTGTTTTTTATACATTTCCAAAGATCTCCAAACTTCTTTCATATTGTCATTATGGGGTATTGTTTGTAGAATTGAGGAAAATAATGAATTTAATAAATATTGGCATAAGGCTGTAACATGAGAAAATTTGGAAAGTGAAGTGCTGCAAATACTTTCTGGATGCACTGTGTATATACATCTTGGTCCTGCATCACCATGACCTTGGTGCCTTTTGCTATGCAGGGCATAGCTTATTCATGCAAATGACAGGTAATTAATACTCCCATTTACTTATAGAATAGTTCACAGGATATTCATTGAATTGATGTATCTTTTTAATGAGCAATTAAAATTGCAATGCTTTTGAATTAGGCATAAAATATTTTGAGAAATGTTCTCCATCCCACCAACCTTTCATTGACTCCGATTTCCAAGTAATGGCATAAATTGTGGATGTATTGGGAGTAATGTTCCACTAGAGTCATATCACATACTGAAATGCCCATTAACCACACCAAACTTTGTGCCTGTTGCTGCTTTGATCTGTTTCATCTGAATTTTGTCCTTCATTGGCTGAATGAAAATAATAGTTATGTTAGTCTCTGAATTTGCACAAAAGCATTTTGTATAACCAACATCTTGACTGCACAGATAAAACCTTTATATTTTTAGAAGATGTCTGTATTTCCCAATATCATGCGTGGGCATTGATCTGTCTAGACAAGACACCTGTGTTGACCCAGAAACATCATTAGATCAATGAAAGTGAATTATAGATTATATTGAACAGATTATAAATAAGTTTAATTGCTCTTACACCAAGGCATCTGTGTCGTTAAAACCTCAGTTCTGTGACAACAGGAACAAACATTAAATTACGTTTATGATTTTAATATATCAGTGTACCACATAAATGACAATGCAATATAATCTAACACCCACTGGAGCGACAATGCTGCGCCCAACAGTGTCCGTGTGTTCTGAAAACATAAAACCTGGAGGCAGAAGAACATTGATACATCTGAAAAGACTAAAAAATATACTCAATCATGCGCTGTAGGCCTACAACATACGTCGAAAACAAATGCTACACTGCAACAAACCAGCGATTAAAGATGTCATACCATACTGTATTCAATAATTGGTTCATTGTTAAACGTTGAGATTTTAATTCAACGGTAAAGTTCAAAGGAAACGTAGCAAAAATCATAAATATGTATCAAAGGGAAGCGCATGTACTGCACTCATTTTTACTGCATTTTGCATTACTGCCACCTGCTGGTCTGAAATGCCACATCAGAAATATTAACCATAAATCGCATAGGCATTTTTGAGAATGAAGTAAACTATAGAACCATTAAAGACTTCACAACAGACAGAAAACACACATTTTAAATGTTTTTGGATATGATACTAAATCTATATTAATATCGTCAGTATACCAGTGTTGGGTGTAATGCATTACTAAATAATTAACTAAATTACTCTTTATTTTTCATTAATCTAATTACAGTTATTGTGTTAAATACTATTTAGACTATAGAACAATTCTATATAAAATAATAGTGAATTTAAAATCGAAATTTAAAATCTAATGTTAAAATACACGTTTTCTAATTTAATGGTGCCCTCTTAAATTCTTTGGCCAGTTCATGAATAATTTATTTGATTTTATATTATTTATTTGAAAGAACTAAAAGGACAGTTTCATGTCTATCCTTATATTTTTCATCTTGTTAGGTTGATAAGGGTTTTAGAAAGTAATAAGTAATAAGTAATGCAATCGGACAGAGTAATTTGTAAAGTAATGTTACCCAAAGTAACTTACCCAACAATGGTCACTAGCTACTATATTTATACTTATATTTAAATGTCAACAACTAATATTTTGCATTGAAATTAAGAATAACAAACACTTAAAAATGCTTATGCTTAAAAACCTTTGGCAAAATCTCGCTAGATTTAATCCTCGCACTCTACACTGTGCCTTTTTAATTCAGTTCAAGGGTTAACGGAACGTGGCGATACAGGGCAGTGACGTTAGAGAACGTGACGTGGCGCTTGTAGAGCTCAATCTAACTTGATTATGTCCCGCCCACTTTCTACATATGGACAAGATTCCGTTTGTACTGATAGTTACATTATTAATGTTTTCCACAACCAAAACACATTTTTAATACTCAAAACACATTTAATATATTTGTGAATATTTTTTTTAAACAACTAATAGTAGTTAAAATGAACATGAATATCACAGGAAATGTGATCGAATAGGCCTATATACAGAAACATTGTGTGAAATCTCATTATCACAGATTAAATCGTAAAGGTTCTGAGATAGTAGATAAATAAATATACTTCTCGGTGGCGTACATACATAATTAAACTCGACAGATAGTTCTGCTGAATAGACGCATTTTTCTGACTGTAATTTTATAAGCTGAGCTCAGCTGCCAATCACGGCTCTGTAAGTGTCAAGTTAGGTTGCTGAGTAGAACTGGGCCTGAAGGGGCGGCTGGGACTCTGAAACAGAATCGAATAACAGAAACTTGGATTTAAACGCCTTTGTTTTTTTTTTTGGTTGGAACATTTTAATAGTCATAGCATTACATTCACACCCTCATTAGGGCCAGCGGAACCGGCAGCATGTCTGCAGCAGGAGATTTCGGCAACCCGCTACGCAAATTCAAGCTGGTGTTTCTGGGAGAACAGAGCGGTGAGTCCCGAACAGAACCAACTTGTCCATTAGCGTCCCGTCTATTTATTCCTGTCTTTAGTCTTTCTTCGTGAGTGAGTGAGTAAGTAAGTATGTAAGTTAATTCATTTATTTTTTGTGCCAGTGTATATCTGTGAGCTTGTGTTGCTTAAGTGTGTATTTGTACTGGAATGGCAAAGTGTGTGTTTCTGATAATGTGTGTGGGTGGGGGGTCTATTTATGTTCTGTTGCCGTAAAGTCTGTATTGTTATGGCAGCAATATCCTCAGATGCTGCTGCTTTACCTATAATACTTTAAGATTGAGATACATGTCTTAATCATTTCACAGTGTATTTTATCCCTCCTTTATAAACCTGATATTCTCATGTTTGACTCAAAATAGTTTTGCTGATGTGCTGGTATTTTATGCATCTTCCAATGATTAAACTCCTATTTCAACACTTAGAAGAGTGCAGCTTGAGTTGCTGTCATTTCTATGAGGAAAAACACACATTTGTATAAGATGCATTATAGATGTTTACCACTGAATCACCAGTCTTGCCACATCTTTAATCCAATAGACTGTAGCCTGAAGTATTCAGAACCCACTTGCTATTAATAGAATGAAGTAAACATTAACACAGACTATTGGCTACCACTAACAGTCAAAATGAAGAACTGTTCTCATTCCATTAAGCTTAAGCTCCATTCTCTTTTCATGTCGAGACAGGACTAATTAATTTTCGGCCCAGACACAGGTGGACTGTCAATCTTGTTATATAGTAGTGAAAACGATGAGCTGTGTTTTATAGAATTGAACAGCATGACGGGCACTCTACAGAGTCTGAGTAAAACAGCACTCAGAAGAAAGCATAAACAAAGATCACGGGGATCACGTCTAGACACGAGTAAAAGTTATTTGGGCTTTTCTTGGATTTTGGAAAATTTTAATGGGAAATAAACATTCATAAACAAATATCCAAACTATTTGCATTCATTTACATAGACATTGGTCTATTTTCAGTTTTTAGTTTTGTCTATTAACATTTGCGTACTGGCAGATTGAATCATACAACAAGAACAAATCTAATCAGAATCTGCAGCTTGTTTTTAGGCAGGTTTATGCCTTTAGCTAGTTAGTTCATTTCCTTGTGAAATCTAGTGCTAGGATGTCATTGTGCCTGTTGTCACCTAACGGCTCAAAGGGTGGACACATAAAATGGACTGTGCTAGAAAGACACAAATTACAATTGGATGGACAATCAATTCTTCCTGCTTTTTTTGGAAGATGCAATATAAATGGAATAGATGCTCAAATGCGTTGGTAAAATTGATTTTGCAACCTGTATGCCAGTTTTGTTGATATGTTTTTATAAATATGCACTTCATATCTGAATACAATTGTTTGTTTTTTTATTCTTTTGCAGTGGGAAAAACGTCATTGATCACCAGATTTATGTATGACAGTTTTGATAACACTTACCAGGTGAGTGAATCTCCTGCAGTGCTTTTCATTCTGTTACATTTACTCTTCTGAGGTTTTTAGATTTCTTAGGTTGTGCTTTGGGTGTTTACTATGTTGCTAAGATCACCTTTATTCTCCAGACTAGGGATGCCGCAATTATACGTTTTTACTATTAACTGCGATTATATATTTATCTAATATTTATTTCTAAGATTTTGTTAGCCTAAATGTGAAAACACTTGTGCCTGTGTGGGTACTGGAGCTGTTGCTATGGTTACAGATGGTGGCTGCGTGGTGCTTAGCCATGTATCTCGAACTGAACATGAACTTTCGATTTACATGAATCTGGTGCTACTACACACAAACACCAACATATAACAGAGGAATGCAATCTACCAGACTACTATCCACCAAAAAAAGCTACTTCAATTGGCTGTTAGGGAGCATTTAAATGACTGACTGAAGACGACAGATGTAGATTATTAAGACAGAAGTCATAGAAAGAAACACATTCTACAAATGAGAAAGAATGCTCCACTAGTCGTCCAACAACAAACTAGTAAGTTTAATATTTTTTAGCTGTGGTGATTTTAAAGTGATGAATTAAAAGATGCTACTTTATGTAATGTTTAGGTGTGCTGACAGCATACAGTGCACTGTATGTAGTTACTATCAATGAATAAACATTGAAAAGCTTCATCCTCATTATTTAAAGCATTGCTTCTGTACAAATTCATCGCTTTTGACAATAAATGTACATTTTCGTCAGTAAAATTATTGACATTGCCTGCTGTAAGCAATGCTCCCTTTAATATGCATTGTCCACAGGTTTATTTGTAAGGTGTTGTGGACAGTAATTGTATAGTCTGTTGCCATTTATTTATGTTGGGGTGTCTGACAGACAACGGACTGCTTTAATAAACTGTTGAAGAAAAAAAGAGTTGGATGCCTTGAACTAGGGTACATGTTGTGTACCCAAAAATATATTGCATTTACGCACTTTTGATGCAATCTGTTTACATTGAAACACATCACTTAGTATGCGCATAAGCGATGTCATGCCCTAGATAGGAGCGTCTGTTATTATATACCTTATTTATCAGTTTTCTTATTGGGCTGCCCTTAGCATCCACATATCCCCCAAAAATATGTCCACTAAGACATTCGATTGTGATATGATATGCATGTTTTGTATTAGTGCTGTTGTATAATAAGAAACATTGCAAATAATCATAAAACCGGTTACCCGCAGCACTCCAGACATGGTTTAGTTTTTATTTAGTTTTTTTTTTAATCCCTAAACTTTTAAACTATATCCACCAATTTGGCCCAGACCTTAACACGCATCTGGTTCTGGTTGCTGAGTGAGGGGGGAAAAAAAAAAAACCTCAAACCTGAAATGTTCTGCATGCACACTATACTTACCTAGGTACCCCCTAAAAGAAATTTAGGACTGAGACTCGGACCCTTCCCATTATAAATTGAACCTAAAAGTGGAAATTTCACCGATCTTGACTACTACATTATTACATTACCAAGTTCTAAGTCTAAGGAACAAGAATGTGCAAAATGTTTATACTGTATATGTGAATGTACATTATAGTGTTCTCTTGAGATCAGTTTTTGTTCCATGGAGATGGGACCATCCTGAGCTGAGATATTGAGGTTTCCGTTAACATCTGTATAACCAAAATTTGTTGTGCGCCATGACACAAAGATGGCTACCATGTTTAAACAGAGTAAAATAAAAAAAAATAAAAACTGGTTGTTTTGCAATACCAACACATAAAGAATTGGGAAAATAAAAAATGGTCAAGCAACCAACTTTACAATTATTTGATCACTTCAAATGGACTGTTCCTAAAACTTGTTTAAACTTTCAGTCAAGGCTTTCTTATTAAGTTTTATTTGTTATTGAATTTTCGTTTTTGCTTTTTTATTTTTAGGCCACGATAGGAATCGATTTCTTGTCCAAAACAATGTATCTCGAGGACAGAACAGTAAGTTGTTATATTCTTTTCATTCTACAAAATAAATGTACATGGCTTTTTTTTTCTTTTTATCCCCTTTTCTCCCAATTTGGAATGCCCAATTCCCACTGCTTAGTAGGTCCTTGTGGTGGTGCGGTTACTCACCTCAATCCGGGTGGCGGAGGACAAGTCTCAGTTGCCTCCGCTTCTGAGACAGTCAATCCGCGCATCTTATCACGTGGCTCATTGTGCATGACACCGTGGAGACAACGCATGTGGAGGCTTATGCTACTCTCCATGATCCACGCACAACTTACCACGCCCCCATTGAGAGCGAGAACCACTAGTCATGACCTCAAGAAGGTTAGCCCATGTGACTCTACCCTCCCTTGCAACCGGACCAATTTGGTTGCTTAGGAGACCTGGCTGGAGTCACTCAGCACACCCTGGATTCGAACTCACGACTCCAGGGGTGTTAGTCAGCGTCAATACTCACTGAGTTACCCAGGCCCCATGTACATGCCTTTTTAATGTTTTAAACAAACTATGTGCATGAAATTATAAATGGTGTGAAATAAATTTTCTATTGTTTAAGTCACACAAACATTTAAATGTCATTACAATGTCTCTGGGATGCTTAGCTCACAATATGAGGGTTTTTAAAATTTGTTATAACATTGTTCAGTAATATGTATATTATGCTTTGTTGAAAAACCACACGGCGGACAAATCTATGATGTATATCATAGTATGTCTGCGCTACAAAAATGGCACAGTGAGAAATCCTTGTGCCTCTTCCAACCTGTTGTGTCCACTGCCCCAGCCCCTGTCTCGATCTCTCTCTTTCTCTGTGTCCTCTGTCTCTAACCCTCATTAGTTATTTGTTCATATCTTCCATATTTGTTTACTCCCTTCTGTAAAAAGTTACTTTTCTGAAATTGTTTTGAATGTCAGTGTTTTACCCTGAAGATCTGCAGTCCTAATAACCCATTGTAATAATCTTAACCTAACCCTAACCAGAATCCATACCCTAACCCCGAACTTGAGGCCATCTGAAGAATCTTTTTAGTCCACTTTGTTTTTTCTAATTTCTCATATTTCATTTCCGTTCCTTTTTTATCCCTTTTCTTCTTTTGAACTTTTAATTTTCCACTTTTTTCTTTCCGTTTTTATTCTTTATTCTCCTCCTTTTCTTTTGATTGTTCTCCATTCACACAGATCAGGCTGCAGCTTTGGGACACAGCAGGACAGGAGCGTTTTCGTAGTCTCATTCCCAGTTACATCCGAGACTCTGCCGCTGCTGTTGTAGTTTACGACATCACAAGTAGGTATCTGAGACCCACCATGCATCCAGGTCCCCTCCTCTTACCTCTTCCCCTTTCCCCTTCTCTCTCTCTCTCTCTCTTTGGTGGATCTCTGGTGCTAATATATTTGGCCAGGTGCGGCTGCAGCTTTGGGACACAGCAGGACAGGAGCGCTTCCGCAGTCTGATTCCCAGCTACATCCGGGACTCTACAGTTGCCGTGGTAGTCTATGACATCACAAGTGAGTGTGGATCCTCAGCGGGAAATCTTATGGAGGAGGAAAGATGTCTGTCATCTCAATGCAGTCTTTTTTTCTTTTCTTTGTCTTGTTATTTCCTTTTTCCCACATCATTGTCTTGTCTATTTCAATGTATTCATTTTTTCTTTTTCTTGTTTTTTTTTTTCATTCTTGATTGTTGCCTTGCATTTGAGGTCAATGCTAAGAACTGACTAGGAGCTTTTGTTGTGCTGCTGCTTTGCAGTTTCTGTGTTTTTAGGAGGTAAATAGGTCAGTGTGTTTTAGTGTATTTAGTCCAGATGTGAATAAATGTTGGCTTTGACGAGTAAATTAAATTTGAGCAAGTTGCTAGTTGGCAAGGAACTTTAATAGGAATTGAAATGTTGCATAGATTAAAGGAATAATCCAGGTTTAATCTGGGTTATACTGGGTTTCAAAAGTATAACCACAAGTCATAAAGGATATGCATGTTAACATGATTTTACTATGAAATAATAGCTTGCTAACTTTTTCTAGGTAAAGTTATATCCAATTTTACTACTAGGTTGCCAAGTCGACATAACTCTGGAAACAGTGCCTTGCTGTAGCCTCGATTATTGACTTTTTTTTATAGAAAAGGAGAAATAGGTAAAAAAAAATTGGACCATTACACTCTTGCTGTTTTTTCAGTGTGCGCTGCATTTTTGAGACACAGTGTCGAGCTCAAGACATGTTTTCAAAATTTAGGCCTCAAATGCTGTCGATTGACCTTAACTTGTATTGATCCCAGAATATTCCTATGATGGTCTGACCCTCACTGAAGTGAAGTGAATCCAATCACACATCTACTAAAAAAATTCTGTGTCGTACAGCATCATTGAATGGAAAATCAGTCATCACAAGCTCATCTGGGATGCCCAAAAGTGCTCTTTTAATGTGTCAACACATATGTGGAATAGTCCTTGCATTAACCCTTGTGCGTCAGTAAAAAAAAAAGTTTGGCCCTTCGAGGACAAAAATGTCCACATCAAAAATCTGCAATAAAAATATTATACATTAATATTATTTTCCACTTTCAAGGAGTAAATGTTTTAACAAACATCAGTCCTGATCATAACTACCAAATATTCATTCATTTTCAGGATTTTAACCCTTTAAATGCCAATTTGTTTATATAATGCCACTGTTGTTTTTTATGAAAAATATATTTTCCAAATGCTATGGGGAGTTTCTTTTTTTTTTTTGATTATCACAGTCTGGGATATGTCAATGATTAGCAACAACATTGATTTTGATGCATTATTATATTTTGGTCAGTGTTAGTTTAAAAAATAATATATATGTATATATATATATGTATATATATAAAACACTACCTCACTGTCAGGACAAAGAGGACAAAAAATGTCCGTGTCAAAAAACTGCCATAAAAATATTATGTATTAATGTTATTTTCCACTTTCACTGACTTTGTTTTTAACCAATATCAGTCCTGATGATAACTACCAAATATTCATTCATTTTCAGGATTTTAACCTTTTTAAATGCCAGTTTATTTACATAATGTCACTGGTTTTTCACACACACACACATACATACATACAGAACACACTCTGACATCCACAACAATACACCCAGACAATTTTAGCTGCATCATTTAGTCAATTGGCCTGCAGTGCTCTATAATACAGCAAACAGAAAATTGGTAAAAAAAAAAAACCACGTATTTGCTCCATAGTCTAACATGAGAAAAATGGTGCCATCTGGTGGAAAATATAAACATTTGTCATTTTGAAGCCACTGGAACAAAAGCATAAAATCATAGAATTCATGATTTTATGCTTTAATGGCACTGGGATCAAATATTGCTTTTTTGCTGTTTTAATGGATTTCTATGAGGAAATTTTTGTCCTGAAGGTCCTGAGTGTAACTATTTTGTGTACACAGTGTATTATAGATGTATTTTAGGAACTGAGGTTGAAATATCAAAATTATCACAAAAATACACACCATTGGCATTAACACGGCCAAACTGATCGAAAAAACATAAATGGAAAAAGACAAAAATGTCTCTATGGTCGCACAAGGGTTAAACCACCTAAGCAAAATACAGTGTCGTCATATTTTTACTTTTTTGACAGAAATGTTGTTGATGTAAGTGAGAGGTTTTTCTGCAGAGCAAGTTCCTGTGAAATTCCTTCATAAGCACAGAAGCTTCCAGCTTGAGAATCTGTTTTTTTTTTTTTGTCCTCTTCTTTATCCTTGTGTTCTTTTGCCTGAGACTTAAATCCCCCATCTGTGATCTGGAGATCTCCCCTGTAGACCTCCTGAGGCTCGTCCTAAACAGTCTGAAATGACCTGTCTTTAAAATCCCCTCCGACAGATGTCAACTCATTCCAGCAGACTACCAAATGGATCGATGATGTCCGAACAGAGAGAGGAAGTGATGTCATCATCATGCTGGTGGGAAACAAAACAGATCTTGCAGATAAAAGGTTTGCCTTTTATTAGTTTTTTGTGATTTGCTTAGGAAATGTATGATGTAGTTTGTTGTTTGATACATTGGTAGTAAGTAAGCCTGTACATTTTTGGTTCACTGCAGACAGGTGTCTATCGAGGAAGGAGAGAAGAAAGCCAAAGAACTGAGTGTAATGTTTATTGAAACTAGTGCTAAAGCAGGATACAACGTCAAGCAGGTGAGTGTCAATGAGATTGAAGGTGAAAAGACCAAAAGCTTTATTCCAGAACCTGGAGAACTGCCTACCTAGACAGTATTTTAAGGCATCAGAAGCACACCCCTGATGCAAAGGCTGTTCCAAATAATGCTGCCTTCTCAGATACTGTGTTATGGCCAAATTATAGTTAAATAACAATGAATCGAGAGAAATTATTATTATTATAAATATGCTAGTATTTCTTTCAATACCAAACATTTTTTAATAAAACTAGTCATTCTAATTAAAGATTTGCTATTTTACCTAATAACCCATATTTGACATATTTTGTGTGTGTTTTTATTATTAGAAAATTATGTTTTTAGCTTGGCAACATGCTAAAGCCAAACTCTGTCAGACTTAATTGTGAGTTGATTCTGAGGTGTATTTTGCGGGAGAGGCACTATTGTGTGGAGTTGCTGCCTATTTTAAGCATGCCAAATGTTAAGTGGTATGCTGCTTTCTGTTTGTCTTCATTGTTTTTCTATGTAAATATGCGCTACTCTGAAAACCCTAATAAGTTCACTTTACTCTGTTGATTTAGTAAACTGGTTTCCTCAATGGAATGGAAATTTTGATGCTCCAAAAACCACATTAAGGCATCATAAAAAATAATCCATAAGACTCCAGTGCTTTAATCCATATTTTCCAAAGTGATATTATAGATGTGGTTGAGAAACAGATCAATATTGAAGTCCTTTTTGCTTGAAATTCTCTCACTGCCTGGTAGGGGGCGATATGCACGAAGAATGTGAATCATCAAAAACAACAAGAAGAAGAAGAATATAAAAGTGATCTGTTTCTCACCCACACCTATCATATCACTTCTGAAGATATTGGTTTAAACAGTGGAGTCTTATGGATTACTTTTATACTTTTATGAAGTGCAATCAAAAGAAATTCTTCTAAAAATCTTAATTTGAGTTTAGCAGATGAATGTCATACACCTCTCTGATGGCATAAGGGTAAGTAAATGATGAGAGAATGTATTCCTTTAACTAGATGCAAGTAGAATTAACTCAGATTTGCCTTATTTTACTTATTTTTAATTGTATTGATTCACTCATTAATCTTAATTCTCAGCAGAAATGCAAATTTCTGTACTTCAGTTGCACATACACAAGGATAACTGAGATGGAGTCCAACTTGACCAAAGGGGACACAGATCACCCAATGGTGAAACAACTATTTGCAACAAAACAACATCTATAAATCCTTTAAACCAATAATTGAAATTCCTTATATGTTCCCTTTGACCAAGGAAACATAATTAAATAATTCAAGCACAAGGGATTATGGGTATTCCCCACAGCCTCTATTCTGTACTCCATTTTATTAACTCTTAACATCTCAAGTGTATGGATTTTTAAGATAAATACATAAAAGGAACATAGATATTTAAGTTATGAACCTAAACTAGACATTTCAAGTGATGTTTAATTAAGACAGCTTGATTTTACCAGTAATGACAATATTCAGGTTTACCGTGTAGATCAGGGGTGGGCAACTATTTTGGTAAAGGTGACACATCGGGCTTGAAGTAGTGCATAGGGGGCCACATTGTATTCATTCTGAGATGCAATGTTCTGCATTGATTTGGTTCTTGTATCTTTCCCTTGAGCAGAATATTGCACTATAGATCGTTACATTTGTTCAAAGGGGAAAGCAAGAGCAACAAAGAGCCCACTCGCATGCCTGGCTGGTTGCCAGATTGCACAAAATAAGTATAACATTAGGTGGAATATTTCCAATTTGCGGAAGTATAAATCTCTTAATGGGGAGGGTTCCATCTTTTACCTCGCAACCAAAGCATGTTAAATGCTTGTGGATGTGCGTTAGGTTCCAATGTAAGATAACTGAAATAGCCAAAAAAAAATAAAAAAACGCTTTTAGGATAAATGAGCTGTAGGCCAGTTTAAACCATGTGGAGGGCCGGATCCGGCCCAAGGGCCATAAGTTGCCCAGGTCTGGTGTAGATGGATGTCTTTGACCATTACACTCTTGCTTTTTTTTCAGTGTGCGCTGCGTTTTTGAGACGCAGTGTCGAGCTCAAGACAGGTTTTCAAAAGTTTAAGTTCTTTTAACTTTACCAGGCGTCTTAAAAATATGGCATTCGTGCATGAGACTGTGCATGGCGTACCAGTCAAAGACGACCATCTAGCGCATGTTTACATAGAAAAACTATTGAAAAAAATGCACAGATGGACAAAAAACATGTTTATGTGAACGGCCTCTTAGAAGATGGCTTCATAGAAGATGGCTTCATACATGTCTTTTCTTAATGCAAACTGTCTCAAACCACTTTACACTGCTTTCAATCCTTGTGTGACCGTGGGCCTTTCTTTTCTCTCTCTCTCTACTAGTTGTTCCGGCGGGTAGCTGCTGCTCTTCCTGGTATGGAGAGCACACAAGACAAGAGCAGAGAGGACAGTATCCTTTATATATATGTATGCATTTACATACATAAAGTCTCTCAGAGAGTTGTCTGTTTCCTTAATTCCTTTTTCCCTCAGTGATCGACATAAAATTGGAAAAGTCTCCAGAGCAGCCGGTCAGTGAAGGCGGCTGTTCGTGCTGAAGTTTCAGCCTTGATTTCTGTGCCATGTCTCTCATTGTCGCTCTTTCAGACACTCTCGATCGCACTCACAGCATCTCTCTGGATTATCTGCAGAAGCTTCACTCAGCTGGAGGGAGTAGAACACTACCTGCCAATCACCCACAAATGACTTTAAAATTGAAAGCACAATGTCGATGTGAATGTTTCTTTTCTGTTAATTGTTTCAGTTAATCTTACACCTTTTGTGGTGTTTTTGTTTTTTCGTTCTCAAAACACATTTTGTTTTGTCATTCTGCTACAACTTCTGCCCCTTCAAAACATTCATTTTCGTTTTATTGGAGTTCAAATATTAATGTAACTATGACATGAATTGGAACAAAACAAGTTGAATAAATGAAATGTATCTCAAGGAAGCACAGAATCCAGATTTGAATATGTGAGGACTCGATCACTAAATGTTGTTCCATATTCGTGGTGCAGAGAAGGACGGAATGTTAACAGAGTGTTTTTGAGAGTCTCCAAGTCTAGTTTGCATTATATTTGGCAACAGGGTGTCCTCTGAGACACTGTTTATCTCTTCATTTTTTAGGAAGAAAGGAAAGGGCAAAAACGTTGTTTTTGGATTTCTGGAGACAGCTAGAGCTGATGTTTGCTCTGTTTTTCCCTCATTCGGTTTCTCGTGGCTGTTTTTCAACCTTGGATACCATTTTATCATGGTTATTTTGAAAATAAGAAATATATATATATATATATATATATATATATATATATATATATAAAAGCTACATACAGCTACTATACAGAAATATTATGTAAATTAAGGGAAGTGTCAGACCCTGTTTTAACAGATAATATGCAGTCATGTTTGTTTATTGGGCTTCCACTGGTCTTTTTTTGATTAGCATTGTAAAGTTGTAATATTGACACTTTAGATTTAGGTTGTTTGCCCTTTTGATTTTTTAAATCAACCATGATCCCTAATATTTATTTGTTCTTGATGCGTCATCTTCTTTTTTTAACACGGTTTAGTTTCTAGTTTTAAATGGTCTGTCCCACACAGCTGGTACATTTATTTATTTTTTTTTATGTACAATGATAAGTTTGTCCCCAGACTGTAATCAAAATCTTTTAAAGATTTAACAGCAGTTTGTGTATTTTCATTGTATATCTCAACATTTTTTTTTCTTTTTCTCAAATATGTCTGATACATTTCATAAGTACAATAAACCAGAACGGTTGGGTCTGGCAGTGCTGCTTGACACAAATGCTCATAATTTGCACTGCGTAAATTTAAGCATCCTGGTTCATCCCTAATAAAATCTTTTATTTAGCAACATTTGTTTTTGCTTGATGGATACTCCATGTAATGAATATATGTACTAAGTTTGGTAGGAAGTCATTCTTGACACTTCTGTGTGTGGTAGAAGTCTTTCGTTTTAACCTAAAAGATTCACAACAGTATTTGAAGCTTGTTTATGTTTCAACATCAGTACATCTGTGCTTAAACAGTCAAGAGGTAAGTTCTGCTGTGCTGCCGTCTGGTGGTCAATCAAGAGAACTGACAGAAACGTTGACCTTCATTTTAAAGAAATAGTTCACCCAAAAAAGAAAATTCTCTGATCATATATTACTCACCTTCGTGGCTTCCTAGATGTGTATGACTTCTGCAAAACACGCACACACAAACACTTTGAAGCTCCAAAATGCACATAAAGGCAGCATAAATGTAAGCCATAAAACTCCAGTGTTTGAATCCATGTTTTTTGTAGTGATCTAATTAATTTTTGTTGAGCAAAGAACAAAATATAACTATTTTTACACTGTTCATCTTGCCATTGCATTCTAATGAAGTGATGCATGAGGTGTAATCAAGCTTTAAATTATGACTGCAGAGGAAACTGCTGATAGTTAGAAAATAGTCTGTTATCACCCAAAACCGAGTGGATTACTTCAGAAGACATGGATTAAATCACTGGATTCGTATGGATGTGAGCATCAAAGTTTTGGTCATCATTCACTTGCATTGTATTTACCTACAGATCTGAAATATTCTTCTAAAAATCTTTGTGTTCTGCAGAAAAAAGACAGACATACACATCTTGGATGGCATGGGAGTGCGTAAATGATGAGAGAATTTTCATTTTTGATTAACTATCATGTTAAAGCATTTTGAAGACTTGTCAAAACATAGTGTTCCATAATGAATTTATGTAAAACATTTTTGATACACAAAACAGGCTAAAGAGGAGTCCTGGGATCTTTTGGAGAGTTGTTTTGAAGTGCAATCAAAGGTTTGGTCCCTCTTAAACCTCATGCTAAAGACAATAATATATTTAAGATTCAGGAATTCATTATAATTCAGAAATCATTTGTATTGTTAAGAATCACCTAGCACATGGATTTTAATTATCTGCAAAAACACAGAACATATTTGGGAAGCACTATATGAACATAATACACAAAATTATAGCAGCAAAAATGAGCAGTCTGTCTTTGTAGAGAGTCTAGAGACAGTTGTGTGCAGATTAATTAGGCATTTTGTAATTTGTCGACAACACCATCTCTTTTTCCATGAGATTTATTTCCTCTTGAGAGCAAAGAAGCATCCAAATCTCACCAATTAGAGATTACAAAAAGTGAGAGAAATCTTTGTTTTTAACTGTCCTGACCTGGTAACTGTGGAACTGCACAGGACTGTTTTCTCATTTATAGCATATATAATGTAGCGAAGCAGCCAGAATCTATGCATTTTACTCAACTCCCTCTTTTACACAGCGATTGACCAATTGATCCTCGCAGCCTTTGCTATCACTGAGCTGACTTTTCCAGTCTACTCTCTCAGCTTGCTGGAGCTGCTGATACTCTAGTGGTCATCCTGTTGTCTGATTGGTCCTCAGCAGAACCAGAAGGGCATCCATAGAAGTGAACGCATTGCAGCACCTGCGGTCATTCCAGCCAAGAGACCCAATGCGATCTGCTCTCCAAAACTGTCATCATATGTGTCCCTTTGCACCCACACATGCTGAGTCCCTGTAGAAAAGTAAGCCACATTTAAAGGTACATCCCAGGAAAAATGTTATTGTGCGTGTGGAAAACTTTGCTGAAAATTAATTTAAGAGATGAAGATTTCTCAGATCTGCATGATTGTGCCAAAAAGCGAACTTTCCCTTTTTGTGTGGCTTATAATTCAAGTGATATTGTATACACATACAGTACAGAATATGTACACATATATGAAAGAAACCACAAATTGGCAAATTGACACTATTATGATGCTTTCTAAAAATGTATGAAGTGTTTATATACTGTAATTACCCTCACAACCTGATCCTGGCATGATGTAAACTGCATTATGGCTATCAATTGGAACAGTCTGATAGGTATCGTCATAGGGATTGTAAGTAAAGACCTACATGAGGGAAAAGACATGTATATTGAATAGAAAATAATCCCAAAGCAAATTAAATTCTCTCACAATAAATATAGAAAACCATCATGCCATATCAATAAAAAACACTCACAGGATTTCTTTTTGCTTCCAGGAGTGTGAGTTTCCAAGCCCTAAAAAGACAATAGAATAGAAACGCATAAGAGAAGAGTAGGTGAGCCTTCATTCAATTTAGGAGGGGTTAAGTTAGGAGACTCACAGTGCTTCATCTTCACTGTTTGCACACAGTCTCAACAGAGAACCATCCTTCAGATATACCACCAGCAGATTCTCTCTGGGATGACTCTCAGGTGGACATACACCTGCTTACAGAAACATAATCTTAACTTACAGCATCCTAACAACTAGTAAAGCAAGGTTAAAGTATTTCTACAACAAGGTGAGACAGCTTTACTGGATAATATAACGTTTTATAGTTCAAGACCAGACAATGAATGGCACAATCAAGAACGCCGTTTGGATTTCAAGTTCATAATGGCAGTGAAGTAATGAATCTGAATTTAGAGTCAGCTGGAGAAGTGAATGCCCACCTGCACACTCCAGTCCAGACTTCACATTCACACAGGTGGTCTTCAGACTCACTCTGGTCTCATAGTCCCTTCTGTTTTCACATTTATAAAACACAAAGCTCCCATCTATCCAGATATCACACCAGTTCAGCTTCCAGCGTTTGAGGACTGAAGCTGTGAATTGAAATGGCAAAGTGAGATTCAGATTATCAAAATTGGCTTTAGTGATGTCATGAGGGGCATTAAGAGTGCTAATCATATGTGCAAACCCATAATACGTTTGATTACCTTGTTGGATTGAGCACATAAGGTTGCCTTTTTTCAAGTCTTTAACCGTTTTTTTTTTTTTTTTTTTTAAACAATATTTGATCCTAGTCCATTGTGTTTGTGTGGGTAGAGTTGCTGAGACTTTTTTTATATATTACCACAAGAGAATGTAGAAAGCCACAATAGTGTGCAGGCTTCTTGTATATACTCCCTATTTGGATTTTTTTGTAGCCTATATGCACCTAACTGTTTTTTTGGACTACTCAAAAGGTGGTGTTTGTTCTTTACAATTGTTCTAGCATATTTTACCACCAAACGTGGAAATTTCCCATTTTTTTATACAGCCTTTTTAATGCCATCATACAAATGCCGTACTTAATTTTCAATATGTGCGAAATTCACATTTAAATATTTAATAAAATAAATATCAACCATTTAAAAAGGTAAATAATATATCAAATTATCAATACAGTTAATAAAGAATCAAGATTTAGAGTTCACTATGGGGGTCTTGATAGGTGGGTGCAGAACAGCCTGGAGTCCCTCTCAGCTGTACTATATAACACTGACCATAAGAGGATTATTTCAAACAGTGTCAGGCCTTGAGTTTCATAACAAACCTTCTAGAACAGCTTTTGTCCTTTATTAAATTAAATGCACAACCAAGCTGCTGCTTGATTCACTTCTGTATTACAGTATATTTCAGGCTGCTCTCCTGATCAATATGTGAATATTTGCCTTAGTATTTCATTCTGCACAACTTTACTAAGTAAAACAGAAAGCAGTAATTGTGGTATCAGCTCCTCTCTATGTTTGTTCGGCTTATGTGATGTAATGTGTTCAGCGTACCTCCCTTTAAATAACCTTGTTATCTTTAACCGGTTTTCTTTCTCTCTTTTAGTGTTCAATCAAAATGCCTTTCAGTAGAAACATATGGTTAAAAAAAGCTTTGAAATTGAAAAAAAAAAGTCAGCATTGACAAATGAATGGTCATATTATATGCCCATTTGTAATGCAGTATTAATTATACTACCTCGGTTTGTCTAATTTGGACAATTTAACTGTAATTTAAAACATTAGACCTTGTTTTTTTCTGGAATAATTCAGGCCTACAGCCAGATCTGTCTCACACATATGGTCTAAAGCAACATCAGTTTGTTTACAATTTGAATGAGATGAATTAGCAGAATTCTACCAGCAAAACCTTCAAGGACTTGCATTTCCCAGTTGTAACCTTTATAGGTTAGAATACTCTATCGATCAATAAATAAAGATGTACACTACTTACACTGTCTCCAGAGCCAGCCAGATTTGAGCAGAGCCATTGGGCCTGATCAGTCAACGTGCTCCAATAACAACAGCGATATTCTTGATGTTGTGGTGTTTGTAGGATGTGACGGCAGAGTTTGTTTGTGAGAGACAGACAGTGCTGATTGTGACTTTAAGAGGTCTTGGCTGTTGGAGGGGGTTGTGTAGCGCTGGCATAGTTTGATGACTCCGTCTTTAATCCCTTAAACAGGACGAGTAAAGCTTCACCTGAGCAGTAATCACATATAACAGAGATTCTACTGTTTGTGTGAGTGTGGAACATTCTCAGTCTTTCCGCTTTTTCTCAAGTCTACCTCCTGTTTTTGTAAATTACTAAGTGGTTAATCTATGTGTACTCAAGCCCACACACTCACCTTAATCTCACATTTGGGAGCATTTAGAAACCTGAGAGGTACTAGATTGGTCATATTGTACGAGTTGCGATTTCTCGAAGTAGAGAAAATTCGGGAGAGATAAATAAACAATTGTACATAAATAAAATATTACGAAATGTGATCTGAAATAATGTGTATAGCAGTCATATTTCTAAAGACACTGTCAAACAGCGACACTCAGCAAATTTTTGGGTAGATCCAAATCAAAATGAATTTAAAATCTGAAGTGGTGTGTGAGTGACATGCTTTTAGCGAGCACTCGCTCTTAAAGGGGCATATCCGTGCCATCACGACCCCCATGTTGTTTACCAATTGTGGGGGTAACGTGATAAAAGTAACGCACATTACGTAATCAGATTACTTTTTGAGTAAAGACTAAAGTAACACTATTATTTATTGTAGACCATAATATCTGAGTTATATTTAAATAAAGTAGCACAATGTTTTAGTACACCTTTACTGTCCCTATATTGCAAGAAATCAGGAGTGAAAGTGTGCATACTTCGGGGAGGAGACGTAGGGCATGATTGGCATTGTTGTTCCCAGAGACTATTTAGCATAGAGAGACGAGTCACTTCTATTTAAATGAATGGGAGACATTGGAACGCCCATCCAAGAAGCTCTAGCACTCAACAGTCATTGGCTGTAGAAAGCAAGTCCCACCTTACAAGAAAAAGAGCCAATCACCTTTTAGATACAGACATCATCTGTCAATCAACTTGCTAACGTGCATTTTGTGTTTTAGTGTAATATGAGATCAACATTCGGTTGACCAGAGCAATTATAAGACTAGTCTTCCACTGGCCACAACATGATGCACAAGGTGAAATACTCGCTCAATTCACTAACTTATGCAGCCAAACTGCTCCGTGTTTGAGCTCCCTGTAACTAGGAGACTGGGATTTGAAAAGCTGACTCTGGATCAGAGGCTCCAAACAACATTCTACATTGATTGTGTATGCAGAGAAAACGTCTTAGTTTCTAAAAAGATTCAACAATTTTGTTTTATAATAAACAAGTATAAGTAGGCGCCTTTGAAGTTGTGGCATCTGTACTCACCGTGGATTAACTCAAAACAAGCATGCACTGAGATGACTTAAGTGAAAAATATTCATTTATTCATCAGACTTATTTCTTGAAAACATTAGACTAGCTTTCCCCACTGAATTTTATCCTAACTTTTGAAAAACATCTTAAATTGACTCATTGGCATTGTCGATGGGCACCGCATATGATGAAGGTTCAAGTGCTGGACTTTAGTGCTGCTTTAGGGAAGACAGTGGTTATTCTTCATTATTCATATTGCCTGCCATGTTGATGGGAAAACAAAATGCATATTCGTGTCATTTATTCTTTTTTATAAATATGAAGTGAAGACCTACTTAATAAATATCTGTTTATTTACTATGATATTTTGACATGAGTGTTGTATAGTAGCTAGCATGACCTGTAATGTCTCTTGTATGCAATGCATAGCAGAAGAGAAAGTGTCTGTGCGGAAAAAAGTAACACAAAAATAACGCTTTACTTTCCTTAAGAAGTACATTTTAATTAAGTTCCTTTTTTAAGGAGTAACCCAATATTCTAACAAGTAAAATTTATGGACTTTTAATTTTCATCTACAGATGAAATATACATGAAATATGCTTGTTGCTGTACTCAGGTATTATTTTTGAGGCAATGGAAAAATTATAATTAGAAAACAATGCATACACTTGAGTCTTTGATTTGACTTGGATTTAATAGTGTTAATATCAACTTACAAAAATAAGTATTTTGTGTTTATTTACAGTGTAGTGGTGTTGGAACCATCTTTGAGAAATTAAAATAAGAACAAAATTAAGGGTTTGGGCATTTGGACAAACACAGATGACACTTTTGTAGTGTTAACTATACAAAAAAGGAAGAAAAATTTAACTGTACAGCTTAAAAACATATATACACAGCCTTATTTATTTTAATGATCATATTTACCCATTCCATGACCTCAGTAAAAGTATACAGGGTGTTAAATATTTATAGTCAACAAGCTAAGCTCTAAATGTAATTTATCTACTTGTCATCCTCCTCTTCTTCCTCGTCAACATCCTCATCGTCATCTTTATGATTAACCTCGTCTGGCTTGGCAGAGGCTTTAGCTGCACCACCTCCCACTTCCACTCCCACGATGTCCTGTAAGAACACGTTTGGATCATTAAAGGGATAATTTGACCCAAACCCAAAAATAAAAATTCTCTCATGATACCTCCTGGTATCCCAGATATGTTTGACTTTCTTCTGCACAACACAAATTAAGATTTTTAGAAGAATATTTCAGCTCTGTAAATCCTCTCAATGCATGTGAATCCACAATCTGCATAAAGGGAGCATAAAAGTAATCCATATGACTCCAGTGGTTAAATCCACATGTTCAGACATGATATGATAGGTGTGGGTGAGAAAAAAAATTATAATAAATTGAGTATTTTTTTGTCATAACTTCTCCTTGCCCAGTTCGGGGCAATAAGCATGACAAATGTGAATCACCAAAACAGGAGAAAGTTAAAGTTAAGGAAAAAGGACTTAAATATAGATCTGTTTCTTACCCACACCTATCATATCACTTCAGAAGATATTAAATTAACCACCAGAGTCAGAGTACATTTATGATGCCCTCATATGGATATTGGAGCTTTCATTTTAAGGACCTACAGAGCTGAGATATTCTTATAAAAATCTTCGTTTGTGTTCTGCAGAAGTCAGACATCTAGGATGGCATAAGAGTGAGTAAATAATGAGAGAACCCTTTAAGCACGTTTCTTTATATAATAATATATCTGTTGACCATTTTGGGGGCAATAAAGAAGTATGAAGCTGATTGGGAGTAGTATCGTTTATTACCTTCTCGTTCTCCTTCAGCTTGGCTGCCTTCTCAATTGGCTGCTTCTCTTCGGCTGATACTGCGCGCCTACGCAGCCCCATTCGCAGCAGGGTGCGATGCACTGTGTGTTGTGACACATTCTTTCCGTACCCATCATTAAATATTTCTGTGACTTGAGCCACAGTACACCTTCTGTCGGTTGGGACAAGAAGGGATAGCATCTGTTGCCCTTGCTCATCGATAAGCCTTGGGCGCCCAACACCCTGTCGCCGGTTTGTGGTTTGTCCCTTCTCGGACCACTGTCGGTGAATATTCACCACCGCTGAACGGGAGCACCCCACAAGCCTTGCCGTTTCAGAGATGCTCGTATCCAGTCGTCTGGCCATAACAATTTGGCCCTTATCAAAATCACTCAGGTCTTTACTCTTGCCCATTTCGCCTGCATTCAACACGTTGACCACGAGAACTACTTCTTCTTCTACGGTGGGTCTACTGGCGGGTCGCGAACCAACTGAATAGGTGCATACCGCCACCTACTGTAATTGAGTGCGAAGAGAACGTGAAATCCTGTGTTTAATGTATATCCTTAGGTCCTATGTTTGAGACTGCTGAACCTATTGAATTGCATTACTGTTTATATTATCGTTCCTGCTTCTGGACCATTATTTAAGATGCTGGATATTTTAAATTCATGACATCCTTATACATTTCGTCATTTCGGTTCTGCTGAAGAAGGAAAGTCATAAACATCTTGGATAGCTTAAGGACATAGTTCACCCAAAAATGTAAATGTTCTCATTATTTACTCACCCTCATGAAATCACAGATGCGTATGAATTTCTTTCTTCTGCAGAACACAAAATAAGATTTTTAGAAGAATATCTCAGCTCTGTAGGTCCACATTACAAGTAAATAATACAATATAAGTAAATGGGTGCCAAAATTTTGAAGCTCCAAAAACCACATAAAGGCAGTATAAAAGTAACCCATATGACTCCAGTGGTTAAATCCATATTTTCTGAAGCAATATGAAAGGTGTGGGTGAGAAACAGATGTACATTTTTGATAGAAATTCTTCTTCCTGCCCAGTAGGGGGTGACATGCATGGATAATGTGAATCACCAAAAGCACAAGAAGAAGAATGTGAACGTTAAAGTAGAGGCAGACTGAGCAGGGAGGAGAATTGTTAGTAAAATTTGACTTAAATATTTATCTGTTTCTCACCCACACCTATCAAACCACTTCTGGATACATTAATTTATCCACTGGAGTCATATAGATTATTTTATGCTGACTTCTGTGATTTTTAAAGCTTCAAATTATTACCATCCATTCACGTGCGTTGTATGAACCAAAAGAGCTGAAACATTCTTCTAAAAAAATCTTAATTTGAATCTGCTGAAGAAAAAAGTCATACACATCTGGGATGGCATAAGGGTGAATATAAATATATCACCAGGAACAAATGTTCTTCTGCCCCTTCATCTTCCTCTTCCCCTCTGCCTGTCTGCTGTCCATCTCTCCAAACATTGATTGAATACATTTTTCAAAGCACGTAATCACCTGTGGACATTTTAATTATTCTGACTGGAATTCTGAGAGGTGTATGAACAATTTTGCTACTGAGTTCAGAAATGTGAGCTCAGGCTTCGATGCTTTGAGTGAGCAATTTTAAGTTTTTGTGCTTTCTGAATGAGAACATGGTTAAACCTGTGAAAAACAAGGGCATATTTGTATAGAGTTTCCAGACATTTGTAAACAACCTGGAACATTTGTGAAAACAGATGAACTGTGTTTGTTGTTTTGAGTTCCGAGAGAAAAACTGTAATTGTGTTTCATTGCTTGGCCACTAGAGGACGCTGTTCTGCTATAATCCGCTCCACTGAATTTCTCACGACTCATAAATAAAAAGTTCCGTTTATGTGTTTTTGCTGCTGGCGGAAGGTCTGGAGGTATTTCAACCTTCAGAGTTCAGTTGTCCTTTTTCCTAAAGAGTATTCCGCACTAAACTTCTCCGTTCCACCGATATGTTTGGGTTTTGCGGGTGAATTTACAGTTTCCTCCTGTTTATTAACATCTAAACATGCAACCTCCCCCAAGAAAGGTGAGTCAACCTGATCTTTATTTGACAATCTCTTTTTGTTACGATTCTCTCTGCCCATGTCAGTGTCTGTCTGTCTGTCTGTCTATCTGTCTGTCTGTCTGTCTGTCTGTCTATCTGTCTGTCTGTCTGTCTATCTGTCTGTCTGTCTGTCTCCGGCCGTCCGTCTGTCATAGATAGATAGATAGATAGATAGATAGATAGATAGATTTATCTTTCAGGTTTAAGTGATGTGGGTTAGAGTGGATTTTGCAGAGGTCATGTTTTTTGTGTGTGTTGCAGGTTAAAGTCACACAAGAGGTGAAACACACTCATACAGAGCAGCTGAACCGACTACAGCTCAAACACCAGACAGACTGGGACTTTCTGGAAGATCTGAGGTACACATGACTGCTTAAGTTTATTAGTCTTTTTACTCTTTTCAGCATTTCTTTTTAAACAACCTGGGGAGAAAGAACGCCATAATCTGTATTATTTGATATTATTATATGATATTTGATATATATATATGCAGAACTGCTTTGTGCATATTCTGTGACCATATGTGTGAGCCTGAATGTGTGCATAAACACACTTAATACAAATACTCAATATAAATCAATGTATATACTGTACAAATGCTTGCCCACACAGACATGACGGCCAAACTGTGTACTCTATACTGCTTAAAATCTGCACCTGTGGCTGAATCTCAGTGTCTAATATAATGCAGTTTCAATTTATGTAAAGGTTAATTTATGTGAGTATAACTGTGCACTGTGTGTGTGTGTGTGTGTGTGTGTGTGTGTGTGTGTGTGTGTGTGTGTGTGTGTGTGTGTCTATGTCTCATCCAGGGCATACAGCCAGAAGAAATCACTAATAGAGAAAGATTACTCACAGGTAAGTTGTTCCCTCTGTTCAATGATGCATTTGTATATCTGTTTATGTGATTTGACAGTATGTTTATTTTTTGAGGACATGGGGATTTCTGTTCTGTGAGATGAATATAAGCTAATAGAAAGTCAGACAGGCTTGGAACAACAAGAGGGTGAGTAATTGATTTTTGGGCAGACTTTCCCTTTAATCTAGCACAATAAAAATCAAATCACATAAACAGATATACAAATGCATCATTGATAAAGAGTTTATATATTTACAGTCTTTTTCGTGATTGTAAAAAGATCTGAGTGATCACTTGGCAAGAGGAGAGTCCAGCTGTCTGAATGGCATTCAGTCTCTGTGTGTGTGTGTGTGTGTGTGTGTGTGTGTGTGTGTGTGAGAGAGAGAGAGAGAGAGAAAGAAAGAAAGAAAGATTATTTGTTGGATCTTAAGTTTGTGCACCTGCAGGGCTGCTGCGTAATGATTGGCTCGTGAAGAGAAGATCTTCCTCAGGGTTATTGAGTCAATCAGGCAACTCATCTTCTTTGACAATGCCAGCTTGTGGTCTGTGAGACAGGAAATGTATCAGTAAACGCTGTCCTGTGTTGATGCTGGTCATTGTCTGTCCATTTAGAAATTTCTGGTGTCTTTTTTAGACATGTAATTGTCTGTTTAATAATATGTATAATGGCACTGGACACAGTGGCAATGAAAATATTTGACCAGGAAGAGGTAAAGGTACCAGATAGTAAATTTGCCTTTCAAATAGTAAACTTTTTTTCAGTGTGAGACTTTTGTTGATTGGATATTTTGCTAAAATGTTTTGCATGACATTTCGGGATCTGTCAACTAATATTTGCTAATTTTTTTGTGGGACTTGATCTAGAAGTTTTTTTTTTTTTTTTGTACAAGCAATCAGTTGTGTACTCAAAATTCTATGTTTGCACTAATTTTGAATGATAGAATAAATAGTTTGTTTTCTTCTCTCACAATTAGGTTTTTATATTTCTTTTAGGTCATTTTTATTCACATATTCTGAATCAAATCTCTGTTTAATGTCAAATCAAATTGTTTGAGGTATGTTGACTTACCTCTTATTTCCTTGTTTGTAGGCTCTGCATAAGCTTGCCTCTCAGTATTTGAAGCGGGAGTGGTCAGGGGCCCCTTCAGAAGATCTGCGAGACTCCAGGTAAAAGCAGAGATCAGGTTTAGAACATGCCTAGAGACATCAGGTACAAGCAGAGATTAGGTTTTGAACCGATTTAGAGATATTCCAGGATTAGGGGTCAGGTTAAGAGGTCATTGGATTCAAAAACTTCAGGAAAGAGCAGAGTTGAGGTTTAGACCTAGTCTAAAGATGTCAGGTACGAGGAGAAATGAGGTTTAGACTGTGTCTAAGGACTCAAGGATGGAAAATATTTTAGGTTTAGACAGGGTGTAAAGACTTCAGGAAAGAGGAGAGATGAGGTCTAAATCAGGTTTAAAGACTCCAGAAAAGAATATAAATTAGGATTAGAGCAGGACTAAAGATTAGGTTTGGAACATTTTAAAAGTTACTTCAGGATAAGAGGTCAGTTTTTGAGATCAGTTACTCCAGGAAATATCAGGTTTGAATATTAGACAGGGTCTAGAGACTTTAGGGATGATGAGGTTTAGACTATCGATGTCAGGAAAGAGGAGAAATTTGGTTTAGACTTGGTCTAAGGACTCTAGGACAGAGCAGATTTAAGGTTTTTACTGAGTCTATTGATGTCATGAAAGAGGAGAGATGAGGTTTAGACTGGGTCTAAGGTCTCTGGGACAGAGCAGATTTAAGGTTTAAACCAAGGCTAAAGATGCCAGAAAAAAGGAGATATGAGGTTTAGTCTGGATCTAAGGACTCTATGAAAGAGCAGACTTAAGGTTTAGACCTAGTCTAAGGACACCAGGAAAGAGGAGAGATGAGATTTAAACTGGGTGTAAGGATTCTGGGAAAGAGCAGATTTAAGGTTTAAACCAAGTTCAATTGATGTTCAGAAAGAGCAATTATGAGGTTTAGACTGGGTTTAAGGACTCTGGGTGGGAAAAAGCTGATTTAAGGATTAGACCAAGTCCAGGAAATATCAGGTTTGAGTATTAGACAGGGTCTAGAGACTTTAGGAAGGATGAGGTTTAGACTATCGATGTCTGGAAAAAGGAGAGATGATGTTTAGAACAGATCTAGAGACTCAGTAACTCCAGGAGAGGTCATAAAGTAGGTTTAGAGCAGGACTAAAAGAAAGGTTTAGAATAGGTTTAAAGACTTCTGGTAGGAGCAAATATGAAGTTTAGAATAGGTTGAGAAACTGTAGGTGAGAGCAAAGAGCAAGAGTAATGGCCCCAGGGAAAAGGAGGGTTTGTATTAGTCTGATTATCGGTTGAGTTTTCCTCATGTGATTAACAGCCATGAAAAGAAGAGTATGTCTGTGTGTACAGAAAGGTTTGGGGCATATGGAGGTCCTACTTGAAGGGTGTGATGAAAGTGAGCCAGTCTCGTGTCAATGGATGTGAGCACTACAGAAGCCAGATCTCAGAACCCATTAAGACTCTCAGAGTGCAGAAAGACCTGCAGCTGAAGAGGGTAAACAGATCGCATATCAAAACATTCCCTGTACTTAAGCTGGAGGGCAAGGCAACATTTTTGATTGTACATGACAGTGTTTATTTATCTGTCTTCTCTCACTGTCAGTGCTGTGAACAGCTGGCGAGAGCTCAAGCCGATCTGCAGGTCACAATCAGAGACCTGACGAAGACCAGAAAGACCTACCTGGAGGCGGAACAGACAGCACAGACTGTGAAAGAGAAAGCTGATATGGATGCCAAGTATGTTCACTGAAGCATTCACTAACCTATCACATGTAAACAAAGACACATCAACTGCCCCGGAATTCAACATGCAGAAGTTTATAGTGTATTGTTCCGTTTTAAAATGTAATGTTGATGTTTTACATAAAGATTTTCATTTAGATTCATATGCATTGGGATGATTCTCATGAGACCTGTCAAGAAAATGTCTTGGCCATATGTAAACCCAAATCAATAAAAAAAAATGAAAGTATATTTTGCATAAAGAAAATAAAGCCTATATTTAGGACCATTGAGCTATTTTGCATTGTGAAATTGTTTTCAGGATACTTAAAGACACTGTACCCTCCTTTTTACTCATTACCTATTCCCATAGTTTTCATTGATGATTCTCATTACCGTGACAGTACTTTTTTTTTTTTTTAACTGTTTTTATTACATTAAAATCAGTTAACATAAAAGGCAGTACCCATGGAAGTACTACTATGATGTATAAATACTTTACAGTTTAAATAATATATCACAATGCGGTAAATGAGAATATTATAACGACCATCTTTTTGCATTGTGCTTTTGAGAATTTGGGGATAAGTTTGTGTAACTGTCATTAAAATAATGTCATAATGTAAAACATCTTATTGGCCCTAATTGTGAGTTTCATTGATTATATGCAAAATAATATCCCTTATCTTATCTTATCTCTGTTTATTTGGATTTTGTATTAAAATAGGACCAGGATATTGTCTTCACAAGTTTCATGAGAATCAACCATTGTTGCTCCATCATTCTCTGTGTGATCTTCACACTTATTTTTGTACTTATCCTCTTATCCATCTTCTCTTCATCCTGTTGGCGTATGCAACCCAAGGTCAAAACTCAGCCTGTTTCAGTCTCGCTCCAGTTTAAAGCGAGCAAGTGTGAAGGTAAGAGAGAAAAGATGACTTTAAAAGGAGCATATGTCTAATACCATTCGTTTAAGACCAAGACTAGGACTAGGCACAAAAAATACCCAGACTATGCTGCTTAAGCCCCAGATGCTGACCAAGACCTAAACCAAGACCTGGACCTGTTATACACTCACTTTTTTGTTAAAAAACAACAAAATGTTATTAATGAGAGAGTACAACAAAAATCCATCTTCCAAACCATGTAAGATATTTCATTGATATGGTTTATGTATAGTTGTGTAATTGAAATTAAATTGTGTAGTGAAATACAATAATTAGACATAATCGGTGCAGAACATTTCACTTGCTATCACACGTGTATATTATTTTTTATAACGGCAATCATTTATATAAATAAATCCTTTAGTCCTGGGCTTGCCAAGGACATGTGAGTCTTGAAATGATGCTGACCATTGTATGGTTACAATGACAATATATAAATGAGTTACTACCGTGGTCTATTTGGCCAGAATATCCTGCAGTTATAAAAACTTTAAAACGTTTGACCTTATCAGACTAGCAATCATTATGTCTAATGTTAATGAACATTGCCTAACTTTTATAATGTAATTTATTTCAAAAGGTACATGCAGTTTTATTTTTAACTGCTAGAGGGCCAAAAGTTACATAGTGTAGCTTTAAAATAAATAAGAAAATGCTGAATTTATTACAGCATAATGTCGCTTGCCAATGCAGTTTTCAGAGTCATGGTTTGAAATATATTGCACCAATTAGTCATCCAGGTACTTATCACATTTATTTCCCTGGATGTAGACTGTGTTCTTGTCTGAGACCATATGCCGAGACCCAAATCTAGACCAAGACTTTTTAAACCCGGACCAAGGCCACCCTCTTGTGATCTCAAAAAGTCTGAAGACCAAGACCACAAGATCAAGACTCTAACTCTCTCTGATATCTACTAATAAATATTGGTGTCTAAATGAACACATATGTACATGTTTCCTGTGGATTTCAGCTAAAAGCCAAGAAGAATGAATGGAAGTCCAAAGCCACTCAAGCAAGGAATGATTATCTGCTCACACTGGCAGCAGCTAATGCTCATCTGGACCGTTACTATGAGACAGATCTGATCAACTCCATCAAGGTGAGACTGTTTTGACTATTAAGTTTTGTTATACTTTTCAGTTAGAAACCAAAATCTTTGAAAAATAAAATAAGTGCTCTCTTTCGGAGTCCAGGTTCTAGACGGCAGTTTCTACGATCATGTACAGAGTTTTCTGATCTCACTGTGTCAGACGGAGCTCGAGACGTCACAAAGCATTCAGGACACTTTCCAGTGCTTGCTGGAGACGTCCAGTGGGGTGAGTTACACACATACTCTTGAGTTTACACTGCTATGGAAAAACACACATGAGCCACAGTGGCTGAGTGTAGAGCAGGTAATATAATCTGCCACTGGAGGGTTATTGGATCAAATCCCTGCTCAAGCAGTTAATACTGAGCTTAAAGAGAACTTTTACCTACTCTGGAGAGTCTGAAACTGTTCCTAGGAATGAGATCTTCACCTTATGTTAGATGGTCTAAGTTGGTTGTAACTGGAAAAAAACTCAAGACTGTTGAAATTAGCAATGCAAAATTGCAGTTTGTTATTATAAATGTTTAAAACAGAAAAGAGCCAGTTTAGTTTCAAAAGTAACAAACTGGGTCTTTAGTATGTGTTGTCACCATCAGTAAATGTTTAGGTCTGTTTGTGGATCTGTGTAATTTGATGATTTTCACAGTGTTTCCATTCAGTTAATGGGACTATGTCTCAGGTTTAATATCTCTGCTACAGAGTCAGGTTACCACACACATGCACACACTCACAAATTACTATTCATGAATTACCTGATCTTGTGGTCTACCATTCCTCCAGGTGACAGGTTATTGTATTGGTTGTGCTTTAGTCACAATTAAATTTGACATTAGATTACATTAAATTAACTGTCCTTGTGCATTTTCTGTGTTGGCCCTCTGTAGGTGACACAGGATATTTACCAGCAGATTTTCATTCTGGAGAACCCGGTGTTTCAGAAAGCCACTCCCTTCCAGTACCAGCCCTGTGAACATGATTCAGTAAGTTGCATCCAAACAGAAGAACCTACGAAAGGGTTGCGCAGAAAAAGAGAGATGCACCTCTGCCATCTCTAACAAACACTAAGAACTCCTCACTTTGCATGGCATGCTTATAGACAGGAGAATATGAACTGATCGGGCATTTATTGTGGATTATTTATTAAGTTCACAGGATAGCATAATCATTCATTTCTCTGGTTGGGACAGTATGTTTGTTAACCAATGGAAAACGGGGAATGTTTGGGAAACTTGTTTGAAAACGGTCATTATTTTTGCTGAAATTGAGCCAAAATTATACACTTCACCTTTTAAAGATGATTATTCTCTCATTTGTCCATTTTAGAGTGAAATCAGTCTTAAAAAGAGGAAAATTGTTCTCAGATTTTAATATCAGATTTAATATGGATTCATTGACCATGCAACAGTGCCTCCTGCTGCCCACATTTCTCCTTGCACTCCTTGCGCTGTCACAGTGGTTCATTTGTTTGCTACCCCTCTTTTTGTTTTTGTCTCGTCAAACAAGCGTTAGTCTGTTCCTAACGAAAACATTATGGATGCAGCCCTCTGCTCTGATGGGGCGGAAGGACGGGGGTAAACTGGGCGTCAGTGCAGTCAGGAAGCAGGGCGCCCTATAAATAGAAAGCATTGAGAAGTGAACCTGCCCACACCACTCGCAAACACCTCCCATTCCCTCATCCCTTAATATCTAAAGCTTTGAAAAGACTAAATAGTGTATCTTTATTTAGAAACATTTAGAGTATTTTATCTTGATTTAACAATTATAATACAAACCATGGCAAACTCTGAATGCAGAATGCTAAAAGGTGAATTTAATTTGTAATATTTGTTCATTTTTAATGACTACATATGTGTTTTCCCACTCTCAGATGGATCCATTGAGACGATGTGGTACTTAAGTTATAGAGTCATACTGTATGTATTTCACTAAAACCCTTTCCTCCAGCAACAGTCAAAACATTCAGTGTTTGGAGAACAGTAGCTGTTCTGTAAACCTGAATCTCAATGCAGCATTCTTCAAGAGCTTAAAGCACTTTAAAAATATTTTGTCTGTTAATATTTACTGACATAATATTTTAAGAGTCCTGTTTTTTCAAGGTTTCTGATTTTGTGAGATTAATGTTGTTCCTGTTTTTTTTACATGCTGTTACATTTATTTACACATTTGGACTGAGAGGTGATCAAAAGCTGTAGCAGAAGGAACTAAAGGTAGTTTCATGTGTAGAAAAAAGGATCTGTGGGTGGTGTGTTAGTCAACGTTGGTCTCTCTCTGTCTCTCTCTCTCTCAGGTCAATGAGCTACTGAAAGACAGTGGCACAGCTGAAGAACACAGTCTGAATAAGGAAGCACGGAAATGGGCCACACGCGTGGCCAAAGAGCACAAGAACATTATCCTCACACAAAGGGTAGGAGAGAGCATTTACTGCGAATGTATTATATTAATATAATATATTATAATTACAATTCACCCAAAAATGAAAAAATTCTGTCATCTACTCACTCTCATGCCATCCCAGATGTGAATGACGACTTCTGCTGAACACAAATGAAGATTTTTAGGAAACTGTCTTAGCTGTAGAATGGTGACCAAAACTTTGAATCTCCTAAAAGCACATAAAGGCATAATTAAAGTAATCCATAGGACTCCAGTGGTTTAATCCATGTTTTCTGAAGTGATATGATAGGTGTGGGTGAGAAACAGATCAATATTACGTTATTTTTTACTATAAATTCTCCTCCCTGCCAGTAGGTGGCGATATGTCTGAAGAATGTGAATCAACATAAACAAAAGAAGAACGTGAAAGTGGATATTTCAAGTGAAAATATATTAAATATTGATCTGTTTCTCACCCACACCTATCATATCATATCTGAAAACATGGATTTAACCACTGAAGACGTATAGATTACTTTTATGCTTCCTTTATATGTTTTTTGGACCTTCAAAGTTCTGGCCACTCTTCACGTGCTTTGAATGGATGTACAGAGATGGGATACTCTTATTTTTACTACTAAAAGTCTTTGTTTGTGTTCAGCAGAAGAAAGAAAGTCATAGACATCTGGGATGGCATGAGGGTGAGTAAATGATGAGAGGATTTATTTTGGGGGGGGGGGGGTGAACTTTCCCTTTACACTGTATTTATTTGGAATGTATTGTTC
This sequence comes from Xyrauchen texanus, assembly GCF_025860055.1. Lineage (NCBI taxonomy): Eukaryota > Metazoa > Chordata > Actinopteri > Cypriniformes > Catostomidae > Xyrauchen > Xyrauchen texanus. The sequence continues at coordinate 25,286,751 of NC_068318.1, forward strand.
CACGAGGCCACAGACAACACAGGTCTTCTGATATTCGATACAACAGTTTTGAGTGTAATATTGCTTTTATACAGTTTTATAACAGTTCTATTAAGTTAATATTGAGCAGCTAATGCTTCAGACACAATATGGGCAGCTAATTGATTACTTTTGCGCCGCCAATGAAAATAGTTAATAAGAAGCCAAATTAGGATCAAGCATTGCAAACCCAAATAGGTGAACTGATACAAACAGTGTAATGTTCTAAGGTTGTGTATCAGATTCAGTAGTCTTGGAATGCTGTTTTTATGAACAGATAGGTAGACCACATCTAACGTTTGTGTAATGTTGTGCGATTGGTTTCTAGATGCTGTCGGAGTATGAAGAGTCACATCAACGAGACCAGAACAACAACGAGCTGGAACTGAAAATGGACGATGCGAGAGAATGCATTCGTAAATCAGAGGTAAAGATTACAGTTCTGGATTAGAGGCATCACACGCTCTCTGCTGGTCTGACGATGTCCACTACCTGTGTTATAGAAAAAGGTGGCATATTTAGTCACAGGTATGTGTCAAAATTTGACTAAATAATAGCTTTTACTGTTTCAAGTATTGCTAAAATAGTTGCATGCCCAGTATATTCAGAAAAGACGAGATGTGTTGCTATAGGACAGGATGTTGATGAGTTCACTCGTATTGTAGACACTAAAAGTGATGGCAGATGCTCGTCTGAACCTGCTCAGAGATGTTGGTGTGGCTGTAGAGGTCTGGCTGGAAAGCGCAATGAACCAAGTGATGGAGGAACTAGAGAACGAGAGATGGGCCACCCTTAACAATACACATGATGCTTCCTTCTCTGTACGTCTAAACTAACTTTCATACTCGAAGCCAGATTTACTCCATTGTTGTATTTGTTACTTATTTATGAGTTGACAATGACTGTGATCCTGCCAAATACAATTGTATTTCAGGAGCAATTTTTATGTGTTTATGTCTAAAGCATGCTGTAGATTTTGACCGAGATGAGGATGAGGACACGGAGACACTAGATGATAGCAGTTCCAGCCCCTCCAGCACTCACAGGAACTACCCCGTCACCTGCTCTGTGCTCTACACTTATCAGGTAAAGCTATCTATATATATATATATATATATATATATATATATATATATATATATATTTTGGTAAAAATAATTTTGTTATTGTTTAGCAAGGTGTAATGACTAAGTTCAGGGTGGGTGGGGTGGTGAGTCGTTGCCCACTCTGGTTGCCAAATCCTGTATAAAATACTGGCCCGGACTTTTTTACCCTCTGTTTACTGTTCATCCATTGTTTTCATCATCATTACCCTGTTTGATTATAGTGCGAGAGGTCTTAAAGGAATAGTTCACCCAAAAATGAAAATTCTCGTCATTTAATCACCATCCATCCATCCCAGACAATGCTTTAACCACAGGTGATAGGTGTGGGTTAGAAACAGATCATTATTTAAGTCCTATCTTACTATAAACCTCCGCCTTCACTTTCACATTCTTATTGTTTTGTTTTTGACAATTTGTATTCTTCGTGCATATCGCCACCTACTGGGCAGGAAGGAGAAGTAAAAAGGTTAAGCTGAACTGGTAAGCAGAAGGTCGCTGGTTCGATCCCCACAGCCACCACCATTGTGTCCTTGAGCAAGACACTTAACTCCAGGTTGCTCCGGGGGGATTGTCCCTGTAATAAATGCACTGTAAGTCGCACCTTCGCCCTTTCTTTACTTCCAACAGGCATCCCAGCCTGATGAGCTCACAATCCAGGAACAGGAGATACTGGAGCTTATTGATGATGGGGACATGGAGGACTGGGTTAAGGTAAACATAACCCAGTACACACACACACACACACACACACACACACACAAACACACACACACACACACAGCTATGTGCCACTTTAAATGTTAATTTGGCATTTATCATTAAGTTTCTGTTTTTCAGGCTAGGAATAGAGCAGGGCAGGTGGGATATGTGCCGGAGAAATACCTGCAGCTCCCAACATCCAGCTCCCTACTGAGCATGCTCCAGTCTCTCTCCAGCCCGGACGCCCAGTCACACACCTCCAGCACCTCTGTAGAACATGAGCCAGAAATTGAGACACTAACCACCCAGAGCAGCCCGAACTGTCATGCCATTAGTGAGACCACTAGCACACACAATCTATTTAATGATGAATGAAAGATAGATTGGTCATTTTGAATTTTTTTTCACAGCAGTGCAACACACAAATGCAGTGTGCCTAAAATAGTTCCTTCCTCTCCTGCACAGCTATAAACTTAGCCAGGGCTCTTTATGGCTATGAGGCTCAGACAGAGGACGAGTTATCCTTCCCAGAGGGAGCTGTGATTCGAATCCTCAGCAAACACAACCAGGAAGATGATGGCTTCTGGGAGGGCGAGTTCAATGGTGCAGTGGGCGTTTTTCCTGCAGTGTTAGTGGAGGATCTGTATGGACCAGAGGGACCACAAGCACCACAAGCACATATGAGCATGAACGTGCAGGTTTACATACACACAAATCTCCGTGTAAAATATGTTTAATTCATATATATATATATATATATATATATATATATATATATATATATATATATATAAGAATCAATTGTTAAAGATTTGATTTAATTTTTTATGATCACTGTATCACCCGCTTTTTACCAGCAGGTGTCTCCATCAGTTCAGGATTATCCACCCTGTCCTGTGAACCAGTTTAAATTCTGTAGCAGCCTGGTGACCCACTCACTGACCCCCCTAACCAGAAAACACACTTTAAATGGCTACCAAACCCCAGAACCTCCCAATGTCTCAAACCACAGTAAGACTTACAACACTATGGCAGACCCTACAGGGTGACTGTAAACCCTGCAGTAAACCCTGCTCTATGACTGTCAACATAAAAGTAACCCTACCAAATTTAATTAAACTCTACAGTAAACCCTACAGATAATAGCAAACCCAGTGTATGACTGTAAACCCTATCAAATTACAGTACACCCTTGTGTATGACTATAAACTTTACAGTAAAACCTTCAGCTGTACAGTAAACCCTACAAGTAACAATAAAACCCTGTGTATGACTGTAAACCATACAGTAAACCCTAAAAATAACAGTAAAACCTACTGTATGATTGAACCCCTACAGTAAACCCTTCAGCTTTACAGTAAACCCTACCAAATTACAGTAAACTCTACACTAAACCCTACAAATAACAGAAAACCCTGTTTATGACCGTAAACCGTATAGTAAGCCTTGTAGCATTATAGTAAACCCTACCAAATTACAGTAAACTCAACAGCAAACCCTGTATATGACTGTAAACCCTCAAATAAACAGTAAACCCTTATAAATGAAAATGCTACAGGATGAATTGCAAATTTGCAGTAATCCTGACAATTTCTGCAGAACGATTTGTTCTATTTGACATTTCATGTCATCAAACTTCAGAGGTTTGCAGTTAATTTTACTGTTTTTGTGTCTTTTGACCTAATTTCCCATGATGATGTGTAAAGTGTTCAGTGTTGTCAGATTTCAGATTTCTATATTATCAGTGATTTTCAAAAGCTGCTAAGAACATCTTCAGAAGCAAAAACATTTCTTATGAATTTATCTTGTAAATTTTGCACACCCTAAAATGTTGTCTTTGCTAAATCGGAGTATGAGTGGCAGAGTATGCCAGTAAATGCTGTTAGAAAAAAATAAAAAAATAAAAAAAAAAGCTTTTGTGTTTTTCCGTAACTGTAGAAGGAAGATATTTTTATAGTATGTGCAGTTTCAGTCCTACCCTAAAGTCACAAACTCATAGCAAGATGTGCATTTAGACGCCTGCTCCTATGCAGATGCACACAGTTCAAACACTTGTGGGGTTTAGCTTGAGAGTATGTAGAATGCAACAGACCAGAATGAACTGTAAACTTCAGCCCTCTCAAACCAGTTTACTGTTGTTTTCACTGTATTAAAAACTTTTAAAAACCCATCTAGAGATACTTGCCTTCTGTTTTATTTGTTGCACTGCATCTAGCTTTTTTGTAGCACAAGAACGTGTTCGCTCTGAACGGCTCTTTAAGCATTCTGCAGATGTTTGAGAGCTAGAGACAGGACAGAATCACATTACCAAGTCTAACCAGGGGTTTCCATCTGTTGTGTCCTCCACAGGCCAAGCACACACCCCATCATCCAGATCCCCAGCAGGCACCATAAGACCTGTAAGGCCACTCTGCCCTTAAAGCTTAACACTACATGCCAATGTGGTCCAGTTACTTGTAAGATCTTATGTATGTTTGTTGTCTTCTGCAGATACGAGCTGCCCCTCCTCCACCAAAACAGCAGGCACAAGGTCAAGTGCAGAAGAGAGAAGAGGTGGAAATTACACTGGTGTGAGCACCACCCTAGAGGCAGATTTTGTTGGATTGACGCAGCCAGACATGGATCCATACACTAGATCCTGTTAAAACACAGATCATATCTGCAAAATAGACTTGGTGCATGTTGGACTTTGTGGAATAAATATGGTTTCGTACCTTCTGCTCAGTTTTTTAGGGCAATTCAAAAAAAATGGAACAAATTAATTACTGTTCACTATCTGTGGAATGCGTGTACAAAACCTGCCTCACAAAGAGCAGAATAAGACTTGAAAGGGAAAAGTGGCAATTTCAGTATGATTTTTAGACTTGTGAATTTGTATATATGATTATATATACTTATCATAAATGCTCTAATTTTAAGAATTAATTGTAGGGCCAACAAGTTTAGATGCATATTACAGTTTTAGCTTACCTGTAACTTTCTCTATGGTCTGGATTTTAGTTGCCGAGTCAGTCTAATATGTCAGATGTTGACCAAGACATTATTTGAATGAATATTCAAATGTTTTTAGCCATTTTAAATGTCAGGAGACTACACTCAACTTTAGATTTAGTTTTTGTTAACAGTATTTTGTTCTAGGTAAATGTACTCGTTTTCTTTTTGTGGTATCTGCTGTAATGTAATCTTAAATGTCACATGTGTAATTTCTTTAAAGTTGAAATACATTCTCCTGTCCCAGTTTATTATGCTGCAACAACTTGGTAAGTTAGCCATATTGTATGTTGTTGTTTTTCTTTTTTTGAGCAGCCCATTTATGCATTTTGGTTTTAAGTCTTGCTTTTGAGAGAGTTTTCATGTCATCAAAATTCAGGTCAGATATGAAGTAATATTGTCAGGTTTCTATATTATTAGTGTTGTTCTTCAGAAGCCAAAAAAAGTGTCATTTTACAAGATAAATTCATTAGAAATGTTTTTCCCCTGTAGTTGGAGTATGCCAGTAAACTAAGAAAATCTGAAAAAAATAAGCTGTGTTTCTGTAACAGTAGACGGAAGATATTTTTATAGTACGTGCAGTTTCAGCTGTAGTTTGTCTTTTTTTTTTTTTTGTCTGTCAGATACTAATCCGTTAAATTAATAGATTTGATTATTATACGGTCAGTCAGTGCATGAATACCCCCTTAAAAAAAAATGGAAACGCCCTGATATTTCATTGTTGCTTATGAAGTATTTTCTGGCCGTCTAGCACCACCTAGAGGACAACCACTAATATTCACCGCTAACTGAGATCACCTCTCAACTTCTGGGTGAGCGTGACAGCATCCCTGCAAGCCAAAATTACTCGAGCTCCTCTCCTCCCCAGATCCAGCGCCGTGGCTAACTAATAGCCGTAACCATAAAATGTCAAATGCATTTGCTTGCTTGATGATAAACATTAATGCACGAAAATTGAACTAGTCGCAGACATCACGTGCAGTTTAGATGTGCTTTTACATTTGGACTATCTCAAGTCAGTCACGCCTATACTCAAACGCTAAGAGCAATTAATATATTTGCTTATGAAAGTGCCCTTTTTCTCTAGACTGAAACAGAAATATACAGTATACCCGTCCGTCCTCTAGAGCACAGTGCATGGATATTACACATCTCAGACCCACACACCTACAAATTTAGGAGCATAATAGATCATGATCCTGACAGCAGGAAAGCTACACTGTTGCTTTACTTACATGATCTGAAATCTCATTATGAAATCTTAACTAAATCTCTTAATAGTCTTAGAAGAAAAGGTATCTGAAGATATCAGTTTGAAAACCACATATGCAGGCCACATGATTTCTAAAGTGTTATTTAAAATCTGGTATTTACATAGTTTGACACAAGAACCTGGTGAAAACTGTAAATACAGAGCACATGAAACAGATACATTAGAGGACTGTACATAAAAGTTGCACTACAGAAATAATACAAATCGGAGCACTTGTGTGTGCTGAAGTCCTGGTTGTGTGGATCTCTGGCTATTCACAAGAATACATACACATATTTACATGAGGTTTTTTTCAAATATGTCAGGTTAAAGGAACACCAGGTATGAATATACAAGTTTCAGTACATAAATAAAAGCATTTCCATTTCATGAAAAACAAAAAAAGCATGTATATATAAAAACTAATGTTACTGGCACAAAATAGAACATGTTTTGATTTCTTTACACATGAAAACTGCTCATTAGTTTTCCGAGCAGAGGATGATCAAAGTTTCCTTTAAAAATGCAAGTTCTTTTGCATTGAGAAAAAACACTGTCTATGTGTCATAAGAGTCTCAAAAGAAAGTCACCTCATGCAAGTGTATAAAGAATTAAATAAGTAGGAAACCATTTGTACAGATCAATGCAGAGGCAGGTTGGTGCTGTTGAGGTTAAGCTACAAGGTTGTGTTGGAGTGGAGGTGGTGTGGTCTTGCTCAGCTGCTCCCCCTGTTGGCCAGAAGTAGGAGTGAGGCTGCAGGTTCTGAGCTCCTCTTTAGGCAGTTTGTTGGCAAACTCTGTGATGCTAAAGATAAACTGCAAGCAGCCCAGTTTGATGTGGCTCCCGTGATGAAGCAGCGCAGTGCCTTCCCATCCAGCACCACTACCTCCAATCAGACTTGAGCCGCTGCTCTTACAGTTACAGGCAGTGATGGGAGCATCCTGAGATTGGCAGCTCATAACTCCACCCTCTGATACAGTAGCCAGACCCTGCACAGAGTCCTCCTGGTCCTTTTTCTTGCAGCGGCCTGGAAACACACTAGTGTTAATGGTCATGTTTGAAATGGAATACTAGCACCAGAGGTGGGTAGTAACATGCTAAATTTACTCAGTTAAATGTACTTAAGTAACTTTTTGGGAAATCTTTTACTTTTGTAGTAGGTTTATAGTAGGTTTCCAAACCTCTCTTCTTATTGACAAATTCACCCAGATTTGACAAAAGCACTTAATGGTTAGTTCACCCAAAAATTTTAATTCTCATTATTTACTCACCATCATGCAACCCCAGATGTGTATGACTTTCTTTCATCTGCTGAACTCAAATTAAGATTTTTAAAATAATTTCTCAGATCTTTTGGTCCATACAATGCAAGTGAATGGGTGGCAACATTTTAAAGCTAAACAAACAAACAAACACACACAAGTCAACATAAAAATAATCCATAAGACTCTAGGGGTTAAATCAGTATCTTCAGAAGCGATGTAATGGTGTGGATGAGAAACAGATCACTTTCCCGTTCTTCTTATTGTGTTTTTGGTGATTCACATTCTTCTCTGCATATCTCCCCCTGCTGTCTAGCAAAAAATGACAAATATTGATCTGTTTCTCACACACCTATCATATTACTTTTGAAGACATGGACTAAACAACTGGAGTTTTATGGATTACTTTTATGCTGCCTTTATGTGATTTTTGGAGCATCAAAATGTTGGACTACAGAGCTAAAATATTCTTCTAAAAATCAGAATTTGTGTTCTGCAGAATGAAGGAAGTCATACGCATCTGAGGGTGAGAATTTAAATTTCTTTAAAGTGATCTCAACCAGAGGGTTCTCAACCCTCATGTAGTTCCAAACCAGTGTGATTTTATTGAATTATTGTTGAATTTAATAATTCAACATATAATAATGAAATAATTATACATGGTTATCTTTAAATATTAAAAAATTATATATAATAAAAAATATTCAGATAATTAAAATGCATTACATTCTTGTCACAAGAGATAATCATTGATAAGACAATACTAAAAGCGGCTTTATTGACCTAAATTTTTAGGTCACTGTGTCAAGTTAAATATACTTTAATACTTAGAACACATCTTGAGATCCCTTAGTTCGAATTTGCACTCCATCAAGTGTTTTGAATGTAACGCATGTTTGTGTTCTTCACTGTATAAACTGGGCGTTGCCATACAGCTAAAGTTGTGTTAAATCGACAGACCTAATATATATACATATATATTAAGGCTGTCAATTTAACGCGTTAATTCAGTGCGATTCATTCAAGTAAAACTAGCTGTGTCGGCAACACGCAGTTTAGACAGTGAAGAAAACAACCATCCAGCAGACAGAACAACACAAACATGCGTAACGTTCTTGCGTTCAAAACACTTGGAGCACAAATCCGAACTTAGGGATCTCAAGATGTGTTCTAAGTATTAAACTATATTTAACTTGACACAGTGACCTAAAAATTTTATGTTTATGACGTAACGCACCTGAGACGCTACACAAGCATGTCTGATGCAGGTGTAGATTGACGGCCTTAAACAAGCCCTAATAATAAATCTCAAACTGATTGACAAATTCACTCGTGAAATGGATATCTGTGAATTGTGTGCCAATGATTGCTTATGTTCAATAATATGGTAGTAAACAATACATTGTATTCTAAAGCCTACATTTTTAACTATAACTATGAACAATTATTTCATCATTATATATTGAATTATTGTTATATGAGGGGCTTTCTTAGCAAATATTTGTATATGCGATTAATTAACCATGTAATTAATTCAATTAAAACATGTAATCGATTGATAGCCCTAATATATATATATAAAAACATTCACTGAAAGTAAAAAGTGACTCAGGCTAACATTCTGTCTAAAATCTACTTCTTGTGTTGCATGGAAGAAAGAAAGTCATATGGGTTTGGAACAACATGATGGTGAATGATGGCATAATTTCGAATAATAATTATAATAATTCTGAAGTACATGTTCAATGTGTATTATGTAATGGAACATAGGGGAGTAACGTCTATTGTATCATTTGTGAAAGTAACGAGTTACTCACTACTTGAGAAATCTTTTAATTGGGTACTTTCTTACTCAAGTAATTATTTATGTTAGTACTTTTACTTCTAATTGAATAATTATTTTTAAGTAATTGTACTTTTACTTGAGTACAGTTTTTGGCTACTCTACCTACCTCAACTAGCACACAGTTTACTACACAGTAGACAGAAAAACAGCATGTGAAAATATGCATTATGCAACAACATTTATTTAAAACTATAGTATTTTATGTTGTGCCACATGAGCTCACAACATTGCTGATTAATTGCATGAATGGAATTCAATTATCTTGGAAAATAATTCAGTTATCTTTTAAAGATAAAGATGTTCCTTCATCAGATTGATAATGAAAAGTCAAGTCAAGCTTATTGCATTTAATATTCCATGCAGTAAGTCCTATATTGCACAGCTTGCCGAATGTTGTAGGCCATCTGGGTGTTCTATGCATACAGAAACAGCACATAGAAAATACTGCTGCTTACTGTGCAATGACATCCAATTTGAAAAACAAAAACTTACGGATAATGTTTTGAACTTTGGTGAGCAGGCTACTGGATGGGCTCTGGCTCATCTTCTCAGAGAAGTCACAGGAATATAGCACATTGTCAACTATTGTCCCATGCTCGCTGTAGTTCAGCATTTCATACTGCTTTGTGTTCTGGAAGTGGAAAACACATTAAATCACTCCAAGGCTATGAAAGCCCTCTGTCTTAGATCTCTGATAATATTTAAAATCATGTACCTCATCATAAAAAATACAGGCATGTTTCCCAGAAACATAGTTACAATGACCGTAGTTTGTAAGGCATACATCCATATCAGCACCTGTAGAGAGAAAAGCCAGTATTATTGAACACTACAGGTTAAAGTCATTGGAAAATCTATTGCAGCACTGATTAAGGTCACAGGATGATAGTCACCCATCCCAATGTACAGACTCCGGTAGCACATTTTAACAGCTGCTCCCTTTCCTGAGACTGGACAGAATGAAGCTCTCGCCTGCACCTCCCTATTTTGGGCTGTGAACAGAGAAATCTTAAGTAAATATGCAAAGATAAAGCAATATACATGCATGTTTAATAGACAGAACACTGTAGTAGGCTACAAGAGCAGAGGATTCATACCTTCACTGTGTTTTCTGTGAGTGCGTGACACAGAGAGGGGAGGGCTACTTTGAACAGGTGTTTTTGATTCAAAGAGCTGCTGAATCCTCTGCCAGGCCAGGACTTTGATAAACCTCTCATCCAACAAGCTGAGTTCAACTTCTGCAACAAAACGATTCCAAAATGTTGCACCCAGGAGGGTTTTCAACAAACATAACCAGAGCAGTAAAACAGAACAGTTACATACCTCCGGTACCCTGCATTATATCTTTTATTCGGCCTGACAGCTCTGATACATCAGGGAGTTCTGATGATGAGAGTACGTCCCGACCACCTGCTGTGATGAAGTCAATAATCGCCTTTCCATCTGAGAAAAGCCAGCAGCCAATAAGTATTTCTCTTTAAAATTGGTATTGGGTGATCAACTAAAACCTGCACAGCCGTGCACTTACCAAACAAAGGGGATGGAGATCTTTGGAAGCTTGACCCGGCACCTGTGGTGATTTTTAGGGGCTTAACCACCTGTGCTCCTGTACTCAGGAGTTTTTCAGTTGCTGGAGAATCTGAGGTTGGTATTAATTTCTTGTGGTCTACTGATGGAGTTCTGGACTCAGATTTGACACAGGCAGGAGGAGGATCTTTTGTGCCACTACAGGACTTTAAGCTGGAATCCTCAGTCTTAATAATAGCACCAGAGCCAGCGAGATTAGGTGGAGCAGGGGTGGTTGAATGTGGCGTTTTATGGTCAGTGGGCTCCTCTTGGGTTCTAACAGCACCTTGCATCCCATTGGGCTGAACTAACCTGTCAACTGGGCCATTTGTGGTCCTACAGTACAGACACAGCCCATAAGTACATGAGCTACAGACCACTTTGTGTCCAACGTTCTGGGTGCCCTGTGGTACAGCACTCTGGCAGGAGTCTCTGAGTTTCATCTCAGTCTTTTCTGTTCGTTCTGAATCCCATGTAGAAGATGTTTTCCTGCTCCATAAATGCCTCATGATGCTGCACTGCAGCGAGATGACATCTTTGAGCCACTACATTCGAGCATACACAATAAAAAAGTGATTAAAAGGGACCATTCAAAAATGAAAATGATTTCATTTACTATACTAACCTTATCTTTTTCTAAACCTGTGTGACTTTTTTTCTTACAAAGAATACAAATGGAGATGTTAGGCAGAATACAAATGGAGATGTTAGGCAGAATATTAGCTTAAGTCACCATTCGCTTTCACTGCATCTTTCTCCATACAGGTTCAGGTTTAATTATTTTCACTGGCGGCCAAAAGTTTGGAATAATTTACAGAATTTGCTATTTTGGAAGGAAATTGGTACTTTTATTCACCAAAGTGACATTCAACTGATCACAAAGTATAGTCAGGAAATTCATAACGTGAAAAACTACTATTACAATTTGAACTACTTAAACTACTTCTTGTTCTCCTCAAAAAATCCTCCACGTGCAGCAATGGCAGCTTTGCAGATTCTTGGAATTCTAGCTGTCAGTTTGTCCAGATACTCAAATGACATTTCACCCCACGCTTCCTGTAGCACTTGCCATAGTTGTGGCGGTCTTGTCGGTCACTTCCCACGCACCTTACAGTCTAGCTGATCCCACAAAAATTAAATGGGGTTAAGATCCATAACACTCTTTTCCAATTATCTGTTGTCCAATGTCTGTGTTTCTTTGCCCACTCTAACCTTTTCTTTTTTCTTTTCTGTTCCAAAAGTGGCTTTTTCTTTGCAATTCTTCAAATAAGGCCTGCACCCAGGAGACTTTACTGTACATGAAACTGGTGTTGAGCAGGCAGAATTCAATGCTGAGGACATGCGAGGCATCCATTTATCACACTAGAGACTCTGATGTACTTATCCTCTTGCTTAGTTGTACATTTTGCCTTTCACATCTATTTCTGACCTTGTTAGAGCCAGCTGTCCTTTGTCTTTGAAGACTGTTGAGTACACTTTTGTATGAAATCTTCCATTTCTTTTGCAATTTCAAGCATTGTATAGCCTTCATTCCTCAAAACAATGATTGACTGATGAGTTTATAGAAAAATCAGTCTCTTTTTTTTGTGCCATTTTTGACCTTAAGACATGCCAGTCTATTGCAAAATGTGGCAACTCAAAAACAAACATAAAGACAATGTTAAAGGGGTCATGACATGTTTTTTTTTATTGTATTATTATGTTCCCTTAGGTGCAATTATAGTATTAATATATTTTTTTTTTAAGAAAAACTTTTAAAATCTAGTGATTTATGACCTTTTCCCACCCTGTTTCTCATCCTCTGATTCAAACAGTCTGTTTTGGGGGCGTTTTCCATTTAAGACTTCAGTGTTAACGCCCACTGTTATGATTGGCTAACATCAGTGCCTATGTATCAATTATTGACGCCCCCATCCAGAACAATATGCAAGTAAACTAAGTAAAAACACTGTGATTATTCATAATGAATGAAATTGCGCTTTAAAAAGTAGTTTAAAGTTTAAAATAGAGTACTTACAGTTTGCGTCGTCGTTGTTCCCAGAATAGTCGGCACGGACTTATCTTTGAGCAACAGTTTTCTGGCAAAGCCAGCATCATATTGAGATTTGTTCTCAAAACAGTCATCCTTAAAATGTACAGAACAAACGCTTAAGTTAACACTGCCGTGACTGGAACGTCCGCAAAAAATAAACTGCATCCATTTTTCCCTGACGTCTGGATCTTTCGGCAGCTTATTCAGAGGTTTTGTTTGACCACAGCCAGGAACAGCACATCTGTGTGGCATCGTAATTTTCCTGTGCACAAGTAGTCTCTGTCAGAGCTCGCTGTCCATCGACTGAACACTTGTGAGGCGCGCAGCGATACGAAATGAGCGTAGTTGTCTTGCGCTTAAATCATAGTTATCTTGTGCTGGAGGCGGTCATATGCAAACGCTGTTACGTCACTTCTAACCGACACGTCACTTCTAACCATGAATCCAGAACGAGCTGTATTTTGAGCTTGATTAAATAAATGATTCGTTTAGAATGGGGAGGACGTCTTAAAATATTAAACTTGCAGGACGTTTTAATGATACAAAGACCTCTTATATACCAAAAGATCAAGGCAAATTTGGTTTCTCATGTCATGACCCCTTTAAGGTTCCTTTAACAAACAGAATAGCTTTCAACGTTGTTTAATATAATGGCATGCGATTTTCTAGTACCAAATTAGCAATTTAGCATGATTACTCAAGGAAAAGGTGTTGGAGTGATGGCTGCTGCAAATGGGGCCTGTCTAGTTTTGATAAAAAAATTACTTTTTTCAAATAGTGATGGTGCTTACAGTAATGTTGTCACTATACTTTGTGATCAGTTGAATGCCACTTTGGTTAATTAAAGTACCAATTACCTTCTGAAACAGCAAATTCTGTACATTATTCCAAACTTCTGGCCGCCAGTGTACATATAACATACATGTGATATAATGTACATGAAAAGTGACTGGTGACTGAGCCTATGATAAAAATGCTCATGATAAAAGCATAATAAATCTTAGACAGCTCAGCCGCACCTGTCGTTGTTCATCGTCACTGGCTAAGTGCTGCGGTGCACAAGGTTCTGGAACACCAGTGCAGATCAGTTCCCCTTCACGGATTCCAGCAGTGGGCATTTGAATAGGCGGATTCTGGTATTGTGATTTTATAGCATCAGGAACCTGCAAAAACCAAAGGGTTTTAACAGAGAAAAGCAGCCATGTTACTTGTTAATTGTTGAGTTTTTTTAAGCAGATGATTACCTTCAGAGTCTTTCTGCTTTGCGTGTGAGCTGACCGCCGAATCGGGGGGTGCGGCCTGTGTATTCGCTGCAGGAAGTCGACCTTTACTGCATGCTGGGATACGCGGTCTTGAAACTGGTCAAATAGCTGGCAACGGTTGCTAAGGGTCAAACTTCTCTGGTTTAGCTTTGAGGATGAAAGTAAACATAATGAAAAAAGTGCCTTGTATGAGTGTTAGTTATGAAGTGTTTACTGGTCATTTGCTGTTTATTATATGTTTAGTCTATTCTATGCTATTATATACATTTCAGATTTGGAAATGGTACAACTAAACCTCAACAGAAGTCTTGATTTTGTTTTACGTAGACAGGCTTGCTTACTACCAGGTGCTGGATGTGGTTTGGACACATCCACCTGCCTGTAGGGAAGGCAGTAAGAGGTGGGTCCAAACAGTCCATGTGGAACAAGAGAGGGCAATAATCACACTGGATCAGTGGAGCCAATCGGCAGCTCCTGTGAGAAAAAGAAAAATGGTCCAACATTCATTTAGGTTGCATTTCATGAAGGAAATACAGATGCTTGCAAGACGGTAAAAACTTAGCAATCCTAAGGCTGAAATTATCTACTACAAGGTTTTAATTGAGTCTGAATATTAAGAAGTTTGAGCTGACTTTAGGTGGCAAGTAATACAAATTATGAATTTTCAAGCATTGTAAAAATCTTCAACATAAAAGCTTGTACCTGCTGCATGTGTAGCACACTTTCACCGGCATTGGAACCATTCCACAATTGTCCAGCTCGTGCTGTGGGCGTTTCACGTTCTTGCCTGCAAACTCATCTTTTCGTCTCCTTTTGCTAGTGCCTAAAAGTTAGTGAAAAGATGCAGCTCGTGATTAGTCCTTGACACATTTAATGGTGTACTTTGGGCTGAATTGTAGGTATTAAATCTTGTGAGATTGGCCTCTCCTGTACCTGGAAGTGCTGTTGTGCAGGTTAGGTCATTTGGAAGCTGGAACTGCGTGGGGTTCCTCTGCATGGCAGCAGCTATTAGGAGGTCAAAAGGTCTCTTGAGGGTCACTGTGACGTTAGAGAGCTCAGGCTCAGAACCCTGTGCATCATCTTCCATGTCCAGCAGGTCTTCCTCCATGTCGTTCTGCTCAGACGGCGTGGCCGTATCGGTGGAAGACGCGTTGGAGTTAGGCGTTGCGGGCCTGCTGCTCGGTCGTCTCTCCAGGAGACGTACTTGGGCGACAGCGGACCGAAGGCCGGTGCCTCCCAATCCCATGGTGGGATCCAGACGTAGCATCCCACATTCCTGCTCAGGAACTGGAGATGGCGTCTGCTTTCCTAGCTGCCGCTCCAAAAGACCATTAATCTGCTCCTTCTTCTGTTCCCTTTTCTGTAAAGGGGAAAAAACATTGTCACATTAAAAACTTAAATACATTCATTCAAATACACCACTCCAGATTGCAACTAAATCGTCGCATTTTGCGAATGTTTTTCCCGCAGGTGCAACTAAATTTTGTTACAGGTCGCACAAATGCGCCTACTACCCCATCTGACTGACTCTACCCCTATCTCTCTCTCCATTTATGCACTGCCATTTTAGTTAAGCAATATCAAACAGCAAATGCGTCAAACACAGAACATAACATCGCTATCAGTTATCCAGATCAATGGACAGAGCAGTGTGAGCACAGATTAGCGGCATTTACTCTTGGATCCGGCCTCCAGCTCTTACAGCGCTGTAAGAAACAGTGAAAAAAAGCAAGAATCACGGAAACCATTTGAATTTGGCACAAAATTCTCTGATGCAAACATCTATGAAAACCCTCAGAGAGTAAACTAGTTTAAAGCACATTAAACAGACTGACAATCTAAAACTCATTGACTGTGAGAAAATACTGTGACAAGTACACACAGAAATTAGCAAACTTTTCAGATATCACCACCTTTTAAAAAAAATTACCATCAATATAATAGTAACACTAACTGTTTTAACTATAGTATTTTAGGCAAAAATATATTCATAATAAATATTATCTTACTACTACTACAGCTCTATTAAATTTATAATAATATATACAAGGGGAGTGAGGAAATATCATTCACTTCTGTAACAATTATGACAGTTTATAAATGTTTATATTTATTTTATTTTTAAAAGTGTTTAGGGTACTGTTTTAAAATAAAATCGATCTATTCCAACTCTACTGCCGGGGTGGCGCATGCGCACATGTGAATCAAGGGTTTAAAGCCTGGACCCTTGTGAATTATAAACCAAGCTACTTTTACTTCAGTGTAAAATCAGTTATCTTCTAATGCTCCCTAATTGTAGAAAAATAAAACTGGTTTTGTTTGCTTTCAAAGATCCAAGAGATGACTGAACTTTAATCAAAAAGAGCCTGAAGAAATGGGTCCCAATTCAGTCGCACTGTCAGAATAATTTAGCTCTATTTAAATAATGAAGTTTTTCTTCATGAGATAGTTAACCTTTCTGTTATTACACAGTAAGGTATAGTAATTTACATTTGCACACCAACACAAAATCAATGCCTTACTGTTGAATGAGGATTTCAGTGGGGCAAAATTAATTTCACTCATTTCATTGTTTTTCTTTCAGCATTTATACATTTAATTTATGCAATCAACCCAGCTTCACCTTTTTTTTTTAAATGCTGAAAAGGAAGAGGCTGAAGACAAAGCTTTTAATGCCTACCATTTGTACCTCTCTTATTTTAGATTCTCTATTAAAATATTTCCATTTACAGTCAAATTCACAACTCATACGGAGAAAAAGAAAATATAAATGAAAAAATAACAAGAGCAAGATGGCTTTATAACATTTACACATTTAACTTCACCCTAACAAATAATTAATTTGAATCAAACTTAAAATAATTTACAGTTTAATTTCTAGATGCTTAATTTCTAGATGCGTAACACATTTACATTTATACAAACATGTATACATAAATGCATAATACCATGATCATATTAACCCAATCTTTCATACTTTTTAAATACCACAATTTTAAACATTCTCTTAAATGTATTCATTGGTTTACACAATATTAAATAATTTTTAAACTTTTTCCATTATTCCATTCCTTTTATTGTAATAATTCTAGAGGTAGTTGCACATACTTTCATCATACACAAATAACACATCACTTTTATTACTAGTTTCTGTCTTTTTATGTTTTTCATTTTATGGATCACAGACCCCCATCCCCAAAGGTGCTACCAAATAAGGTACTGGGGCACCAGTGCCACCGCTATTAAATGTTAGTCAGTAGCCCTGAAATAATAGCTTTGCATGTCATGACTGAAGCGGTTCTGTTTCATAACAAAGACAGGATACTAACCTTTTTGCGCACGGTGCAGCGATGACACATCCAGTCACCAGGAGGCAGCATTTCTCTACTTAATGGCGGGTTACTGAGGAAATGTAAACACAAGTTAGAAGTGTAACTAATAGCATCAGTTTACACAGAACAAACTTAAAGTAATGGAGAAATCAGTTACTGAACACTAAAATAAACGAACATCATCGCAACTAAATTGCAGACCTGCTTTATACTCCAGTCCAATAAGTGTGAAATTCAAGTCAACCAAAGAAAATCCAACATGATAAGGTTGACTTTGGGTTTGGCAGGTTCCTGAAGTTTTAACTACCTATATTCAGCATCCAGAGAGCAGGGAAAAAACACTACCTAGGTTTCAAAGGGTAAATAAGTGCAATGTTGTCTAAGAAAGGAGTCTTTATTTTCTAATCCACTGCACACACGCACCATACAAACACCTCAACATCCACTTGTTGGTGAAAAAGAGTATTATTACTCTATAACAAAAGAGTAAAGACATTGTATGAACAGTTTCTGTTTGTTTACAATCTAATAAACGCAACTTTTTATTTTCCCACTGGGTAAGCGATTATCATGCAAACAGACCAAGATCCTTTAACAACTTCATACAGTGGATAAAAAAAGTCTACACACCCCTGTTAAAATTACAGGTTTTTGTGATGTAAAAGAATGAGACAAAGATAAATCATGTCAGAACTTTTTCCACTTTTAATGTGACCTATAATGTGAACAATTCAATTTAAAAACAAACTGAAATCTTCATAGGGAATAATTAAAATTAATAACCTTACAATAACCTGGTTGCATAAGTGTGCACACCCTTTTATAACTGGGGATCTGGCTGTGTTCAAAATTAACCAATCACATTCAAACTCATGTTAAATATAAGTCATTACACACCTGCCATCAAGTGACTCTGATTAATCACAAATAAAGTTCAGCTGTTCTAGTAGGATTTTCCTGACATTTTATTAGTTGCATCTCAGAACAAAAGCCATGGTCCGCAGAGAGCTTCCAAAGCATCAGAGGGATCTCATTGTTGAAAGATATCAGACAGGAGAAGGGTACAAAAGAATTTCCGAAGCATTAGATATACCATGGAAGACAGTGAAGACAGTCATCATCAAGTGGAGAAAATATGGCACAATAGAGACATTACTAAGAACTGGATGTCCCTTCAAAATTGATGAAAAGACGAGAAGAAAACTGGTCAGGAAGGCTTCCAAGAGGCCTACAGCAACATTAAAGGAACTGCAGGAATTTCTAGCAAGTACTGGCTGTGTGCTACATGTGACAACAATCTCCCGTATTCTTCATATGGGGTAGGGTGGCAAGACGGAAGCCTTTTCTTACAAAGAAAAACATCCAAGCCTGGCTGAAGTTTGCAAAAACAAACATTAAGTCTCCCAAAAGCACGTGGGAATATGTGTTATGGTATGAGGAAACCGAGGTTGAACTTTTTGGCCATAATTCCAAAAGGTATGTTTGGCGCAAAAACAACACTGCACATCACCCAAAGAACACCATACCTACAGTGAAGCATGGTGGTGGCAGCATCATGCTTTGGGGCTGTTTTTCTTCAGCTGGAACCGGGGCCTTATTCAGGGTGGAGGGAATTATGAACAGTTCCAAATACCAGGCAATTTAGTCACAAAACCTTCAGGCGTCCATTAGAAAGCTGAAGATGAAGAGGAAGTTCACATTTCAGCATGACAACGACCCAAAGCACACATCCAAATCCACAAAAGTATGGCTTCACCAGAAGAAGATTAACGTTTTAGAATGGCCCAGCCAGAGCCCAGACCTGAATCCAATTGAACATCTGTGGGGTGACATGAAGAGGGCTGTGCACAGGAGATGTCCTTGCAATCTGACAGATTTGAGAGCTTTTGCAAAGAAGAGTGGGCAAATATTGCCACGTCAAGATGTGCCATGCTAATAGACTCCTACCCAAAAAGACTGAGTGCTGTAATAAAAGGTGCTTCAACAAAGTATTAGTTTAAGGGTGTGCACACTTATGCAACCAGGTTATTGTGAGTTTTTTTTTTCCCCTCAAAGATTTCAGTTTGTTTTTCAATTAAATTGTTCACGTTATAGGTCACATTAAAGGTGGAAAAAGTTCTGACATGATTTATCTTTGTCTCATTCTTTTACATCACAGGGGTGTGTAGACCTTTTTAATGTATCCACTGTACATTAGTAAATGCAATATCCTCCTGAAGCCAGTCAGGTCAATCCAATAAACATTTAGGATGGTGCAACTCTACAAAGATGAAGGCCAGTGTGGAGTTTCATGTGCAGACTTCCAAGAGCCTGTGGGCCACAGAGCACCAGCTACATGTATTTATCTTCAAACACACATGGAATCATTTCATCCCTCACACACACAGCAGAGTAGAATAAAAAAATTGGAAAATATGGAGAGACTGAAATTCAAAGTCAAACATCCTCTAACTCAGCTGACCAACTGTAAAACAAAATGAGTATTGAAAAACGAAGCCAATCACAACATTCCCACATTTAGTGTATCTATGAACATCTGTGCCAAGAGCTTCTCTTGACAGACTGACTGTGGTTCCTGTAAGTTAATTATATTTACTGTAAATAATTCTCATATTCTTAGACACAACTCTCAATATAGAAGACCAAGTTAAAGAATGCCTTTGGACTGCCAGCTGGCAACCCATGGTTAATGATTATTTGTCAGCTTCCAGTCAGAGCCCAAGAACTATTCTCTGCTCCTTCAAGAAACACATGACAACTTAAAAATGTGCAACTGCAGCAGCCATCCATGAGCCACTTATGTTCAATTCAATCTGGAGATGAACGAGGAAACATCATCCAAAAATCTCCTGCTCAAACGACAAGATTCCTGCAAGACCTCCAACATAAGCCTGAGAAATTCTACCATTTGGCATTTAGAACAAACAGAACATGACTACAATGTTTGCATAGCATTTCTAACACAATAGAGCTGCAGTCCAAAAACCCTTTAGAGAATTCACTATGGGTTCCCTCTGGATTTTCTTAGGGGTTTTGAAAATGACAGTTTTGGAATTATGATTAAATTAAGGTCTGTAGTAAACATTACTTGAAGATACGTAGACTTTTTTTTTCTACAACATAAATTACACAAAGTCATACTGTACCTCAAACGTGAATTTGTAATTCATATTAAAACAGCATAGTATATGAAAACAAAACAGCTTTAAAATTCACATTTAAGAAATTAAAGGGTGTAATTTATGTTGTAGAACACAACATCCATGTACCTTAAACTAATGGTTCACCCAAAAATGAAAATTCTCTCATCATTTACTCACCCTTATGCCATCCCAGATGTGTATGACTTTGTGGACCTACAGAGCAGAGATATTCTTCTAAAAATCTCCATTAATGTTCTGCATAAGACATACATACCTAGGATACACACCTGGGATGGCATGAGGGTGAGTAAATGATGAGAGAATTTTCATTTTAGGGTGAACTATCCCTTTAAAGTAATGTTTACCACAGGCATTATTTTACTCATGAACACAAAACTGCCATTATAAAAACCCATAATAAATTCCACAGGGAACCCATGGTAAATTTGCCTTCTGGGTTTGCCTACAAATTGACATCACAGCTCTACAAACCATATTCTCTGTAGCGCCATATTTATTTTTTGACGACAATGAAAACGAGGCTGTGAGGCACAGACTAATCCAATATACAGTATAAAGCTCAAAGTTCACATCTACTTTTCCACAACCCATGTTTTCTGGAGTTTTTTGTCAACACGGACTGGTCCATCATCTCCCATAAACTGATGTAGCATCACACACAAACACACCAGCACTGTAGATGGAAGGCGGCGGGACAGTGGTCACAACATAACAAGTCCCCTCCTTCCCGGCAGCTGTCACAGGTGTCGTGGTTGGTGGCCCTACTGGCCCTCCTGGTACTCCTGTCCGGTTTTCTAATCCTCTTCTCTCCATCCTCCGATTTGGGCGGCGCCAGTAGAGTCTGGATTTGCTGCAGAAGAAAAGCGGGAGATATTTAGAGGCTCAATTCTGAAACTCCTGCTCGCGTCTGGCATCATCACATCAGTTTTTGCGCTCGAGCCATTGTTGGGCACTGAGCGCGCGCCGTACGCTAAAACGGAAATTCCGGGTTAGCTTCACGGTAATATGGAAAACCGTAATGTGAAGGGAGGCAACTTATGACATTAGCGAGTCAGAGCAAGCTAACGGCTACTTGGAGACTGTTTACCGCTAAACCGAGAGATAAAGTCCCATAGAGAGAGGAATAAACGGGTGTTTATGTATATGTCTTACCTCCATCAGCCCACCGGAGGTGTCCAGATCGTACATGATCGTCGGGGTCTCCATTTTACCCCACATCAACACCGGCGGCCACGGTGATCGTGTCCGACTCTCACTGCCTTTAAACACTGATTACCGGAACGTTTTATATTCCTGTCAAAAGATCAGCGTCTCAGACCTCTAGAACAATCGCCTCAGAATTCCCGCCGACAGTCTCTTCACTCTCCGTTAATCGAGCAGGCGCGCGGAGGCCTCTATCCCCAGTGCTGCGCGAGACTCCGGCCCGGTAAGAGACGGAACAGTAAAAACACGAAATCGTTCATCGAACCCATGATGCGAGGACATGAAACATAAAGCGCCCTGAAGAACTGCTTCTTCGAGGAACTGGCAGCTTTTCTCCCTGCGAAAAAGCGGATTTAGCACCGGAGCGTCTCTGTTGTGATGAACGCTCGCGCTGACGGACGAGCTCGTGTACGCATGCGCCACCCCGTCAGTAGCGTTGTGAATCAGATTCATTTGAGGGAATCGATTCGATAGGACGGTTCATTTCACTGAACCGCTTCAGTAAAAATGATTTGCATTTGCCATAGCTATTGTTTGCAGTGAAATATTCTTACTGTTTACTGTTATATCTTTTTAGTTTTCTCTGCATTGTTCTCAACGTTTACCTCTGTTATCAAGATTTGCATGTATTCTATATTTGCTCAATAAACTTCTCAACAGTTTCTTGTGTTCCCCATATAACTTATGAATCTGGTTAAACATTGCTTTGTTTATCGTTTTAAAATGCCACCCGCCTCACAGTATGAACTTTATTTTACTGCTAAAGTTTTCCATTATATCAAAATGATATCAAAGTCTCTGGTGATATACAAAAGCTTAGCGAATCGGCTCGAATGAATCATTATTAAGAACCAGTTCAAAGCAACGGTTAGTTTACAAATCGGACAACACTACTCAGCATTGGAGCCATTTTGCGCTTTTCCTACATTTTTAAACCTTCTTCGTGTGATGAGGCTCGTTTGGGCACAATTAATACGTCGTTTTATGGAAGCGAGGCACGTTTAACACCGAAACTGTTGATACTTTGAAAGTAAAGGCGGTTATGCAGTGCATTTCAAGTTTGTTTACGTGTTCGAGTCTCTTTGAATCATGAAGGTATTTGGCCTCTGATTGGTCTGTTTCTTGATCGCTGAGCTATGAACCAATGCACGAAAAGGAAGAACAGAATAACAATTTAAAGAATTAATTAATTAACTCAAATTTAACGTTCAGCATTTTGCCAATTCTGTTTTCCCTACACTAGTTATTAAATGGATCTTAAATAATTAATAATCATGAATTATTAGCAGTGGATGAATCATTTTAATTTCATTCATTTAGTGATGTAGTCTATTTGTTGAGATATTTATAATACTCATATTTATATTAAATTCATTATTTAGAATAAAAAATGATCCCAATCTAGAATAAAATCATAATAAAACTAGCAGCAGATCTGAATCTATGAACAGCTGCAGCTACTTGTTCATAAAACTGCTTCTACAGCTGCACATAACATAACATAATAAACACATAACAGCATAATGTAGTTTTAGACAGTTTATTTTTTCTGCAAAGAAGCCCCATGTATCAACATTCATCAGTGCTAGTGTTGTACATGAACAGAGTAAATCACCCACCTGGATCTCATGGATTTTGCGGAATGTGGGTGAAAACACTTAGGTAAAGTTGGTTTTATATTCGCACATTCGCGTTAAAGAACTTTTTCAATTAAATAGTCAATAAAGCAATTTTTTTTTTTTTCAGATTCGAAGCAGCTACATGATATTGACAACAAAGGTTGTGAACTACAACATTTTTTACAATCGATCAAAATGGGCAAGTATATTTTAAGCATGTACTTTAGAGATGAATATTCAATGTGTGTCGTAACCAAGATAGGGACCGTCTAAAAAGTTAATATTGTTTTTCATCGTGTGCAAACAGACAACTACATTTTAGCCAACTGTAGCCTACTGGCAAATATCTCTCACATTATGTGTTCTGATGCTATAGAATGTCCTTTAGCAACAAAACCTGCATTATAATGATGGTGTTTAGAAATGTGTTTATGAAATAATAATGAATGAATCTGTACATGAACTGTAATTTGGTAACAATCCAGACTGTTGAAAGGAAAATCATGTTTAATCTCCTGAACATAGTTAATTGCTTCATTTTACAACCGTTTATATTTATTTATTTATTTGAGAAAAAAATGAAAAAGAACTGTGTAAGTGTGGTGGTTTTAATAATGACATATGATTTATTTCAAAAGGTTTTGAAAAGCATCGAGACGACTGCTACAAAGCAAGTTGGATCATCTTGTCTGGACCCTACAGAACATACTACAGCCCATGTCTTGCTGTTTTATTCACCTCTGTTTTTCTGTTTTTATCTGTGATAAAGAGTGTGTAACAGTGTTCTCCAGGTGTTGAATAAAAAGAATGGCTAAACTCTATTTTATGTTTTGCTGTTGTATGACATCTGTGTTTAACATGGAACTTTAACAATAACACAATTCATGTACATTGATTGATGTTTACAGTCCTGCAGAAATATTACTGTCCGTGGTACTGAATGTCATACATTATCCTGTATTCCAGAATCCACTTCTTCAGGACTTCATAACAAAAACTTAACTTGAATCATTACAATAAGGGTGTTGCTTATTTATAACGTTGAAAATATGATTAATCTAAAGTATCTGAATTTCTTTAAACAATGAAAGAAATGTGTTGTACAAGGAACAGCAGTTATAATACATACTTTTACCTAATACATTGATCAAAGTTAATTGAGTAGAGTGATCACTAGGAACATGCTATAACCTCTGGAACATGAAAAAAGGTGAAAATAGAATAATTTCTTCAGAATAATATGATTGTAATATACTTACAGTAAGGTAGGTATTGGCAGTATTCAACATGTAGTAAGTCAGTCTGATCATAAATAAAATATAAATATAAAAAAACACTATAGGGGAATTACAGATTATTACATAAACATATGTAATAAACACATGTAATAATGTTTATTACATAAATATATTTGATAATTGTACTGTTTGGGGGTACAGTTGTAAGACCCAGGACCAGATAATATGATGAAAGAAGACCAGGAGTCGTGAAATTCAATCAAACAAGTACAATTTTACTGAAGAATAGTTTGCAGTTAAATTGGTAGAGCCAGCGTCAAAGTCACGAGGAGGTCGCAAGCCAACTCTACCTTACAAACAAATCTCACACAATTATACCTTTTCCAAGGACATGCATTACATAATCGTTTACTTCTGATTGGCTAAGACAACATAAAGTCTAAACAATAATACATTTTTGATAGATAAGTGGGTATATCGCCGTTAATCAGAATATTTGTCGTCCATTTCCGAGATTTAAGTCCGTGGTGACCTTCTTCCAGGGTCCGAGAATGTTTTAGGCTATATCACAAAGTTCAGAACCTGCAAAGAATATCAAACGCACACACACACACACACACACACACACACACACACACACACACACACACACACAGAACACTGACAAACAACAGTTCTCTTCGAGGCTGAAGAAGGCCTGAGCTAATTATCAGAAGAGCAGTCCATCTTAACAGGCTGATAAAACATTTCACTCCAGGAAAGCAGGAACGATAACATGCCCCTTTACTCCACTCCCAAAAGAAATACACATGAGATGTTCACTTAATGAAAATAAGGTGAAATTATGTATAAATTGACCCTCAAACTTATACAAGTCAACTAAGACAGATATATAGATGCAGATATGTGGATATTGTTGTGAAATATGCAATTATTGTATTCTAATCATGGCTTTTGGTATATGAAGTATTTATGGGTCATAGTAAACCACAATTGTAACTAATAAAAAGTGGTTTTATAATCAAAGGTACCATAAGTAGTTGTTAAACAATTTATTAAGAATGTGTTTACTGTAAAACACTTGTATTAATAATCATTGTAACCATATATTGAGAAAATAGTTTATTAAGAAAAACACCTCAACTTGTTTTATAAAGATTTTTATTATGAAAATGGTTTATAAAGAAAAACATACTACACTGAATGTTGTAAGCATTTATTAAGCAGATGATGGTGGCAGAGTAGAGAGGAGTTGAAAATGTATTAGAAAGAGCTTTGCAAAAGAAAGGAGAAAAATGGCATCATTACCGTCTATGTGTTGCGGACGAGATACAGAAGATACAGCGATGATGGAAAGGTCCAGAAAAAGAGGACAAAGAGACAAAGAGTTTTATATGCAAAAGTCCTAAGGGGTCTTCCAGAAATAATGACAGTTCAAGATTTTATGTTTGACCAATTGGCTGTAAAAGACTGAATGTATGCAGAGGGAGTTTCCAGGAGGGATTTCTGAACATGTCAAAAAGTTGATGGACTTTAAAAAGGACTGTAAAGGAATGTCCAGCCAGAGGCAGATTCACCAAGGACGTCTCGGTGTTATGATACCTTGCCATTGCACCTCATGAAGTTAAAAGCTTGTAAATTATTTGGTTTTGATTTACTTACAATATATATATATAATATATATGCAATACATGTGTACAGAGTCTCTCTCGCCGCTCTCTGAATCCCAAGACAATTATCATCAAAAGGCCCCTTGCATGTGAACACAACCCAAGGGCACACACTGGAATGCACCTAAAAGAAAATGAATACAGAAATGATTAGGATATTGATTGTTGAATTTTTAATAAGAATAAAGTAATCATTCAAAAGGATATATATAAAAAGGATATATATATAATTAAATTGAAGAGACAGGGGATTCTGACCCCAACCCTTCAGTACGTACAGTAAGGGAGTTATTGTGAAAATTTCACCTGTAGTAAGTCAGTATGGTCAATAGGAAAGCACTACAGCCTTTGGAACAGGAAAAAATACTTTAGGGGAATTACTGTAATTTATTTTAATTAATATTTGTATACTGAATGTACAGTAAGGGAGGTACTGTCAAAATTCCACCTGTAGTAAGTCAGTCTGGTCAGTAGGAACATTCAGCAGTCTAGGTGAATACGCAGCAAATATCAAACCTGAAACTATTTTTACCCTGGTTGGGTTTTTTTTTTAAACTTGACTATGTTCATGGTGCTGTCCACGTAGGCTATGTGGTCCTGAAGGTCCTACATGATCAAGTCTGCAACTTGGGTAAAGTTGCTTTTTATATTCGCTTCGCATATTTGCGGAGTTCCGCGTTCAATATCTCGTGAGCTGAATATTGTTACTACACAAATAACATTGTTTTAATATTTTAATCGCCTCAAAACGAGCTTTCCTTCGGGTTTGCACTTTGCAGATGGTCCCTTCTTAGCAGCCTGCGCATCGAGATCAATGTATTTTGTACAGTGCGAAGGAAAGATCGTTTTGAGGAAATTTATGGTGTTTTATCTGTAGTTATATGTGATAGGTGTTGTGTGTAGCAACAACGTTTAGTTCACGAGTTACTGAACGCGGAAGTCCGCGAATGTGCGAATGTGCAATATAAAACCAACTTTACCTAAGTGGTGAAAACAGTTTTTCAATGTGAAACAAAGAACCCAATGCACTCTGATATTGTCCAACCTCAAAGTGAGAGCCTTGGGGGGGTTACCAGACAAAGTAAGTAGAACACCATATTGTCCACCTTCTCTACTGGAAGCCCTGCAGAAAAAAAGGGACATGATATTGTTGAGGAGAGGTACCAAAAGACAGAAGGATTCTATATACAAACCTCGTACTGCCTTGCATCCTGAAAAGATAGACAAATGTAGATTTCAGGGCAGTAGATAGACAATGATTTGCCTGTCAGAACATAGAAAAGCAGTTCCTGTGATTCCTGGCTTTCTGGATTCTTTGCTTTAATGTGCAAACTCAGAGCACACTCAAATTCACCTAATGATCCTGAAGTTGTATTTGGAACACATTAAAAGCTTTAAAATAAAACAGTGCAAAGCTTTGGACTGGATGTCATATTTACAAAAATAGCACAGATCTTTCATTATAGTTAAGGTGAAGGCTCAGAAATGTATTTAATTTATGTATAATGTGCTAGCAATCTAATCCAATCAAGTAAAGGTATATCATTTAAGTGAAACCTTTATAAGTATGTCAAAAATCCATATAAGATTGTATCAGAACATTTTAAATTCATCAGACAATGGTGAATGCATGGAAACATTCTGTTAGAGCGAGGAGAAAGATTTGATCTGTGTGGTTTAATATGAGTTGCTACTGGCAACAAAAGGTGAAGATGGAGGCCCAGGCATACGAATGGCCAAAATGAGAGTAATTAAAGGGTAAGATGAGACACATACACCATCTGCTAGTTCTGGCTGCTCATAACCCAAAGCCTAAAGCATAAAGGACTTTGGTATTATCTTAAGTGAGTGTCTAAAGGACACTAAATATTTCCATATGCCCTTTAGGCATAAGCCTTATGTATTATACTGTCTTTATTTTTGAAATTACATATGTTAGCCAGCAGGTGGTGGCAAAAGATCATTTTTGTGTGTAATATGAGCCAGTTGGTGACGTAAATTGAATCCGTTAGTCATTGTTTACATAGAACATCGATCTGTGAGTTTCCACATTGGATACATACTGTTTAAAATGGCTGAGGACATTGCTGTTTCTATAGTGAATGACACTTGCTCAATGGCTACCCCGAAATAGAGAGGAATAACCCGCTTGGACATCTATATTCCACTGAGAAATCTGACCTTCAGAAAGCTGTAAGCATCTCTGATTGGGTGTGGCAACAGGTGATCACAGGCTCCATCTCTCTCTCTCTCACACACACACACACAGACAGACACAGACAGACAAACACACATCCAGCCGTCTATCCTTGTTTATCCAGTGACTTGTTAGAAACAGCACAAGCCATGATACTATTTCTGAGGTGAACATTTTGAATTACTAATGGAGGCTTGGATGCATAATTTGTTTTGAACCAGCAACGGCAGTTTCTGATCGGTACTTGTTCATTGAACTGTTGTATATAAGCAATATCACACTCGCAATCGTGCTATATGGCCCTACATCAGCACTGCTGTTATTAGTGTAATTAGTCTGCGGCCTCATGACTGTGGCCGAATCACAGCAGTGCTGATGTAGGGCCATATTGCACTATTGCTCGTGTGATAACTGGGGCAGTGGTGGCTCAGTGGTTGAGGCTCAGGTTTACTGACCAGAAAGTCGGGGGTTCAAGCCCCAGCACCACCAAGATGCCACTGTTGGGCCCTTGAGTAAGGCACTTAATAAGTGCACTGTAAGTCGCTTTGGATAAAAGCGTCTGCCAAATGCATAAATGTAAATGTAAATATTGCCTATATATATATATATATATATATATATACAATTTTTTTAATAAAATTAAAACTAAACATTCCAAACACTCCAAAGAGTCTTCGGGAAACATTGTTGATGAAACTATAAAGAAATATTCTGGTTTCAATACAAGTTTAGCTCAAATCAACAGAATTTGTGGAATAATATTGATTACCACAAATTAAAAGTTGTTTAAATCATAGTTTTTACGGCTGTTTTAGGGTTTACACTGTTGTGTCATCATGGCAACGAAGTTGAAAAATCAAACAGGCCTATAACTTTACACAGATAATGTTAGTAAAGGATTTTATCACCCTGAAATCATGTTAACACATATGGTTTACGTCTAATTAAAACAGTATTTTAATGTTTTCGGACTGATCACATTCACTTCCATTATAAATGCCTCACTGTAACCCAGATTTGTGCTTTTTTAAAAGAAAAGGAGTGTAGTAATCAACATTTTGCCACAAATGCTTTCAATTGAACTTAACTTGCATTGAACTAGAAATATTCCTTTAAGCTAACATAACTAACTTACGCAACTTTAAGCTCATTAACTATGATGACAGTTTGTTATAATATAACTGATACTCGTAGTAGCAGCACTGATATACATAGAACTGAATCGCTGTCGCAACGTTTAACTGCCAGCAGGAGGTGAAGCCATCAGAAGTGTACAAGCGGCCATTTTTGTATTCCCAAACTGCCATAGAGCATCAATGACTGACAGGCAAAAACATCCCCGTTTCACCGTCTCCGACCTGCGGACACGACAGTTGCATTTCGCCCTCTAGTGACAATCATGTTTAATGTTTTTTTTAATAAGCTGTTACGGATAACATTTACGAGGGAGAATATATACGTGGATCGCGATGTCAGAGCATTCACCTGCCCGGGTGTTCAGTCTATAAGTTCAGTAGCCTACAGCACAACGATCCACCAGATGTAATGTAAGTATGAAAAACTGTAATATTTGCTTGTTTTTTTGGTGACAACATGTCCGTTTGTCACGTAGGGTCCTTAAAAAGTTAATACCGGGATTTGCCTGTTTTAATACTGAAGCTCTAGTCATACAAGGATACATGTCATAAATGACATGTTCGTTTGCCAGTTAAATCTAGCGTACCAGTTTAATTTAACCAGCTTTGCTTTGCGTGTCTCCCTCAGGCGCTGTGTGTGATAGAGAGAGCGAAAGACCCATTCTTATGAAAACATACAATTAGTAACTCTGGAAAATCTCTTCGATGTTCACAATAAATAAGTATGAAAATGTTTGTTTCTTTCTTACTTCAGTTTCAGTGAACTTGTTTACATTCAGCTGGTCTGTTCAGTCACCGATGTAGTTGATTAGTGGTGAATAGTGATACTGTTTGATTCAGATATAGGCTTACAATACATAACTCGCTTGGGCTTTCAAGAAACAGGCAAAATTCCAGAATTTAAATAAATAATTACATATGTAGGACATTTGCGGTGTATGAATGTACATACCGATTCCAGATATAAAATCGGCGATTGAATAATTCATACTCGCTGAAATTAGATGGTTTTATACTAAGTCAATTATAGGCCTTTATCACACTTGCACGTTCGTAGAGCAGAAACGTCGCTTAGTAGCGTAAAGCAACTTCTGCTCGCTGTAGTCTGTTTTAACGACAGCGTGGGATTTTATGGACTATTTTATGTACAATTTATCTCAAATGCTTAATCTAAACAGACCTACCTCACCGTACAATCAAAATGGTGTCATGTTGTTTTATTATTTTAAACAGGATGTATGTGAGCAGGGATCACTTCACAGAGTAGGCTATAAGTACATTTTTTTATTTGAGGAATGCAAGAATATATACAAACAAGAGTACCTTTACACATTAAAGAGCATTAGAACAAGACAGGTGTACACAGTAAGACACAAAACCAAACAAAATACAAAAAAAAAAAAACCAATGTATATTCCAATTAAAGATTATGAGTTTGTGATGATAATGATCACATTTCTTTCATGTACTTATAATCTCCATGTATGACATAAGATCCATTTAAAAATGTTCAAATGAAGAAACCTTTCCATCCCAGAGTCCAATTACAGAAGTTAACTTACTTAATCATTCTAAACTTGGAGTTATATCTTGATTGGGGAAGCGTCCACTTGCGTTTGGCGACCAAATGCAATGTAAATTAAAAATAAAGATGAAAATGTCCCAGTGTATACAACTGTATTATATTTACAATAGTGAAAACAATGACATTAAAATACTTAAAAGCTGTCTCTTTAAACTTGAGTTGAACACAATAATCCTCTGGGAGTAAACTGAACTGCACGTGCTTCTCATGAACTGGGAAAATTTGCGCTGAGTCTGACAATCACCTCGCTCAGATACTGTTGCACATTAAAGTGTTAGATAACATATGGTGAAGTGCTGTGTTAATCCAAAGAAACAAAAGTCAGATGTTTACTGCCAAGTGCATCCAAGTTGGTAAAATGTATTTAGAAAAACTGCGATCGTCCATATACAGATACTATTCAGAGCTGGATGTGATGACACGCGGACTGCGATAAAGGCCTATAGGGACATTGGAATGTTTGGGCATAGCAATATGGTGCCGCAGTGGCTTCCCTGATATGACGTCATGAGCAATCCAGTTCTGTATTATATATCATTGAGTAGCTTAATCAATTTCTTAAACATCTAACATCTATCTATTTTCCCTTCATTTATTTTCTCACAGCTTGGATGCATTAAGTTTGTTTTAATGTGTAATTGTGACATTCAAAAACTTCCTGTCAAGCTTTCTAATTTCCACCAACAGGCACTTATTTACAAGCATAACATTTCTCCTCACAGATATGTGGAAAAACAGACATATTTAATTTAAAATGAGATCTTTATTTTATAATCAATGGTTTAACAATGGAATACTTCATGTCAGCCAGCTGTTTAACAGTGACAGTCAGCTCTTCAGATATGCAGACATTTAGCGAAGTATAATATCCCAGTGACTCCCAGATAATTCGCTATAGTCATGGATGCAATCCCTTCTGGCCTCTGTATGTTTTTCAGAAATATTCACTCTTTAAGGCCAACAGTATCCTGATCCTATTGACACACCTTTTGGTAATATATGCTTTACTGATTAAAAAGGAAGAAACCATCAATTAAGAACTCTTTTCCTTGAAGAAGTTACCTCAGTCCCTCCTGTAGTCTCATATTGGAATAGTTTATTCGACAATTTAAACTGGAAAGTAATTTGGTCCATGCAACAAAAACCTTTTCTTTCAAATAAGGTAAAAGAAATATATTTTAAGCTAATCCATAATATTTACCCTGTCAAACAAATTTAAGGGAAAAGATTTAGGCTTGATATTGACACAAATCGCTCCTTTTGTCAAGTTGATGTTGAGACTCCATTTATTTTGGTCCTGCAATTATACCGCGCAATTTTGGAAAGACATTAGTTCTTTTATTTCCAATAATGTCTTACAAGGCTTTGTGATTTCACCCCGAAATGTTTTTAATTTTTAATGCTGATACAAATACTTGCTTTATTATAAATGTAATTATTTTTGAATTTGTGAAGATCATATATTCACAAATGCATGTTTTCAAATTGCAAGCCTTTCTGTCTGGTATTCTAAAATAATTTAAACATTATTTGAATACTATATCACTTTCGGTTAACAAAAAAGCAATCAGAACATGTATAATTTGTTTATTATTTAATTTATTCTCTGTATTGGGAATACATTTTAATTTATATCATTGGGATTGTAAACTGCATGTATGTATGTATGTGTGTGTGTATATATATATATATATATATATATATTAGTGAGTAGCAGCATTACTTAAGTGTTAGGTAAGAAACACTAGATGGCACTAAATCTCATCTTAACATCTTTATTTAATGTCTGTGCTACTCTTAATCTTGACATTTCATCTGAATATCAACATTTGTGAAATGTATTCCATCCAAACTGTTTTGAGGTTGAATTATAAAAAAAATTGTCATTGGAAAATAGTGATCTGTGACATTCTGTGTGATATTATAAATAAAAAGATATATATAAAGTTTTTATGTCTATTTGTTAATTGGGGGATCTGTGGACACAGTAAAGTATTTAGGTTTTTGGAGTAAAAATATAGATTTTATTTTGAAGTGAACTATAAACTATAATCACTGTCTTCCGGAAACAGCCATCCGTGCGTTAACGAGAGAGTCAAGTTCAGGCATATGACGTAGGCGTAGTGTAAGCTCCCATGAGAAGTGAAAAACACGAAATCACAGAAGATAGAGGAAGCCAGTGAACGTGCAGACGGCCATTACCGGAAGCCAGTGATTATAATTTATAAAGCTATATACTTTTTTGATGGATGGATGTGCTTTTATGGGCTTCAAAATCTAAGGTACCATTCACTCCCATTATAAAGCTGGAAAGAGCCAGGATATTTTTAAATATAACTCTGATTGTGTTTGGCTGAAAGAAGAAAGTCATATACAACTAGGATGGCTTGAGGGTGAGTATCTATTATCCGGTATGCATTGAGAATTTTTGGGTGAACTAAACCTTTAAGGGGGGTGTCTTACCCTACTGATTTGAACATCATAAGTACTGGACATTAAATATTAGGTGGACTTCATGGACTTCATTTAATTTATGGCTTTTAGAATACAATGACAAATATAGAACTATAATGGCTTGTCAAAATATTTAGAGATTTGTGTACATTTCTTTACATTTCATCTGCTGACGGAGGTAATGATTAGTTACTGTAGATGGAATGGTGCAAATGGCTCCCCCTGCTGGTGAATCCAAATCATAATGGCAGATAGATGGTCTTTCTCGACTGGTGAATAATAGAATGGCAGATAGAATGTCTCCCTCTTTTGGTGAATGACAGAATGACAGACAGGGCTGATCAGGATAGGACGATGGTGTTGTGTGAGCCCACGTCTCTTAGGTTCATGGCATCCATACTTACTCCTGTGTCATAAACAGGGTTATCAAAAGCAAGTTCCTCATTCATGTTGTCATATGGTGGAGAGGAAGACCCAGGGAGCAGAAGGCTCTTACTCTGAGCTCTACAGAGACAGACAAAAACAACCTTATTAGCAAAAACAAACCCTGCATGTTTCATCATTTGTCATTTTTCCTGCCCTTGGATACATGTGTTTGGACTTCCAAAGGTATATCCATTATTATTTGGAACATTTGATTGAATTTACATTGAGAGGCCGAGGAAAACCGCTAGGAGCAACATCAACACCACTGCTACAGGAATCAGAACAGCAATGGCAATATTAACCCCCTCCACACTGAATTCTGCACCGGCAGCTATAAAGAAGACATTATACAGGAAGTTAAGTAGTGAAGAGATCTGCTAGAACCTACACAAATACTGAACCAGAGTAACTTCATTTAGAGTATGGAGAGCAAAAAGCATCACAACCCACTTAGCTATTACAATTTAAAGAGCATTGCATTTACAATTAATTACAATATGGTCAAAATCATGTTACGAGAGATATAAAGATAGTAAAATCTATCACAATATATTGATATTTTTAAAGATCAGAATGAAATATTGTATTACCGCTTAGTCTGTGTTCTTCAATATTTCCAGAAGAGGCTGAAAAACACCAATAATAATAAGCTAAATTAGCTTTCATTAAACTAATGAATTTAGTTTAAAAATTAGGTCTTGTACAGGCGTGCATAGATAGACCATGCACGCCTGCACAACAGACCTTTTTTTATTTTCAAAAAGTAGAGGGTTCTGTTTGATTTTATTGGATAGAGTTCCTACCTCTGCACATAGGGGGCGCATTGCTCCACTGAGAGGGATGTCCAGGGAGGCAGTGGATAGTCACTTCACCCTGAAGCTCATAGCCTGAATGGCAGGTGAAACTCAGAGTCTCTCCTGCCTGGAAGAAAGCTTTCTCTGAACTCTGCATGACAGTCGAGGGTGTGCCGGGATTACTGCAAGGCTCATATCTCTCAGCTAAAGAAAAACACAGACAGCTCAATAACTGTTGTAACAACATGTGCTGGAATGGAGACGTTGCAGTCAATAGTTAACCATAAAGTCCATTAGATGGCAGTAGAGTGTAAGAAGTTGAAAGAGCAACCTTAAGGTTGTATTTCTTTTGCTGTGCTTGGTGACAATCAACATAGAATTATACAGGACAGTTATTTGATAAATTCAACAAAAGTAATTGGACATGCCAGGTACCACCCACTTACGGACACACTTGGGCAGTCTTTCACTCCACTTTGGGTCTGCAGTATCTCTGCTGTAGCAGGTGAGGACTCCAGGGCCAGAAAGTGAGTATCCTTTATTACAGATGTACTCCACTGAATATCCCACAGCGTAACGAGAGCCGGTCACCAGTCTGCGACTGTTCTCCACCAGCCCTGGATCCTCACATGACATGACTAAGCAAATATCACAAAAGAAAACACATTAAAATATTGAATATTTCAGCACAAAACTGAGACAGTTTCCACAAGACTGAGAGTTCATTGTGAAAGTTGAAAAGGCTCATAATCATGTGGCTTACAGATTATATATATATATATATATATATATATATATATATATATATATATATATATATATTTTTTTTAACAACAACAACAACAATATAGAGAAAATGAAGTAGGTTTGGGGTGTTACATTTGTACATTTTCAAAGGGTTTATTTATTTGGAAGGTTGTTTGATGTGATTAAAGGTGCTGGATGTGCTGTATACCACACATCAAGTGTCCATGTTATCTAAAAGATATTAAAATAAATGTTTTATCCAGATGTCTGTGCTCTTTTCTGACTTCTGAAAACAAATTGTCAAAACTTCATCCATCCATCCATCGTCAACCGCTTATCCTGTGTACAGGGTCGCGGGGGGCTGGAGCCTATCCCAGCTAACATTGGGCGAAAGGCGGGGGACACCCTGGACAGGTCGCCAGTCCATCAAATTGTCAAAACTTACCTTTTATTTTTGGAATGAACTTGAGCTGATTCTGCATTTATCTTTATAAGGAGATTATTATATGTTTACGTTGCCATTATTTCACCAGTAGGAAATAAGGCTAGCAGCTGCCTTAATTCTGTAGTGATTATGAGTACACGAATACATTTTTTCCAGCATCAACCAAGCACTAATGATTTATAGCAGGGTCGGATTGGCCCACGGGAGAGTTGGGACTTTTCCCAGTGGGCCACTAGATAGATAGATTGATTGATTGATTCAGTGGGCCACATGAATCCTGAGACTCTCTGTAAAACTATGTCTTCCAAACCTAATCTTTAGGGAAAACTTTAAGAGTGTTATTCCAGCCAGGTCTCCTAAGCAACCAAATGGGCCTCCACATGCAAAGTCTTCATGGTGTCATGAACAACGAGCCACGTGATAAGATGTGGGGATTGACTGTCTCAGAAGTGAAGGAAACTGAGACTTGTCCTCTGCCCCCGGATTGATGTGAATAACCATGCCACCATGAGGACCTACTAAGCAGTGGGAACTGGGCATTCCAAATTGGGAGGAAAGGGGATAAAAAAAAGAAGATAAAAAAGAGTGTTATGACACGACGTGGAGATCAGACAGGTGAATGGAATGCAGAGACTAACAATTGCCAACAAAAGCCTTCATCAGGCAATTAACAAGGACATTTGCATCTATGTGAACTTCTGCAGTTAATTCAGGATGGACTTCAAAGACATTGGTCATTAATCTTACAGTTCAAACAAAATCGATGTTTAAACACTGACCCTTAACACTTACTTAGTTTAATAATTTTATTAATAAAATAGTAAAGAGCATCCGGGAGAAGTTGGAGGATATGGAGAAACATTGCCGTTGGAATAACGTCTGTATTGTCGGAATTAAATGCCAAATGTTAATATGAGTGGATTGTCTCTCTCTACATGGAATGTGAATGGGTTGGGACACCTCATAAAAAGAAGGAAGGTTATTTCTTTTCTTAAGCATAAGAAATATGATAGTGTTTCTTCTGCTTTTTTCCACTTCCTGCAGTGAAATGTGCCTACCTTGGAAGGCACTTAAGGCATTTCTCAGGGGCCGGATCATACAGTATGCCTCATTCACCAAAAAATCCAAAGCACAAGAACTTGTGAAATTGGAAGGAAATATTAAAAGTGCCGAGGTAGAGCTGAAGCACTGAATGTCATCTAATGGTCTCAGAGAATTGATCCGAAATACAGATATAATACTATTTTGTCCCGGAAGGTGGAGTTTTGGCTATTCAGGGCAAGACAGTCATACTTTGAGTCAGAGGACAAAGCAGGGAAGCTTCTGGCTAGATATATAATAAAGACGTTTCATCAATATCATCTAGTCAGTGGCAAATGATCAGACTCCGGTCACTGCCAACTCACTTGATGCCAAAAATTTGTTTTATATGGTAGAATGGGATTCACTTTTTAAGATTTTGGAAATGTACGGGTTCGGGAATACTTTTATTGGATGGATTGAGTTACTTTATAGTGGTGGTACAAACAAATGGATTAATTTCAGATTATTTTACTCTGGAAAGGGGCACCCAGCATAGTTGACCTCTTTCCCCATTATTGTTCTGTCTTGCCCTGGAACCATTAGCAGCCGCGATAAGGAGGATGATTTTCCAGGGGTGATGACTGGAGGTGTGGCGCATAAGCTTTTGCTTTACACAGATGATATTTTATTATTCGTCTCTGACCCTACTAGATTTATGCCTTGCCTCCATAGAATTATTTATTCCTTTTCTAAGTTCTCAGGATACAGAGTTAATTAGTCTAAATCCGAAGCTTTGTCTCTGACAGCGTACTGCATGTTAACAGCTTGTCAGCCGGGTGCCTTCCAGAGGCCCAAACATGGCATTAATATTTGGGCATTTTATCCCCAGTAAATTTGTGTGATTTTAGTTAGTTAGTTTTGACCCGAAAAAAGGTTTGAGTGATGAGGGCAGGTGGGCTTCATTATATTTATGTATGATTGAGAAGGTTAATGTTATTAAAATGAATTGTTTTCCAAAATTCAACTACCTGCTACAATATCTTCCTGTAGATGTCCTCCTCTCTTATTTCAAGCAATTTGATAGCATAGCGAAGTCCTTTATTTGGAATGGTAAACGTCCCAGATTACATTTCAGTAAATTGCATGGGCCGATTGACAATGGTGGGCTAGGTCTACCCAAGATTGTGTTTTATTATTATGCATATGGCCTCAGACATTTGACTCATTGGTCACTTCCACCTGAGAGAGCCTCTCCCTGGTTTTGTATTGCAGCCCCTATTTCTCCATTGCAAAGCCTTTCGATCAAACTACTCAGAGAAGTTACATGCCGTTATCTCGCATTTGCGCTCAGTATGGACAAAAGAGTCCAGTGTGCTTAATTCTGACATTTATTTATATGTAGCCTCGAGCATAAGGCTGAACCCAAAATTATGTATTAATAAATAAATCCCCTGGATAGAGTAGATTGAGAGGGAGGTTAATACACTCAGTGACCTATATGAGAGTAGAGTGTTGAGATTCTTTGAAAATATGGTTCAACATTCAACATTTGGGATTTCCAGATCTCAGTTCTTTAGGTATTTACAGCTGCTCCACCTGCTCTGTACTATTTTTGGGAGTACCATACACCCGGCTAAAGTGGCAGATGCTGGGAGTGGTGATAACTGCTTTTGGGAAAGGTCCTGAGGCATCAGTGTATTACTCCCTGCTAGTTTTGGGGGCTGGAGCTTCAACATCTCTCAAGAGAATATGGGAGAAATATTTAAACTTGGTATTGGAGGAGGGATTGTGGGCTAGGATTCTAAAAAATGTCAAGTCTACATCGGGAGATGCAAGGATGCGTCTTATGCAATTTAAGATTTTACATCAATACTGTTGGATCGTCTGGAGCGCCCTCATTTCAAGAGTGGTGCTCAGAGATGGGGAGGGTGGCGGCATTCGAGGAAATGTCATGTAGAAGGCTGGGAAACTTATAAACTTATAAGTTTTCCATTTGATAGGAAATGGGGCAAATATTTGGCCTTGGAGGGCTCTCGGGGAGGGGTAGTGGAGAAAGTATATTTTTAAATGTATGTGATTATTATTATTATTATTTAATTTTATATTTTTTTCTTTTTTTTGTTGTTGTTGTGTGTATACTCACAACATTAAATGTTGACTCTGTGAATATATGTTTTTCTTTTCTTTGTCAATTTTGTGAATCAATAAAAAGTGTTAATCAGAAAAGAGAATGTTATTAGCTCTCACCTTTCTCACAGATGGGTACGTCACCACTCCATGTCAGATCCCACTGGCACATCAAGATCTCAGAACCCTGCAGCTGGAAACCAGGGTAACACTGGAAGGTAACTACCGTTCCATGGGTCAGGTCAGGATGGGATGTGCTCTTCCAGCCTTTGGGAATTTCTGGCAACTCTGCGCAGGTGTTGTTATGTGGTACTTCTATTATATGGGTGGTGGAAGGAGAAAAGAGACAAAAAATGCTTTTGGACATGCGATCTTGAGATTGTGAGATTTTTACTTTTAAAGGGGATAATTATTATAAGGTATTATTTTATTTAGAAACATGACAAACACTTTTTTCTGTGGAATAACATGCTCCAATGAATCACGCACAATAAAAGCAGGAACATGTATTAACATGTATAATATATATATATTAAATAGGATCAATTTCGATTAAGGTTCATGTAAACTTTAATTTCCCAACATTCTTATCACGTCAAATATAAATCAAATGTACACATGATGTGCTGTCCTTTTGTGAAAAAAGCTTTAAATGCTAGTAAATATGATCTGCACATAGAATATTGTAGTGCAACCTACCAAAGAAATGCACCACAAAGCCATTGTTGTAGCTGTAGACATTAGAGGCTGGATCAGACTGAAATTGGATGGTCACATCAGCCGAAGAGGTGTAGAGTCTGAATCGAGGGAGGAAGCCGCTGTACTGGCCCAGGATGTTGGCTGTCAGGTCATCACCATCATAAAAGGTCAGCACGTCATTTTTCCCAAGATGAAGACTGATGGAACAACACAATTTAAATGTATTGAATTAGAGTATATTAATAATCACAATGAGAAAAAGCAAAAGAGAAAAATCATGTGGGTTTGGAGTAAATTGAGTATTGAATTTCTGTTTTGGGGTGAACTATCCCTTTTATAAAGAAGAAGAATAAAAAGGGAGACATCATACAGTATTACCACAAACAATTCATCATTACCAACCAAACATGAATAATGTGAGGGAAAAAACGACTTATATAGACAGACTGAACAGTTTTGACAATGAGAATCAGTCATGTTTTCTATTCTGTCATGCTAAATGGAATTATAAAGGCCAAAGTTTAGATTCCCTAATCTATCAGGAGACTGTATTTACCTATTCAATGGGGTGGTGACATTTAGAAAATAAATTAGATTTATGTAGTGTAGGGTGGGAAAACTGAGAGGCAGAATATTCAGGGCCACCATACAGCTCTCACTCCCCTGTGGCTCTCTTGTCTGTTAAGTCCAAAAATGACTTGCATTAATATTCACAGCCTGGGAGTTGAGAACTGCAGAAACACTTCCGGTTGCAAAAGACAGGCCCAATTCCCTTGGAGTATTATTTAAACTGTTTGAGTTAAATAAGAGGGATGATACACATCCTGATGAACAGCTGTGATGGGTGTTTGTTTCTTCCTCCACTAAACAGGCTGATGGTTGGAGACAATTCTCAGTAGAGATACCAGAGAGATACTGAAAGTATCTGGAAGATAATTCTGTGCAGAGGTCAGTAAAGCTGAGCTGATCATGCATGCTGTCACACTTAGCACTGTCTGAGCAAGACACTGTGACTGGTGGACCAAAGCAGAGTTGGGCGTCTTTACATGTAACTTTTAGAGGGGGGAAATGTCTGAGCAATAGAAACATTGATTTTACTTTTACTTCTTTTATAATAATACTAAGAGAATAATTATTATAATGCCTTAGTGTTAGCCCATCTCCCATTAAGTGGCCTTTTTCCACCTTACAGAGTACCCACTTATTTCAATCCATTCTCCCCCAATACCACCCTAAAACCCACCTAGAACAACCTAAAACTTCCTATAATGTCCCAAAAGCAATTTATACCATTATAAAACCCACTCATACCACACCACACATACCTCTGCTGGTGCAAAACCCACACATACCACCCTAAAACCCACACATACCAACCAAAAAATACCCATATAACCCCAAAACTCACCTATATTGATCCAAACCAACCTATACCACCCTAAATCCCACCAATACCACAATGAAACTACCCATATCACCCCAGAAATTAACAATAACACAACAAAATCCACCTGCACCACCCCAAAGCTACCTACACATCCCAAAAACCATTCATACCAACCAAAATCACATCGATACCACCACAAAATTACCTATAGCACCACAAAACTCACCATTAACACCTCAAAACCCACCTCCACTGCCACAAAATCCAACCTAAAACCCACCCATACTACCCAAACCCTACCTACGCCCAGTACCGCCGCTCCCTATATGCATATTACGCAGTCTGTGCAGGGCACCAACTCCCTAGGGGGACACCATCCTACCCTAGGGGGGCTCGAGATATTCCACCGGCTGCACTAACTCGCACATTAAAAGTTATTCAAGGTCTTTCGCTTCGCCTCGCACCTCATAACTTACAGGTATTAGAAGAACCCCCACTGTCTCAAAGTATCTTGCAGGTGTGATTGCCCAGGTGTACAGATTGTCACCTGTGTGTTGGCCCATTAGTACTAAGTGTTAATGAGCCTGCGGGTGGCCTCAATGTCTGTGCTAAATCAATTATTCAGCCGTCATTATGCATACTGCTACCTCATAATTGAAAGCTGGTGAACAGCACTGAATGCAAATGGAGAAGTGAAAGCATTCTCATTAGAAGAAATCAGAGGGCATCAGACACCCTACTCCTCCACACGTACAAAATAAAATATTCCTAACTGGTTTATTTTGTAATCGCTAAGCACAGAATGCGCTTGTTATGGAGCAGGAACTTAAAGGAGAAAGAAAGAGATACAACTGGTCAGATTGAAACTATGTAGCAGTTCACTACAAACAGCTCTTTCTTTCTCATTCAATCATCATACTGATAAGTTTCCTCCTCTTATTTCCAGTTTGAGGATTCAGAAACTCACATCTGGACATCTAGCATAAATCTCTTGTCCTCCTCCACGTGCAGACCCCAGATACAGTCTTGACCTTTGTCATACACCTCAGGCCAGTTTGGAGAAAGCACCACACCTGCTGAATCTGTTATTTCTCCACTACACACAGCTGTAAAACACACACACACATTAAGATTTTAAAACAATTTAATTAAACAATAGACTCTCAACCAAAACATGACAAAGACAGTAAAATCACATTTAAAAACAGAAATGAGATCAGAAATGGATCAAGCTTTGTTGTGAACGATTTTTACACTTCTTAGGGTAACACAAACAAGAGTGACAGAAATGAACCAAAAAATGGGGGGGGCGGGTCTTTACACACTCACACATGCATAACTACCTCGGCAGGCTGGTTCTGTATCGTTCCATTGGGGATTTTCAGGGTTAATGCATTCTAAGATAACAGCGCCCTGCTCGAGTGTATAACCTGGCTCACAGGAGAACTCAACCACAGCACCAACTCCAAATGCAGGATCGCTTGTGGAAATATTTCCATATTTTACAAATGGCTCATAACAGCTGCCCTGTGAAAATGCTGTACAAAACACAAACTACATGATCAAAAACACACTTTGTCGCATAAACAATTATAAGACACAAATATTGAAAAACACAACACAAAATCTATTTAGAACAGAATATTGTAGAGATGAACACCATAGAATGGAAAATAATAGAATAGAATAAAATAAAAAAGTATTACTGTAGAATTGCACATTGTAAGATAGAAAAGAATAGAACACTGCAGAACACAATAGAATACTGCAGAATATAACATTCTATTGTAGAATAGAACACCGCAGAACAGAATGCTGTAGAATACAACAACATTGAATATAATAGAATAGAATAGAACACTGTAGAAAATAACACTGCAGAAAAGAATACTGTAGAGCAGAATGCTGTAGAATAGATTTGAATGATTGAAGGGAACATAATATAAAGGATACTGTTGAACAGAACATTGTAAGACAGAATACTGTTGAATAGAATAGAATAGAAAAGGATACTGTAGAATAGAACACTGCAGAATAG
This sequence comes from Xyrauchen texanus, assembly GCF_025860055.1. Lineage (NCBI taxonomy): Eukaryota > Metazoa > Chordata > Actinopteri > Cypriniformes > Catostomidae > Xyrauchen > Xyrauchen texanus. The sequence continues at coordinate 25,330,069 of NC_068318.1, forward strand.
AAAAGAATATTATAGAATAGAACAGAATACTGTAGAATAGAATAGATTAGAATAGAAAACACTGCAGAATAGAATAGAAAAGAACACAGGTGAACAGAATAGAATCTTTTACTGACACACAGCTAGGCAATACACATGGGATGTGTATATATAAGTGCCCAATGTATAATACCATGTGAAAGACAATACAATATTCAATATAATATACAATATACTCTATACAATACAAATGCAATACAAAATGACAAGGAAACACAACTGAGTCCTTGTACCGTCATATTGGACGGCAGCACCAATGCACGTGCCCGTCTCATCACTGGTGAACTCCACAAACAGATGCCTAGTAGTGCTGGTCACGCCCTCAGTGGGCAGATACTCCACTGCGTATGAGTCATACAGGGGCGGGGAGTCAATGTCACTGCCATCCTTTATCAACAGTCTGAGAACAAACAGAAGGAATCAAGCAACAACAAAACAGAAAAAGAGTGAATAGACTGTCAGATTTTGTTTTTTAATATTATTTGTATAAGAAGCTCTTTCATGACATGTTTCATATGCAAGTAGTTTAGACTTATAGAAAAATAGGAAAGACTTTTTTATTACAGAGTCAATGTAGTAAGAGCAAGACTAATTAAGTAGTCTGCAATCAGAGTAAGAACAGAGCAAGAGCAATAAACAACAAAGTAATTCATAAACGTAAGTTTAAACCAACAGACATCAAATTGTGACAAATGATGTGCATTATTTAAGCACAAGTTACTTACTCACACACACACACACACACACACACACACACACACACACACACACACACACACACACACACACATGCAAAGTGAGAGTACATGCCTGTCATCATCCTCAGCCAGAGCCACTTTCTCAAAGTGAATGTGGAGCCGATGGCCCTCAGGGGCCTCCAGCACCCAATGACATGTCAAATTATTGCTGTAATTTCCTGGAAATCCAGGAGAGACGATATGACCATGAGTGGCATTTCTCAATGTCCCCCCACAAGCAACTGTGTGAGAGAGAGTAAGACAGAATGAACTGATTGCTAAAACTTAAAAATAACAGACTATACTAGTAACTTGTGTCCATTAAAATAAAAAACCCAGGAAAAGTGGTTGATACACTGAAGGGCTGGTCTCAAACCTTGACACCTGGGCTCTCTGCCACTCCAGTAGGGAGTGGTGGCATTTTGGCAGGTGAGAGAGGCGGGGCCACTGAGCTGATAGCCATTCAGACAGGAGAAATAGGCCACGTCCCCCACCTGGAGACCACTGACTGACACTTCACCATTATCAGGAGCCAGAGGAGAGACGCAACTCAGAGCAAATGCTGAAGAGAAAGAGATAAATGATTAATTGCAGACTATTTGTTTATAGTGACAAAAAATACGAGATATGAGATACAAGATTCAAGCACTAGCCCTTTAAAAAATTATTTTGTCATTATGTTATAAGAGAGAGAGAGAACAGATGCTCAATTTTGACGCAGACTTATTTCAACTCTATTATCTGTTCAGGTTCTGGTCAAATGCAAAGCAACATTTAATGTCGCCAGCTTTAAATTACAGACCCTGCCTTCTCTGTTTCCATGGTGATTATTGTTCTGATTGTTTAGCTGTTATTAATAATGACTAAGTTCGAGTACAGCAGGGCAGATCCCTTGCTTGCTGGTTTTTTGTTAACAGATCAGGGCCGGCGCTACCTATAGGCGAACTAGGCAGTTGCCTAGGGCCTCGGCCTTGGAGGCGGGGCCTCCAAAATATACACAAGCTTATCCACCAATCAAGAGCAGCAAAATACTATGCTGTTTGTCCATTGGATATAACAATTGTCATTCACCTGTAGTTAAACCAATTAATATCACCGTTTACATGCGAGTCACTCCCAACCTCTGAATTTATGAATGAAGAGATTGTAGATGAATAAAATCCAACTTTTCTGCAAATTTATCTGATGGCGCCGAAGCGAACTCATCCTTCAGGGGCTGCTAAGCGTAAGGCTAAGCAGGCACGCAAAGAAGGTGCAGCTCGTGATTCAGGTATCATCTATTTTTGAGTGATTGTAATGTATTGTAAAAAATAAACTGATTCTAACGATCAGCGTCATTTTGAGATAGATCATTTGACGGTTATTTCAAGTTCAAAAGAGCGCGAGCACCGCTGATGGACTGAATTCACTTCTGACACTTTGAATCCGAGCGTATGTAGCTACAATCGATTTCCAGCCCTAGTCAGGAGCTGACTCGCAAAACACTACAGAAAAAGTCAAGTTTGTCAGTCAAAGAGCAAACGCACTATACTAAAGCATTGTTTATTATGTTTTAAAACAGTCTGTATATCTTCTAAAACGCAGATGTTTAGCCTACATTAACTGCTCTAGTCTATCATAATAGACTATAGACCATAATAGACTTCATTTTTTTCGTTTTCCAATCATAAATACTGTTGCAATATTTATTGACTTTTCAGATTATATTTTTTTTTGTTTACGTTAATTAAAGTTACATTAATATGCACATTTAAGTAAAAATATAAAAATACTGATAACAGGTTTTGTATAAATAAAATGGTTAGGAATCATATTTGTTTTCAAGTCTTTTTTATTAAATGATGTTTTATTAACAAAGTTCGGGAGGAGCACATTCAGATAATCAACGAGATAAGAGGTATATATACTGCAGACCTCTGTTCATTGACAGTTTATCAGCATCCCTCCACCGCCCCCATCTCCTCACTTTGATTTTTAATAATCTCTTATTGGATGTAAACAACACAATCCAAAATACAATGCAATCCAATGTAATACTGTGTAAATCTGGCCAAAATTCAGAGCCTGGAGCCCTCCCCTGGACAGCATGCCAAATACGCATAATCTTTACTCTATTTAATTTGATGTAAGTGTGAACTCGTGAATTCTGAAAGGTGGAGGGGAGGAGGGCATGGCGGGGGGCCTCCAACATACATTTTGCCTAGGGCCTCCAAATGTCTAGAACCGGCCCTGTAACAGATGGCAGGACTTTATATTACTCTATTCTAATCTGTATCAGCATGAACAGAGAGAGACGCTTCTATACAGAGAATGGTAATGAAAAATTAGAGAACGAAAAAGTTTAGGGTCAATTTGCCAGGCAAAAAAGACATTTTATGAACTATGATTGAGATTTTACGTACAGAAGCAGAGATTAAAAACGAAACAAAAAAATTAATTATTTAAGGAGCCGATCAAACCAAACGCGTTTTGGCGCTAAAAAGCTAGATGCAGTGCAATGAGTACAACAGAACCCGGGGATCATTTTTAAATGTTTTTTTTAATTGGCACAGCTTCTAACAAATGTGGCGCTCATGCACAAGACACTAATCAAAACCGCAAGACATGGTGCAACATGTAAATGTACGTCTATTGCATGTTTACACAAAAAAACAATTGAAAAGTGCAGACAGACGCAAAAACACGTGAACCGGTGTGAATGGCCCCTAAGTTTGTAACTAATAAAAGAGGGAATCTGGAAGCAGAAAATGTTTTTGCTACTTTATATCTTATATATACAGTACATTTATATTTATAGAGTTATAAAGTGGCTGTATTTCTAACTCTTTCATTAGTTACACACTTCTCCATGTAGTGTCCCCACTATTAATCAGTGGACGTCTGATTAATTTCCATGTAGTAATCAGTGGGCGTTTCCAAACCAGTCATTTTTCAACAATCCAATGAAAGTAGGGAATCTCTATGTAGTATGAAAATCGAGTTAAGCAGTTGAAAATTGCCCATCCGAGTTTGAAAATGCCCACTGATTGGGAAACGCCTTTTTTTTTGTTCTGAAACACCTTTCTCAATTTTGTTTGATGCATACTTTCGATGAACACCTTCTCTTATCACAGCTTAAGAGACAACTATAAGCCATTCATATGTTAATTTCCCCCCAAAAGTATGAACACTGTGGTTCTGTGGTGCTATCAGAACATTACTCTGTTTGAACGTCCCGACCAGCCCAGTCAATCATTGTTGTAAGTTTGGGGTGGAACTACATCCACCAATGGAGGAAACCTAATTGAAAATGGTAATTATATTAAGTGCTGAGGCTGCTAGCCAAATCCATCTGAATCCAGTGAAGAAGAAAGAAAAAAAGCTTGATGTGCATAATGTATTCTCATCTAGTTGTTGGTATAAAGACAAAGGATGAGAGGTTGAATTCCGGAATAAGATTCTGGCCAAATGAGCTCCAAGAAATGTCATCATGGAGTAGTAATCATATTTAGAATGGTTCGTTAATTTCACTGCTTTAGAAAATGTATCAGAATGGTTCATTAATTTCACTGCTTTAGTGAATGTATCAGTGCTCTTCATGGTCTCTGAGCTGAAACTCACTGCTTTTAATAGCATTTATAGAGCCCTTGACCGTTTGAAAGGAGCATTTAACCCCTGCACATAAATATCAATAGAGCACAGCAATGCATTATAGCCCTCTCACATTTAATCTCTCTCCCATAGAAACGCTATTGATCTCCATTTAGCTGCGGGAGTGGAGTTCATGTGAGCCTCAAATGCCTCAAGATGTTTTAAAGGTGATGTGTGTGACATTTTTTCAATATTTGACTCTTTTTTTATTAAATACTTCCTCCAATTCGAGTTTAATGTACAGACACAGATATAAGTAAGCCACTCGTAAAATTATTTCCCAGAAGATTGTAAACACTTTTTCTCCGTTTAAGCACCCGATATTGCAACTTTTGGTTCATCCAAGGGTGTGAGTTTTGGGCGGGACTACCTGTTTAACCGGACAATGTCAGATTAATGTCAATGTCAATTAATCAGTGCATCCAAGTGAATCATCGGATACTATTGAATAGAGCTCAGAATACCAGTAGTAAGATTATACAAAAAATGATTAATTAAATTTCATTATTCTATATAAACAAATCAGTATTCCTAATTTTTTTTTTTTGTTGTTTTTGAATATCAATGTTAAACCTGTAATTGAGTATAAATAAATCATAAAGTAAATTATTAAATGCTAATTAAATGCTCCAGTTAATAAATAGTCAAGGTATCCGAATGATGATATGGTACCTCTGTACCGCAGGAGTAAGGAACCAGGCTGATCAGCCCGCTCCCTGCTGAACCGCACAGAGATCTCGTTACTGGAGCTCCGCAGCACCAGGCCACTGGATAACACTGAGCTGTTGGCTAGGACAGAGGGCACAGGTCCACCTAGATCCTCCAAAATTGCCTCCATCCCATCCTCCAAACTCACACTGAGCACCTGGTGCAGAAGAGCACAGTTCGTGTTAAGAGATTGCAGATACCAGTATACAGTATATGCATATTGTAAAACTATAAGTGTAAGGCTGTGAATGCATATTCAAGTGCTATAATGTTAAAACGGTTTCTTGTTGCATGACAGACCATTAATGTTTTTTCATAAATGTGATTTTAGGGAAAAAATGAAACACTTGAAAATAGTCAATAAACTCAAAATAAATCCTAAAATTAAAATATTCATTATGTAGATTGTGTCTGTTTCATAGCTTGTCTAAATCTTTAATTTGATCAGAATATTATGCAAAATATTTATATATAGAATAAGGATGAATATCTCAAAGAAAAAACAAAGACTATTGAAAAAAATATTATTTTAGCACAAATACACTCTAAACACTTTAAGAAACGATGCATTTCTGCATTCTCAGATCAGATCTTTATTTAATATCTGCTTCTGGTTTAGTAGCTGAAATATCATTCCTACTTTTATTCCCATACAAATATATAATCAAAATACAAATGAGCCAAACACAGAGACATACAGGCTCCAGCAACAGGATGGTGATTAAAATTGTCTAAATGAAAAATAATTGTTGTTAATAATGGGTTGACCCTGAAAGGTAAAGCTCTAATTTAAAAGGCATTTTCCACAGGTTGCCCGCTGCCCTTTGTGGCATCAGCCCTTCATTTCCATAAACTGGCCCTAAACAACTAAAAAACTCTCCATCCTATTTCATGATGGCGTTGACATATCCAGACTTCTGAACATGGTTGAGGGCAGCATGTACAGTGCAATCCGGAAAGTATTCACAGTGCTTCACTTTTTCCACATTTTGTTGTGTTACAGCCTTTATTCCAAAATAGATTAAATTCATTATTTTCCTCAAAATTCTACAAACAATACCCCATAATGACAATGTGAAAGAAGCTTGTTTAAAATCTTTGCAAATTTATTAAAAATAAAAACCAAACAAAATCACATGTACATAAGTATTCACAGCCTTTACCATGACACTCAAAATTGAGCTCAGGTGCATCCTGTTTCCACTGATCATCCTTGAGATGTTTCTACAACTTGATTGGAGTCCACCTGTGGTAAATTCAGTTGCTTGGACATGATTTGGAAAGGCTCACACCTGTCTATATAAGGTCCCACAGTTAACAGTGCATGTCAGAGCACAAACCATGAAGTCCAAGGAACTGTCTGTAGATCTCCGAGACAGGATTGTATCGAGGCACAGATCTGGGGAAGGGTACAGATACATTTCTGCAGCATTGAAGGTCCCAATGAGCACAGTGACCTCCATCATCTGTAAATGGAAGAAGTTTGGAACCACCAAGACTCTTCCTAGAGCTGGCCGCCCGGCCAAACTGAGTGATCAGGGGAGAAGGGCCTTAGTCAGGGAGGTGACCAAGAACCCGATAGTCACTCTGGCAGAGCTCCAGCATTTTTCTGTGGAGAAGAGGAGAACCTTCCAGAAGAACAGCCATCTCTGCAGCACTCCACCAATCAGGCCTGTATGGTAGAGTGGCCAGACGGAAGCCACTCCTCAGTAAAAGGCACATGACAGCCCGCCTGGAGTTTGCCAAAAGGCACCTGAAGGACTCTCAGACCATGAAAAAAAAATTTTCTGGTCTGATGAAACAAAGATCTGAATGGCAAGCGTCATGTCTGGAGGAAACCAGGCACTGCTCATCACCTGGCCAATACCATCCCTACAGTGAAGCATGGTGGTGGCAGCATCATGCTGTGGGGATGTTTTTCAGTGGTAGGAACTGGGAGACTAGTCAGGATCGAGGGAAAGATGAATGCAGCAATGTACAGAGACATCTTTGATGAAAACCTGCTCCAGAGCACTCTGGACCTCAGAATGGGGCAAAGGTTCATCTTCCAACAGGACAACGACCCTAAGTACACAGCAAAGATAACAAAGGAGTGGTTATGGGACAACAGACTTGAACCCGATTGAACATCTCTGGAGAGATCTGAAAATGGATGTGCACTGACGCTCCCCATCCTGATGGAACTTGAGAGGTCCTGCAAAGAAGAATGGGAGAAACTGCCCAAAATAGGTGTGCCAAGCTTGTAGCATCATACACAAAAAGACTTGAGGCTGTAATTGGTGCCAAAGGTGCTTCAACAAAGTATTGAGCAAAAGCTGTGAATACTTATGTACATTTTTTTTTTTTTTTCGTTTTTTATTTTCTAATAAATTTGCAAAGATTTCAAACAAACTTGTTTCACGTTGTCATTATGGGGTATTATTTGTAGAATTTTGAGGAAAATAATGAATTTAATCCATTTTGGAATAAGGCTGTAACATAACAAAATGTGGAAAAATTGGTCAACAGTTTGACAAGCAATTTAAGTGAAATTGTGCTGAGAATCATAATTAGAAAGTATTCACTCTCTTCATAGACTTTCAGAGGAGCTGTGTGGACTCCAACAGATTGGTTTGTGGGAAAGTTAATGAGGGTCTTGCAGACAGAGCATTGGACCCTGGAGAAATGGCAATGTGAATACTACTTCTAATTACAGTTGAACAAAACCCCCAAATTTACTAATAATGAGTTTCTCAGTACACCGAACTAAACTAAGACTGAACCAAAACACTTGCAACGGAAGCATTAGATCTTAAAGGGTTCTTGGAGAATGCGACTCATGATGCTCCAAAAACTTTTTAAAAAAAAATGCAGATAACAACAACTGCCCATAAATCACCCACAACCTTGGTCTCAAAGATAATGGTTAAGGGATGGATGGCCAAATGAGAGAAATCACAAAACACATAAAGTTATTTCACCACTTGGCTACAGTATCTACAGTATGTTTATGAGGGTCAATCCTTCTGTTTTCTGCATTAGCACCACAACAGCTGCAGATAAAGGCTTGCATGTGTGCATGGAAATCAGAAAAAGCGGAGGAGTTGACATGCAGAGAACAATATCCATTTTCAGCAAACACAAGGCCAAAGCACAATTAGCCCCCCTCCTGATCGAGCACATTTCTAACTCGCTTTCTTTAAACTGGCAACTTGAAGAATTACAAATGCCAGGAAGGAGCTATTCATTTCAGGACAGTTTTGGAGGAACAACAGAAATACACAGAGAATATTAAAACTCTGTAAGTCCAGAGCTGAAAGACACATCTCATGATCAATTCAGTGCAGTATACTCATGGGTGTCACTTTGTTTTAAAAAGTGGTGGGGACATTTGGTGTATTGGTGTATTATAATTTAATAAAAGAAGATTAATTATGTAAAAGTGGATGTATATCATGAGCAGGGAAACTTCTATTTGTATTTTGCTTTGATGTTTTTCTTCTGACACATACCGGATGAAAGCTATTTCTAAAAGTGTTGGGGACATGGCCCATCCTTCCCACCTAGAAATGATGCCCTTGATTATACTTAATTTTTAACATTCACTTTAATACCCTCAAACATAAAGTACAAAACAGAGTTTCCTAATAAACCTCAACTTTAAGAACATCAATATGCATTACTGAACTGAATTCGATAAAAAAAACTCTTAATGTTAAAAAGCCTTCACTTCAGTCAGACCTAAAAATAACTGAAAAAAGACAACTATTCCTGAAAATTGCAAACAAACCGCATTACTCTGAAAACCAACTGTCAGAAATCATCTGTCACCAAATTCACAAAAGACCACATGATCAGATGAAAACATCACATTTAAAATGTTCAGAACATCAAATGAGCGTCACATGTATGATTCAGCACGGAACCCCGCAGAACGAAAGCCACAGCATGAAACCAGTGTGAGTTTGCATAAGAGACACTCTTTCTGTCTTACAGAGAAAACCAACACATTTCATTTTCTGCCGCACCTTTAACAGAGAATTTAGTTTTATTTGATATGGCAGCTGTGCAGCAGTCACACACACTGATATGCAAATATAATCATCCTTTTGGAACTACATTTGGAAAAACTTCTAAAACTTCATAGACTGGAGGCCTCTATTAATGTCTCATGGGGGAGGCAGCATCTGTCTGCTTGTCTTTAAAACTTTTACATGCAATGCTCTGTCTCTCAATCAGTTTTTAAATGCGCTTCTCTCTCATCTGATCAATTCAAAATTAGAGGTCTGAGAAATTGCTGTGCAGTCAATAGAATTGTATTGAGTTGGACTGCTGACAGGAACGATAACAAGTTCCACTTGATTGCATAAAACCCACAGTATACTGTCTGATCTGCAGTGCATCATTTGCCCAGAATGAAGGGTTTGTTTTTTCTCGGCTTGAGTAATGAAGTTGGACTTTTTGAAAATCCTCTTTCTATTGAATTTATTTTCCCAAGAAAGAGACAGAAAAGCACCTTTAGATTGTCTTTGGTGTTTTTGAATAACACATTTTCTATCCAGTCAAATATTTATCTAAAAAAAAAAGTTTTTGTGCCAGGGCATGGTTTTTACTATTTATCTATTTAATTGATGTAAGTTTTTTTCTTTTTGTTTAATGTTTTTAAGGTCATTCTAAAAATTTATTTTACAAATTTTAAAATGCTATAATAATTTACAATTAGTAATTTTCAAATGTCTTTAATGCATATTTTTATTTTATTTAACCGTATACCAGACCCTGAGTTTCAATCCTAAAATGAAAATCCATCCATCATATAATCCATCATCAAAGTAATAATACAATTCTAATCTAAAAAAGAGTGAAAGAAACATAGAACTTTCAATAATTATTGTGTGAAATTTTTGCATTGAATTATATAATTGTTTTACACAATTACGACTATGTCACTACCACCATGGCCAATCATTTTGGCACTAAAAAATGTTTCGTACTTGGTTACCATGGAGAAAACAGTGTCAATAAACATAAACATGGGATTTGTTAGTTTAAAAATATGACGGTTAAAAAAAATGAACAAAATAAAAATTCATTTGAATAATGTAAAATGTCCACTGTTGGTCATTCTTAGTAGAAATGACCAATGTGTAAAAAAAGTGTGTTTACAAAAGTACATTTTTTAACAGGACCAAAAAAGGCTCAAAGTTGACCCAACAATGCAGATATGTAGAAAGCACAATAAGAGTAATCTTTTTAAATGATTATTTTAATTTACATTTACATTTATGCATTTGGCAGATGCTTTTATCTAAAGCGACTTACAGAGCCCTTATTACAGGGACAATCCTCCTGGAGCAACCTGGAGATAAGTGCCTTGCTCAAGGACACAATGGTGGTGGCTGTGGGGATCGAACCGACAACCTTCTGATTACCAGTTTAGTGCTATTATTTCTGTATACACTTATGAAATTCTAATGGTAAGTATGGAGGATAGGAAAATTACACCATTGCCTTTGAGAGACACCCTTGAGGTATGTGTGAGAGACGGTTCTTTTATTCTGTATAGCATAAACACTTTAGATGAAAAGTACTGACCTGAATCTCAACTCCATAACCCAGATATACAGTAACCAGACAGGTGCAATGCATGTGGGAATCAAATGAGACATCCGGTGAGATCTCTATGTAACCCTCAGCTTCTGTGAAGTTCATATTGCACTGAGCTGGAAAAAAGGGAGAGAGAGACTTAAAAGGGCATCAATCTGAATAGCCACTCCTTTCTCCAACACATTCTCACACCCCAACTCGTCACATATGGACGCTTGGGCAGGACCCCTTGGCGTCACTTATTGACGCGCTGGGTGTACCTTTGGCGTCATTTTACGACGCGTCCGGTTTTGAAACATAAAAAAACAGTTGGAGGGCCATTGTAGCCTATTCTTTTTTATTTTTATTTATTGCAGTCTCGACTCTCGACCCATTCGCGGCGTGAGCTTACCCAAGACGTGAAATTTCAACGCTACACGCTAACATACTGTATGTCTGTAAAAAATTTAAAAATGCTTTTATTGCAAATAAAAAATACTATATATATATATATATATATATACACACACACACACACACACACACACACACACACACACACAGTATATACTGTATATATATATATATATATATATATATATATATATATATATATATATATATACGTATATCTCAAACAATGTCTGTGGGCTAAATGTACCTGCAGATAATTCAGAAGAGTATCCTCGTGTGGTTTTTCCATCTGGCCACCGTGGTTCCTTTTTAGGAGAAGTTGACAAAGACAGTGGTGGTGAAGTAGTTTCCTTGCCAACCAGGATGTCTTTTACGGTGGTGAAAATTGTCATTTGAGCAGTGTTAGTTGGAACGGAAGGGTTTGTGAGTGGTTGAGAGGTTACCACCATCTTCTCCAATGTTTTACTGACGATCTTACTGGGTCTTCTTTGCTCCACTGATGTGGGTGTAACTGTCATAACTGGAGTCTTCGTAGTAGCAGCAGTCATGGTTGCTGAAGTGGTGAGATCATCTCTATGAGGCACAAGGTGGGAAAGTTCAGTGTTTGATGAAGAGGTAGAGAGGGTTGACATGGTGTGCGGTGCCTCTTTAAAAAACTGCTGATCCCCCTCAAAGTTCTTGGTCAGGAGAGCTGAGTGGAGTTTGAGCAATTTCAGGTTGGGGAGGTTTGGTACTGCATCTGTTGTGAGCTGCTGGATGTCAGTTGGTGGCTCATATTTGCTGGTGAAAGGGGCGAACTCTTTTTCTGATTTTGACTTTCCTCGTATCGGAGTTTGTGCTGTTCCATCATCTGTAAAGTCCAAACATATTGAGAATTAGCACTAGATAAAACTGGGACTGTTTCTGTAGCTAATGTAAACTAGTAGAGCATGGCGCTAGCAATGGCATATTTTTATTATTTCACAATGCATAATAATGCCTCACGAAGTATAGAGGGATGACATAAGAAAGAAAGAAAGAAAGAAAGTAATCATTAGAAGTTTAAGAGTGCCACAGGAAGTGCCATTTTACTCTAATATTCAGAGCTGAAACAGAACAATATTTCAGGGAAAATAAAGCAAGAGGCAATTACAGAAAGTCTTTCATCTGCACAAAATTAAAACTCCACACTGTGTAGAAAAGCTCTCAGAAGAGTTCAGAGAGAAACGTGGGATTGCCATCACTTTAAACCTGAAAGTCTCAACAAATATTAAAGATTAGAAACAAACTCTACAGTCAGACTGAGAGAGATAGATCTCATTGAAATGCACGTCTTATAAAAATATAATAGACCATTCCAATTTCGATCAAAACCACAGTCATTATCAGCATGCCTGGAACTGTTCTCTTTCTCTCTGTTCTCTGTGAGTTGCTGTGAAGCATGAAAGATTTGAGGCAATTAAGTAATTTGCCCAACACAAGCAGATCACTCCGCTTTCATTTTTTATATTAGCAGATATTAGGGCTCAGGAAATCCCTTTGTTTTTCTGTTAGCCATCAAATAATGTGCTTTTGTGACCCTGCTTTGTTGAAAACATCTGGAGCAGTGTTTTATCTGAAAGGAAGTGCTTCTATTATTGAGACATTTGAGGGAATCACTGCACTAAACTGCAGTCAGATCATCTGTCTCTTTAAAATGAAATTCCTACAGAATTACAGAAGCTCTCCACTGGGATTTTGACACTGTCTGACTTAAGGAATATAGACATCAGGGTTGTGTGCTTTTGCTAAATTAGTCCTAAAGGAATAGTCCATTTAAAAATGACAATTTATTTATTGTTCATAACTGAATTTACACAAGCTCTGAGTTTCAAGAGCTTCACGGCACAGGGGAAGATATTATCACACAAACATTTGATATCTACATAAAGCTATCATATGGCTTCATAACACAAGTTGCATTGACTATTAGGTCCTATTTGGTGCTTAACAGCATTGGTCATTGTTTACTTTCATTGTATGGAAAAACAGCATCTTGGACATTCTTCAAAATATCTCCTTTTGTGGAAGAAAATCATATTAGTTTGAAACAACATGAGGGTGAGTACATATCATAAATTTTATTTCTGGGTGAACTATTCCATTTAAGTGCCATATATGAAAGATCTGGGAATTAACAATATGGACTGTCAGCTGATGGACAAAAATTTATTCATTACTGAAAGTCATGAATGTCTTGTGAAAGTCCTTAAAACCCATAGAAACCTTTTAGATCTAGCCTTTTAGATCTACCTTTCTACAGTCAAACAGCATGAGACCGTGAACATGTTTTTAACACTTGTGGAGAGTCAAGAGTATGTACAGCGAGACAGCTCACTTGGGGGCCATATGAACGTTACCAGATGATTTACTCACCCCGTTGTGTCTATGAAAGACAATGCTTGTTGTGGGCATGTAAATATTTTGTGGCCATCCTTAGTATCTATTCTCAATTTGGCCTGAAACATTAGATCAACAGCGATCTTCCGTTGATGTAAGTGTTTCTTGCATTCCTTGAATCTATCATGTTTCTCTCTTGCTGAATTTGCAAAATTTGGAACAAGAAAATGCTGTGATTCTTCTAAGAAAGCTTTCCTTTGCTCCTCGGGTGATCTCAGAAATTTGGCCAGAAAATTTCCAAGAAAATTTCCAAGAATTCACACGTTATTTAGCCTGCTATGATACTCCAAATCCACCAGTTTTTCCAAAACATTTTACAACGTTCCAAATCTACTTTGGTCACTAGTGGATTAGTAGCTAATCCCTTCTCCGTTGACTCCAGATAATCGATCCGTCACTCAACGTCCCTGATTCTTGTAACCAACTCAGAGAATTTCGTTTTCATCAACTTATTACAACAAGATCCTCCAAGTCAGCAACAACTTTCGTCAGCATCACAGACATGCGCGCAAGCTGGCGTTGGATTTTTCCTGCCGCACCATCCAAACCGAGTCCCTGGTCTGCAGGCCTGTCCGAGGCACCAGCTTGAGCAAGTAAGTTACTCTTTTTTCTATCATTATGTTTAATCCAGAAACCACACACACCTTCTGTCAAGACAATTAACATTGTTCACTGTGACCGAAGAGTGGCAGTGATGTAAATAACCTGTAAACAACCGGACAACCTGTGGAGACTGTAAACTGAATTTAAAGATTTTGTTTCAGTGAGGTCACAAGTTTGGTCATATAAATTAGCCTAAACCTCTATTACACCAACATAGTCTCATAGAATGAAAATTTGTAACATTACATTTTTGCAAACTGACTTTTATGTGCTACATTTCATGTTTTGCTGTAGTTTCCTGGTGAATTTAACACTAGATGTGCAACAAAAAGTGTGTGTGTTTTATTCACTTTCACACAAATCACTACAACAATGGCTTATTATGACTTTATATACACTTATTTATCTCACTATTACTCTCAGTTTGAGCCCAGCCAAACATGCAAGCTGTCACGTGAGACAAAAGTAACATGGTAGCTATAAGAAATGACATTGTTGCTTCACTATCGGTTAGGTTTAGGTGTTGGTTAAGGGTAAGGACGTCTGTTTTGAATACCTCTCATTTGCTTTTAGGAAAATATTGGTTAGGCTTAGGTTAAAGTTTTAGGTTTGGGAGGTCGTTTTACTTTTAAAACATCCATCTAATATTAACCTTAAAACTTTGTCAGATTATGACACCATTTCACTCGCTTTTGTCTGTGTTAATCCTGAAATCTCTTTCCTGTTATACTAAACAAGTCTGATGCCTCAAAATAGCTGTTAATCTCAAGTACTGCCCTCATACTCCCTCTTTCCCATTAAAAACAAACGAAACATATGTCAGTCCAGACTCCAGAGTGAATCCCATTTATCAAAATGACACTCTCCGTAATGGAAGTGTGATCAGATCATTCACCTGGCAATAAACTGCTGCTTCACAAAGCCACACAATGTCAGCCCATGCAGTCAGATTTAACTGCAGGTAGCTGACTAGTCATTAATCTAAATCTAAAAGAGGCAACTCAACAGTGATTTTGTGTTCTGTGACATGAAGAGGCTAATCCCTGTGCATTTCTTTAATTCAAGAATACCCTTAAGTGCACATGTAAATGGTGCCAATAAGATGACTGAAACATGGGACAGTGTCAACATGTCCCTCTGTGAACGCATGCAGACACATGTCCCTCTGTAGACTTTAAGGGGCGTTCACAACCATTGTGATTTGAAGTGACAAAGTGACTGTATGTTATTCATTTTCAATTCACAAGTTCACATGTTAATATGTTCATATTAAAAGACATGAAAAAGAATTATTGTTTTTGTGTGATTTATATTAGCACACTGGGAGTGTATGTTGTTGTGACTTAGTTGAAGATCGGATAAAACATTTTGACAAATCTTTTCCTGTTTTTTAACTGTAAAATGAATTGAATTAATTATTGATATTCCCTGTAAACTCTCTATGCTTCAGTTTCAATTGATCACTTTCAGACTGAGCCAAGATGCTCAATGTGTCTCTGTTTGCAGATGTCTGTGTGTATTTCAACAATCCAAGTGAAGGCCTGCCTTTGGACCATAAAATGGTCAAAGACACTGAATCGACATAATTCATAGCAAAAAGGTAATTGGTCAGAGAAGCCCCTCAGCATGACCTTCTGAACTTCCACACTGAGCTAAAGCAGGCTTTTCTTTGAGAGGTTTCCTTGCAAAGACCATCAGATTTGCACAACTCTAATACTAGAACATTTCATCTTAATCCAGGAACATTTCACACAAAATCACAGTACTTTACAGA
Organism: Xyrauchen texanus; assembly: GCF_025860055.1. Taxonomy (NCBI): domain Eukaryota; kingdom Metazoa; phylum Chordata; class Actinopteri; order Cypriniformes; family Catostomidae; genus Xyrauchen; species Xyrauchen texanus. The sequence goes on from NC_068318.1 coordinate 25,345,957, forward strand.
GTTAACCTTCTAAAATGTACAGAATGCATTTCAACTAATTCACCTCATTCTACTAAGAAGGGTAACTATAAGGCTTAACTTGATAATATACCCCGACAATCAGGTTTTTCATAACGTGTAATGTTTTATCCATGTTGTGAAACCAATTAATTAACCAGTATGATTTGTAATCAGAGATTTCATGTTTTGTTACTTACACGTATAATATTCATGAAAGAATGTCATATTTAGTATGTGAATGCTTGCTCATATAGGGAGAGAATGCTAATGAAACGAATGTCATGTCTCTTGTACCATTTTCAAGATATAAAAGTTCATTATTAAACATGCACTATTTTTGAGCGGGAGTTCTGTAAGAATCCGAAACAAAGGACCATAAAATCAACTGTCGGAAAAGGACAGCCCGGTTGACCATGTGACTCTGAAAAGCCACATCTGATTGGCTCAGGACACCTTTTGGGGTGTGGCCAATTTCAGTTAAAATGTCTCCAAACAGGAAGAATGCATTCTCCCTTCTCTCTTCTCGGCTCTCAACCTCTTCTCTCTTCTCTGGCTCCTCTCTTCTGAACTCTTCTGCTGAAGCGTCGCTTGCTTCTTCTAGATCCTCCGTGCCATGTAGAGTCCAAGGAAGCTTGGGACTCAAAGTCCCGAGGAAGCCTCTCACTCTCTGCTCTAGAGTTCATACACCCAACGGGAGTCGTGAGTCCTCCTTGCAGAAGGACTTGCTTCATCCAGTCAATAACTTTCCGTGATCATAAGAGTCCAAAACATTGACGGAACAAACTTTCTTCAAATGCCAAAGAGCGCAACTCAAGGAAACACAACAAAACGCAAGCATATCTCCAGACTTTTGCTCAAAGTGCTGGTGTATTAGTTGAATACTTTGGGGAATCCGATTGCAAATCGATATAGACCCAAAAAAGGATAAATGGTTCTTAAAGCATTGTCTACAGACTCCATTAAGTACATTTTCTCTGTATTGATCATTTATTTCACATTCTGTCACTTTACTCACAACCCCGTTTCATGTCGTATGTGTTAGATTAGTTTTATGTTTAGAATAGCAATAAAGTTAGTTTGTATTCAAAGATAATTTGACTGTGGTATATTTTGATAAATAATCTCATCCCTGTTTTTAAAAGATTTTATTCAAAGCTGTACCTAAATATGTGTAATATTATTTTCAATAAGCCATGAGAATAATATTACTCAAGTAAGAGTATTAATCATAATTCCCAAGAGCTTATTCCTTACATTAGAAATTGTAATATTACAACGATATGTTGTATTACGATTTTAATGGTGGAGAATTTTATTCAGACAAATAATGTAGTTATTCGTCATTTATCTAATTTATAATGGTTGTTGAACGTGACTAATTCCATTATAAATTTCCTTACGTAATAATGTAGAATAAGGACAGTTGAATTTAGTTCCTAGCTCACACATACTGTTTTCTTACATATAATGGTGTAGAATTGCAGCACTTTAATCCGTACCTTGTACATCTACATCAACCAAATTCCCTACATATATTGGTGTGAGAATGCGGGCACTTTAACTGATCCCATCTACATTTATACTACCAAATTCCCTACAATGTGATAGATGCTGGTGTACATTATCTCTGGAGAATCTAACGTGTTTTTTAAGATGCAGAGAACACTGAGGTGTTCAAATAGTCTGAAATTGCTTTGATTCGCTTTGGCAGGCAGGTGTCAGGTTGCAGCGTGCTGTGAGTCAACATGTCTTAAAACATCAATGGAACGAACACTGACACTGATAAATGAGACCCCATAAGCAGCTCTGATAGCTGAAGATCATAGTTCTTCAAGACAGATGCACAAAGAGAGAGATACTGATTGCAAGTCCATGTTGTGGAGAAAAATATCAACCATGAGAAGATTAATTGAATCATGCAGTTATTCAGGGCTGGTACTAGGATATGAACTTTGGTGGGGCACTTTAATGTTGGGGTGGGATGGGGCGGGCAAAGCTGATCGTTTCACCATCATTTTAGGGGCCGGAATGCCCCTTGATCATTTCGCTGTTAGTCAGGGTTGGGGCAACAGAAGTTTCTGGGTGGGGGGGCTCGAGGCAGATCTAGGGGGCTATGCAAAAAATAATTAAATAAAAAAACAATACTCAATATGACTTCTCAATTCAATACCATAACCTTGGTCACTGTATGATTTACCCAGTTAAACGATTATCACTGACATTCTGCATTATAGTCAGCCAAAGTTTGTTTCAATTAGTGTTTTATGCCCAACACCCAAGCATATTTCCTTAGTGGACAGGAGCCCTCTGTGTTTTCAGAGGTTCTAAAATTGGGCTATCCTCATATAAAAATTGTACAGAGCCAACTACTCATGCACAATTTATTGTCTTATGTAACTACACTCTACAATTCTCAGCTTATTCTGATAAATAGTTTCAGTTGTTTCTCTGTACAAGAGGAGGAGAGGGATGTACCACATCCTTAATCTTAATTATAAATAAATAAAAATATAAATAAAAAGGGTCTTAATTCCCTGATAGGAGGTACACACAGGCATGCAACATGGTGACTGAATCATGCATTATGATGCTTCATAGAAATTAAATATTGCTTGTGATGAACAGACAACATTGGCTGCTGAAAGCCTAAGCCCCTTAAATCATCCTCAAAATGCAAATTGATGAATATGATAGAGAACTCAGCGTATTTCTGATGGGGATCAGCAGCTGCCTTGATGCAATGCTTTTGACAACTTTCCAGCACCGGGTTGTGCATTACGGTTGTGGTAGATGTGGTGGCTCAACTGCGGGAGGTCTCCTACATGACTGAGATCTGGATGAAGATCTGTATTTGCTGATCGTTTACGCCATGTAGGTTTGATGAATGTTGAGATGGAGCAGCGGGATCGTCAGGGAGGGAAGGCAGCTTCACAAGATGTTATGTGAGCAGGTTGAACTGTGGTCTTGAGTGATCAGGGTTGACGGAGATGCCTCGTTAACAGACCTATTATTATTCCAAGAGGGATGCGATCCCACTGAGACTCCGGAATTGCAGACATGCAATGCAGCAAGAAGCTGCTGATCCTGGATATAAGGTAAGGAGCAGTGATTAACTCCATATTAGCTTGTCAGTGATGGCAAGATTGGTTGGCTGCTGGCAGACCTTTAAAGCATGAGGTGAACAGTGATTGGTTAAAGGAAATAATGAATGAAACGATGACGTGTACCATGCAAGTCTCACAAACAGAACTACCGTTCACGCTTCCATTTCTATTTTACGTAGCCTCCCAGGGCTCCGCCTCCCGAGCCTTCCAGGGCTCCTCTCGGGCCTCCCAGAAAAAGTTAACTGTTGCTTGAATTGCACTAATGTTACTGGAAGATGAGGGGGAGGGAGAGAGGAGGAGAGGTGGAATGTGGAGGGAGGGAAGGGAAAGAAGGAGGGAGAGAGATTGTGTGTATGTGTTAAATTGTCTGTGTGAATTACTGAGAGTTGATTACGAATGCACAAGTTTTATTTATTCCTGTTAGAAAAACATTTAAGTGTTACTCAAATTCCACTAATTTTACTGTAAAATGATTTTATGTTGGACTGCTAAACTCGAGGTTGCACAATGTTTTGATATTCCTCCTGAAAGTGACTTGAATTTACATTTTGTTTAACTTATTTTGCTGTTGGATTGCTAAATGTAGATGTAAAATTCAAGTCACTTTAAGGAGGAATATCAAACATTGTGCAACCTCGATATAATCTCACCAAAATAAAATTAATGTTGGACTGTAAAATGGAGATTACCAGTTAAAACAGGGCTATTTTTGTTGCAGAATAATGCCCTGCAGTGCACACTTTGTTTCTTGTACATTTGTTTGTGTTTAAGACAAGATAATTTACAAAAATATTGAAATATTAATGAGACAAGTTTTTTAAAATGTATTTTGGGTTAATTAATTGTTATATTAATCAAGAAATAATAATAAAAAATCTTTAGATAAATCAGAAAATTAGTTGTTAGATTAATCGAAAAAAACCCCCGTTAGATTAATCAAAAAAATAATCGTTAGATTAATCGAAAACAAAATGATCGTTAGGTGCAGCCCTAGACTTGAGTGAAATAAAGATGCTTTCAAACAAATGAAAGAACACTTGTTTCCACTGTCCACCCTTAAGTACTAAGATGAACAGAAGAACACATATTAATTTGGCCTTGGTTGTGTAAGATGTTGAAGGCAGGAAATCTGAATCTTGCACTTTCCTCAAAAAACTACTGCACAAGAAAGCTGAAATATAGTTACATTGGCGGCCAAACGTTTGGAATAATGTACAGATTTTGCTGTTTCAGAAGGAAATTGGTACTTTAAGTGGCATATAACTGATCACAAAGGTACAGTCAGGACATTACTGGTGTAAAAAAAAACAGAACCATCACTATTTGAAAAAAGTCATTTTTGATCAAATCTAGACAGGATCCATCAACACCTTATCCTTGAGTAATCATGCTAAATTGTTAATTTAGTACTATAAAATCACTTGCCATTATATCAAACACAGCTTAAAGATATTTGGTTTGTTAAATGAAGCTTACAATGGTCTTTGTGTTTGTTTTTGAGTTGCCACATTATGCAATAGACTGGCATGTCTTAAGGTCAATATTAGGTAAAAAATGGCAACAACAAAAAAAAGAAACAGCTTTCTCTAGAAACTCATCAGTCAATTATTGTTTTGAGGAATGAAGGCTATACAATGCTTGAAATTGACAAAAAACTGAAGATTTCATACAAAGGTGTACACTACAGTCTTAAAAGACAAAGGACAGCTGGCTCTAGCAAGGACAGAAAGAGATGTGGAGTGCCAGATGTTCAATTAAACAAGAGGAAAAGTCTCTAGTTTGAGAAATAGACCCCTCACATGTCCTCAGCTGACAGCTTCATTGAATTCTAACCACTCAACACCAGTTTCATGTACAACAGTAAAGAGAAGACTCAGGGTTGCAGGACTTATGGGAAGAATTGCAAAGAAAAAGCCACTTTTGAAACAGAAAAACTAAAATAAATGGTTAGAGTGGGCAAAGAAACACACATTGGACAACAGATAACTGGAAAAGAGTGTTATAGATGTATACAGGAAGTGAGGGGTGAAATGTCATCTGTGTATCTGGACAAACTGACAGCTAGAATGCCAAGAACCTGCAAAGCTGTCATTGCTGCACGTGGATTTTTTGACGAGAACTCTTTGAAGTAGTTTCTGAATTTTTTTTCCAAATTGTAATAGTAATTTTTCATGTTATTAATGTCCTGACTATATGTTGTGATCAGTTGAATGCCACTTTGGTGAATAAAAGTACCAATTTCTTTCCATAAGTGTAAAAATTTGGCTGCAAGATAAAAAGTAATGTTTATTAGAATACCTTGTTGTTAGCTTTTCAACAACACCTTACAAGGCAGAAGACCTTATAAGGTTTTTTAAAAAAAAACCCATCATAAACTGGTCTTAGCTGGTCTTAGCTGGTCTTAATCCTCGTCGGGCTGTTCTGGTTTGCTGGTTTTTGAAGGGCACTTGTCAGCTGGTCAACCTGGGAGACCAGCTTGGTCAGCTAAAGACCAGCTTGGCTGGTTTGGGAGACCAGCTAAGACCAGGCTGATTTAAGCATTTTTTTATTCTCAGCAAGGTAGGTTTTGGAAAAGAGCTACTGTGTCTTTTTCCCTGGCTTCAGGGAGTGAGGAACCCAGCTGTGATAGGCAGCACTGACTCTGCCTCTGTTCTCTAATCGGTATCTCTTTTTTTCAAGCAAAAGTCTGTACAGAACCAGGACTTCAGTCCCTTGTAGAGGTCCTAATGCATGAGCCCACACCTCTACTGATCAAATCACCATCTGATAGAGTGGCCCAGGTGGCAGTTTAGCTATTTGACCTCATTTATGATGGAGCAATTATGCAAAATGAATAATGGTTGCATCTGTCTCGATAGTGCCTGTGTGAACTCCACACTGTCAATTAAAGCTGATCTCAGCATTTGGAGGATCTAGGGTGGCCATTTTCCTTTTGAAATTAAAGTGCTTAAAGCCTGTTTTCTCTAGCAGAGTTTTTGTATCTTGGTTTCAAACACCTATTTCAAAACCCTCTTGACTTAGAATCAATTTTCTGAATTCTACCATCCAAAGTAAAGTTTTCATATTTATCATATATTTGTAATAGCTCTTGGGGAAACAAGTGAACATAAACAAACCACACTGGTATGTATTCAGGCAAGGGTCAACTATGTAATGCATTTTTTTTTTCAACTGAAATGTGTTCTTCTGTCTTTTTGATCAAAGTCTGGTCGGGGCAGGTACATACAATTTATCTTATTTATGTGATCAATTTAGTTAATTAATATACAAAAAATATTAATGACATTCTATTTTGGCCCAAACAATATTTTGATATTCTTGTACATTACCGTTTCCATTTCAGTTGTTTCATGAACCATTGTGTGCTTCATAATTAGTTAGCCATCAGAATAGCAACTGGAGAGCTTTAAACATCAAAGTGTGCCTCTATCAACCCATCAAATCACAGCACCACAAAGGTAAACACCACAATAACTTAACAAACTCACAAACAGCAGCTTGGGCTGTATCACACTCTCTGCATTAGCCAAGTTCCTAATTAACTGAGGATAATTACTCCAATTCATTAACTTGACGTAAATACTTTTAGCAGAGAAATCTTTATACATCTCAAAACGGGCCCTGAGAGTTTGGACTGTGAAGTGCGCGTGGTAAGCAGTCTTTCTATTGTTTTTATTTGACATATCTTTTGAGCCAAAGGGAGTGCACCTGAGAGAAGAACTTCAGAGAAAAGGAGGTCATAAAAAGTCAGTCGTATAATAATCATGGGACTTCAAGACTAAGACATACGTTTGTCAGTTTCCTTTATCTACTTTATTCTCTTTGCCACAATAACACATACGGCCAATGGAAGATGGGGAAAACCCTGTTTGATAACAGTCATTAATGCTTGCCATTCTGTTTGGTACTAATTACACCCTTCACCTTCAAGCTTTATTAATAGCATCGGTGCACTTACATTGGAAGTCTATGCGGCAATTCTTGCATATTGGCCCATAAACTGTTGTAAGTGCACAACTGCTTTTCCATTGTAACTGCATAGACTTTTCTGTGGCTATCGATGGCATGTCACAGATGCTGTTGATTGAGCTGGACTTGGATTTAAATAGGAATATTTCTGTAAAGAAAGTTTTTTTGACCCTGCTGTCTGATTCTTTCTCCTTTTACACAGTAGCACAAAAATCAGAGCTGAAGATTTTCAGCCTTTTTAAAGAATCTGTATTAGGTGTCAATGTATGTTTAGATAACATGAAGGAAATCCTATTCTTGTGCTGTTACTGAAAACATTCTGTGCTTTTTATGAATCTCGGGCAAAGGAAAACCATCAGGAAACTAAACAATGAAATGACACACATAACAAGAGGGGGATTAGGAGGCCAATTGACTTGTGGCATTTTAAAAGGTAAAATGTCTGTTTCTAATCTTCCCCTGTAATATTGCAATTTAACGACCCTTTGGTTGTAGGTATTTGGCATGTAAAGAGCCAAGGCTTCTGCTTTCAGGGGATCAGAGGGTATTAATGCCCAGAAAGTCAATGTTGCCACCCTTTAGTCTAAATGAAAACACTTAAAATCAATATATGCACTATCACAGCACGTTGATTCAACAAAGGGTTTTAAATGTGCTATTTTGAAGGGCTATTTTAGTGACTATCCCATCTGAGACATCTTGTGAAGTCAATTTCACGCTTTTAAGTGCCCACCAAAACATTCACTTGGAAAAGATGTACTATAATATATATGTTGCTTGCGAGAAAATTTGCTTTATTATGGCTACTTCTGAATGTCTGTCAATGAAGAAAGATGCTTTTTGGCAGCACGTCACAGAATCTACCAGCAGGGGCTAACTGGCACACGCTAACCACCCAAACCTTGATCCCCTGGTCTTGCCACATGCAGAATGATTTGATATGCATGGTTCCTCTCTCTTTTCTGAGTAAATGAGTTTTACTATAAATACCATCACCAGAGAAAAAAATTCTGATCTTTCAGTTACTGAGAGTTTCATAAAACATCATCATTGTGAGAAACAGCACAGAGCTGGTTGGTACAGTATGTCATTCCCACCTGTTGAGATCAGACACCATGGGGATATTAGGGAACATTCTGCCATAATGACTAATTTACAAGCCATAAAGTGACAAACAGCCAGACTAAAAATGTCAACCAGCCGTATCTGAATAGCCCTTTATGAAGCCAATCACAGGCGTTGAACATTTTCAGATCCCTCCCCTGGAACAAGGAGAATAAAAGGCAGAAATAAAAAACCCTCAGATTATTTCCATATTTCTGCAATTGAACAGCCAGAATATAAGCTTATGAATGTTGCAAACAATTATGAAAGGATCTGATACACAAACTTAAAAAAGCTTTGACCTGAGACTTGATACTTCTGCCTGAAATAGAAATGATATTTCCCTCAAGGAAATCACATTTTACAAGAGATTTTAATAAAAAAAATATTTTTTTACATACACATTGTACATTCCATGTACACTCCCTGTAAAGACTGCAAATCATAAACTGTAAATGTACCTTCTTAACAAAATGGTTTCTAAATTAGTAATGAAAAATGCAAAAGAAAGATACTTGTTGGAACATAGATGGTCAATAAAAATATACAAGCAGAAAGCAGCACTAAAATGGCATATTCATATTAGTTTCTAGTATGCATTGAAAACCCTAATAAGTTGACCAACTCTACTCAACTGATTGAGTAAACTCATTCCCTCGATTGAATTAAGTAATGCTCCACAACTTGTGTAATTAAGTTAACTTAATTTGGTGTTCAAATTGTAAATAGGAACCAAGGTTATTGGAAAAAACAAACTTTGTTTTAGCCACTACATATTTAACTTAAGGTAACTTAAGCAATTATGCTTAACTCAGATTTGCTATTTAAATGTTGGTGTTTTAATGTAATACTTTAAACTGATTGGACGCAAATTAAAGTAAAACAATAACACAGCTTAAATGATGAAGATGCTAACTGATTATTGTCCAATCATTCAATAAATGTATTTCTCCCCAGAAACGCATATGCCTTTACTTCAGTTGCACATAAACAAGGAGAACTGATATAAGTGTTAACAGGGTCCAATTTAACACAGGGACACAGATTACCCTGATGATGATATCACAAGGCAACGTTATAGTTGCAACAAAACAACATAAATTATACGGGGCCTGGGTAGCTCAGCGAGTAAAGATGCTGACTACCACCCCTGGAGTCGCGAGTTCGAATCCATGGTGTGCTGAGAAACTCCAGCCAGGTCTCCTAAGCAACCAAATTGGCCCAGTTGCTAGGGAGGATAGAGTCACATGGGGTAACCTCCATATGGTCGCGATTAGTGGTTCTCGCTCTCAATGTGGCACGTAGTAAGTTGTGCGTGGATCGCGGAGGGTAGCATGAGCCTCCACATGCTGGGAGTCCCTGCGGTGTCATGCACAATGAGCCACGTGATAAGATGCACAGATTGACGGTCTCAGAAGCGGAGGCAACTTGTCCTCTGCCACCCGAATTGAGGTGAGTAAATGTGCCACCATGAGAACCTACTAAGTAGTGGAATTGGGCCTTCCAAATTGGGAGAAAAGGGGATCAAATTAAATAATAATAATAAAAACAAAATCATAAATACTACAAAAGGGCTAAAAAACCTCTATGCATTCTAAAAAAATCAACAACAATTGAAATGCCCCGACATGTTCCTTTAGACCAAGAAAACATAATTAAATAATTTACAAGCACTGGGTACTCATCATAGCCTCAGTTTTGCACTTACAAACACTTAAAAACTTAGGTCTATGGATTTTGCCCAAAACTTGAAATTTTAAGTCATGTTTAATTAAAACAACTTTCTAGTAGATTTATCTAGTAATAACAACAAAAAGTCTATAGTGTGTTAAAACCCTCCTTTAATTTTGTGAGGAGATATTATTATTGTCCTTTGAGATATATTAAAAGAGTGCATAAAGGGTTTAATATAATACTAAAAAGGGCTACATAATGCTAGTTCATCTTTGCAATTCCAACTCTTGTAAGTGTGAAATAATCCACGAAATTAAACAGAATTTGTACTGATAAAGAAAAGGTCACAGGGTAGGTCAGGACAGGAGGGTTTTGCATCTCATCACAGCACAGCATATTGTCACCAGAAATGATGTGAATGAAACGAATGTAGCATTCTTTTAAAAACGTTAAATCTGTCGTGAATCCGTAAATGTTAAAATGAAAAGCAGAGATATATTAAACTCTTCAAAACAACACAACCGTGCAGGTTTCATAAACAGGTCTGTAAGGGACGGTGCTAATCTCATTTTAAAGGATTAATGCCATTATCTTCTGCTGCACGACTCTTAAAATGATTCAAATCAACTGATTCGATAAAAAGAATTGCCCGAATCAGCGTATAGGAAAAACCGAGTAACAAATCAAGTGCAAATATGCCAAAGCATAGCCTACTTGAGTTCCGTCTGCGCATTTGTTTATTTTTTTTATTAATTTGCAGTTTTTACGTTGCGTCTCGCTTTATTAGGCGCCTCATGACTGCATAAGCATCGCGTACTGAGACAGTGTGTCAAGTTAAAACTTTCACAAAACTTTTTAAAAAAATGTTCAACTTTGAAATACGCGTATCGAGACCTCTGCGACCAGTTCCATACCGTTGCGCTGCGTCTGCACCGTTTTTCTATTGTTTTTCTATGAAAACATGCACTAGACGGACGTCTTTGACAGTATTTTGAATGCTAGAACGCGTCCCGTGTGAACGACCCTGACTCGTCCACAACATTCTAGACTTCTGCTCAAGTTTCTGCAGCTATATTAGTCTAAATATATTTCTATTATAGTCAAAGAAATGACTGTTAACATCGAAATATATCATAATAGTCTCAATATGACTACATTTGAATTGATTTGACCAAAAACATGCTTGTGTGGAGCCAAATAAAACATTCGCTGCAAGTTAAACCACAGACAAACCAGACTATAACGTACAACAGGAATATAGATTTAGGGACTCAAAACAGAAATACTTACCCTGACAACGCGTGTGAATCAACGAAAAACTCAGAATCAGCAGCAGAAAGAGCGAGTTCGCTTGAAACACGATTCTTACGCGCATAATCAAAACACTAATCTGTCCGTGTGTTTCAATCGATGAGAATGACGCAAACGTCACATAAAATGTCCTTACGGTGTTGTAAGCTACAGTTCGTTGTGTTGCGGTTGGGCTACAAGCTTCTTTCCAACGGAATCGAGCAGAGCTCCGACAGTCACGCGGAGAGACGTTGAATCCTGGGCAGTTATAAGCGGATTGCTCGCTGTGGTGGTTCAGCACCACGGATAGCTCCCCTCGTCCTCAAACCAATCAACCTCAGTACTGCTGGAAACTTTGGACAGCAGCCTGGCGTTCATCCAGAAGCGCGTCAGAGAACAGCTTTTTACATCTCAGACTTGAGGAGAGATATGCTATCCTAATATAAAGAGCCTAAATGGAAATGCAGTGGCTAGGGGGTTCAATCCTGCATTCCTTCTGAGTTTAGTGTAACTTTAAATAAACAAACCTAAAGAAGATAATCAGGGTATTTTGGTTAACTTGAAATGGTAGCTACTGTATACAGTATTAGTAGAGGTTTGCAACTAAAAAAGCCCTGAAAATGATATTTGGACACTAATACTCCTTGCATTAGACAACATAATATCAAACCAGAGGGCGTTTATTTTTAAGATAGGTAACGCAAGCACACTTTTCTTTTTTACAAAATTAGTTTGTTGGGTTTTAAATTATACAATGTAAAACAATAGAAACTGTTTAAAATCTCTGTTTAAAATTAAGACAAAAGGTATTGGACTTTCCTGTTTGTCAAATTTTGTGAAACATCCACTAAAATTGCCTTGGGACCTGTTGGTTAAAAATGATCACACAAAAAATGGAATAGAAATTTGAGTTAGTTCTAAGAAAAGCTTTAGAATTATTATTTGCAGATGCCATTTGGTTTCATATTTTGTTATCCAATAAATTATATGCATTCATTTTTAAGTGTTAAATATGTGTCCAGATAATTTTTGGGGGCACTGTATTTCTGCAGGTTTGAGCAACCCTTTATGCATCACTTTTTTGGCTCAATTTACATCATGTACTCTGTATTGGGCCAGTGAGTTAATGCCTCTTTCTCATTGCTCAGACCTCCAGCCAGTGATTTCAGCTGCACAGCACTGCTGTTATAAAGCCGATTCAGCTAATGAAAATCATGGCCGTGAAATAGAATGACCACTGTGCCAAGGTAATGAAGAAATCTTCATCTTCACATGCACTACATTTTTATTTGGTATGCTGAATAAACAGCCATTTAGCTAATATTACTGAGAAGTAGAACGACATGGAGCGAGAGTTTAATGGCTGTTGTTATCAATTAAAATATTTATACTGAATAAACAATACAGTGGCCGTGAAGTGTAAAACAAAACAATAAATCTAAAAACACAACAGCAAATCCAAAGACAAAACAGCAATTCAGAAAACACAACAGCAATTCAATCGAAACGCAAAGGGTAGGTACCATAGCCATCAAAATCTATGCCAAAAGGTCACTGACTGAAAAAGTGAGTGTTTTCTCTCTCTGGAAAACAGTAACAGGAAACTTTATAATACAGAGAATAAAAACAGCAAGCGGGAAAATTTAGCTTTAGGTACAGTGTTCATCTATGGTCTCATGGTTCATCTAGTGTGTAAGAGACTGTTTTAATGTCCACAAATTGCACTAAAACGTTGGTGGCATCCACGCCTTCAATTTGCATGTTCTATCTTAAAAAAAAATAAAAAACACGGTGGTTTATTTTATTTATAAATGTTCCGGTTGCTGTCAGTTGATACATCTTCAATTATGTCTACTGATATGAATACAGTATTCAATTATTTTAGTAAAGATGTCATTTTTAAATTACAAAAGTTGTAGTAGGCTGCCAGTGGTGTGAATGATTAAAGTATTGTTTTTTTTTATTGGTTTTCATTTTTATTATTTTTATTTAAAAAATAATTGAATAATGTACATGTACAATTCCACATCCTGGGAAAATCTCACCTAGAGTAAATCAGTATATCTAATAGCAGCCTTCTACAACCTTTACAATATGAATATAATCTTGGTAAAATTTCAGCTATTTATTTCTAAAATAATTGAAACTATACTCATAATTGGACATGCTGGCTTCAAATGTAGAAAGTGAGCCATCAAGCCGGCAGTCTACTGCAATATTTGGAATGGGAAAATGCTTTTTTAATAACAGTTTTTGTTACGTTAGAATATCCAAGTCAATTGAATGAATGCTTGGACACTGACGTTTTAGCGCAGTTTGTGGAGTTTTTAGACGGTCCATTACACACCAGACGAACGTCGTACCTAAAACATTTCCTGCTTGGTGTTTTTGCTCTCTGTGTTATAAAGTGTCCCATTACTGTTTTACTGAGTGACAAACAACTCACAATTTTCAGTAATTGAGCATTTGGAATGAATTATGAAATTATTGTGGGCAGAGAACCAGTCCTGAGGAAAGGACAAGGGCTCATCCACACAGCCAATCAGGCGAGAAGCTATTGCACAAACTCTTTCCATTTCGATTGAACTGCTTTTGTGTTTTCTTATTTGCTGTTGTATTTTCTTACTTGTTGTTTTGTTTCTGTATTTGGTGTTGTTTTCTGGTTTGCTCTTTTGTTTTCGGATTTGCCGTTGTGTTTATAGATTTGATGTTTTGTTCCGCAATTCACGGCCACCATAGTACATAATTAAGCAAACAATTATAGGAAGGCAAATTAATAAGGAAACAATGTTATTCTAATTAATCATGTTTTTAATTCTTTTACTAGTTACCTAATCTGATGTTATATATATATATATATATAATAAAAATAAAATAAAATAAAAAAATCAATGTATCCTTGTATATACATTGAATCCAAGGTCCAGGCTCCTCAGATACCAGATTTTTTTTTTATCTCTATAAACTGACGTCATGGTCTCCCTCTGCTCTGCTAAATTAGCCTGTCTTTCTTAAAATATTTCCGCTCTCAGAACTCGACAGCCCTGCCTCCACTGATTAAGTCTTTCTGTCTGCAGGAGCCATCTGGCAGAGAAAAACCTCTCTCCCATCAAAACACATTGTATTATCAATTTACATTACAATTGAACACATGAGTGTGTCTAAATGACAGAGCCTCAGCTGTGCACTCAAAAAAATTATGAACTTTCACTACTGTCAGATTTACTGAATTCTCCCTTATTACTAAAATAATGCATGTAACAAGTTACTTCCTGTTCCGTTTGCTGCCAGGATGCTGCAGGAGTCTGTGTTTGTAGCTTGCTAGCCTGATTAGCATTGCTTATTCTTGCTTATTCACGTTAATCATTTTATCCTATGCCATTTTAACTTGTGCTTTATTTTATTCTTCTTTTCTACTGTTTCAGCTGTATTTTATTGCACGCACCTCTTTTTTCTTTTCTTTTTTCCTGCTTCTCTACATCTCATGTCACGGCTGCTTGCATTCATTTTCTCCACTGTGTTTTACATGGATTATTGCATCAATCTCAAATATCTGCTGATTAGGAACCACATTGATCTCAAACCCTCGCCACTCAAGAACAACCACAACAACAAACAATTGCGGTATGTCATGGCATCCGCTCACGTTATTTCTTCCTGCATTGCATGCCACATGTTTACTATAGCTTCTTCCGTCAGCAGTGAGGGATTCAAATATGATAAATGCAAGGAATTAGTCAGGCTGACAGAAGTTTTATGAGTTAGAGACACACATCCGAATGCTAGTGGAGGTCAGTGAGAAAAAGAAGCTGGTAGATAGTGTTTTGGATTCGGGTAGTACAGTGAGCAACACACACACACTTTGGTTCTGGCTGTAGAGCCTCTGCAGCAGGGCATTTGGGTGATGTCTTGGCGGCATATTCGCTCAGGCAGTGGCACCATTCTCCCATTCCTGTTAGGGTTTTCAATCGATTCTCCCCACTCAGTGATGCACCCACTGAGAATAATGTTGAAAGAGCCTTAATAATTGGTGATTCTATTGTAAGGAACGTGGAAATAGAGACTCCATCCACCATTGTTAAATGCATTTCTGGGGCTCGAGCATCTGACATCAGATCAAAAAGTGCTGGCTAATGCTAAGTATAGATTTTCGAAAATCGCTTTTCATGTCGGCATTAACGATGTCTGGCTTCGCCAGTTGGAGATCACTAGATATCATTTTAATTTTTGTGAACTTGTAAAAACGATGTCAGACACTGTTATATACTCTGGCCCCCTATCTGCTCGTCGTGATGACAAGGTTTATAGTAGATTAGTGTCACTGAATGGCTGGAAGTCTGAGTGGTGTCCGAAGTATAGGATAGGATTTATAGACATTTGGCAGAGTTTTTGGGGCAGACATGACCTGCTAAAGAGAGGCAGACTCCATCTATCCAGGGAAGGTGTCTCTCTCCTCTCTAGTAATTTGGCTCATAGTCTTAATAGTGACAGTATTTGACTAACTGGGGCCCAGGTCAGGAAGCAGACAAACTGGTTAAACCAAACATCTGCTAGCTGCCTTGAGATGTCACACAGGTCACATAAACTACAACACATAGAGACGCATAGGTATCACCTAGATGTCATATAGAGACTGTGTCTGTTCCCCGAACTACCAAACACAAAACTCTCACTTAATCTTTTAGAAAAAATGTGATTGAGGTCAAACTTAAAAAAACGAAAACGAAAATATTTAAGATAAACAGCATATAAAGGTAGGGCTACTAAACATTAGATCTCTTTCTACCAAAGCACTAATTGTAAATTAAATTATTACAGATCATAGTTTGGATGTGCTCTGTTTGACTGAAATCTGGCTTAAACCGTATGAATATATTAGTTTAAATGGATCTACTCCCCAAGGTTATTGTTATAAACATGAGCCTCACCTGAAGGGTTGAGGAGGAGGTGTTGATGCAATTTACAGTGAAATTTTATGTGTTACTCAGAGGACAGGATATAAGTCTTTTGAACAAAAAATCCTTAATGTGACACCTTCAGATAAAAATAAAAAATCTCTGTCATCTTTTGCCCTTGCTATAGATCACCCAGGCCATACTCTGGTTTCCTTGGTGAATTTGCAAATTTTCTATCAGATCTAGTAGTTAATGTAGATAGAGCTTTAATTGTTGGTGACTTCAACATTCACATAGATAATGAAAATGATACATTGGGATTAGCATTTATCATGCATGGAAAGATAGTGTCTGTAGCTACAGACATGCACCAAAAGCTGCCAGGTCATCATATTTTTGCAAATTCATAGAACATAACCACAACAATCCTAGGTGTTTATTCAGTACTGTGGCTAAATTAGTTAGGAATAAAGCATATATGGTTAGCAACCAGATATTCTTCACAGCACAATAGTAATGACTTCATGAATTTCTTTACTGATAAAATTGAAATAATCAGAAATAAAATTGGAACTATGCAATCAACTGTCACAGCACCTCAGAAAACAGTGTTCCATAATTTTCCTCATGAGCAACTGCAATCCTGCCATAGGTCTTGAAGAGCTAACAAAAAGTATAAACAAAATCAAAAGCCACAACATGTGTGTTCGATCAAATACCAACTAAGCACTTAAAAGAGGTACTTTCTGTCATCTCAGAGCCTCTTCTTAATATTATTAACTCCACGATATCCTTGTGACTTGTCCCAAGAAACTTTAAAATGGCAGTTATGAAACTGCTTACTAGCCACAGGTTGATACTGGAGATTTGACTAATTACAGACCGATTTCAAATCTACCATTTATGTCAAAAATACAAGAAAAGATAGTGTCCTCCCAACTATATTCATTTATACAGAGAAATGGTATATATGAACAAATTCAATCAGGATTTAGGCCCCATCACAGTACAGAGACTGCACTTATCAGAGTTACAAATGACTTGCTCTTATCATCTGATCGTAGCTGCACTTCTCTTCTAGTGCTTTTAGATCTTAGTGCTGCCTTCGACACGATAGATCATTACATTCTCTTGAATAGGCTGGACAATTATGTTGGCATTAGTGGACTTGCATTAGTTGGTTTAGGCTCTATGTATTAGTCCGCTGCCACTTTGTATGTGTAAATGAGGAATTGTCAAATCAAACAAAAGTTAAGTATGGAGTGCCACAGGGATCAGTTTTAGGGCCTCTGCTTTTCTCTAATACATGCTTCCCCTAGAAGATATCATCAGGAATCATGGAATAAGTTTCCATTGCTATGCCGAAGATACCCAACTTTATAGTTCTTCTAAACCCAATGAAAAGTCACAATTTTCTAAATTAGCAGAGAGTATCAATGAAATCAAAGCTTGAATGGCCAGAAATTTCCTTCTATTCAATTCTGACAAAACAGAGGTACTAATTATTGAACCAAAAAAAAAATAAAAAAAAAAGCCACAAAAATATCATTTGACTCTTGATGGATTTAGTGTTTCATTGGTTCTACACCGAAGAACTTAGGTGTAATATTTGATACCGGTCTGTCCTTTTTTAGAACAGCATTCTTCCACCTTTTATCACCCAATTTTATAATCATTACATTGGCTAACTGTTAAATTTCATATTAATTTAAAAATTCTGTTAACTACATAGAAAGCTTTGAATGATCTAGCTCCACAGTACTTAAGTGACCTTCTGACACGCTATATTCCATCACGTTCATTATGATCACAAAATTCTGGCTTGTTAATAATTGCAAGAATATCAAAATCCACAAAAGGAGGTAGATCCTTTTCATATTTGGCTCCTAAATTATGGATTAGTCTTCCTAACACTGCTCAGGATGCAGACACACTTAGTTTAAGTCCAGACTAAAGACTCAACTATTTAGCCAGGCATACACCTAATTTATCCATCAATTCACAATAAGGCTGTTTAAGTTAGGTCTGCCTGAACCAGAAAAATCTATCATGATCTATAACTCTGCATAACATTGAATGGCGTCTACGGTAATATTATTCTGTTTTATGTTTTATTGACGATATTATTATCGTCCCCTGTCTGTCTTGTGTTTTGTGTATTTTCTTTGTGTGAGCACATGGGTTTAGTGACCGCCATGTGCCTCAACTATGGAGGTTGTTTCCTTGCCACTGTATGTGCCCACAGCCACGGAGGCTGTTGACCTGCCCCTACAAGTACCCACGACCACGGAGGTCGTTCACTGGCCACTGACTCTCCTCACAGCGACAGAAGCCGTTCCCCTGTTCATGTCGGCCTTCACAGCCACGGAGGCTGCACCCCTGTTACTGCCTGTCCTCACAGCCATGGAGGCTGTTCCCCAGTCCATATCGGTCGACACAGCTGCGGAGGCCATTACCCTGTCGAGGCCATTGTCCACGGCCACAGAGGCTGTTCCCCAGCCGTGACCAGCGCCCACACCTGAGTCGTCCATGGCTCCTGTCCCCTGAAAAGCTCCCTCTTGAACCCTGTCCAGTGGTTGCTGTTCAATTCACTGTCCCCTCTGCCCTGAGGCCTTCTTCCAGGCCTCCGGACCTGTGATTTCATATTGTCAGGCTGGGTTTCTGTCTGACGGGACCATGGTTTATCGTCCCCCGTCTGTCTTGTGCACGTTCTTTGTGTGAGCCGTGCGCTGCGGTATGCGCACTCCCCATGTAGCCTTATTATTTCCTTTCAGCGGTGTGTGAGCTGAGCTCAGTTATGTGTACCAGAACAAACGGAATCCAGGAAAGTCACATATTTAAGTCTTACCTGAACTCTCTCTCTTCATTTACTTTCATGACATTTTACATCATGCCTTACACCTGTGTGCTTTATAGACTATCTGCTGAGATTGTATCAGCATGACATCTGTAATGTTTTTGCACAAAAGACTTTTGTTGTTGTTGTTGTTTAAACACCTCAGGAGGAAGCAGTTAAAATCTATAACTCTCAAGTTTAAATCAGGATTTAGTTGCATCTGAGAGCATACTCACACACCAGTGAATATTTCTAAGGCCAAATACATTATTCATCAGGCAAGAACAAACATTACTCTGTTTGCATGTAGGGGTGGTAATATTAATATTCATGAGGCTGGGACTGAAGCTTGGACTGCTAACAAGTCATTTTAACAGGAAACCAGTAGTTGATATGACACTTCAAGCAGTGACATCCGTGTGCAGTGCTATACTTAATCTAAAACTATATGAGAGAGAATATTGCAAATTTTTGTACAATTATATCATTTTTTCTTTTTATGTAAAGCTAAATTGTGTTTACAATCTCTGAAAAATGGTTACAATACAGTTACAATTACAGGTACAATACCTAAAATATAAAAATGTCCTTAGACATTTACACAAACAATATTTTTTTACGACATTTTAACATACATTAACTTCTTAGCCAGTTGCCAGAACTGCAATTATCTCAGGACAATGACAATATTTTCTACATCCACCTGCACTTAACTATTCTTACCGATACATTTTGGTATTGAATGAATTCTAAGCATACTTATAATACACATTTATATTGCTTCCTCTTGGATTTGAACATATGTCACCCATATAAGAGCATCAGAGTATCTGTTCTACTAAGGAACTCTGGAATTAAATGTGCAACAATCTTTTTTGTGTTTAAGCGGTTTAAAGTTCTAAAACATAAAAAAAAAAAGAAAACGTAATATATTTAGTTGGGAATAATTCTTTGACATATTGCAAAGAGCACACATGTGTCTGTATCAGTCCTGCGGTCATAAACAAAGCTGTTTAAGAACGATTAGTTGCTTTTTGTAATGAATCCTGATCCCTTTTATGTTCATCTCAACGGCAACATTAGTCAGCAGATGACAGATATTTCTTAAATTTCAACAAGCTCCAAACGGGAATTACACAGCAGGAAGATCAGATTATATTAAGGGGATAATAAAGTAAATTTATATTGACTTTGTCTGACATTGGCCACATTAAAAGGCCATTAGCCAAAGCAGGAGACATCCATCCTGATCCCAGAGAGGGACATGTTAATTGGCTTCAGGACTGGAATGAAAAGCAGAGAGCAATAGACTTGTGTGAGTAAGTGATGACAGAATTGACATTTTTGGGTGAACTATCCCTTTAATGCATCATATTTAAGCTTGTTAATTTCTCCTTCTTAATGTGAATAATTAGGTTATTGTCTTTGAAGAGTCCAGAAAACAGTTATAGGACAGTATCCCAGCCATTGTTTGTTTGGCAATTTTCCATCAAAGTGGAAATGATACAAGCAAAGCATATATAAACCAGAACACAACAGTCTCTTCACACTGTGAGGCCCTAGCCTAGACTGAGCCTAGACTGTGCATCCCTCCATCAGTGGCCACTCCCTGCTGAGAGACTGGAGACAACAGTCAGATCTAATTAAACCCATCAGGTTGATTATAGGCTAAATAGCTGTCAGAAGTAGGACCAAACTGATGACCAAGACTGCTGTATGATCTGTGCTTCACAGCACAAAATTAGCTAAATTAAACTAAGCAGGCAGGATTACAAGCCAACCACTCTGGAAGAGGGACACCATAAGCCACTTCCAGATAGAAAATTACATTCATACCATTTATGAGACCTGTAGGTCTAACTTTTTCTTGTGATGAAAATTACATCAATGAAGAAGGATCAAAAGAGAGTGGAGAGAAATGCAGAGCTGGGGAGGCACAAGGAACGGTTTGAAAGCCGTATTAGCTTGATATGATTTTATGGCTTAGACCACAGTGACACTGGGTAAGAAATTTAATCAATTTCAAGTTACATTATCAATAATGATACTTTAACCTGTCTTTAGCTCTGCTAAAAACCACATAGAATAAACCACAACCATGAAAACTGATTAGCATTTTTTTTTATTTACAGTAAAACTATTGTAAAACTCTTTTTTGTATAGATATTGCTCTTTTATACATTTTTGCATTTTACTGCATAAGCCACTGCACAGATAAAAGTACCTTGTTTGTATGTATTTCCATAATAAAATACTTAATTCTAATTTAGTGCATAGAAAAATGGGAAAACACACATACAGTAGCAGACACACCACACACACAGACTCTGACACGTTGTCAGAAATAATTCGATTCCCATAAATTATCAATATGCTGTATTTTGGCTGTAAGTTAAATTATATAGTTATAAAGGGATAATGTCATTAAGGCTCAACACGATGCATCCCATATTAAAATAAACTCAAATAGGGATTTAGGATCGTACATCCTTCTGTTCTGTAAACCAGTGCTAGATTAACAATCAACAGCTCAAAAGAAAATTAATAAAAGAAAGACACAAAGGAAAGAAAGATAAACCCTCAATTTCATTAACTCCAAACTAAAGCAGTGTTATACATTTCCCTGAAGCCAGGAAAAAGATCTAAAAAAAAACAGATACGCTAATCAAACAAAATAAACATAGATTTGATTAAAAATCACATTCTTTTACACAATATATAACTTCATATTTCTTAGAGGGACTGTTGATTGAGACACGTGAGGTCTAAATAAATACATTCGCAGCTGCAGAAAAGATGTAGAAAATACTCAATCACATTGCTGATGAAGAGAGAGAGAGAGAGAGAGAGAGAGAGAAGGGGGGTTGGGGGGTTGAGCTGTAGCTCAAACATGGCCCATAAATAAGAGGTAAATGGAGGCACTTTTCAGTGCTTATGAGCAGCAGATGATATCTACGCTGTGCTTTCTGAAGGCTGGGCATCACCATCACTGTCTTTAATGATAGCATGTCCTTTCTCCAGTCCAGCACTGTCTTCATCACGTTGCACTGAGTGTGATCTGTAGAGAAGGAAAATGTAAACACCTTCAGTGCAGATCTGTCATTTACGAGAGGCCAAATGGGCACAAAACCATGCATGGATTGAGGCAGGGCAAAGGCCATGAGTGTATGTCCTTGACTGTTACAAACACCAACGCTTTAAACCAGTTTTGCAGAAAATAAATAATAATTCACGGTTTCCCCTAACCATAATATTTGTCTAAGATCTGTCTCTACATAATAATTTTGTTGGATTGACAAAGCCAACATACTGTTATTCTTCAACAGGGGTAGCCAACCCTGCTCCTGTAGAGGTACCTTCTTGCAGAGTTCAGCTCCAACACACCTGTAATTTTCAAGTGACCCTGAAGACCTCGATTAGCTGGTTCAAAGCCCATTGTACAAAGGTGCCTAAAATTGTTCCTGGCAGGCAGCAGAGGCCCTGATCCCACCCCCATCCACAATCCTAATCATATACAGTAGAGCCTGTAATGCTGAGTAGCCTGCTCGGAACAACTCGGGCACCTTTCTCCAATAGCGTGGTTCAAGTGTTTTTGATTAGGGTTGGATCTAAAGTCTGACGAAGGTAGGAGGAGCAAGGTTGGCTACCCTGGTTCTACAAACTTGTTTGAAGTTTTTTTTTTTTTTTAATCCCTAAACTGAGACCACTCTAACTCTTGCTAGAGCTTTCAAGCTACATACACCAAACTTAGTACAGACCTTCAAAAGTTTCTGGACTAGTGTGCTATATCTTTTCTAACTGATAGGACTTCGGTTTTCACATAGAGGCCTATTATCAAAAATAGGAAAAATCGAATTGACCGAATATTCATTATGATACATCTAAACATATCATGCATCTCAACCTATCTCAAAAACTTTCAGAAACCTTTCTGTTTGCCATAAATTTCTGCAGAATAATCTGACAAACCTCAAGTAGCATCACTAAAGCTCCAGAACATTTGTGTATGAGTTAACTGTGGCTAACCTTGATTTTATTTTGTTCCTGGAATAACAACCCTATCTAACAAACAGTCCTCACCGTATTCTAACACCCAACCCTAACCCTAACCTTTCTACCCCTAAAATCAGAAGGAAATGATTGGTTGATATGTATGTTGTTAAAGTCCCAACCTCAGCCCTAATACTGATCCTAACCTAGCCCTAAAATCTGACTGATTGTTAGCAATGTTGTTCCAGGACCAACAAGAATGTTGCTCCAGGAACATGTCCAACAGGTTGAAATCATGGTTAGAATTAGTTTTCCGTTTTCCGGCACATGTTTGAATCTGTCTGCATCATTGTTCTAAACACGCAACAATGCACTAAGTCAAGCATGCTTTTCCACCCAACAACAAAATGTATGCCACTAGATTTCATGTCCTCAAGGACATTATTCATGTTTAAACATTGTTGAGAGTTTTGGAGAAATTTATAAAGTAACTTCTGCACAATAAAACAAAGCAGGCATTTAGAGAAAAGCTTTTTTCATCAGCCCTCACACCATCCAGGGTCATGCAATTACGGAGTTAGAATTTCCACACCTTCCATCCACCATCACCTGTATATAATCCTTCTCTATCAGGCTTGAAGAGATACTTCATCACAAGGCTGTCCACCTTCTTCTTTTGCTTCTTCATTTCTTATTTGCTGGGGGGTCGTTTCCTCAGAAAGGCCGTTTGGATCACCCTCAGAGGCTTTCTGTGCAGGTGCTCTCTTCATGCTGTTTGAGCTACTATAGGAAATGGTTGATGCAGAACTGGAAGATGATTCTAAATCCAATTCTGACTTTGAAGATCCAGACTCTTGAGATTCTCTCTTCTGTCTGGATTCTTTCTTATCTTTCTTTCTGGAGTACTGGTGTGCATGACCCTCATTGGATGAGCTGTTGGATTCTGAGCATCTACTTCTTCTTCCTGGTGCTGCTGTTTTGGAGCTAAAGGAACTGTAAGAGCTTCCACAATATCCAGAATCAACAGCAGAACTAGAAGCAGAGCGTCTCAGACTTGACCCAAATTATTGACGCTCCTCCTGTCTTCATACGAGTCCTCCAGGCTGCAACACTTAAATTTGGCTTGAAGCTCAGGACTTCGTTGATTTTTCCAGATCGGGGTCAAAATAGTTCCGGTGGCTCACAGGTTTAAAATCAGTAGCATCCAACGGGTTCTCCGTGGAGCACAGTTGGGCTGGGATGCACAGACTATGGCCAAGCAAGCAAGAACTATATGCGTAGTTGCTCAACATCATTATCATTGTCATTGTGATCTTTCAAACCATCACCAAACTCGCTAAGCCGTGTACTACGGGACAAAGATATTAAAGAGCTAATGCTTGCGCTGCCAGGACTACTGCTTCTAGATCGCTTGCTGGTGCTCGCTGGTCCATAATCGCTGAGGTTATCATCCATCCAGGAGGTACTACGCCTCAAACTGAAGCTGCTCAAACCGGACTGAGCATCATCATCCTGGTCCAACCCTGGACGGCTGGAAGCTTTGCTCGAGACCACGGAAGACACAGTAGACTCCTTATCGAATTCCGGACTGCTCTTTGTCCAGTGCCTTTCCTGGCCCTGCTGGTGGCCTCAGAATAGACCTGGGAGATCACAGAACCTCGGTTATCCAGATCTTCACCAGTCTGAGGCCTGTCGGTTGATTTGCTCCTAGCTTTACGCAGCGACACTCGGTCAGGCATGTCTGACTGATCCCGCAAGGTACTGAATAGTCCAACTCCAGTCCTTTTGTTGGGATCGTTTCCTGTAGCTAAGCGAGCTCATCACAGAAACTGGGCAGCTCTCATCTGATTCTTTCGTTACTTCATCATTCCCCTCTTTTCCCTCCCTCCCTTCATTGATATCTTTCACAAGTGTATTAGCAACATTGGGGTGTCTGAGATGGACAAAAAAAAATCCAACACAAAAACAGCAGCAGAATTTGAGATGATCAATGCATGAAACAGGATGATACACCGTGACAGAGATAAACATGAATTTCCAAGAATGAAAGACATTTGAGAGGTAATTTAGGAGCACATTTTACACCAAACCCAGGATAAAAGGATTAAACTCCTAATGGCAGGAGGTAGGTTTCGTAACAGCTTTATGCAAATACTGGTATGAAACAGCACCATAAATGCATCACACAGTGAGATATGGTCATGAATCCAACACCATCAAATACTGTCTTGTCACAGAAGCACTTCTCACAGATGGGCATTCTCACAGATGGGCATCTCCATCTGTAAGAAGTGTTTCTGAGCTCAAGACTATGCTTTAGATGTTACTCTAGTAAATCACACCAGTAGCAGCCCTCATGTTCTTCAGTAAATTTAGTCAAAAAAGCCTCCTGCACCATTTGAATGATTGTTCAATCAGCTCTGAACAGAGACCTCTGAGGAATGGTTCTGTTCTTAATTGTACATCAGCACTTTTGGAACGCTGTTTGTCCAATCATATTAGAGGGCCGCAACTAACTGTTGTATTATATGGTGGTTTAATACTCTAACACTCCTCGAAGTGCATAAGTTAATGAAGAAAAGACATGGATAATTATCTCTGAACAAATGCATTTTACTATATTTGCACATTTGTGGACAAAAATTCTAGTGGATTTTGTATACTGGACCCTTTCTACGAAATTAAACCAAAGGTTGGATGATTGGACATTACTTGAGTAAACAAAAAGGCTAGGACTGTGGCTAAGGTCTGGCAACATGTTGGTTATCTACTGATTGTCAGTATTAGGGTTAGCCTGTTATATACTGTATTACGAATAATTTATAATTTCACAATAAAAACGTAAACAGAATGATTTAATATATCCAGCCCCGGGGGCCTTGTAACATGATATAATGAGATATTTATACTGTGTGTATATATATATATATATACACACACAGTATAAATATATATATAAATGAGCTTCATACTGACCTGCAGGTCTTCTGACTTCCATCAGCAGTGAGCGTCTTGGTGGATCCCTTGCTCTTGGAGAGCAATGACTTCACCCCATCCACACGGTCTTCCAATTCAGAGTCCATATCTGATTCATCGCCACTGCCAACAAAATCATTTCAATCAGATTGGTTAGTTGTTACTGCCACAACAACAAATTGTTTCACTGCAAAAATATGTGAGAAAACTATTTCAATCCACATATATCAAATTTAAAAAGTCACACCCATACCAACTGTTCCTCAACAATGGCCCATGTCATATCACTCCTGTAAGTATTTTCAGTTTTTACAATGGATATCAGGCATATTGGTCAGACTCGATGAATAAATAAGTTGAATGAGTTTTGAGGAAATATGAGAAAGCATATTTACCTCCAAAACTCTGCTAAATGCCTTATATGCATGTAAGTGAACTTAAGCACAAGCATAAATCTAACTGTGCTTGCATAAACATGTACATAGAGCAATGGCTTTAGGCTGCAGATGTCATTGGAGAAATTTAACTTGCTATCATACAAGTAAAACTCTGTATTAGACGCTAATTGACTACGACAATCTGCTTCTATTGGTTAAATTTTGCAGTTCTACCCTGTTACAGCAATCATCTGAATGCAGCGGACTCACCCCTCCTTCTCTGCCCACTTCCATTCAGTTACTCAAACAAAAACACATACTGTATAATATACAACAACAACAACACAAACTGGCAGGCACAATTCAGCAACAAAATGCACTAGAAATTCAATGAGCTCTAGCTAAATCATAATTCGCTCTGGAAAGTGGAAATTTTGCGCATTACATCAGATTTTCAACAACACACTAACCATTGGGATTCATTTAAAGGGATGCTTCACCCAAAAAAAAAAATCTGGTATCATTTAGTCACCCTTATGCAGGGTTGGGAGGGTTACTTTTGAAATGTATTCCACTACAGATTACATAATACATGCTGAAAAATGTAATTTGTAACGTATTCTCAAGGTCAGTAGTGTATTCGAAATACTTTGGATTAATTCTTCAGCACTTTTTTTTTACTTGTCTTGACTATAAAAACTAATTGATCTTGTTTTAAGGATTTTTAGATATTTTTACAGGAAAACAATACAAAAAGTTATTATCAAGAATACGATTTTTGCCCTAATATCAAAGGTCTTACTAGAAAAAAAATGTATGATCCAAGGTGAGCTTTCTTAATAAAAAAATATGATTGTGCCTGGTAACATGTGCATGTAAAATGGCAAGAAATAGCATTTTAGCTTAGCATAAAGCTAACAATTTACACAAGATTTATTTCTATTTCTTCTACTCCAAACTTATTTCAAACTTACTTCTCTGTCTGCTCGTATGAATGTAACACATCATAAGAAAGTGTTTCACCACTGTTCAAATGCACTTTGGATCACATCATTTATATGTATAAATGTTTCCATCTGAAAGGACTAAATATTAAATGAAACAAATGACAATAAAATGCAAAGTAATCTCTTCAATAATCAAAATACTTTTTGAATGTAACTGTTTTCTAATTACCGATTATTTAAACTGTAACTGTAGTGGAATACAGTTACTTGTATTTTGTATTTTAAATACGTAATCCAGCTTTATGATTTGATTTTATGAAATTATGATTTTAGGTGAACTATCCCTTTAAGATTTTTCAGTTTTTCGCATTTGAATGAGTTTATCTGAAAATGAGAGATTCTGATGTTACATTTCAGGTGGTTTGTCTCACCACAGTTTACATGCAACAACATTTTCATCTTGTAAAATAAATTAAATAGAATGATGAACTCAAACCAGCTACAGGTGAGAAACAAAACTTGTGTATTATCCTCACTTTTTGTTCTTTATGTTCTGATACTTTGTCACCATGCCTTGTAAACTGCATAAAATAAAAAAGGAAACATAGGAAAAGAATAGAGGAAATCTGGAAAAAAAATCTGGAAACTTTTCAAAGAAGAAAGTGTAAAATATGGAGATGGTGAAAATAACGAAAGAACTGGAGAAGAAATTGTGACATGCATTGGTCATCTTTATCAGCTCCTGAGAAATAACAAAAGAAATGTTGTCACAGGAACAGTTGTCTGGAGAATAGGCTAATCCATCCTCGTACCTGTTGATGAGGTCATCGTCATCATCCGTTTCCATTTCATCCTCCATAGCGGTTTGCAGGTCACCAATACGCTTAAAGGCCAACTTCAGATCTGCCTGTAAGCTCTGATTGGCTGCTTCCAAGCTTTCAATGTCCATTTCCTGTTCAAGAGTCAAGCAGTCAAAGTTTTGAACATTTACTATGGGTTTGCTATAGTAACGCCCAATAACAGTTTTAGCTTGTAGATGTGTTTTGGCTATTATTTTTAAAATACAAATTACCATAGTTCAGAACCATGTGTTTACTTATGATCTTAATACACATCCCACTGTTTAAGCACCCATGAAAATGGGACTTTTGTAGCATTTAGTTACTTTCTAACAGCTTTGATGTCATCTATGTGCTAGTGCACTCATAAAAGGAGCTCTGACAATCACCAGCTCATGTTTTTTGCGGCTAGCTTCAGCCTCTTTCTTGGAAAGTTCTGTTATCTCCTCCTTTATGTCTCGGATCTGACGCTGCATGCGCTTGTTCTGATCCTTCTCCCAGTTCTCGCTGGCAACACGCTGATCTCGTTCCTCAGTCATTTTTTCCAGGTTCTCCTTCAGCCGTGTTACAAGAGACTGGAGGACAAACGTGGACAGATTGGAGAAACCCAAGGACAAGCACTCAGGAAAGCACAATAAAGATGGACAGAATCACAGTGACACTATCTTTATGGGGCTTTAGGTATTGAGGTATGATGTAATTGTGTCACATGCATGTCTTGCTATGGATGAATCAAACTCCTACGCATACCTCCAGGTGTTTGGTCTGGGTTCTCTCATATTCTAGTTTTGTCTCAAGCTCACGGATTTTGGCTTCTTGTCGACTGACAAGTGATTTCTCCACCATGGACTGCTCCTGAAATTCAAGCTGTGACTGCAAGGAGTGGAGCTGTCATTAAAAAGAAAAAAGCATAGGTCACACTGAGGATCTGAAGAGCACTATTTGTGTGGCACAAGAAGTTGCTGCCTAAACATAGAGTTCACTATGGAGATGCTCTGTTAGTGTATTTGTTTGGGAGATTTATGGTACCTTGTCCTGTATCTCTTGTTTTTCCTTCAAAGCCTCTTCCAGCTGGGTCTGCAGGTCACTGATCTGTGCCAGATCTCTTGTAGACTACACACACACACACACACACACACACACACACACACACACACACACACACACACACACACAGATTTATTTTAGCTCTACATCTGTGCTTATGTGTCTATTCGATGTGGCAATCAGGAAGTGAGTTCACTTGAGCTACTGCAGCTTTGTGTTTCTTCAACAGTTCGTTCATGTCCTCCTGATCTTCCTCAAAGCGAGACTGCAGATCATTCTTCTCTCTCTGTAGACGACTCACCTGCTCCTCAAGCTGAGAAAGACAAAACAGACCGTGCTGGAGACCCAAGGATGTAACCAAGTGTAGAGACATTAATCATGTCTAAAAACACATAAATGACACCTAGATGACACAAACTAAACTTTCCCATGATGGAGCCACATTGTTGCAGTGCTTTAACAACTACGCTTCTGCCATTTTAGAATAAAAACCAGAATAGTACTAAAATACTGTAATTACACACAGTAATTGCATATTTCTGGCTGAGGCAGTGACAAGGAGATTACATCCCTAAACTCTCCTATTGGACATCATCGCCTCTTCCTCACAGTAAATCAAAACAACTGTATCATTTAATTATATAACATATTTCTGAAGTCCTGAAGCTGCCTGTAGAGAAATGAAGTGTAAGCAGAGGAGAGTACGGATATGCTGCATGTTATTTCTTGGGTAATCAAACATCTAGGTTGAATCACAATTTGTTTACATTTACCAAGTACCAAGTAGAAATTGCACTACGGATTGCATGAAATTGCAATAAAGTATGTACTGCACATACTATAACTGTTCAATAAATGGAGGAACTATTCTGTAGTCTGAAAATGTGGACTGATATCCTACAGAAGCATGAGTGGATGATGAAGGGACAGGAATTAGCAAGCGATTGAAGAAGTGTTTGGTTCATGGAGGAGAGTGACACAGAGATTGACTCACAGACATCTTTGATTTAGTGATGTCATCCATCTGGATATGAAGGTCTTCGATCTCCAGCTCCATAGACTTGCGTGATTTAACTGCGGCTGCACAGGCAAACTCCGACTCCTCCAACTAAAACCAGAGGAACAGGAGAGGAATTCACATGTGCACAGAACCACATATACTGTGTCCACAAGTTCTTTTTAAAATTCAGCTGTTGTGACTGATCTACTGATCCTGTGCAGAGCAGTTAGTGCAATTTCTAAACTACTGTGAGATTCTACCTTATGTTTGAGTGTGGCAATCTCTCTTTTGCTGGGCACGTTACTCTTCAGGTGGTCCAGCATGATCTGAGCATCAGCCAGCAGAACCTTTGTTCGCTTCAGGTCCTTTCTGAGATGCTTCTCTGTCTCAACGTCCCTTTGACCAACCTGCAATTCAGTTTTCAAAAAGCCATATAAACATGCAGGAACAAGAACAAACACATATCGGCATCAGAACAACACACCATCATGATGAGTTGTTTTGTGTTATTTTGTGTTATATAGCATTGTGTTATGATTTTTTGAGAGTTATTTTTTTTTGTGTTGTACGTTGTCTGCTATATTGTCTTTTGTAGTGTTGTGTATATTATATTGTGCCATGCAATACGCTAAATTGTGTGTTGTGTGATGATGTTATGTTGTGTAGTATTTTGCACTGTCTGTTATATTGTGTTGGCAGTATAATGTTATATTGTTGTTATAGTTTGTTGAGCGTAAGTGTTGTGTGATGTGTGTTTTATTGTGTTGTGTTTTGCATTGTCTGTTATGTTGTGCAATACAGTATTATATTGTGTGTTGTGCAGTGCTGTGCAGTGTTGTTGAGTTTGAACTGTATTTAGTATTGTGTTATTTTTTTTGTGTGTTAAGTGTTGTGTAGCGTTGTCTGCTATATCTTGTTGTCTGTTTTATATTGTGTCATGCAATGTGTTACTGTATATTGAGTTGTGTTGTAATATGGCGTTATGATTTGTTGAGTAATATTGAGTTGTGTAGTGTGTTATACGGTGTTGTGCAGTGTTATATTGTTTGTTGTGTAGTGTTGTGTTCTATTTTGTTGAGCGTAAGTGTTGTATGCTGTGTTATATTGTGTTGTGTTTTGTATTGTTATGTTGTGCAATAAAGTGTTATATTGTGTGTTGTGTAGTGTTAAGTGTTATGTTGTGTTAAATAGCATTGTGTTATGCCTAGTTATTATTTTGTGTTGTACATTGTCTGCTATATTGTTTCATAGTGTTGTGTGTATTATATTGTGTCATGCAATGTACTGTATTGTGTGTTGTGTTATATGCCATTATTTGTGCTATACTGTGTAGAGTTGTTTTTTGTTGTATGTATAGTGGCACTACCTGTTCCTGAGTGGTCATCAGTTTAGATTCGAGGTCTCTCTTCTCTCTCAGAACTCTCTGTTTATCCTCATAATCTTCCTCAAGCTGGACTTCCATCTGTTTCAGCTGTAAGCCACACAAAAGAGACATTATCATATACTCTATGGATGTTTGAAATTAAGTTGAAAGTCCAGATCCTTGAACTTCACCTTCTTACTGCAGGACAGTCTAATCTCCTCCACCTCCTCGTCTTTACCATCCAGCTCTTTAGAGTGTGTTTGTCTCAGTCTCTCCATTTCCATTTCCAACCGGAGTTTAGCCTAAACCACACACACAGATCACATGAGGCTACATGTTGATATCCTCTTTTTCTCCTTGCATAACTTCCCAAATTCAGAGTCACTATCCACTTTTTTTAATCAGGCATTTCTTTAGCCTCTCCCTCCCCATACCTGCTCAAGCATCTGAATGGTTCCAGCCTGTTCATCAAGCTCCTCCTCCTGATCTTTGACCTTGGCTTCTAGGTCACGCAGTTGTTTCTTAACCTTTGCGAGTGAGGCCTCTTCTTTTGACTCCTGAGAAGAGAGGTCCTGGAGCTCGCAATCCAGCTTCTCCAGCTTCAGACTTGTCACACACAGCTCTGTTTCCTTTTCCTGCACACACAAAAACACATCTATCTGTATACAGCAAAAAAGGGGAAGAGAAATCCACACGCGCACACACACACACACACACACACACACTTATCTGTCTTTATCCTCACCTGTAGCTGTTGTCTAACTGTAAACACTTCCCCAGTTAACATATCTCTCTCTCTGGCCAGTTTCTCCCGCTGGTTCCTCTCCCTCTGTAGTTCCTCATGAAACTGGTTCTGCTCCACATCAAACCTGCCAGAACATCAGAGAGGAAGACAGACAGGTGCTGAGCAATGTCACTTTAACCGCAGTATAAAATATAATATCTACAATGGGCACAAACGTCTATTAAACTTCTGTCAGTAGCACCAAAGCATGAATTTACCATCTGATGAAATCCTGTGTCTGATTTGTGGCTGTCGGGATTTTCAGATCAAAAAACTTTTATTTGTGTTGTTAGCAGCAGATCACATGATAGGTCAGATTTTAGGTAATATGGACTTCTTCAATTCCTTCTCTGATTTTCCAGAATTATGTGTGAACTGTGATGTCTCTGCAGAGGTCACTTATGAGTTGTCATGCATGTTGAGGGCTAGTTACTGTAGCTCCATGTCTAATGTTTTCCCATGTTCTAAAATGAATCGCAAATCCAAGCATTAAATTGTTTCCTAATCTGCTAACCTACATCAGCCATATACTAAACATAATACAGCAGCATGTTAAGAAAACAACCAAATAGTAAACAACCATTAAACAGACCAAACAGTAAAGATCAGTCCAAACAAGCAGACAGTAAACAAAGAACCAAATAATTAAGCAGCCCAAACAATCTAACAAAGATCCAATCACCTCAGTCTAATCAAAGAGTAAACAAACATACCAAACAACCAAACAATAAACAAAAAGCCCAAGCAAATACACAGTAAACAACCAGCCCAAATAGTAAACAAAGATCCCAAACAACCAAACTAAAACAAACAGTTCCAACTATAAACAAACTGCTCAATCAGAAAGTAAACAGCTCAATCATACAATCAACAAACAGCTCAATCAGACAGTAAATAAACAGCCAGAAATCCAGGCAGTGAACAAACTGGTCAAACAGACAGTAAACAAACAGCTCAAACAATCAAACAAACATCCCAAACAACCAGACAGTAAACATAAATATCAGCTCAGTCAGTAAACAAACAGCCTAAAAAAAACAAAAAGCATACAAACAGCCCAAACAATCAGACAGTAAACACACAGCCCAAAAAATCAGACAGTAAACAAACAGCCCATACAATCACGCTCAAGCAAACAGCTCAAACAATCAGACTAAAGACTGAAACAATCATCCCAAACAATTGGACAGTAAACAAATAGCACAAACAAGCAAATAGTAAATAAACAGCCAAACAACCAGACAGTAAACAAACAGCTTAAACAATCAAAGAATAGAACAACAGTTCAAGCAATCAGACAGTAAACAAACAGCTAAACAATTTACAAACAGCCCAAACAACCAAATAGTACACAAACAGACAAAACAATCAAACTGTAAATAAACCAGCCCAAACAACCAAACAACAAACAATAAGACAGTAAATAAACAGCTCAAACAATCAAGTTTGTAAACTGTTCAAACAATAAGACTGTTCAATCAGAAAGTAAACAAACAGCCAAAACAAAAAGAAACTAAAACAGCCCAAACAAACAAACAGTAAACAATCAGGCCAAACAATCAAATCGTAAACAGCAAAATACTCAGACAGTAAACAAATAGCCCAAACAACCAAACAATAATCAAACAGCCCAAATAACCAAACAGTAAATAAACAGCCAAACAATCAGACAGAAACAAACTGCCCAAACAATCTAACAATAAACAAACAGTGAGTCCAAACAATAAGACAGTAAACAAAGAGACCAAACAATCAAATGGTCCAAACAGAAAAATAAATAAAAATCCAATACAAAATAATAAAAAAATAATAAGTCTTAACATTAAACAAACAGCCCAAACCACCACAGAGCTATAAATCCCAAACAACGATCTCTATAATCAGAACTCAGCGGGTGACCATGTAGGAATGTGTAGACTTTACACAAACTGAGGTGTGTGCCTTTGTTTGTAACTGGCTCTTACTTTCTCTGTTTTCTTTCCAGCTCATGGTTGCGTCCCTCTTGATTTTCCAGGTGCAGTTTGGTGTCTTGCAGCTCAGCTGCCAGACGCTGACATTTCTTCTTCAGCTGCTGGAGAGATCGATGGGACTCCATCTGATCGGCCTGCAGGTCTACTAACTGCAGAGAGAGAGATAAGGTCAAGGTTAGACAAAGAAAGTATTTCTTTATTTTCCACTTTTTTGCCATGAAATGTTGCTGGATTCTAATGTCAGAATATTACACACTAGATTCTGGAGAGTTTTGAGCTATTTAAGCTCATACTTGATATTGTTGCAGATTTTTGCTTTTTGAATTCAGATAATACATTGCATTCTTAGTGTGTGTGTGTGTGTGTGTGTAGTTTGTGTAGTGTTTGCTTGTGTGTAATGCTACTGACTTTTCTCTCCAGGTGTCTTTTGTTCTGTTGTTCTGTCTCCAGCTTGTCATCCAGCTCCTGCTGGAGTTTCTTCTTAGTGAATTCTGCATCTCTTATGGCTCGTTCATATTTTAGCCTCCATTCACCACCTGACAAAAAATTACTTGTTTAAAATGAGTTCTGCTGAGCAGTTTCTGGCCAATCCCTGATATATTGGTCAGTCTCTCCATCTTCCTCTAAAATAATGGCTATATTCTAAAGAAAGCTTCTGGGTTTCCACACTTCCACTGGCTTCTTTCTGATTGGTCATCCAAATTGCATTTTATTTTTGTTACCAGAATCGTCATCTTCGTCCATCACGCAGTGGAGTTCTGATGTATGCAGGAGCCTGGCCTCCATAATATCCAACTCTATGAACTCCATCTGTTTCTTCACAGCATCACACTTCACCTGCAATTTAAAAAGAAGACAGGAACAGGTGTATTCCACAGCAGCCCTCTAGGAAAAAT
This sequence comes from Xyrauchen texanus, assembly GCF_025860055.1. Lineage (NCBI taxonomy): Eukaryota > Metazoa > Chordata > Actinopteri > Cypriniformes > Catostomidae > Xyrauchen > Xyrauchen texanus. Next base: position 25,381,018 of record NC_068318.1, read on the forward strand.
CCACTCCCACATAACCTCCTCAGACACAAAAAACGAAATCTTTTACCTCCTCAAAGAGTTTAATGAAAGAAGGTTAAAAATACAGAGAGTTCCTCCTAAGGTTTCTCCAACAGCGTTTCAACACAACTTTCAGTCAGTCCAAGATCATGTACCTGCATATCCTTCATGTCCTTCTCAAGCCGTAACCTTTCACTTGTTTCAGTCTCCAGCAGCTGTGATGTAGACTCCGCAGAGTTCCTCTCATCCGAAAGATCTGCAGTCAGCTCTATGATCTACATTTACACAAACATAAACTTACAAATAAGAAACCCTTTCATTAATTTTTGTTTTCTTAATCTCTCTCTCACTCCTTTAACTCAATCAGAGCAGGACAATAAAATGAGGTCCTGCTTTGCCAAGTCCTGAAGTCAAATCAGATGTTTGTATCTCTCACTCTGCTCTCCAAATGATCCGAGTTCAGTCGCAGCTCATTTCTCTCCTTCTCTACCTTCTCCAGCTTTAACTTCAGATGAATGATCTCCTCCTATGAGTAAAAAATTACAACTTTATCTATATTGCATGCAGTGTTAACAAGACAATACAGAACATTTAGATAAGAACAAGACAATCTTTGGCCTGAGGTTTGTTCAGCTAATAATGTGATGGTCGTATGTTCTTTTGATCATGCAGATCTGCCTTTAGCTGGGTTCAGGAAAAGGGCAGACACCAATATGGCATCTCTAAGGCAAACGCTTTGAGCTCAGTTTGAGATGTGATGGGAGCCGAAATCAAAGAGATGCCAGAGCTCTAATGCTGATGCAATAGGTGCCTTAGATCATGTCACCTCTAAGGCAAATGCTCCACATACACAAAACACACTAGCAAATAAACCATCCATTTCTCCTCATTTGAGATTACAAATCTATCTATAACATTTAAACTGAGAGAGGCTTGGCATAGCGAGCAAGACAGACAGACTCACATCTTTTCCTTGAATCTGTTCTTCGGTGAGCTGAACTTCTACTAGAGGCCGTACGGTAGTGAAAAGCTTCCACCAGGGCCAGTCCTTCACTCCGTGATTCTTCTTAATGTTCTTCTGGAGACAACGGATGGCCAAAACCTGGATCTGTTCAGAGATAGAAAGCAAAAAAAAAAAAACAGACAGTATGAGCAGGGCAAACATCTGAGAATGGCATGTCATTTGGTGTATTAAAAGCTTGACACGAAAAGATCCATGTTCTTTGAATGTGTATGAGGATGTTTATGATACTTTCATCGACTATTACAATTTTAGAAAGACAGATGACCTTCATAAATAGTGCTCAATATGTCACCTGGTAGCAAGTTGTGCAAATAGTCTATAGATTCTATAGGGGTTCTAAAGGATACTATAGGGATTATACAGAGGTTTTATTTGATTCTAAAGGGATTTTACAGGGATTCTTTAAGATTCTATATGGATTCTACAGGGATTCTACAGGAATTCTGTAGGGATTATAAAACGATTCTATAGGGATCCCACTAGAATTCTAAGGATTCCATAGGGATTCTACAGTGATTTTGTAGGGATTCTATAGACCATTTCAAGCATTTAAACAATAACAATAATAAGAATTCCACACAAGTTTTCCTGCAGCACATCTGGTATCATTAACGGATGCTTTAAATAGGGCTCTGAGTTAACATATTTTCCTCAAATAACATCAAACGTTTACCCAGAGTTATTTATGTGAGAGAGGCAATGAAATTGTATCATAGTTTAGATGCTCACAATGATTTCCTCAGTGGCGAGCTTGGGGAATGATCGTTCCTGTTATAACAAAGTCTTTTTAGGCAAGTCAGGTCACTTAGAGGACATCTTTGGAATGCTCTAAGGCAGCTATATGCAGCATACAAGTGCAGCACCTCTCTACTTGAATGGGAAAAGACCATAATTCCAAAAAATTGTTGGCCAAGGTTCCTATCAAGAACATGTTTCAAATCAGCAGTCAAATCTGACAACACTGGTGTTAGTAATTGTGCTTCTTTATCTCAGATAAAAAAAAAATCTGGGCTTTTATACTGTAGCTAATGCGCACGAGCGTTCTCGAGTTGATTGAGAGATGATGCCTGTTTCTAAAAGGTAATTGGCTCATTTACCTGTAAGGCGGGCCTTGCTTTCAACATCCTTTGACCGTTTACTGCTAAACAGTCTCTGGTTATAATAAATGATGCTGTTCAATGAAGCCGTGTCTGTCTGCGCGACTCGTGGACAAGGTAAGGATTTTTTTTTAATGACTGAAATACTTTTCTTGACTTATGTAGAAACAAAAATGCAACGAGTACAATTTGGGTATAAAGTCAATATCTGCTGGTGCTCTTTGGAAAAGGAATAATTTATCTCATGAAAAAAAGTATATATCCAAAGCACTCAGACTTACGTATAACATTTCAAAAGCCTTTACTAAAAGATGACTAGAAGATTTGAAAACCACAAACCAATGCATTGTGGCTAAAAAGCCTTCATCAGGGCATGGGGAAAAAACACACACACTGAGAGTCCTTATAATAATGTGACTAATTTGTGTCATGTGACATTGTCACATGATAGGACCTGTGGGGTGTGGCCATCTGTAAACATCACAGTATACTTAAGTACAGCTCAATATACAAATTATAAGTAACATATTAAAATACAACCAAATCATGTACAAGTATGGTGAAAATCTAATTCTCCATTTAAACCTGGGAATTACATTTACATTTACATTGAGTAGTTTCAATATATAGATCCAAAAAGATTCCCTCTGCAATCACTTTTTTAACCTATCTCATTCCATTATTGAACTTGGGATATATTCAATACCAGATATTTTTAGTGTACTAGGGCCACCATGAGGATTGCAGATTCTTATGGAATTTTTGTTTTGGTAATCTGATTTAAAATTTTTGCTTTGGTCTCCCTATATAAATACAACCACATGGACATTCTAATCTATAAAATACAAATTAAGTATTACAATTAACGAATGACTTGAATGTCAAATTTACGGCCCGATGTTACACCTGTTATCTAAATTATCACAGTGCAATCACCACATCTGTGATTTCCGACCTTAGGACCTAACCAGGTATTTAGTCTTAAAGGAGGGAGATGGCTTTCCACCAGTTTATTTTTAATAGTAGGTGCCTGCCAGAAAATAATGTGAGGAAAAGCTTCCCTGAGGGAGGGATCACTCATCAATATTTTCCAATTATTTTTAATTATTTGTTTCCTCTGTCTGTACTTCATTGTGTTACAAAATGAATCTGATTTTCAAGATGTTGTGATTTTAGTTTTTGTACCAATAGTTGGTTTCTACATAGTCCGTTTGCTTTATTGTAAGCTCTGCTAATAACACGATGTTTTTACCCTCTTTATTAAATCTTTCAACAATATCCTGAGCTTTGATGTCAAAATCTTCCTCCTTATCACAGATTCGTTTCAACCTCTGAAATGTCCAAAGGAAATGTTTTCTATCAGCCAGGGGGGATGCAAGATGGCTGCCCTTAAGTATTCTAACTGTTGTTTTTCTATATACAGACGTATGTAAAGCACCTTTACTATCCTTGAAAATCTTCAAATCAAAAAGTATATGAAAAATCTAAACTGAGTATCAAATTAGTATTGGTATTGTTTAAATATGAGTTAAAATTCAATAACTCTGTATCTTACCCAGACCAAATAAGTAGAATATCATCAATGAATCTACCTCGCCACATCATCTTCTCTAAATAAAAGTTGGAGTCAGAAAATACAAACTTCTTTTCACAAAATCCTAAAAATACATTTGCGTAACTGGGGGCAAAACAGGCGCCCCATGGCTGTACCTTTAATTTGTTTATAAAACTGATCCTGAAACAAAAAGTTATTGTTATTCAAGGTCAATTCTGCAAGCTGTAAAATATAACCAGTAGGTGGGTTTGGTGGGATTTCTAGATAGTGTGATAATGCTTCAAATCCTTCAGAGTGGTCTATATTAGTATACAGTATAATGATTCTACATCCATTGTCACCAAGATAGATGATTTAGTATTTTTCATCTCTTTGATAGTATTCAATACATGAGTTGTGTCTTGAATAAAGTAATAGTAATAGACTAATTTCTACTATATGTTTCTCTGGTGGATATTCAAGGGATTCTAGATTACAATTACAAAGAAGAAAGTCATATTCATTTTGTGATATCCATTTCTCATGTTTTGCTTGTGATAGTATATCAATCAGTTCAGTCTTAATTCTTTCAACTGGATTGAATCTTAGGGGAGGATAGTACTCACAGTTCTGTAGTTGTCGCAAAGCCCCTTTGATGTATTGATCTCTGCTCAATACCACAACAGCTCCTCCCTTATCCGCTCATTTTATTATGAGATAGTCATTACTTGAGATGTCGTTATTTTGAGAGCCATTCCAAGGCTATTGCTGCTTCTCTTTGCTCTGGATAAAAGCGTCTGCTAAATGACTACATGTCAAAGTAAATGACTTCTGGAGCTTAGTAATCCTGTCAAAGTCAGTATGAATGAAGCGCCTCGTGCTGTTGTCTTGAATAAGTGATCATTCTATTCAGAAGAAATAGTCTATGTACTTCGAAGACTTTACCATTCACAGCGAGAGCTTTGAAAGGTTAAAATGTGTGCTGCTTAAAACTAAATGTCATTCGAAACTCACTTTTAAAGCAGTTTTTATTGGAAATTCTGTTTGAAGCGATTTTACAGCATGGATATCATGATTGTTCTTCCTTCAAAGTGGCCTCGGAGGGTGATTTATACCATTTGGAACGCACAACTAGTAGCATATGTTTAAGGAACAAAAAAACGGCACTTCCTTAAACCATCTTGAAATGGTCTATAGGGTTATATAGGGATTCTACTAGAATTCTAAGGGAATTAATTTTATAGGGATTCTATAGGATTATAACAGAATTCTACATGGATTCTTCCGGAATTCTATATGATTCTAGAAGGATTCTACTAGGAGTCTAAGGATTGTAAAGGGATTCAATAGGGATTCTACAGGGATTCAACAGGAGTTATATAGGAATTTATAGGTTTTCTGTTGGATTTCATAGAGATTCTATAGGGATTCTACAGGAATTATTTTTAGGTTCTAAATTATTCTTCAGGGATTCTACTTGGAAGCAAAGTATTCTACAGGGATTCTACAGAAATTCTATAGGGATTTGACATGATTTCTATAGGGATTCTACTAGGAAATTAAAGGGGTCATGACATGGTTTTTTTTATTGTATTATTATGTTCCCTTAGGTGCAATTATAGTATTAATATATTTTTTTTTTAAGAAAAACTTTTAAAATCTAGTGATTTATGACCTTTTCCCACCCTGTTTCTCATCCTCTGATTCAAACAGTCTGTTTTGGGGGCGTTTTCCATTTAAGACTTCAGTGTTAACGCCCACTGTTATGATTGGCTAACGTCAGTGCCTATGTATCAATTATTGACGCCCTCAGCCAGAACAATATGCAAGTAAACTAAGTAAAAACACTGTGATTATTCATAATGAATGAAATTGCGCTTTAAAAAGTAGTTTAAAGTTTAAAATAGATTACTTACAGTTTGCGTCGTCGTTGTTCCCAGAATAGTCGGCACGGACTTATCTTTGAGCAACAGTTTTCTGGCAAAGCCAGCATCATATTGAGATTTGTTCTCAAAACAGTCATCCTTAAAATGTACAGAACAAACGCTTAAGTTAACACTGCCGTGACTGGGACGTCCGCAAAAAATAAACTGCATCCATTTTTCCCTGACGTCTGGATCTTTCGGCAGCTTATTCAGAGGTTTTGTTTGACCACAGCCAGGAACAGCACATCTGTGTGGCATCGTAATTTTCCTGTGCACAAGTAGTCTCTGTCAGAGCTCGCTGTCCATCGACTGAACACTTGTGAGGCGCACGGCGATACTGAAATGAGCGTAGTTGTCTTGCGCTTAAAGCGTAGTTATCTTGTGCTGGAGGCGGTCATATGCAAACGCTGGTACGTCACTTCTAACCGTCACATCACTTCTAACCATGAATCCAGAACGAGCTGTATTTTGAGCTTGATTAAATAAATGATTCGTTTAGAATGGGGAGGACGTCTTAAAATACTAAACTTGCAGGACGTTTTAATGATACAAAGACCTCTTATATACCAAAAGATCAAGGCAAATATGGTTTCTCATGTCATGACCCCTTTAAGGGTTCTACAGGGTCCTATGGATTGAAAATGAAACAAATTAAATTATTTTGAACTATTACTACAGTACATTGACATATTGACAGCATGGCATCTGTGGCATTTGTTTAGCAGTGTGGAAAATAATTTCAGCAGAAGTGTTTTGTGTGTTCATTTACTACTCTACCACTTGTCTTACAAGAAGACAGATGTAGGAAAATACATCTGGAGATTGTGATTGATTACAGTGGCTGACATTCAAATTCAGCTCAGGAATGCCAGGGAACACAAATATTATGCAGTGGAGGGAAAAGGACTTTACCTTCCTCTTCTTGAAGGCTTGTCGGGACAAGTACCCCCTGCAGGCTGCCTGGAATAGTGTGATGTTCTGTCTAGTGTGTTCATCCCTTTGTCCCTCGAGTTTAGCCACAGTTCCAGCCCTGAAGAACACCTAACACATACAAACACACATTTTGGGGTTACACTTGACAACAGCTTAGAGGCTTCCCCAAAAAAGTGCTTATACTATATAATATCAGAGAGACAGTGTGCATGTACGTGCTAGTTTCTCAAACATATGCTGCTTTAATCTGTAATAAAGCTTCGATAACATAACAACATTAGCATGTTGACATGGAATCATATGTATAAAAAAATTCAGTTCATCTAAACGAAAAATTGAAAAAAGGTTGGAGTTTATTTATCATTGGGAGTTCTTGTAACAGTAGAAACCAAGCAAAACTGACAGTAGATGTCGGTAGAGTAGTAAATCTGTATGTTTTTCTCTGCTTGAGTCCTTTGTGAAGGGCCCTTGACATTGTAATTCATTTCAGAGTGCAGTACAGCCTTTACAAATCCTAAAGCCAATGGCAGCTGCCACAAAATAATTACTAACTATTCCAATTTATAATACGGTCCAATAAATCCTCTTTCTTCCGGGAGCACATCAGGTGGGGCATGTTTACACGCAGATTTTTTTTCTGAGGTCTCTTCTGCTCTGCATGAATTTTCAACTGATGGGATTAAACTATTGAGCACCAGCGTCTGTTTAGACTGATTAGCAGTGGCGCAGGACACCAGAAAGACTGAAGAACCAGAAAAGACATAAACAAACAAAGCAGCTCATTCTGGGACTCGTGCCCAGTCGCGAGTAGACCACAGTCGTTCACAGAACAACACACACAATAGCAGTGGTGTTTTCTCCGAGTAGGCAAGGGAGGCAGAGCCTGCCCTAAAAAATTGTTAGGGAAAGTAATAAACAATACAACAAGAGCAACTCAAAAACTATAGCAAAATATGATATCAAATAGTGTAAATCACAAAGTTTTCTAAAATGACATTCAGTACGTTTACATGCACTTTAAAAAATGTAATCTCAGTCAAACTAAAACAAAAATGTAAATGCTTTAGCCCGACTGTAACCGTACCAGTTCGATTTTTACTGCCGTTGGCTGCCTATTCAAAATCAGACTTACCTGCATCCTTAAACGCTTCGGAGGTGACAGAATGAACGGAAGTTGTGTGTTTGTGAGTGTGTGTGTGTTTGTGTGTTTACTCACCCTGCTCAGGCCCATGTAATAGCTGCTCTTCTCCAATTCCAGGGACTCCAAAAGCTCCTCTACCGCCTGCAACGACACACACTATGTCATCTCAAGTTCACACAGTCTACATTACTAAAACACTACTGACCCATGTGTACATCCACAGAACACACACACACATACACTGGTCAGTCTTTGGTCACTTTCCAGGTATGCTACAGCCCCCAAACTGTACAGACGACCATCAGCCCACACAGTGACACTGACACTGATGCGGAAAGGTCTTCAGAACTTGATCTATCCGAATGGCCCCATCTAGATTACACCACTCAAGGGGGCAATGGCCCCTGACAACTAAAGGTACACTAGAATCGGTTTCCAAAGAAACCCTCCACTGAGATGCTGAAAGAAGAGAAATGTGGTTCTGTCGCTCTCCAATTCTCTCTACTCACACCGACCTTCTCTGTAGTGTCACAGAAAGAGAGGACAGGGTATCTTTCTGCGCTCTTTTTACCCTAAAAAGCCTGCATCAGGGTCCAAAACGAACTTGCCCAACTTCACCTGCCAACGATGGGTGAACTGAGAAAATTTACAAGCAATATATTTTTCATACAGGCCCATTTTTTTAAACCAATTTTGTCTCGATGACACTTGGGATTATTAAGCTGTTTAGTATTCAGCCTACATAGCCACATTTGCTCAAGCATTGGCAGGAGTTTTGGGGTGGTGTAGCTTTCTGGAAACCTGGTTTTTTTTTTTGCGATTTAGTTTCACTCTACTGGCGGAAAAACAACAACAACCAAATTCACACACCACCTTTATGTACTTTTAATTTACATTTTTACTCACGCTTGGTGCATGGCGATTGTTCATTTGGGACCCTGTCAGCACTTTACACGCTCAGAGGGTTTTGTAGAAAACTTTTCTTTGGCCTCATCCAATCACTGAGCCAAAATAAGATTAGGAGGCCCCATGGATGGAGACATTTTTCAAGATGATAACTGCAGTACATTTGGGAATTCAGTAAGCACTAAAGCCCAGAGCAATTACAAAAATATTCCTGTCTGCTCTGTGTATTGATTTAAGTCGGAGGCCCATCTGGGGTTTCTTGATTAAGCAGTCACAATAACCCACAATTACCCAGAGTTACTTTCTGTCTTGGATTCACTACACACATGAGAAAATGGAGCCCAAAACTTAATTTCCATAATTTCTAAACCTCTCGTTGTATTACTGATGTGCTGATTTTCCTCTTAAATAACTACTCACTCGTTTCTCATCATTCACTATGTCGTTTCGGCCCAGTTTCTTGGTCAGGTGAGGGGCCAAAACATCAAAGCGTCTTCGGAACTCAGAGAAGACCATGTAATCAGGGTAACCTGTGCAAGGTATGCATGGATGCATGGTCATTGGTCAATTTAACAGTAACATAAAACAGAATTCATTACGCAATTAAAAATAACATAAAATGGATTGACAAGTGCAGTTTTCTGACATGTGTTAAAGAATTTCCAATTGAGAGTTCAGGTGGGAAATATCAAAGGCATTGTCCCTTTTTTAAAGATATGATTAATTATTAATTTGGTGAATTTTAAAGGGTAAACTAACATAAATAGCTTATAAAGCAAATAGTCATGGACTAAAAGCCACTAAACTCCAATTTAATTTCATGGGGTCGTTAACATCCATTATGTGACAGTGAAACTGAATATTTAGTGAGAAATAATATTGGGCAGGATCTAATATTATCCATCAGGACTCCACTGGCTATAATTTACTATGGGCTATTATTGGTTAAAATAATTTTTCCTCACCCACATGCCCTTAAATCAGCGGAAAAGTAATTTCAGATGTAGAAAAAATTACTTTGAAGAAAGTTTATGACAACTAACACTTTTTATCTTCAGAATAATGGGCACATATTAACTGCACACAATAAGACCAAGGAATTGTTTTAAAGGAATATTCTGGGTTCAATACAAGTAAAGATCAGTCGACAGCATTTGTGATATAAAATCTGATTACCACAAAAATTTCATTTTGACTCGCCCCTCCTTTTAAAAAAAAAAAAAAAAAAAGCCCAAATCTGGGTTATGGTATTTTTTATCATTAAAATACTCACTTTTTCAAGAGTATATCCACAAGATATAAACAATATGCATGTAAAACTGATTTTAATGTGATAAAATAGCATTTTCAGTGTAAAGTTATAGCCAATTTTACAACTTAAAATTACCATGACGATGTTGTCAACAAACCCTTAAACCCTAAATTGACTGTAAAAATTACCATTTAAACAACTTAACAGCTCAAATAATACAAGAGTTTTAACAGAATAATTGATGAAAGTGCTTTTATAAAATTATAAGCTTCACATTTCTGCTTATAAACCTTTCAAAAATTGGCCCCATCCACTTCCATTGTAAGTGCCTCACTGATTTTTGCTTTTTTTAAAGAAAAGGAAGGACAAAACGAAATTTGTTTTTATGGTAATCAACATTATGCCATTAATACTGTAGATTGAGCTTAACTTGTATTGAACCCGGAATATTCCTTCTAGAAATCAAAAAAGGTCAATTTTGATTTATATTGTCTTTAAGGATTGTAAATAGCACATGCTCATCTTCTACATTACTTTTCATTATCTCTTCTCACCATGTCTGTAAATCCTCAAACTGTCCAGCAGTTTGAAGCCACGGACCTGAGCTCTAAGTAAAGCCACATCCAGCTGCATGAGTCCAGGGTCACAGCTTTCCCCCAAGGCCTCTGGGGATCCTGCTGCATGAAGCACCTCCGCTCGGGGTAAAAGACAGTGCACAAAGTGAACTCTGGATCTGTGGACTGTGTCCAACAGTGCATCCTGACAGATAAAGAAATACATAATGTTTTATCATATTTCATTACCATTACTAGTCCTTTATTTTTTGTTGATGTTTTAACAATATTGCATGTGAAAGAGTACTTGAAAAACAGTTCTTGAAAATGGATAGACAAAGAGAGAGATATATTGAATAACCCTCTCAAAAACTCACCACTTGAAGTTTAACCTGAAGGCAGAGAGACTTCTTCTTGACCGCACCCATGCCTGTAGTGAAGGTCTTTCTCATGCTGGTGGCTCGACGCATCGTGAGCTGAGAGACGCCCTCCAGTCCAGCAATAGAGCCGGTCAGAACCGCAGCATTGCTGGAGCGGCCCACAAACAACCCACTAATGCTCTTTCTGTTGAAATGACAGGGGACAACTTTAGTCTGTTTTCTTTATTGTTTAGAAAACAATATATATTAGTTATTTAGTTATAAATATTATTTATTGATTGATACAGAGGTGACAAGTGCAAACGTTTGTGGGCGGATCTTACTTCTGGGAATTCGCAAGCAGATTGGCTGCACTCTGCGGAGTGGGATTTAGCTTGGCAAGGTTCAGCCAACCATTTGTGTCATATTCCACCCAATCTGTCCCATGACTGTGGCCGAGCAGGAAGTGATGCGTGTTTTCACTCTTTAGCAGCACAGTGTGACCTTGCAAAACAAGATATATATATATATAAAAACGGTACTGCGGTACCTCCATTGGGGGATATCCTTTTTGATATTCTATCCTTTTGAAGAAAACTATTCATTATTTTTTTATTCTTTTCACGAAATGTACATTTTTTAAAAAGATTTATAGATTGTATAGATATTTGTATTATTTACATAGCTAAGTAAATGAATGTATGTATGACCTTTGGTCTCCCCCTCTGCAGGGCTGTAGTAATTGAAGAGTCTTTGGAGGAGTGTGTCCTCAGATCCTCCTGGCAGCAGAACTTCCTCCTCCATCAACCAGAACAGACCCCTCACCTCATCTGTCTGGGAAAGCGTACGCACCTAAACCACAGATCCACATTAAATATCTATCTACAGAGCTCTAATTAAAGTAGTCACAGACTTCAAGTGACAGTCTCTGCATAGAAGTGCCATTTAACATCAAGCACACTTTTAACATTAAACAGAGAACAACAGGACACTGCTGGAAGTGTGTCTTACCAGGGCCTGACTAGAGATCTGATCAATCACAGCAACTGATCGAGAAGGGCTAGGCTCCAGGTCATCCAATGTGATCTCAATGTTTTCCTAAAAGAGTCAAGAGCAGTTCTTTAACCACAGAGGTGATTAAAAAAATATGCCTGTCTTGTCAGCTACTCAAACTCGTCACATAATGCTGACATCACCGCTCATGGGGAATCAAGTAAGGCAAAGCATTAGGACTCTATGTGTGTGTGCACCTCCTTGTAACGCTCCAGCTCCTGTACAAACGTTCGCTCTTGGAAAAGTGTCTGCAGGCGTTCCTGAGCATAATTATGACAGAGCTCCTCAAACGTGGCCCCGCGCTGGCTCTTCACCTGCTGGGGATTCTGGAATCCTGGGGTGTCCACAATCAGCAGAGAACAGAGAGAATGCTGACTGGACTTAAGAGCTCTAAAAACAAAAAGAGAGACATCAGAATTAATCTCTTGACTTATCAAATAAGTTTCTGCTGCTCTATAGTGACCACTGACTACTAACTTGTTAATAAGAGAGATGAGGAGTGTAAAAAGCTCGGAGTATAGACCAGACGCCATGGAATCTAAACAATCTGCTGCTGTTGATTTGGATGCTGAAATGCACACAAAAACACTATAAACATACTGCTTTTTAATCACTCATTTAAAGGAACAGATCACCCAAAAATAAAGATTTTGTAATTATTTACTTACCCTCATGTTGTTCCAAACCTGTATATTGTTATTATTTCCATTGAACACAAAAAGTATTGAAAGAATCTTTACGCAGCTCTTGCCATGTGTTTTTAGCTCCACAAAAGACAAAAAAAACTACATGGAATCACCATAAAAGTAATCTATATGATGTGCGCAATATAATAAGCCTTCTAAAGTAACGAGATAGTTTTGTGTATAGGAACAGGCCATAATTTAAGTTGTTATTCATTGATAATCTTCACCTCCACCAAAACGTGTGTCTGGGCCACACTTCTATCTAGAATTAATAAATGGGGTGTTGTGTTTGGTTACTTTTTTGGTCTGTTCCTCACACAAATCTATTGTATAACTTCAGAAGAAATGGAATATAGCAGAAGACTTGGAATGTCTGTTATACAGATATGTAATGACATGAGGGTGATCGAATACAACATTTAAATTTTTGGGTGAACTATTTCTTTAAGAACGCTAACAAAAACCTATAAAATATGTTCAGACCAGTGCCAGTAAACTAATTCAGAAAATAAAAATAAATTAATAATTGAAAAAGTGTAGGTTCTGGTACCTAAGCTGTCTGTATAATCTGTACCCTGTCGGATACTGGTGGAGCGGGGCAGGGAGCCCTTGCCCTGTGGTTTAAAGATGGCGGACGAGAGCTCTTCCAGTGTGCAGCCCAGGAGATATGAAGCTTTTTGTGCCCACTCGTGCCTGGCAAACTGCTTTCGGCCTGCTGAGGGTACAAACAGCCACAATGGCAAAAGAAAAACAACGTTACTGCAAAAAATCCTACAAAAACCATTCACATTATGGTGAACTCTATATTTGACAAATACTGAAAGCTGTTCAAGTTTCCAGAAAATATAGACACTTTTATCTCCTGGATTGATGATCAAAGAAGAAACATTTTCATTCTGGTGATCAACATCAGAGTAAAAACACTCACACACAAAGGCAGATGAAAGACCGATATATAAAGCTCTATTACGATACTAAATAAATAAAATAAACATAAAACCACCTGCATTCATTCCAAAAGAGAGAGAGAGAGAGAGAGAGAGAGAGAGAGAGAGAGAGAGAGAGAGAGAGAGAGAGAGAAAGAAAAGGAGAGAGTGTTTACCTGCATCTGTCTCTGTGTTATGAATGGGGCAGTAGCATGCAACATCAATATGCAATAAAAACAAATGATTAGAATGTTAAAAACAAAACAGTGTTAAACATTGAAGATTAAATAACACATGCTTGTAAACATCAACAATGCGCATGCCACCTATTTATAAGAGCCCAAATCGTAATGCGCTTTCTTGGTTAAATGAATGGAAAGGCTCTACTGACTCTTAGTGGACAGAAGTAAAAATACACTCTAAGGAACAAATACCCACTACAAACACTCAATGTTATGACATTAATTTAGGCCTGTGAGCTCATTTTATTTTTTGACAAAATGGCTCAGTTCCTACATTTATCCTTAGTCTATTGTCATTGACTTAAGTTAATGCCATATTTCATGCAAATTCTTTACACATGCAGAAATAGACTGCTATCATATCTGTTGGCTGATCATGAGCTGATCACAGGCCAATCACAAACCTATTGATAGCTGGTCACATGTTGGTTATGAGCTGATACAGCACTTATTAACTGATCATGAGACAATAGTTAGCTGTTCAAAAGCTTTTAAAGTACTCAACTCGTTAACAATCAAGTGATGATCGGGAGTTGATTGTGAGCTGATCATCACAAGCTGATCGTGAACAGATCATAAGCAGATTGTGAGCTGATCACATTGATCTTGAGCTGCTCATATGCTGATCATGAGCCGATATCGAGCTGATCATGAGCTGATACAGCCCTCATGAGCTGATCGCAAACTGATCATGAACCGATTATGAGCTGATCTCGAGAGCTGATTGTAAACTGATTGTCAGCTGATCATGAGATGATTGTGAGCTGATCACAAACTGATACAGCCCTCACGAGCTGATCGCAAACTGATCATGAACCGATTATGAGCTGATGTCGAGAGCTGATTGTCAGCTGATCGTGAGTTGATTGTGAGCTGATCATGAGATGATTGTTAGCTGATCACAAACTGATACAACACTCATGAGCTGATCGCAAACTGATCATGAACCGATTATGAGCTGATCTTGAGAGCTGATTGTAAATTGATTGTGAGCTGATCATGAGTTGATTGTGAGCTGATCACAAACTGATACAGCACTCATGAGCTGATCGCAAACGGATCATGATCCGATTATGAGCTGATATCAAGAGTTGATTGTGAGCTGATCATGAGATGATTGTGAGCTGATCGCAAACTGATCATGAACCGATTATGAGCTGATTTCGAGAGCTGATTGTAAATTGATTGTCAGCTGATCGTGAGTTGATTGTGAGCTGATCATGAGATGATTGTGAGCTGATCACAAACTGATACAGCACTCATGAGCTGATCGCAAACTGATCATGAACCGATTATGAGCTGATCTCAAGAGCTGATTGTAAATTGATCGAAAGCTTATCGTGAGTTGATTGTGAGCTGATCATAATCTGACCATAAGACGATTTTAAGCTGATCACAAACTGATCCTGAACCGATCATAAGTTGATCTCGAGTGCTGATTGTAAACTGATTGTTAGCTGATCCTGAGCTGATGATAAGATGAGCAGATTGTGAGTTAATAATGAGTGATCATATGATGAGCTGATTATGAGCAAATAATGAAGTGATCATAAGCCAATCATGAGCCAATCTTGAGCTAATCGACCTGATTGTGGGCTAATAAAAGTACTCATGAGCTGATCACATGCTTCAGTCAGCTCATGATCAGTCAGAATGACATGTTGGTAAAGCTATCAGTGGAACTGAGCTCATGTAAAGAGCAGTAAAGGAAGGAGCAAGATGAAGCACACACAGATGATTCATTACCCTTCTCATCTATGACAGAAACTGCAAAGGGAGCACCATCAAACAAAAACCTCAATATAAAGCATCCACTGACAAAACACATCATCAAAACAAATCTTTTTTTTTTTTTTTTTTCATAATATGAATTCCCACTGATTAAAAAATTCAACTTTAATTAGCCCATACAGTGATTTATCAAATTAATTCACAGACAAACAGGTGTGCTCTTATTGCACTGTCCACTCATGCATTTAGATATTAGTTCTGGTGTAGTCAGACATCGTAGGAGCCGGTAGCTGTACCTTTGGTGGCCCCAGCTGCACCGAGGTGGTATATGGCCCCTAAGATTAGCCACACTGTTCTCTGCTCTTCACCAGAGATACCCAGGACCTTCATGGCAGCTTGTAGCTTAGTGAACTGCTGTGCAGCTTTCTGCTTGTCCGCAGGCTGCACAACAAATCACAGAAAGATACAGTATGTTGAGGTTCAATTTAATGATGATCAAATATGGTATCTCTTACCTTTGAGGGCGGAAGGAGTCCAAAAGCACTGTTCTCAGCAAAGTGATTGAAGTGCAGTTCAGTTCTGAAAGGTACAATACTTACATTAGCCCAAATTCCCTCTCTAAATTAATCCCTGTTTGCATAATATTGATACTGTACAGCGTGTCAGACTAGGATTAATGCATCGCAGTTCTAGTTGACATTCTTGTAGCTTATTGTGAAGCTTAAGTTTGTGCTTTACTTTAGAAGTATACCAGTCAAGACGCGAAGTCTCTCTCTGTTTCTCTAACTCACTTTAAAGATGCATCTGCTCCAGCCATCAGATAGTAAAACACATTAAAGCTTGACTCTGCCTCTGGTCGTCTTGTTACCCTGAACTTCTCCAGCAACATGGTCTATATGAGAGACATGTACTCAATAAGACAAATTTGCCAATATCCTTGTTGTCTTGATGTGAATTTCCTTGAAATTATGAGTAATTACATCCCTTTACCCTACCTGAACAGATGCAGAAGCCACCTGTCCTGCCTGGTCAAAGTTGAGAGAGACTATGTGTGAGAAACGGCTGGCATTCCCGTTCATGGCTGTACTGCAGTTCCCAAATGCCTCCAGAACCGTGTAGACAGCCTGCCATTTCTCAGCTGTGGGGAGAGGACAGTAAGTTCATAACACTCATATATAAACTAACATAGAAATCATACAAATGATCCATTTCTCTATGTAACATCTCACAACTCACGTCATATTCTTATTATCTGTGTTCATTGGGGTCTTGCTTTGCTTTGTATACTTATTGCTTTGTATGTTTGTACCTTAATTGCAGGTTTTATTGACATTTTATTTTTTAATTTTTATGTGTAATATAATATGATATTGTCATTATTTTACATATTTTATGTGCCAATGTTACACATAATACACTAATTTATATAATTAAGCACTTAATATAATATAATATAAAATAATATATGGTTAAAGTTTGACACACGTTTTTGTCATTTTGCACATTATCATCATCTAAAATTTTTTTGTTGACTAAAATATATGCCATTTTTGTAAAAAACATTGACTAGAATTAAAGGAAATCTTTGTCAAAACACAAAATGACTTTTCATCTGACAAAACTTATGACTAAAACAAAAAGCTGTGTGAAAAAATAACACAGCGCCTCTGGTCACTGCCCTAATAATTACATTTTTGTTTTATCCAAAGAAACAATAAAATCTGGGAAAGCCAAAGGATGGCAGTCTACAAAGGCTCCACCTCCTCACCGGAGTACACTTTCCCACTGCCCGCTGCGATGGTGACTAGGTACTGCAGCAGATGCTGGCAGCTTGTGGTCTTTCCACTACCACTCCTGCCCAGCAGCACAATAGCCTGGTCCTGATGTGTGGTCAGCAGCTTATGATATGCAGACTGCGCAATAGCAAAGATGTGAGGGGCTGTTTCCTCCCTCCGGCATCCCTTAAACATCTGCATCACCTGATTCAAACAGACAGCAGATCATCCCACACCATTTCTCCATGCATTGACACCGAGGTGAGTTTAGGTCTTTAGGATCTTGTGAAGTTCATACCTT